>NC_142178.1:30873437-31487500 GCF_026936395.1 Plectropomus leopardus
AAATTCAAAAATATATTTAGAAAAAATAAATTCAAAAAAATAAACAGGCAAATAAAAATACCTCAAACGAGGAAGGCGTTAGCAGATACGCATTGGTGTATTTTTAATTTTCTGGCCCTATGAATTTAAGGCCTTTGAGATTTGAAATTTTCAGACTCATGACAACTCCCAGTGGTGGTATCTAAAATGACACTGTAATAGACAGCAGTAGTGGATACTGTGCGGTTTTCACCTGTGTCTTTTTTTACCACAAACTCGTGCTGCCAAAATCATTTTTGAGACACTGTGATCAAATAATAAAGAGTCTACGGGGGCTTTTAAAATTTTGTTTGAGCATTTGTCTGCATTTCTTATACATACTATAATGATAAAAACAACAGCAAAAAAACACAAGGACTGTTTTTCTGGGTCCCCATGTCTGAGCATTTTTAAGACCTCTGAAATATGAATTTAAGTCAGTTCAATAGTAATTAAGGCCTCATTTTTACATTATTGGATTCAATGCATTTTACAACTTCTTAAGGATCTGCCTGAACTCTGTAGAATAAGCAGGACTTCAGCATCGCTCTCTGTGGTTATATTCAGTTCATGTGACATCAATAACTGCACCTCGCATAAACACACACAGTCTCATCTACAACATACCCATATCTCCGTCTCCCCATGGCACATCCAGCCACTGGTAGACATAAGACATTTTGATTGAAGTGGAAGTAAAAGGACCTCCACACCTCCTGCTTGTCCCTCTGGAGAATCTGTCAGACTGCAGGATCACGTTACCGGCTACACTGCACCCTGACACACACACTGACACACACTGCAAACTAATAATAACCATCAGCTGACCGGCTGCTTCAGTCAGAGGCAGAACTAACATTAACTGCTTAACCAGCTAACTCACTGCTGAATCTGCTGAGAAAAATAAAGCCATTTTATTCCCATCTAATCTGCTGAGAGTAACAGTCACAGAGGCAGCAGCCATATTTAGATGGTGTGTGACCTCCTCTAAGTGGTACACTGCAGCGGCCATTTTGGAAAGGTCACAAGCAACAACAACACACAGGACCTCAGGAAGCATTCACTCTCTGTAGGTAGTAATTTTGCTCTCTCCTATTCTCATACTCTGCCACAGGCTTGCGCACGAATCTGGAGATATCGAGAAAAGTTTCAATAAATCTACATTTACATCGTCTGATGCAGATCACATTTCATTAAACTGCATTAAAGACTTTTACAGTCATTCTGCAGACCCTCTGTGATGCCAAACACAGAAATTACTGCAGAAATTAGTTGGACATTTTCAGTTTTCAATTTTGAGAATTAAATGTTAAAACACAAACTCGAATCTGACTTTTGAGGCTTTTCATCTCTATCACATATTCTGAACAGCATGTAATATAGTTTTAATCAAACATTATACTCTGATAGATCAACAGACTTTAAATTTCACCCTGTGAAACCTAGATTGATGTTTCTCTTTTTGTGCTGCATTCAGACACCTTTCACAAGTATTGAAACCTTGGACCCTGAGCAAATTGTTGCAATTTCTTCCAAAAACATGAGGAAAAAAGCAAACAACAACTTGGCCAAAAATGTCCCCCAAATTGAAAGAAATTAGTAGATATAGTAGATTTTTTTTAAGCTAGGGAGAAATGTCCACCGAACTATTATTTATTAGTTGTATCATAAATGTATATTCTAAATTTCTTTTTACAGAATTATTATACTTTTTCAACAGTTTTTCAGGTCATTTCCTTTTTTTAACTTTCTTTTTTAACTGGTGTTGTTTTTGTTTTGTTTTGTGTTTCTGCTCATTTTCAGGTAATTTTCTTGTACTTTTTACTAATTTCTAGGTCATTTCTTTTGAAGTTGCTTATTGCTTTCTTCCCACATTTTTGAAAGAATTCAAGCCAATTTGCCCAGAATTCAAAGGGTTAAGCTCATCTGGATACAGACAGTAATAAACACAGGTATTAGCAGTCATTCAAAGTGACCAATCTGAACAGGTAAAAAAATGGTTTGAGTTTACTGAAACTTTTTTTTCTTCCTGTAAGATGAAATTTAAGTGTACTTGTAACTTTTATCTATTTTATCTGTTTATCTTTCTCTGCTCATGGTTTGATATCTTTCAAAAACATGGGAGGAGGACAATGAGCAATTTAACAAGAAAAGTAACACATAATTTATAAAAAAGAAGTTAGAATAAAAATGCCTAAAAACAAAACAAAACAAAACAAAGCAAGGGGAAAAAACAAGAAAATAAGTGTTAAAGAAACCCCCAGCTATTTTTGCAGACCATTTTATTGTCACCTTTTATTTTTTTAATTTCTTATTTTTTGCAGTTTGCAGGGCATTTCTTGCCAATTTGCTCCTTATGTTTTTCCAGTGTTCTTAAAGGAAATCATACCAATTTAATCAGGTTTCAATTAATATCTGAATTAATTATCTGAAGTTATCTGTATGCAGCACAAGAAAACTGATGTCCATTAAAGGGTTAATATGCAGTCAAATAAATTAATAAATTAAAATGAATCTTTAAGAGCTCAGTAATTCATTTCCTGACTCCTCCATGTTATCCCATGCCCATTTTAACCTTTTCACCTGCTGTTATTCCACAGACGGACTCAGACTGACAGGAGTTGTAAATAAGGAAAGCAAAATTAATATGAGGCCTCAGCATCAAATATCAAAGCCCACAAAGCTGCTCGTATAAAATCCTCCCTCTGGAGAGGACCTCTGCCTTCGCCCTGCTGCAAAACCAGCCTGCCGTGTGACCCGCAGCTCGGCGGTGTACCGACCTTGGCTGGTCAGAATGCCCCAGCAAGCCTTCTTCCTCTCCGGGAGGTGCTCCGGCAGCGGTCCGGGCTCAGCGCCTCTTTTCCGGGACATCTCCGGAGCTCTGGACGGTAGCTCCGGCATGGTGCCAGGGTCTGAACCTCACGCGCTCACAGCTCAAACAACACTGACTGCAGCAGCGGGGCGCGAGCCACCGAGGAGCGGGGTGAGGCAGGGCTGGGAGCGCGTGAAGGCATCTGATTGGCTGAACGGCTTTGTTTTTGTTGTGTTCAACGCACATGACCATCTCACATGCGCGCCCACGTGGGGACTGAAGGGACTATTTTTAACCTTGAAGTGGACGTCCTGTGTGTACGTGTGCGCGCGTGAGTGCGTGTTGTGGCGTAGTGAGAGCTAAACTGTTTCTGACAGCCTGGCAGATAAAATCCCACATGGAGTCTGTGTTTTTCACACAGGATTAACTCATTCAGATCTAAATTGTGAACAGATGACAGTTTAGATCTCCACAAGGTGTGAACTGACTTTACATGTGTTATTGTGTTTCATCAGAGATTTTTGAAGTGAGTAGGCCTATTCAAAATTATTTTAATCAGCCAGTCCCTTAGAAATGTAAGGTAGGATAGATGGATGAATGGATGGATGGATGAATGGATGAACAGTGGATGCAATGCCATTCTCGTGTTCTGATTTTATAAATATATTGTATGCTTTTATTAATAATTATTTAATTTGTGGCTGTTTTTATTTGATCAATTTGATCTCTTTGTCAACATTTTTTGTTTTGAATGTGCTAGAAATAAATCTGGCTTGATTATATTATATAATGTTTTATGCTATATGGTGCAGGATTATCCTTGGACAGTGGACACATATGCCCACGGAAAAAGACAGAGGTCTGTTATGTAAATGATTAAGGGTTAAGATAACATAACAGATGCATAGCCATGAGGATCTGAGATGTCCAAGAGAATAGCAGACAGTATTGCAAAGATAAACAGATGGTAATGCTATGGATGAAATAAATAGATGCTTTAGTCCAGGTGAGCAGTCAGTCTGTAATTATATAATAATTATAATAATAATCTTTATTTGTATAGCACCTTTCATACATAAAATGCAGCTCAAAGCACCCTTCATGCAAGAGTGCAAAAAAATAAAATAAAATCAAAATATATAAGGAATCTGAGATTTTTTTTAAATAAATTTTTCAGGTTTAAGAGGTGAGGTGCTTGTGAACGGCATCTGAATGCAGCACAAGAAAATTGATTGATCGATCCAGGTGTAAAGGGTTAAGTAATCAGCAGCTTATTCAAACTTGAAAATAATCACAACCTATATACAGTATCAGCTTCAAACAGCCTCCTTTTCAATAAGGCTTGGTAAGTAGCCTAGTAGCCCCCCCCCCACCACCACCAACACACACACACACACACACACACACACACACACACACACACACACACATACACACAAAGCAAGTGGTGTAACTTAAGTAGCAGAGCAGCAGCTGCTGAATATATAGACTCCAGCTTCCTAAAGTAGGTCAAACTGTGGGAGCCCAAGTTTGAATTTCATGTGTTCATATGTATTTTAAACACAGCAAGACAGATGGACAGATGACCTATTCAATTAATAAATGTCATATAATAATTGCAAAATCTAATAAACAAATAAAAATCTGATGGGCTATTATATTTCATAATATAAATAAACATTATTTATCTTATATAAAGACTAAAAAGACCAGCCTAACCTTTGCCCTTAGTAAATTCATTCATTCGTTTTTATTTCATTTAAGTCAAGGGTGAGAGTCTTGTAATTGGTGCAGTTTTTAATTCAATCACATCATGGATGTATTATAGTGACGCTGAATCACATACCCATATTTGTTTATAAATTTCTTATCAATAAAGTTATTGAAAAAAAGAAGGAAGTCTACTTCTTCCGCTTACTCATCGCTCCCATTCAAAAAAAATCGTCAAGTTTGATGTTGCGTAGCCTAACACGTAATCGGAAGTGAAGGGCGAGCGAGTAAAAAAATAAATAAATACGGAAAACACTTCCACTACTACAATTAGTAAAATACTTTAATAATGAAATGAAATAATGAAATAAATAAATAACACCACACTCGTTTGAGCTGCTAATCTAAAATCGGTTTTTGACAATTGATAATAATTTTGATTATGTTGCATATTTTTTTGTCAGCATGTTGCAAATATTAGTTACATATTAGTCTTGACCTGCGTGAATATAAACTCTAAAATCTCATTTTTCTAAGGAGTATTTAGTAATCATATCCAAAATAATTCCTTTTATCTTGCATGACTTTTGGCTAGAATAAAACACCAACATTAAAATAAATAGAAATGATTAATTTATAATAAGTGATACAACTACTACTTCTACGGACAATAATAATAATAATAATAATAATAATAATAATAATAATAATAATAATAATAATAATGATTTTATTTTGAAACCCATACACAGGAAGTAGGTATTTGTTTATGTTATGAAACTTGACATTTCCGGTTTGCGCACAGTAGCTAGCAAGCGCGTACAGTCTGTGCAATACTGTGTATTTTCTGTTATTCTCATCATTCCTGTGGTCGTAGCTGGCTTTTAAAGATGAACACGGTTTTGTCGAGAGCTAACTCTTTGTTCGCCTTCTCCCTGAGCGTCATGGCGGCCTTAACTTTCGGCTGTTTCGTCACGACAGCATTCAAAGACAGAAGAGTTCCTGTGGACATACACGTCTCCAAAGTCATGCTGTAAGCTTCACTGCCGAGCATCATCTCTAACAGCTGTTCACTTCACCCGCTTTCACAGAGTGATACACTGGATTATAGCTTTATTAGCGGGTATTAATGATGCTGTAACGTGGTAACGCTCGCGGAAATGAGCGGTTCAGAGACTACCGGTGCTCGGTGTCGTTAGATGCTAACGGTGCTGTTAGAGACACAGCTTGCAGGGCCTTCTGGTGTTTGGTTAGACTTCACAGTCAGATGTCGACTGTGCTTTAAACTCTGTTTGTTGGACATTGAATTGGATAAGTGACTAGTTTCCAACAGGTTGTAATACTAATAATACTAATAATAACTATGGGTCAACCGATATTGGTTTATCAAGGCCGATACAGATTATCAGTACTTGATGAGTCTGATAACCGATATTTGGAACCGATATGCATTTATAACAAAAATTAAATTTAGATTTTTGGAATATAACAAGCTGCTCCTCCGTGTTGAGAAGAGCCAGATGAGGTGGCTCGGGCATCTAATTAGGATGCCTCCAGGACGCCTCCCTGGTGAGGTGTTCAGGGCACGTCCCACCGGTAGGAGGCCCCGGGGAGGACCCAGGACACGCTGGAGAGACTACGTCTCACAGCTGGCCTGGGAACGCCTCTTGGTCCCCCGGGAAGAGCTGGACGAAGTGGCCGGGGAGAGGGAAGTCTGTGTTTCCCTGCTTAGGCTGCTGCCCCCGCGACCCGACCCCGGATAAGCGGAAGAAAATGGATGGATGGAATATAACAAGTTCCAGCACAAAACTCTGTTTAAATGCCTTTAGCAATGCAGCTTCTGAAGGAGCTTTTTTTCTAGATGTTTTCAGCAGCAGCTCTGCACTATCATTCATACACTTTAGAAAGGTCTCAAATCTCTTCCTGTTTCCAACATCATTTCTCTTCCTTCATCTCTTCTTTCTCTGTGTTTGACAGGAAAAACGTTGATGACTTCACAGGACCCAGAGAGCGCAGTGATCTGGGTTTCATCACCTTTGACCTCGCAGCTGATATCCTTTATAATATTGTTCTGTACTGTAGTGCACTGAACATGTAAAAAGGAGTAAATCTCCTCATTTTTTAAACGAGTCTTATTAAGTGACGTCTCATCATGTAATGGATGGTTGCTGTTGTCCCTGTGGGATGTTTTTTCCTTAACTTTTCCTACATTTGCAGCCAATTTTTGACTGGAACGTTAAACAGCTGTTTCTCTATCTTTCTGCCGAGTACACCACGAAGAGCAATGTAAGACACAGTCGACACACAGATACACTCAATCCGAGAGCTGTTAACTCAGCTGTGTTTATTACCAAAGCTGTAGTTGGTGGTGTTTTGTGTTGTTTTACTTTTTACATGGGATGGAGAAAACATTAGAAACACCTCTGCAGTCCAGTTCAGCACCACTGCAACACTACAGCCGCAATAATAAATGTGCAGTTGCATTGATATCTCTCATCATATTAAAAAGGGAATAAAATCATCTTTGAAATGATCTCTGAGCTGCTGCACTGGATTGGACATAACATTTATGACAATATGTAATATTTGATATTATTTTGTTACTTTTAGCAGACTGTTCACATTTCATGGACAGCAAACATAAATGAGCAAACTATCATTTACAGGTTTTCTGTTGATTGACATCGATGTGTGTGTGTGTGTGTGTGTGTGTGTGTGTGTGTGTGTGTGTGTGTATTTCAGTCTCTGAACCAGGTGGTGCTGTGGGATAAGATCGTCCTTCGAGGTGAAAATACCAAACTGAACCTCAGAGACATGAAATCCAAATACTTCTTCTTCGACGATGGGAATGGACTCAGGTTAGAGACACAGACAGACACACACACACACACACACACACACACACAGCACAACTTTCAACGTACATCTCATAGCAAACTTCCCATTAAAGTTTTGATATTTCTCATGTGCAAGTTGCAGATCAGGAAATCTCTTAAGCCGTCAGCTATTGTTGTAAAGACATTAAGCCTCTGGTGGTAGCGGCCAATATTTCGGAAGTTAAAGTGCCCCTCATGTGACATCCCAACAAAGACTCAACTCCAGGGGTTTGACTTCAACCTGCAGCCTTTACTGCACATCATCCCCCCTCTTTCACTCCCCCTTTCATGCTTGAGCTGCCCTATCACATATAGGGCAAAAAGCCCCCAAAAAATTACAGTGAAATGAGAAGACTCTAAAGCAATAAATGAACTCCTCAGTTGGAAGTTACGATACAATGGTTTTTGGTTTTACCAAATAAGCTGTTAGCATCACATAGCTAATGTTACCTAATGGCTATTAATGAGTTTAACGACAGATTTGAGCCGCTTCAGTTTTTTTGGACCTTTTAACGTCCCCAAATTGGCTACAACGAAGTCTCTTTATCACTGAAAATCAAGAGATACCTCATGAAAGAAATGTCGAAACACTTACGGCTCAAAAGCCTTTATAGAAGTCATAACCACACATCTGACATCTTTCACAGATATAAACAAAACATTTATTTTGTCTCTGTCAAAACTTTTTAAATTATTAATTCACAATTAGTTTGTTTCTGGTTTTTTTTTTAAAGAAAAAGCAATACTTTTATTCTGCACCTTTCTAAAAGCTCTTGATGTATTACGTCTTAAAAATGTTTGTATACATAAATATGATATCAGTGAAACCTTTAAGTGAGAACTTCTGTCATGTAATGTGATTGGCCGACTAACTCACATCTGTCTCCTCTCCAGAGCCAATAAGAACATCACGCTCACACTGTCGTGGAACGTCGTTCCCAACGCCGGGATCCTGCCTCTTGTCGCTGGAAGTGGACACGTCAGCCTCCCATTCCCGGATACATACGAGACCACCAAGAGCTATTAGACACAAACACAAACCTGGCCAATTTCAACACACTGTACACACACACTGATGACTCACACACACTGTGCGCTGGTGTTTCTTCATAGATGTAAATGAATTTTTGGTTTGTAATAAAAGTTGAGATTGGAAAATCTGTTTTTTTGAGGATTTTTAAATAGGAGGCACACTGTTGGTGGGTAAAGGGTCAGTTCACCCAATCTCAAAATACGTGTTCTCTCTTATCATGCAAACATTCTTGGTGTTAGTTTGATTTCAGGTTGAGGGAGAATAATCACAAACACATCACACAGGTGAAAGGTCGACAAAAAGCCAGCGGAAATGTAGAAAAATACAACCTGACAAAAACCCAAGTATGACTTAAACATGCGAAGCAGCCGTCTCATATTTTCTCTTAATCCTGCACAGAGCGATCTCAGAGTTGTGTGATGGTGCCTCTAATAGCAGGTCAGGTCTCTGAGCTGTTTGATGAAGCAGCAGCAGCGCCCTCTGCTGTCCACAAACCAAGTTTGTATGCTCTGGACTTCACAAACAGCCGGTTAAACAGAGAAATCAAAGAAAGTGAAGCTTATCTACGCTCTTCGAAGCCACTGACAAAAGTTGAAATTTTACCTCATTGAACATGGGAGCTGTTGGTCTACCAATGCCTGCATCAGTAGTTTGTGTATTTGTGTGACTTTAGTATTAAAGTCACACAATAACACAAACTACAACCTTATACTACATTACTGGCCCCCTGACTTCAATTCATCAGTAATTTTCTGTTTTTTGGTTTTCTCCATTCATCATACAGGAAAAACATTATGAATTCAACATAACACGAGATGATCCATATGCAAATGGTCATGTGGGGGGGTTAGTATTCCTTTAAGTATATAATACTTCATAAGTTTTGATGTGGGAAACATAATTCTTTCGCTCCTGAATAAATACTATAAATAGTGTTTGATATTTCACATTTTATTAGGTTTTGAACCCTGTTAGAAAAAATGTACATTCGGTTGTTTAACAGAATCCTAACAAGGATGAAACATAAAAAAATAAACATATATACACAAGAGTCACTGTACACGCACAGAACACTACTCCATAATACATTTCATTTGTTAAAGCTTGGTGAACACATTTTTCTACTTTTCCCTTATTTTTACTAAAAAAATAATTAAAAGACGTCTCACAGGTAGTCCCGTGTCAGTCTGTACACAGTAAAGGTAGTTTCACATTTAGCCTTCTGGTTAAACGTTATATGTATATTCTAGCGATGACAGAAGATAAGAAGAGAACGTTGTAGTAGATTTAGTAGAACGTTGCAGAACGTTGTAATGTTGCCTGTTTGTAGTCTTTCAGGATGAGAACATTGATATAAATTTCAAGTTTGAGTGTTTAGCCTCAGCTAGCACGAAGACAACCACGGGAAAATGCCAGCCTTTTTCCATCAACAGTGATAAAAACAAACCTTCCCAAAACACAAAAAGTGTCTTCATTTAAATTTTATAACAGAAGAAATTGCAATTTTGGGAGCTATAGAGCCACCACTGCAACTGTGTTTAGATGTAACGTTTCTGATGCTCCAGGTTTGGTGCTCCTCATGTTCTGAAGAACAAACATACCTCCTCCAGCTGACGATGAAACTGTGGGTGCTGTATCGAGCGGTTTGTGTTAATCCAGGCGCTGGATGAGTTTTTCCTCCATCATACAGAAGAGGGCGACGTGGGACAGGTCAGAGATGAAGGCGTCACAGGCGCGCCTGCTGATGCTCTTACAGCCTCTGAGGTCCAGCAGCATCAGAGAGGAGAGACGCTTCAGGTAGGACAGACAGCCGTCTGTCAGCTCATTGCAACCTGGACACACACAGAGGAGTCAGGCGCAGCTCTCATCAGGAACAAAAATGTAAAAGTTAATTGAGTTAGTTAATGTGTTGTAGCAGGGGTGTAACAATACACGTATAAGTAACAAGCAGTCATGGCACAGGTACTTCTGGTTCAGTCGATAATAATAATAATTTATTTATAATATTAGACTGGCGAATGTACAGAATTATTTTAACTGCGGAACTTAAAGCCTCAAGTTGGAGTTCCCTAACGATGTGATGGACTGTTTAGTCTCCGGCCCGTGCTTACACAGTAACAGCTACATAAAGTTAGCTTAGTCCAGCCTGGATGTATACTAACGGGAAGAAGAAGCCAGAGCTCGAAGATGCTCCCGTGTCATTCTAACCACCTGTGTGGGATCGCTTCGGTTTCCCGGTGAAATACGAAAAGGGAGAAGAGCAAGTGGACAAGACAAAAGCAGTGTGCTGACAGTGTTTACTGGTGATTAGCGATGCATCTAGCAACACGACAAACTTGCACACGCATTTAAAAAGGCAACATCCAAGTGTGACTGTCACCTCTGCGAGGAAAAACAAGGAGTTGTGCAAACGCTGCTCACGAAAAAGTTTTATTAATTGGAGGGCTTTGTATTTGCAGCCGTATTCTACTGTATTTTTATAAATTTTATTTTGTATGTTTCATTTCATTTGAAACAGTTGCTGAGTCACTGACAGCTGACAACTGTTTAACTGTTATTGTTTAACTCAATAAACTATTGATCTTCATGAATGACAAGCAGGTTTTTTGTTTTTGCATATTCCCCCTTAACTGAGAACCAAACCGTACTGCGACTTCAAAACAAAGGTACACACTGAACCATGACTTTTGTGTACTGTTACACCCCTGTGTTGTAGCACTCTGCAGCCACAAAATAACAAATAACGTTTATATTTCACAATAACTCTGGGACAATAAATCTCTCAATGTTAGTCAGGATGAATAAACTGTGTAAAAACATAATGCGTAGAACATAAAATATGACATGTAGTTATGTTATAAAGCTAAATCACTGATTAAAAGAATCATCAGTGGATTGATAGTGATCGTATGCCCTTGAGAATGATGTCTACGCTGAAGAAATGGTGAGCCGGGCATCCTAAAAGAAGTATGATGTAAAGTTCAACTCCAACCACAGACTGAGCTAGATGAAAAGCCACGTGTGGGAGTGCGACTGTGATCGAACTCTCACCTGCCAGTGTGAGTTCAGTGAGGCTGTTGCGGCTGTGAGTCCCGGCCGCTGCCAGCAGGGTGATGGACGAGTCTGTTATTTCTTTGCAGTGAGCGAGGTCCAGCCTCTCCAGCTGGGGCATGTGGCGCTGCAGCAGCCTCAGAGTGGACTCACTGATGTCCAGACCGGACAGACGCAGCGTCACCATGTTCCTCAGTCTACTGCGAGACGACTCCGAACCTACAGACAGACATGGAGGAAATGGTCACTCGTGCTGGACAGCTCAATATGGAGATTACATCCCTCATTTTAGTGAACCTGCGCTACGTGACTTTTCTGGACATGTTGAAGATCCCACTGTAACCACATTCACTGTGCACAATGCTGTTTGTCATCTCAATGATCCAACAACCATCTGCACTTAATACCACCTTAGTGCTTCTTCACCAGCGCGGTCCTGCAACACAAAAAGCCTCGTATGTACAGTCACAGATTTTTGATGCAGCTTTTTTTCCTGCTGCTACTGACCAGGCGGAATGATGAGCTCTTTAATCTGGGCATCTTTAATGCCTTCACACCAGCGCAGGTCCAGCAGCCGCAGGTAGGGCAGAGTGGGAGAGACCATCGCTGACAGACAGGACCAGGACAGACCGGTAACCCTCAACTCCCTCAGACCTGAAGACACAGAAAGACGGAGCGAGGAGGAAGAATGAGACATGTAGGGACAGAGGGGACGAATTGTGATTTGTGATATTAGGCTTTATAAAATAAAATTAAACTGAACTGTTACTTCCTCCCTAATATCAGTGCAGACTGGCTGGGTAAGAGCACAGATCGCTAACATTAGCTTACAGAGCATCACTGTTGTCTGGTAATGAAGCAGGGCTCTTTCTTATTTGATGACGTGTTGACTGATTAATAGCATGAAAATGAAGTAGTGAATGAATCTCCAGTATCCATACTTTACTGTCTCTTTCAGATAAATGACTCATATCATTGTATTTATATCATTATTGCCACAGTCAAGTCTGTATACGACTACTGATGACGAATCAGGGTTTTGAAGGCAATTGCCATTTCAAAAGAGAAGATTTTAACCACTTTCTATCACTCCAGAGGGCAACAGAGCCCTTTGACAACGAGGGGTAAAAATAAGAAGTGTGACTGGCTTTAGTGTGTGTTTGTACCTGGGAGCCTGGTGAGCAGACAGTTGAGCTGTCTCTTGGCCAGGGGGGTCCAGGACAGGTCCAGAGAGGTGGGCTGGCGTTTAATGATGCCTGCTAGGGCCTGGTTGCTGAGCGGGCTGCACCGACTCACGTCCACATGGCTCCACAGACGCTTGTCACAGCTCCTACACAGGACAACACAGCATGATCGGTGTGTCGTGTCAGAGCTCTACAAACAAATATTCTGTTTGCTGAGTGTTTTGTCTGTAGAATAATAGAGTGTGACGCACCACTTGTACCAGGCTTTACAGACGGTCATGCAGGCCAGCAGCTCCGCTCTGTTCAAGTACTTGAAGACTGACACCCACACCTCCTTCTCCCCTCCTCTTTCGTTGCCCACGTCTTTGAAGGACGGCAGAGACAGCAGGGATGGAGGAGACAAGGAGGAGGGCGCAGAAGAAGGAGCAGCGTTCTCTTCCTCTGACGAAGTCGCAGAGTGATCCCTAGTGCCTTTGTCGCCATGGTTACCCCGGAGACGTGGCCTACGAGATCATAAAAGTAAATGACGTTTGGGTCAAGGATGTCACATGCATGAAGCAAATGGATACTGGTCACAAACAGCCTATAGAGAATTTATGGATGCTTGATTCAAATAAAGATTTGGTGGCGTGTCCTGTTTTTGGAAGTATTACTTCCCCAAAAATATGCTTTAATCCCCCCAAAAAAAACAACTTCTTTATCATGATTAGTAGGAATGTGCTGAATCATGAAGTTTATGTTAATACTGACATAGCTTTTGATTTTTTTGTATTTGACAGCTATTTGGATATGAAGGCTACTTATGATTTGTGGTTGATTTTATTTTGTTGCACTATTTATACATTTGAGAGTCTCAGTCTCAGTTAGACTTGGCTATATATCACATACAGTATATGAAGACAAAATGTTATGTTTGTGCTGACATATGATATTACTTAATTACTTAACTTGCTGCTATTATATGCTCCTGAAATGAACAGCTTAATATTTTCATATTTTGTCGTATGATAAACAATATCATCACAAAAATACTCTACAGTAGTTGTAATGTTTTTAGCTGAATTTGATCAGTTGTGAACTCTACCTCCCGGGTCCTCTTGGCGTTGCACTGTCAGCTGTGGCGTCACCGCCCTTCAGTCGTGACGGTTTGGACAGAGCCGTCTTCCTCTGGATGAAGCCCTGCTGACCTCCAGCACCCACTGCAGCCGTCCTCAGACCCATCGCTGCTTCTAGCTTTGGAACTATGGAGCCTGAATAGCAACGACATGTTTAACTCACTAATGATCTTTTCACAGTTCAGTTATGGAAAGTTAATATATTCTTTAGATGTTTCTGATTAGCTAAACAGATTAAACTGCAGCTGTTAGAATTTGAAGTCTTACCAGAGTGTCTCTTGGCCTTGTGGGGGCGCTGCAGAGTGACCGTCAGGTAGGAGCCACTCAACAGGTCGTCATTCAGATCAGACACCAGGAGGACCGGCGGTTCTGGGTCTGAATCCCAGCGTCCTTCCTCCTCCACATCCTCTTCTTCCTCCTCTTCATCTTCTAGCGTGTCCATCTCCTCCTCTTCGGGGTCAAAGTCCTGCCCCTCACTGTCCTCATCCTCATCTTCATCATCATCAGTCCTGCGCCTCCTCCTACGCCGACGCTGCAGTCGTTCTTTGTCTCCATCCTCACTGTCCTCCTCTTCTTCCTCCTCTTCCTCGTCATCATCGTCATCATCGTCCGAATCCTCTGACTCGTCTCCTCTTCGCTGCATCCTGGAGCCTCCCCTCAGCCTCACCCCTCGTCCCCTCCGTGCACCGTCCCTCATGCCTATCCCTCGCTTCAGCCTGAGGACGGAGGAGGAGCCAGGAGTCATGATTCCTCCTCTGTTTCCTCTGTGGGCCGAGCCTCCTCTCAGCAGGCCTCTCCTGTTGGCACTGAAGCCCCTCCTGGAGGAGTGGCTCCCCCCTCGGGCATGGAGCATCTTTCTTCTCTGGGAGGCTGCAGAGACGGACAGGTGATCAGGTCAGAACAGAGTGATCACAACAAAAGTGAAAAATTAAATTAAATGATTTAGTCTTTTTTGTGATTAAACAGTAGCTGAATAACTGGCGGGCAGCAGACAGTGAAAATGTGCCTCATTTTTTAACAAAGACGAACCTTCATCATCGTCATCACTGGCAGAGTCGTCTCCATCACGACTGTGTCTGTGTCGTCTGTAAATCTTAGCCATACGAGCATCCAGCAGGGTGGAGGATTTCCGCTTCTGCACATGCAGGAGAAGACGGGAAAAAAGAGGGAAGAATGGAGGAAAGAACCAAAACATAAAAGAAAGGAGGCACAGAATAACAAAGATATTAGGCAGCGTGGGGGAAGAGAGGTATGGAGGAAAACAGACAAAAAGGAAATTGTTAACCCTTTAAAACCTAGGCAAATCAGCCTGATTCATTTCATGAACACAGAAAGAAGGCAATGAGCAACTTCAGAGGAAATTACCCAAAAAATAGCACGATATTAGGAAACAGCTGTTTTTTTTAACGACCTAAATATTAGTATAAAACTTCTTTTTTTTAATATTAAAAGTTAGAAAGCATAAAAAGGAAAGTTACTCGTTGCCTTTTTCCCTGTGTTTTTGAAAGAAAAAAAAACAACAACAAACAATAAAACCAATTTGCTCAGAGGTCAAAGGTTTAAATAACTGTGAAAGGCATCTGAGAGCAGCACAAGAAAAGTGAAGTTCCAGGTTTCAAATGGTTAACAGACTGTTAAGAAATAAGCACACTGCAGTAAAAACCTGACAATAATCACTCACCGCTGGGAGGCCTTCACCTTTCTCTCCTTTGGACTGTTGCAGGAAAAGGAAAAAAAATCAATATAAGAAGAAATGTAAGAAACTAACAGAAGAGGAATCTCAAAACAGCTTTCTTTAGATTTTGCTGACAGTTTTTGTATTGCATTCATAAACATTTTTGAAGACTGATAATATCTTTTTGGACGAAAACTGATATTATGTTTCTGATGTTCAACATCTAAATCCTATTATTACCAAGTCCACAATCCATCTGTAAACCAAAGGGCAAAAAAATGTGTTTTGTCACTTTTTTCATTGCTATCAGAGGGGAAAAGCCTCTGAAGGCACATTATGAAGCAATTACAAGTCTCCATTCAAAGTCATGGCAAAATACTTTTAAAAAAAAAAAAAAACTTATTAAAGGAGGTGTTTACTCTGAAGCCGTTACTATCATGTACTCACACTCAGTTAAGTAACTTTTAAAGATAGCAAATTTTGTATAGAGCAAAAAACAAGCTGACGGTATAGCAAGTGATGTAAAGCAGTGTATTCTTTGCTGCCACATGTTTTTTCAAATATCTGAACACCTCAAAGTTCATCTAACCTGCACAAAAACAGAAACTAGTCATCTTATGCAGAGGTAACTATTATTTACTTTAACTGTTAACCACTAACTTAATATATGGCACTAGTAAAGGTACTATGGTTATGGTAAAAGTTACTATATCTTACACTGTCTTGTCTGATTTCAATGTCAGCCTTCTCCAAAACTACATAAATTCTTGTTTTCTTGCAACTTATGAAATGACTATTACTGCCCAGGTGCTCTGAATTACAACCACACTGTAATTCCAAAAAATCCAATATTTGTATGCATGTGCTTCACATCTGAATTTGAAAGTCATCACTAAAACTTCACACACATTTAGGTGCTTTTTACAAGGGAAATATCAACATAGAAGCTGAAAAAAGCTTTTTTAGTCAGCAGTTTGGAAATGTTGCACAACTTGAACATATAGTGGAGCCACAATGGCACAATTAAGAGAAAACTTCTTTCTCTTCTGTTCTGACATTTCAACTTGTATGTGGTACAACACTGAGAATGACATGCCATTGACATGTGAAACAAGCATTTAGTGCAGTAGTGATGAGGTCGGTATTAGACTATTTGGCTTAGGAAAATGGCTGTAATCAGAACAGCATCTAAGATCTCTATCTGAGCAAAATAACAGCAGCTATTTTACAACATCCTTCCACAACACCAACAAAAAGTCATTAAAACAGTCAGTCACTGCAATGATGAAAAAAGTCAGTGAACAGGAGGACAAGCAGTCACAATATCGGTTCATCCAGGGACTCAAGTGAAAAGTTGAGTGAAGAACCAATGAACAACATCAGTTTCTCTAACATCCATTTTGACACTGGAGACGTGGAGACTGATGTGTTCAGAAGTACACAGATAACATTTACAATCTTAAGAGCAAACATGCATAACTAATATAAGAACTATTGAAACTGCAATATGGCCAAGTACAATGTCCACATCACAGGAGCTGCAACTGTAGACGCCTCGACCAACAAATCATATGTCAGACGTAATGGAACATGCTTTCAGGTACAGAATCTAGTAAAAATCACATCATCATCGTTATATATTTTTTACAGTGAAAATAAAATGCAAAAATTAAATTCCAATAAAATCTCCACTGACATTGCCATCACATTACCAGTAAAAATAACTGCAATATGTTTTTTTTATTTGCATATCCTGCAGCCTTACTGAAAACCACTTCAGTGTGGACCCGACATTTCAAAACACAGGAAGCGGAAGCGCCCGGATATATTAACGGACGCGCAGCAGCCCTTCAGCAGTCCCCTGGCTGTTCACACCAGGAGCACATTTCTCTGCGCCGGTCAGCACCGATTCTCCTTCTCTGTTCCTTTCTATTCACATGGAGAGCTCTGTCCCCGTCTCTCTGTCCCTGCTTGCTTGTGTGTCTCTGGCTGTGTGGCTGAGTGTGTGTGTGTGTGTGTGTGTGTGTGTGTGTGTGTGTGTGTGTGCGCATCTCTGTGTGCTTGTCTGACAGAGTGCGTCTGTTAGTCCCTGTTTAGACACAACTGACAAGCATTGTGGGAGCACTGGATGCATATTTTATCGCTTGTCATGATCAAGCCATTCATACCATATCAAATATATCCTTAACATAGTTCATGATGGAGTATTTAGTGTGTCTTCCTGCCAGATTTGCTCGAAGCTCTGGAAAGAACAGACCAGACATCAAGACTATTGCTGCAGATCGTTAGCCTACCACGGAGCACGGGGCCATGGCGCGTCCTGTGTAAACAGTCTAATTGCTCATCAGGGGTGCCGAATCGAAGCAGCCAGCACTCTCTGGAAAACAGGCACGCTTCACCGCCATTCCACGTCCAGTGTGAACGCAGCGGAAGTCTAAAATTTACTTCTTCCATTTTTGTTTTCCAGCAAATCAACTCTTCAATGTCTGAGAGCGACCCTAACCTGGAGAAAATGGTGGTTTTGCCAAAAAGCTATCATCTTAACTTAAGAAAACCAGGCTACACACTGTCCATCGTGATGAGTCATGAGAAAAATCATTTAGAAAGTATGAAGAAGGGAAAACTGCACAGAAACCAATCTGAGCTGAAGGCAGCTCCAAAATGAAAACAGCCAACGGTCTCAGAGAAGAGGCACCACTCTTGTATGAAAACAGGATTGTTAAATAGGAAATTATTCTCCATTAGTAACAAGATCATTTAAATAGTAACATTTACACCAAGAGTTGTGTCTGTTCTCTTGAAAAGGTGGAATGGGGAAAAAAAGGGGTGGGGTGCACTGGACAGACGGGTGGATGTACTGAGAGTAGACGGCACCTCTCACCAGTCTCGAGCTGATTGGCTGAGAAGGCAGAGGAGCCGCCACCAATAGAAGTGACGCTGAGGAGGAAGAGCAGGAAGGAAGAGGAGGAGGAGGGAAGAAACCACAGCGGACCACCTCCCCATCCTGCTGGGCACCCACGGGACCCCCTATGGTAGCAGAGGGCCCGGGGCCCAGTCTGAGCACCAGGGGGCCATGGGGACGGATGTGCTGCTGGTGGCCGGCAGCCAACGATTCGTCGCTGCCTGATGACTGACGGGAGTTAAATCAAATCCAAAGAAAACAGAAAATAAAGCAACCGAGGAACAGAAGAAAAAATAAATAGATAAATAATGAAAAATAAACAGACAGGAGACACACAATACCCGTTAGCTTTGACACACTGTAACCAAGTGTGTGTGAACGGAGGGTTAATAGACTGAGGGAAAGAGAGACTCAGAAGTCTGTGTGCTCAATATATTTACATAGAAAGAAATAAGAGACCCTGAGACTGTGTGTGTTTGTCTATAAGACACTGCATACCTCTTGGTCAGTGATTCCTTGGACACACTTTGGACACTCCCAGCAGCTAGGCAGGTCTTTGTTCACTACTCCTTCACCCTGAACCTGCAGAGAAAGACCCAGACATATTATATGTAAAATTATGGATGAATGAGGAAATAAGGCAAAAAAACGATGAACTAAAACCGTGTTCATACCTGGCTTCTTGTGTCGAGACTGTGGCTGAGACAGAGGGCATTCAGACCTGATATATGTGTAATATGACCTCTACATGCGTTATGTGCTACAGTATGTGTAGTTGCTGTAAACAGGGTTTGTATCAAACTTGTGATCAAATTTAAGGACTTTCAGAAACTTTTTCTAGTACTCATTTTGACTTTCAGGGGTTGGAATTGTGCTCCACATAACCATCTATTTCAAGAGAAATGTGCAAATCCCTACACAGAGCAAAAACATGCTACTAGGGCCTAAATTTAATTACTGACTGGTTATTATAATTTGATGGTAAAAGATCAAACAAACAAAAGCAGAACATATAGTGAGTGCAGAGCTCAGTGCAGCACATTCAAAAGTCATTTAGTAAGTACTGATAGATTCAGGTTTCCAAATCTGAGAATTTACTGCTTTGATGTTGTGAAATGATCATTAAGTACATATTTTGGGTTTTCTGTTGGTCATAGAAAACAAGCAGGTTAAGTCACCTTGGACAGTTTTCTGACATTTTACACCAAATGATGAATCAGTTCAACAATGATCTTTTGACACAGCTATTATCAGATTATGTTTATGTTCTTGATTAAATTATTGGCTGTTCAGTCTGTACAATGACAGCAATCAGCAGAAAATGTGCATTTCACTTTTAGAAGAATCTAAATTGACATGTTCAAATTTGTTTTTGTTTTTTTCCCAACCAACAGTGGGAAACAAAAACACCATCTTTTTAAAATGCTCAAAAGGCGTAAAATTCTTAAAATGCAGAAGCTAGAAGCTGCAAACTATTAACATTTTTCCTTGGAAAATAACTTGCAATTGATTAATAATCAAAACAGTTGCCAAATAGCTTTTTGTCAATCAACTAATTGATTACCGGAGTACTTGTATCTAAGGCCATCAGTGTGATTTAGAATCCTCCTTGTTGATATCATTTGTTTATCAAATTTCATTTAGACAATATTTTTTTACAGCAACAAATACTTTCTACACCTTTACAAGCATTTCTCTAACAGAGTTTTTGACAGGTTTTAAGGATGATTTACGAGCAAAATCCCAAACTTAAGGAAACCAGACATTTACTACACAACTACTTTTAATGTTACCCAAGTTCACTGTAAATTTTGACTTATCGATCTCACTGTTAGTTAAGTGGAAAAATACATTTATTTCAGCATGTTTTCTTCTTAAATCTGCAACATGTTAGCCTGGAGGACTCATGTCCAAAAGAAAGTGATTAAAATAGACTCAGCAGAGTTTTCTCTGACAAAACTGACTTCCAGGCTGTTCAATTGTCACGTTGTATTTCTATTGTTTACATACAGCACAACTACACTCACAGATAAGCGAGCCTCCTATCTGTCTGTCAGACAGCAATCAAACCATGAAACCTCTCTACACAGTCCGGATTTGAGTGAGTCCTGCGGGGATCAACAGGTGTGAAGTCCGCGGCTAACCAGCGGAGCTAACATTAGCGGCTAACAGCCACCGCTGTAACTAACAAACGCAACAAATCCATTAAACAGCTCCATCATCCACAATCACACACACACGGCTCACTGTTTACTGGTGAATAACAGCTATAAACAACGCCACTGGCGCACAATGATCCGACGTGAGTGTCTTGCAGGCTAGCATCCTGGTGCAGACTATTTACTGGAGTTTAACAACTTGTTGACGCTCCGACAGCAAAAACATCTTATATAGCATTAAAAAAAATAGCAAATCTGTTCTCGATTTCTAAATTAAAAAAACAACTTTAATACGTTTCATAACATAATTTATCAATCTGGTCTCCTCTAATTTTTTTCCATGTACATTTTTTCCCAAGGTTCAAGTAAAAAAGTCTGATTTTCAAGGTATTCCAATACCTTAATTCTGAGAGCTATATTCAAGGACCTTACCTTGGTGTAGGTACTTCACGTCTATAACATAGACTTTATATACAGTTTAAGGTCTGTAATAACAGCAATACAGTAAGAGTGTATGTGGTTAGTTCACCCTGTGATAACTACTATTGTGAAGGTTACTTTTAACATTTATTAGGTTACAGATTCCTAGTTACCACAACAAAAGTGTAATCAGTAATGTAACTATTTTGATTTATTAATCAAACTTGTGTAACTTATTACATTTATGACTGTTCTAACAAAGTAGGCAACAAAACTGAAAAATGTCTGGATTACTTGACAAAGGAAGGCATTAATACACAACAAGAAGATGCAAAACAACTGAATAAATGTTTTTCCTTGAAAAAAACAACAACCTCTGAATGTAAACCATTTTGCAATCACCAGTACTTTGATTGGTAACTGTAATTTCATTACATATACAGTATTTTCCACACTAACTGTAACGGATAAGAATTAGATTTAGTTTGTAATTGTATTACGAGTAACTAGTAACAGCAGAATAATAGTGTCAGTGGTTAGTTTAGATGTCTGTATTAACCTTTTTTATAAATGTTTGTTTGCAAAAGAGCTTATTTTCTACAATAATCCAAAATCCAATGGAATCCCATGGGCTTTTTGATGAAGGAACCAGGGCGACACTGACTTTTGCATCACTCGATCCATAGAGGAGGCGTACTGAAGACTTTCACTGGCTGAGCCGGCTACTTCCGGTCTAGTGCTCCTGTCATTTCACAACAAATTCTCCGCTGATATACAGACATCTCTTTCACCATGTCAGTCAATGGGAAGAAGTCTTTGAGGCCACATGGCATCATGTGACGCTGTAATTACACTGTCTGTCTGGACACTAAAAAAATTTGCTTCAAAGTGCGGTGCACACTTCTTAAAGTCGAGTAGGATCTTGAGTAATCGCAGGATTGTTAGAAATAAGAAGTGTGCATCCCTCTGACTGTTGTTTTGTTCCATTTTTAAGGGAACTGTATAGAGTATAAATGTTACACTGAGAATTCACTAAAATAAAATGTCAGACAGTAAATATAGTACACTGTATTGTATTGTAAGTAGGGACTCATTTCGGATAGAGCCCAAGTGTGTGTGTGTGTGTGTGTGTGTGTGTCACGCAATTTACCGTGAGGCAAGCGGGATGGACGATCTGTGCACAGTTGGAGCACTCCATCAGCGTGAGGGAGGGGTCTCCAGTTTCCTCTTGATTGGGCTCCTTGCAGATCTCACAAACTGCAGACAGAGGAAGACCCGGCTGGGGGGGCGGAGAGAAAGTTACAAAAAAAGACACATCCAACAAACAGAAATGAATAAATGAAGAGTTACTTACAGAGAGACACTGTCGTAGCACACAGGTCTGCTTGAGCTTCCCTGGTCCTCCAAATTTCTTCATGTCTCTGCAGAAGTTACAGTCTCCACACTCCGGTCTCATACAAGCTTCACAGCGCTTACACCTGCAGAAGAAGAAAACATTACAACAGACAGATGATCACTGAAAACAAGCTGATTCATACACCTGCGCAATTACATTTATTAAGCCATAAAGCTGGCGTTGGCTCATAAACAAAACAGAAAAGCAGTTAAGAGTGACTAAAACAACATTTACGTCAGTCTCTATTTGAATTGACAACATGTGTTTCTCACACAAATTCTTTATTACCTGACCCTGCGGCGTCTCAGCACAGACATGGAGGAGGCTGGTTTCTGTGGTCGTGGGACGATGGGAGTGGTGGCCAATTTAGGACGAGGAGGAGGCGGTGGAGGAGGAGGAGGCTGGTACCATGAGGGCTGGTGGAGAGGAGCAGATAAATAAATTGAGAATAAAATAAGAGAAAAAATAAGAAAATACACAAGCACACAATCCAATATTTGTTATGAACTCTTATATTGTGATCTCTCGGATAATCGCAGCCACATGAAACTGCACAACAACAGAAAAGAGACCTTAAGAATTCAGGAAATGTATAACTTTGATGAGCATTTGGACCATGAGAGGGGTCTCTGAGCAGTTTCCAGAACAGAAACGCAAATTTCAAATTACTATTATTCTGTCAAGATTCTCAGTCGTTCAGGTCATGGATTTCTTAGACAAAGAAAAGCAAGTCCAGTTTCCTCTGATGTAGCACTTCTGGATACAATACTACCATCATTACTAATGAGCTGTGTGTATAAAAGTTAGGACTGCTTACTCTTTTTGGCCACCTGATGATGGGTTTTCCTGTGTAGGACAGTTTGGGATTGTCATTGGCATGTTCCTTCAGTAGAGCCTGCAAGACAGCAGAGACAAACGCTGTCAACAGGACAGCCTTAAATATCAACATGAAAGGCCAAATAACTGACACAAACACGCACACACCAGTCATACCTTGATGTGTGTAATGAGTGCTGGGGCGTTGTGTATGCCCGCTGGGACACACTTCTTGTTGGAGGGCAGAGCCTCCAGTTTACCCAGCAGGTTCCACATTCCCTCCAGCTCGAGGGGAGTCAGATGAACTTTCACTGCAGGCTTCTCAGACTGCTGCTCTGAATCCTCTTCATCACTGCCATCATCCTGCTCTTCCTCTTTCACCTGCTCACTGGCTGGATCTGAGCTGGGCGGCTTCTTCAGACCTGACAAAAGGAACGCATCGTATTTACAACCAATCTACACCAAAAATGAATGACATTGTAAAGTTCTCCTCATACATGTTTGCCTGAGTTCATACCGATGCCCAGTGTGTGTTTCTGAAACTCTGGTGTGAGGTAGGAGGTCTTTGTCATGCTGAAGACGTAGCGCTCCAACACGTACCAGCACATCTCGTAGTAGAAGGGGAAACGAAACTTCAGTGGAACCTGCATTAGAGGTGAAAGAGGCACTTTGACATTACACAATCCATCACCTCACATCATTTACAACAGTGGTTCCCAACTGGTGCAGCCACTGGCTCCAGAAAAAAGGTGCTTATTATTGCTTCAAGACCAGCGCAAAGGCACAGCATGTTAAGAGGCTAAATAATACGAAGAACAGGGCAATGAAATTGTTACTATTCTTGGAAAAAAAAAAAAAATTCTTGATACAGGAAACCACACTTCAAAATAAAGGTTATGTGCTGCAAATTCACTGTACTTCAAAATAAAGGGTTTTTTTTTTCAGAAACTTGATATTGTCTCGAGTCACTTGCGGTCATTCAGATTGGACCTGCAACCTACTTTTGTACCGCGACTCACCAGCTGGGAACCACAGTACACCTTATAGGAGAGACAGTTTTCCCTACCCGCGTTCTGTCTTCTATATTACAGATGTTAAGTTGCATTGGGATGTTGAAGCTATGCAGGAAGTTTCCTCCAAACACCATGGAGTCCACAGGGGTGTAGACGGCATGAATCCAACCTGAATACAACACACATTGAAATATTATTTCTATAATGTCACTGAATTCCTTCAACATATAATATGTGTGTGTGTGTGTGTGTGTGTGTGTGTGTGTGTGTGTGTGTGTGTGTTTGTGTGTGTCAGAGGGAGTTAAAGGTATACCAGAGGGAATGATGAAGGTGCAGCCCTGCTTCAGTTCAATCCTCTGGCAATCAGTCGCTCGGTCTCCCAGGAAAACGTCTCCCTGTTTCCCCGACAGCACCCAGTTCTCATACAGCTCCAGGTTCTGAGGCGTGGGAGGGATCAGCCAAAACACCTGGAAACACACAAAACCCAGTTCAAAAACCACACTACCCTCACTGCACCAGTCAACAGGTCGCTTTTTAGCGTTTAGTGGACATACCCTCCCATTCTCAACTGTACATTTTCAAATCATTTATTCCACAACACATCAAACATTTACCATGCAATCAGCCTAAAATAGAAATTATGAGGCTGTAACAGATCACACTGAACCCCCTGTGGCCCCACCTTGCTCCCTCTGAGTATGTGGTACCACACCGACGTCCCTCCAAAGTCTATGTGGAAGTCTGTGTAGCAGCCCTCGACACTCATCAGACAATATCTGCAGAGACGCAAACAAACACAATGTCAGTATTCAAAGGTCTGTTAATTATTTTATCTAGGAATAAAGAAATCCATTTATTTAATGACTTGAGTAATTTTACCAGTGATCCTTTATAAATTTGATTAAACACCAGTAGTGGAATACAACTAAATACATATAAGTATCTGTACTTAAGTACAAATCTAGGATACTTGCGCTTTACAAAATATTTTCAGTTCATGCAACTCTATACTTTTACTCCACTACATTTCAGGGTGAAATGTTGTACTTTTTACTCCAATACATTTAACTGACAGCTTTTGTTACTTTACAAACTACTATTACTTTTATACAAGTATAGCTGCAACAAGAAGTAAATTAATCAAGCGTTTGATTGAAAGAAAAATAATTGCTGCCTATTTCGATAAAACTGACACTTTCTGATTTTTTTCTATAAGTGAATTTTGAGTGTGGGTTTTTTAATATATTTTAAATAAGTTAAAGATTTGGATATTTTTATAATTTTGAATAGGTATTTTTCCTCAAGTTTTTTAAAATTTCACACACACACACACACACACACACACACTCTTGTTTCTGTATTTTTATTTTTATAATAGAGGGTTTGGTTTTTTTTTCAAGTTTTGATTTTGGGATGTTTTTTTTTTTTTTACCATTTTTAAATTAAATAATCTTGAGGTTGTTGGGGGTTTGCTTTGCTTTTGTTTTTAGATTTTTCTGCATTGGCACTTTTACTTTTAATACTTTTAGTACTTTTTCCTGATTATACTTACTTACTTTTATTTAAGTGACATTTTGGATGCAGAATTTTTACTTTAACAATTTACTTTTAGTATTTTCATAGTGTGGTATTAGTACATTTTCTAAAGGATCTGCATATTTCTTCCACCACTGCTCCACAGAAAAGTGCACATGGGGGACTTACTTCTGTACTTTGGGGTACTGCATGTCATTGATAGAGTTGGTTGAGTCTCTCTGTCTCTCTTTCAGATGACGAGGCCACATGTTGTCCACCCAGTCTATTAGATCGACCTACAGACACAAATACAAGACAGACAGAAGAGACAGACATGAGCTTTAATGTACTGTATCTCTGAGGTAACACATAACATACTACTGTTTTGAGAGAATGGAGACAGACACAATGCAGCTTATAAAATGCTTCTGTCTGTTAAGGATATGTTGAACACACACAAGCATGGGCCTTTGTATGTGTACGTACTGTGGTGGGTCTCTTGACCAGGTTCTCCAACTTGGTGTGGCTGAACTCCAGGCTGATGACGTTATAGAGCTTCTCCCTCTGACACGGAGGGGTCTCGTAGTACCGTGTCCACTGAGCCATGGACATCTCTGTCCCCTTCTGAGTGCTCACATCCATCACATCTATCATACGTCTGCTACCTGAGAGGGGTTGTTTTTTTGCAACGGTTAGTCATACCATGCAAAGAGATCTGGTCAACACAGCAGCTGATGGGAAGCAGGTACAATGTTTATATTTTATACATTTCATGTAAGAAAATAAATTTAATGCCTAAAATAAACAAAATAAGCAGCATGGAAGAGAGAAGAGAGATTTTAAATCTCAGTGAGTATTTTACCTGGTTAAATAAAGGATATATATATGAGCAGTAAGCAGCACCTAATGAATTCTTTAAAGGGAAGAAAACTTTATTCTGGAGGTCTTACCAACAAACATCTTGACGTCATTGACACTGAAGTCTGGATCAGGCATCCTACAGACCAACAAGAGGTTACTCAACATATCGCAAGTCTCATGATGTTTATGCATTTAATCATGTCAGTGTTTTCTTCCCCAATAGTCAAAAACAAACACTCAAGCTAACAAAGGATTTGATTAAAAAAAAAAACAAGAAAGAAATAACATGGAACGTGTAGGTGAAGAGATTGAAGGAGAAAGGGAAAAATAAAGAGGATGCTTACTTGATTCCGAGTCCATCAGGCTTCTCAAAGATGATCGGGTCTCTCAGACCGCCTCGCTGAACAAACTCATATGTCAAATCTATGAAATACAAAAACAACAAAATATGACCAAGAAAGTTTTTTTGCCCATTTTTTCAACTTTTATTCTATTATTATTATTATTTTTTTTATCATTCACTGCTGGCTGTTCAACAATCTTTAGCAACCGTTTGTGTTAAGCTCTGCCATAACTCCGCTCCCAGGTTAAATTGTGCCTTTTCTACTCAGCTTTTCCACATATGAACAAACCGTGTAAACCTCACTGACTGTGCTCGCTTACCTTTCCCCAGCATGCGCAGGACCCGGTCCGAGCTGAACCTCTCACTGACGACTTTTTCTTCCAGATCAAACGTCCTTCTTCCATCAATCTCCTCATCTGAGATGCCATCGTCATGGTATCGTCGCCGAGTACCGGCCCGCTATGGAGATGAAGGGAAGGGTGGATGGGTGAAAATAGAAGAGGAATAGGTGAAAGAAAAAGGACAAATGGTCAAAGGAAGCGATAACCAAACCAGGAACAGAATCCATCAGATTACGTCTACAAACTACAGTCTATATAATGAATAAATTCCAGGTGGATGTAGATATTCTTCCTAACCAAGAGAACCACAAATCACTTAAACTGGATAAATTTCTAATATTCATTGTATAATAAATGACAGCATGAGGGGAAATGGGAAAGCCCCATATAGAACTAAAAAGCATTTGTTCAACTAAGAAAAGCCAAAGCTGAAGAGGAGACACAACAGGACACAAAGCTGGACTGAAAGCACACATCAGGTAGTGACTTATTTTACATCAGAAAATGTGCCTCCCTTCACATAAACAGACGAAAAGATAAAAAATCAACAATTAACAATAATTTCAAACATGGATGCTCATTGATGGAAGAGAGAATACGGCTTCGGGGTCCTATGTCGTGACAGGTGACACAGAAATAATCCCAGGCTGAGCCCAAACCCCCTGTGCCCCATAATCTCTTCCACCTCTTCACTGTGGTTTGTGTTCACAAACACAATAATCTAAATTAACACTGTTTTCCTAATACAGTGGTGTCACACTGTATGTGCAGCAATCCATCAATCTAGATAGATATATAGATTAAATGAACATCAATCCATATCATTATCTTTAGGATATACCTTTATTTTTATTTATTTTTTTATTTTGCAAGCTAATTATTTTTCATAAACAGACAGTAAATAAGCAGTTAGTCAACAGCAGACATTTCCTGTTAGGCAGCAAACATGACTACAGCAAAGAAGTGGACAGTGAGGGCTGTTGCTTTCAGAGAGGTATTCCATCAAGGTGGATAAAGGAAAAGCCTGGCTTATTTTCATAAGACTCGTTAGTTTAAGTGAGAGATCCGGCTTATGCAAGTCCCCGCTCAGTAACCATGGTAACTTATGCAGCTCCAAGGCAGCATAACTGTCAAGCTTAATTTAGCTGCATGCCAAAGAATAAAAAAAAAAAAACATATAGCAACCTATCTTCACTTTTGTTTCATGTTTTAGACATTTTTCTCTCATCTGAATGTATTTGATTCAGTTGCAAGGAACATAATAATAATAAAGTTTTTTAAAAAATCATGTCTCACCACTTTTACTGTCTTAAAAAACAGAAGATTATTTGATATAGGCTATTTCAGTTAATCCTCATTTTATTCACAATCTCACTTGTTTTAAAGATTTCAGACTGTAGGCTATATTGTAGTGACGGCCCATTTCCCATCATGCCTAGTGATGTAGTATGTAGTAGATTTTGGTTTGTAGTTAAGTTTGCCGTTTTGAGTTCCAAAACACAAATGTCCCTTTTTGTTAGTGTTCATAATGTGTTTATTCAGAACATGGTAGTTTATGCTGGTTATTGTAATCTTTGTATTGCTTTATAATTTACACCCTTAGTGTAATAGCGGAGAAGGCTCAGTGCTATTATTACTGGGCACACTCCCATGTTACTTACAGGCTGGTGTGAGTAAAGGATTATTCCTACAGCCTAAATATTGTTGGTGAGTTTGATGTTTTTCACATGAAAGGCAGCATCGTTGTGTCAGCTATCCTAAGTAATCTACACACATCTGATATTATCTGGCCTTCTGATAATATAGCCATAGTCTTAAGTCTATGTGACTGCATTTATCATGAAATATAAATAAAAAATAAATAGGCTTGTAACCCCCCCCCCCATCATAAAGCTCCATCAGCAGCGTGTGTCCAGCCACTGAAAAACTCAGCCCTCTAAAAAAGCGAGGCTACCCAAGCCTGTCTTGAGTCAGCGTTGGTTTGCTGAGTCTAGATTGAGTTACTGGAACAACTTGAGGCTTAATTGGGAGATGGCACTAGTTTAAGATGGACATTTTTTCTTGAGCTACGTTGATGGAATACCCAAAAGTGGTGTAAAATTTATTCATTTACAATACATTATAGCTATAAAATGCAACCAATGGGTATGTCTTGTTTGTTTGTGATTAAATTAAATGTAATAACCCTTGTGATAAGGGAAGCAGCTAGCCCCCAGATATTATTACACTACCCAGTCCGTGCCCCTATCAAAAAAAGTTTGGACACCCCTGCTTTAGGCTATGCCCTTCCGGATAGTAGCATGTAAATAAAAATCTCAGCTTCCAAATAAAGTTGCACTGTATGGGAAATATGATTTGTTTATTTATTTTTACACCAGCTCATATTTCTGTTAACTGATAAATCTATAGAAAACATGTAATCAAATACACAGCACTCATTTCTTGTATGAAAACAGTGTTGATAAGAGAGAAAACAAGGACCAGCGTGGCCAGATTCCCTTTAAACTTACCAGTCTTTTGCTGTACCTTGGCTTGGAGTCATCCATTATTGCCGGAGGTATGTCCATCCAAATGCTAACGTTATTTAACGACGCAAAGTGCTAAAGTAAAGTAGATCCATCAGAAAACTACTTTAAAACTGAACCGCAGCTCCAGTTGGCTCCACTAGGGAGTAAACAAACAGCTGGGAGGCGCGTGTTCACAGCCTTTACTTTTCAGTTAGCGTTAATTTCGCCTAAATTACAACAAAAAAGTGATTAAATATCTTGACTAGCTAACGAAGCTCAACTTACGTTTTCTAACTGACGTGTTCAAACCGTTACACTCACTTGACTTAACGGAGGCTTGGTGAATAAAAGTCTGGATATGGGAAGCTTAATGTGTAGCCCGACTCAATTTTAGACAAATTAAAAGTACACAGTGAATTTAAGTGAATTTTTAACAAAAATATGATCATTATTATAAAACCAACACTGCCTCGAGCTTTGTTCCTTGCCTTCACCAATCCAAGTCGTGTCCAGCTAATGTTAGCTTTTTAGAGAGCGTCCTGTTTATATCGTTAAAAAACTCAACGAGACCTTAAGTCGTATTAAAATACCAATATTTAGATATTTAAAATACACCGCAAGAAAATGGCTCTGATGGTTGCTGCTGTTATTACTAGTATGGTTTAAAGTTAATGCGGTTTCCGAACAGCCGCCATTTTCCATCCCATCACAAAACATCCCATGTCCCGCCTACAACCGTACATTGGACCAATCACAGATAACCAAGCGAGGCGTTCATTGGACTACAGCAGTGTCAATCAGTAGAAACATTTCTGAGCTATGATTGGACAAATATAACCAATAGACGTAGAAAGGAACTGGAAAACAACCAATCACCGCACAGTTTGAAAACGACCTTACACCTCATTGGGTGATACAGCTCATTAACGTTTGTTACTGGGCAAACACGCTGTCAATCAAGCGAATGAGCCAATAACGCGATGATACAGTGCACGGACTACCGCCCCGTTACCCAATATAACTAGTCATCATTCATAAATAACCCAAATTACCTAAAAAATAAAGCGTTTTGCAGTGCTTACCCCCATATTTAGACAAGTCCGTCCAATTACTAACACCTTCAGTAATCCGTGATGTGTGACGCCTTCCGTGTCCTTTGTTTTAACTCCCACAGACTCGCATCGGAGGGACACGTTTTGTAGCCTTCACCTCAACGAGGAAGTGCTAGCAGGTCCATAAATGGAAATGCACTTCGGTCAAATCGTCGCTGATTGGCTGGAAAATGTTGCAGAGCGCCTGTGATTGGTCGCAGCGGCCTGTCTTTCAAACACGCGCAGCTTGAATACGGCGAGCGAGAGGTACATGCCAAATTATGATGCGCAGTGCAGTACAACCGCAGTGTAAATAATCACTCTGGAGAAAATAAATAACAGTGTCGTTTTATTTTCGTCAACAAGTGGACTTGACTACAAAAGAAAAAAACAAAACTTCCATTATAAATTGCTACAAAGTGACAGGATTTCAGTAATGTTAGCAGGAAAGGAAAGACACACACAATCACACTACATGTTTTCAAAATCAACCTAATAATGATAATAATAATATTACAGATGAATAGAACGGCCAGTGTACTGACTGAACCATGGCTGACTATAAGTCTTGTCTGATTTCAGTCCTGCCCCCTTGCATCCACATTTGAGAGCCAGAAATATTATTTTTTAATTATTTAAGGTTAAAGGTTGTTGTGATTTTTGTACGGTTCACATTTAGCCTTCTGAAAAGCTGTATGACAGAGTGGGGTCCTCTTGCTATCATGTGGACACCCACAACAAGTCAGAAAATATGTTTTCAGATAAAATGAACAACCCGGGTTATAAGTGGAAAGTCTGAGTTTCGCAGATGTCATGTTGACTTAGCACTGAGACATTTTATCAATTTCATTTTGACAGCACCAAATAGAAGTATGCTGCTCGACTTTTAAAGAAAGCAGTCTGGAATCAGTTATTTCGAGTGCTGTTTCAAACTTTTGATGTTAAAGTGAGCTTGTGAGGTACTCTCAATGGCAACATGAGCCAGTAAAGACAGTGGTTGTATGACTTTCACAGGGGATTTTTGGCAGGTGCTCCAGTTACATCTTGACACTTGCTCCTAATAATAATTCTACTCAATATTTCAACACTCATCTTTAAAAGGTGGCATCTTTTTGCTGATCTGTGCATGAGCCTGTGACCACATCTCATCTCAAAAGATAAAATCCAAATGTGGTTTAAAGCTTCAGTAGGTAACTTCTGTTTAAAAAAACAGGCCATCTAGTGCTCCTGTGCTACTAATGCAAGAATCCACCACGCCTGAACAAAAACGATGGCAAAGACAAGTAAACATAAGGAGTCAGACAACGAAAAGCTAGCTAAAAAGAAAGAGTTAAACAGAGCAGACCTGAAAGCAGTGGCGCCTTCAAGGGGGGCCGGAGGGGCCATGCGTTAAGGCGTGGTGGATTCTTGTAAATGCCATCAGGAGCAGAGGAGCCAGAAGAAAATGATTATTTTTGTACTGTATTTTTGTCATCTGTTTCATGTACTTCTTTTATAAAATAGCAACTGTTTCTGAAAACATCACAGAGTTGGGTTTTTTTTAAAGTTACCTGCTTAACCTTTAAAGTAAACTGACATGACAGGAGTCGGCTCCAGTGCACCTGCAGTGTTACCGACTGCATTTGTGGATCTAGAGCAAAGAAGAAGGATGCAAATGTCAAAGACTGACCGGAGTCGAAAAAAAAAAAAGAAAAAATACAGTCATAGTCCTTAAAAAAGAAGGGGTAAAACACACATTAAAAATTAAAGCAACCTTTGTAATAAATACACAAACAACAAAAACCTGAAGCAGTAAAACACCCCTGAGGCAGTGGCAGTGTCATCAAATAAAGCAGGGCAGTGTTTATTTCCATTTCTACTCTAACACCTCCAGAGTTTACCTCTATTTTTAGATCATAAAGCATCCACTATCAGTGATGTTTTAATCAGTTCAACGCCAAAACTCTAATAAGCAGATTCTTTAAGGAAAGTTATTTTCCTCCTAAATAAAACTGAAACATGATTTGAATAAAGACCCAATATGGAGTCATTACAGGTGCAGATATCATTAGATGCAGTCAGCAGAGAAAGTACTGGTACAATAGTGGTTTCCACATCAAAACACAAGTATGTACAAAGAATAATCACAGCTGTCTCAATACTTAGGATACTGACTTCATACTAGATCTGCACCATGATGATGGGCAGTGTGGTTGTCATGTAGTCAAGCTACACTACAATCAAATGTCAACTGCCACTGCTATTCATTCCTCACTTATTAACAGATCGTCTTCAGATGTTTGTTGGATATGAAAACATTCTTATCAAATCAGTTTTCACTGTTTTCATGTACTTGTGAAGGCAGATCCTGACATGTATTCAGCATCCTCTGAGTATTTAAATCATCTGAGAAAGGCGTTCATGAGGTAATAAAACTCTCACAGCTCGCTTAAGAAATTATGCACACTAGTTATAGAGTTGTGTGTATAATTTAACCCATTATCTTGTGCACACAAGTTATTTTCTTGCTGACACAAGATAATTAACTTGTTTCAAGAAGATAATTTATCTACCCTTTTCATATCTAAAAAGTGGACAACATGGCCTATAAATTAAAGTAAATGAAAGTCCCTGGTAGAACAGACTAGCAGCCAGATTTACATTAATTGTGAATATTATAGTGACACCTTATCCTTCCATATAGTGCCACCATCTGGTCATCTGCTCTATGTTTCCCACTCTGCAGATTTAGCTCTAAACTCAACACTCCTGAAAACTCCTACACAGAAACACCAGCACCTACTGACATCATCCTGCGCCTAATACCATAAAAACTCACATAATTACTGCAACAGCAATTTTTCAGAGATCAGAGCCAAAAATGAAAGACATATTTCTCACACAAAAGACTTCTCATTGTGAATGGAACATTATCTTTCTACAGTATGTAAGGGGGATACACGGATTTACGCACATCAGATAAATTAAGAATATAATATTCAATAGTGTTTCTGAGGTCATTTTGTGTTGCTGGTATAATTTAAAATGTTCTGCAGGCATTGAAAGATGACTAATATTTTGTTGCTATGCTTTGTTTAACCCTGACATCATTTGGCTCTCAATATGTTCTACAGCTGAGAAGAAAATTTTCATAAAAAAATAAGAAATAACTGAGAATGTATGCAAATATTTGCAGCCCTTAATTCTTTCTGAGTTGGTTGAAATGACAGTAAACGGAGCCCCGGCTTAATTTTGTGACCATCTGAGAGCAGCCCTGCTCTGCCTCATCCGGCACTGTGTGGACTCAGCTGGTGGGTGGCCTCGTTCAGGTTTTCTACTTGAAGAAGCTGTAGAGATATGAACCGAGTATCAAGGCCAAAATCATGCAGCAGCACGCGATCATCATTTGTTTCTGGAGAACAAAGAGGAAAAGGATACAGAGACAGAAAGGAAGATGGTGTTATATTGTTACCCTCGCCAGCAGCACTGGTGTTAAAATCACTGGAGACAAATCAAACACTGAGCACAATCAGGTTTGAGTCAAGACCAGACCCAGATGGTTCCTGACCAGGTTGCACCGGAGCCTTAAAGGGATAGTTCAGATTTTTTTTAAAGTGGGGTTGTTTGGTGTTTTTCCATCCATAGTCAGTATATGTCTGTCCGCACGGCCTCAGTTTGGAGCGTCGACATGCAGGCTAGGCAATGTACTGCTGTGGACAGATGCAGCAGCAAAACATATTTTAGCCTCCCAAAAAAGCCTTACATAAAAAGTCAATATCAGTTTAAGTGTCCGCTATATTTTGAATATTTTCAACACTTTACCTTTCTCTCAGACAGCCATTTGAGGCGGGAAAACTTTTAATATCTTCAGTTCGCCTTTAAGGCTCTCCTCAAAGCCACCAGACTCCATTGAAAAAAACAGTAATTTTAGCTGTCTGACTCCAAGGTAAAGCAGTGAAAATTTTCTAAATATAGCGGGCACTTACACTGATTTTGATCTTTTTCAGGTGGGACTTTTTTAGGTGCTAAAATATGTTTTGTTGTCGGCTCTTTCACAGTAGCACATTTAGTGTCAGACTGCTTCTACAAACTAGGGGCAAGTTGATTGAGATTTACTGTAAGTAACACACTGACTATGGATAAAATACCTCACACAAACCATCTTTAAAAGATGCAGACTATCCCTTAAACCAGAGCCTTATACATATTATGCATTCTGTTGACTGGGTAAACTTTGTCATTGGCTGGTCGCCTCCATTTCTGATAAAAAAATAATTCAAAAGGTCATTATATTTGTGGTGTTACTACTTACCCTGCGCGCCTCCTGCTGGAATTTGGCTGCCTTTTTGGTGTCAGCCACAGCTCTCTCTACAAAACCCACTGACTGGTCCATGTTGCTCTCAATTCTGTCAATCATGCCACCCTAGAGGACAAGGTGGAGTAATGCGTAAGATATTTGTGTTTTATTATATGTTAATAATAATATGATATCTTCAGAGAAGTTATCTGAGGTTCAAAATATGTGTAAATGCAATGTTTCAACATTCAAAAAGCAGAATCTCCATGGAGACTCATTGGTTAATGACATTAGTACCCTACACCAAGGTTTCTCAAATGGGGGTATGGGTACCTTTAAGGATATTTTGGAGTACTGCAGGGGGTAGGTGAGATTGTCTAAAATCTTATTTTAACAATTTAAGCCAAACATGACCTCTAAAATGTTTATCTAATAATAAAAAAATGTACATGTAAGTTTGACAAATTCATTTTTGATTCAATATTTCTATTTTCAATGCAGTCGTTAACTGCTGTAATTGTTATTTTCTTCTTTTTTTAAAAATTTTGTTTCTCATCATTTGAATGTGAAGCACTTTGAATAACATTTGTGTATGTGTGTGAAGAAATGGTTTATTGGCCATCAAACTAAGTGGCTTGTGGTTTTCACAGTTATTCAGAAACCTACCCGTATTGTGTAGTAACATTTGTGTAAAGTACAATATAAATAAACTCGCCTTGCCATGCTCTAAACTGTCAACTTATTTGGAAAATTTAGAAATCCCCTGTAGTAACAATACCTGTGTAAAACAATTGCACTAAATAGACACTATAATTTTAATGCAGCTGTATTAATAATAAACATTTCTATTGTATAGAGAGTTTTGACTTGAAATCTCAGTTCAAAACATAGTTTTTCAGAGATTTGCTGTTACAAAACTGCAAATTTGAATCTCCATTGTGAGTCGCTGTTGTTTTGTGTGTACCTGATTCTCAACCAGCATGGCGATATCAACAAACATGTCATGGAGCTCTTTGATGCTGCTTTCCAGCCTCATGATGTCTTTGTGACGAGCCTCGATCTCATTCAGGGCCTGCTGGTTGATCTTTGAATCCATGATCTGAGTAGGAAGGAGGTCAGTGGAAGAATTAGAATATATTAAAATAAAAAGATCAGAAGGAGATCATCAGAGGATGAGTCGTGCCAATGAGACAATCACTCACAAACTCAAACATCTAATAAAATATCTGAGTGAATTTGTGTGTGAATACCTCAACTGTCTAATAACTACAAGCAAGTTGAAAGCTCATCATCCATTTTTTGTTGTGACTGTGTCAAAGAGCGGCTAATTTAATTGCTTATTAAATGTTATATGTGTACATAATGTATAATGTACACTTTAGGTTATCCAATCCAAAAGCAACTCAAAGTACCTAAACATTATGGGTTTTACTACAGTGATATTTATTGCAATGATTACTTTGTAGGTATGTTTAGGGTCAAACAATCATTTTCATTATCAACTAATCTGCCAAAAGCCAAGGGTGACAAATTCAAATGTCTTGTTTTGGCTGATGAACAGTCAAAAAGCCAGAAATATTCAATTTACTATCATGAAAGACCAAGAAAAGCAAATTCTTACACGACTGACAATTACAAATTGCCAATTTATTCTCTGTTAAATTGATTGGATCATTTCTACTCTGGTTGTGTTGTTTTCACTGTGCATCTATTAACATATAGGCTACAGATCCATACAGTGTGAGTTTTACCCCGGCAGTGAAGACGGCTGCATTGCCTCCCTCCAGCATCTCTTCCAGCTCGTCGTCAGTTGTTGCTTTCCCCGCTGTGATGAACATAAACGACCATTATTAGTGTTTTATATAAATACATGTTAACAGCTGACAGGCCTGGTTAAATACAGGGTTAAAGACAGACTGACAGAGAATCAACATCTTATTAAAGTCACTGTAAGCGCTCAGACTTGTGAAAAGTAGACGGCTGACACTGTCTTCTGCCATTAATGTTTTGGTTTATGTTATATCGTTTTTATAGTTTGAATCATTTTTATGTCTCAGTAAGTGCTACCTGAATTTTGTTATCTTTTTGTCTGACCCTCAATATAATGGCAATGCAGCCACTTGAACTGGAAGCATTAACAGTAAAGTCAATGTGCCATTTGCATAATCAAAGCTTCAATAATCACTGATAAAAGCATTTTTAAAGTGAATTAAACCCGACTGAAGTTAAAGGTATTCTGAGTTTTTTTTTCACCACAAAGGATGTTTGTAGAGTATGCACATCACATGTACAGAGTGATACTTACTTCTGCCATATAAGTCCTACAACTTATTTTTGAGACATTTTTATATCTAACTGTATGACTGTGACAGGTGAAGTAGCTATAAAATCTGAATGTGTTAATGTAATGTGAAAAGTAATCAATGGAGCCATGAATGCCAAGCATTTAGAATAAATAGAAAATATTTAATTAATAGTATGTAATAATTGACTGTAACTCACTGATCTCCAGCTGTCGGGCGATTCGTCCTTTGCTTTTATCTCTGAAGTCAACTTGAGCCTCGTTGTATTTTGTCATCACCTCTACAAACTTCTTGGCCAGGATAGCATGCTGCGGAAAATGAGAACACAACTCCTGTTAATTGACTTTAAAAAGTAGAGTAACGGCAGTCACATAATAACACATATCATAATGTGGATTGGAGTTTCTCCAGCCCAGATGCCTGAAACAAGAAACATTGCATGATTCTGCAAACCACATATATGTTACATTTATATGTTTCATACGCCTCATATCGACATTGCCAAAGTGACATAGTATATCAGCAGGGACGTGCAGGGAACGGTGTGACATCTGGGCAAAAAAATGGTTGATTTGCAATAAGTTATTGCTGTTTTTTCAGTAGCTTTTTAGCCTATACACGAGTATTTTTTTTTTTTTTTTACAGTGATATCGCTGCGTTTCCAAACGGGATTGTGCCACCAAAACCAGGGACTCTTATACAAAACATGATCTTTTCCTAGCCAAAGCCAAGTATTTTTTGTGCCTAAACTGAACCAAACATTTACCACAGGATTTCTTGTTACGTAATGACGTGGAAAGTTTCAACATATCCATAAAATAATAATGTACAAATGGAATGTATCCATGGTTTGCAGAAATGTTACATGCCAACATTAATTCTAAGGACTGACTTTTCCCTGAATGTCATTCAAAAAATAATTTAAACCATATTATGTTTTTAGCTCACAGTAATTGCCAACAATGCCTCCACTTTTGGTTTGAAGCTAATGAGGGAAAATATTGAGTGCTGGCATTTCAAAGCATTTAACGGCAGTGAGTGTCAGGGCCTCCACAACAACATTTAAACCATCATGGGTCACTAAAACTCCTCTGAAGCAATCATAATATAAAAAAATACTTGTGTATAATAGACAAACAATTCCCTGTTTAGATCATTTTATTAAAAGTTTCCTAAATTCTTTTTTTTCTTAAATGGTTACAAAAGAGTGAGTGAATGCTCAAGCACAGCTTTTAGTCACATTACAGAAATAAAGTGATTTGCAGGTTTTTCCTTCTACGACACAGCGGCAGGCTGAGAGCGAAGCTGCACATGAAGCGCGTAAACTCAAACCTCTAACTTTGAGTCACAGTTTTATTTACTGTAGACGCTGGGTCCAGGAAGCTTAATTTAATGTTGTCTCATGTTGTCTGACCTGTGATTTGCGTATCCTGAGGTCGGCCGAGGCCCTCTCATCTGTGTTTGACTCAAGCTGGCGCTCAATAGCTGATGCACACACACACACACACACACACACACACACACACACACACACAAGGACAGAGGACATAAAGTACTGTGATTTAGTTGTTATTAAATTCCACAGATACTGAAAATGAGACAATTTCCAGATATACTCAAAACTGTGCACATGTAAACACAAGATGACAAACAATGGAATAATTTTCGATTATAATTAGCATTAGTATACTGGATATTATCTACTTAAGCATGAAATTTGTTGTAATAAAGTTAGCCAGGGAGCGGTGGTAGATTCTCACACTGCACAGCTGAGTTTCAAAATGCTTCTTATGTAAGACAAGTTTCCTAACATTCAAGTATCACTTCACCAAAAATACAAGCTATTATTCTAATAAATATTTTCACACTTAACTGAATATGCATCTAACCAGGCAAAGCTTTTCAGAGATCTGTCTTTATAAACTTCTGCTGCCACCACAATGTAATGGAGCTGACTGAAACGACCTGAACTTTAATTACAGGTGGAAAAACTCTTTCATCCACCTTATTAATTGGGAACTACTTCTGTCAAAGGTAAAAAAAACGTACAAACAAAAAGACGTCTGAAAGGAACGTAAAAAGAACAAATACTGACACTTCAATTTGTTTCTTGCATTATTGGCCGACTTCTTGATCTCGTTGGTGATGGCTTCAATGTCATCTTGTGTTTCTGAAAGAGAGCAGACGGAGAGAAGTAACAGACAGTGGCAGACTTTAACATCAATGTGTGTGTGTGTGTGTGTGTGTGTGTGTGTGTGTGTGTGTGTGTGTGTGTCTTACTCTGGTCAGACGTGGGGGCCGACAAGATGGTGGAGTAGAGCTTTTTGATTTCTGTGACACTCTCGTCGATCTTGTCAATGCTGGTTCGGATATCTTCTATCTGAAAGACACACACACACACACACACACACACATTAATGGGAAAGAAATACTTTTTCTTTTAGAAATGTGAGGAATAGACGGACACAAATAGAATACCTGAGCAAAGAAATCATCCATAAAAGCCTCGTTATTCACAGGGATCTCGACGTCATCGCCTCCTCCATCACTTTTCTGTTAAACACACACACACAAACACACACACACACACGCAAATTAAAAAAGGGGTCAGTACTGAACTTGAGGATGAAATACAGACAGGTAGGCCAGAATAACTACAACACATTGGAGCTGTGTTCAAAATCGTCCCCTCATTCACTCTCACTCTTCACTATGTAGTGTGTATTAAATAGTGCACTTTATAGGGAATAACCAAATGAGATTTCAGACACTACGTTGGAATTTTTTCCCCCCGGAAATATACGACTGCATTGCATTGTGGAAGACGGGAGTTGAATGTAGTGTATGGACACTCAAATTTGCTGTGCATTTTGGGCGTTTTATAGTGCACTAAATAGTGGATGAAATTAACAGCAGAGAATTCGGACACCACTACAAAATGGTGAACACACTAAATAGTGCACTATAGTCATGATAGGGGACGGTTTCGGACACCTTAAGTATACTAGCCTTGGTATACTTTCAAAATCTTGTATAATCTTGCATAACAGGGTGAAAGTAAAATGTTCAATTTCTCAGCAGAAAAAAAATGCTTCATCTTATTTTAAAAAGGGGTCCTGAAGCATTGTTCTCATTCCAAGGCACTGGTTACAGAGAAGGACCCAGATATATTCTCCTATATATTTCAGCGGCTTTTCGGCTGATAGGCAGGCATACTGTAAACGGCTGGAGGAAGAGGTGGGTAGTTTATATCTCATGTACCTGCGCATACCCTCCTGGGCAGCAGAGGACCTTTGTTTTGACAAAATTAGTGACTTTTACACCATAAACTGATGCAGAAATGCACAAATTGCTGCTTAAACATTCATCAGAATGTAGGAAATAAAGTTTTTGAAGGTCGAAATTTCGTAGGAGAACCCCAAACCCCCCTCACTTTTGAAACAAAACCTACAAACATTTTGTATCTTTTGGGATAAGATATGATCACCGCTTCATAATGAATTATATTTCCCCCAAAATTTTTAGTCCCATTTATTATGATCCAAATATGTATTTTTCAGACCGCTTCTCTGCTACAGTTTTCTGTTTTGAGGGCGGTTCAGGTCATCCTCAAAGTGCGTGCGCGCCCCTGTGACGTGAGGCCAACTAGAGGTTAATGTTAAATGAATGCTCAGGATCGCACGCGCTACTGCCTTTTGCACGCCTGAAACTAAACTGTTTATTAATGTTATTTAGCCTTGCACAATATTAAGAGCCTTTATTGAGTATTAGGCTACCAAACACCCAGACTGAAGGACCATATACTATATTCATAGGACTATCTACTTACTGTCTACTTATTATCTACTATCTACTATTTACATTATATTACAAAATAAAAACATGCTCTTGTTTGCAGTTTGTGTCAAATATATATGAATATATTTCGAATATTCAAATTTACAGTAGGGCTAGGAGTTTTTCATTTTCATATTTGGTGAAATATGCTATTGTTTGATTTTTTTTTTTTTTTTAAAAAAGCTAAATAAATATGTAATGGAAGCTTATCTTTAACTTAAAATTAAAATATTGGACTTTTCCGGTCTGAGCTTCAGCGCATGCACACATATAAGCCTGCTAACAGTGCGTTAAATTCATATTACAGGCTTGTAGCTGGCACATTAGGGCCTGTGCTAGCAACAGGTGCTACACGGAGAAAATATGACAAAAAAATCTACTTACCTCTTTCAGCTGCGCCAGTCGGTCCTTCATTTTGAAACGTTTGTGATTCGGCAAAAAATTAAATAAATAATAATAAATGGGCCCTAGACGGACAATAAAAAGACAAATTCACAGGTCTGGGGCAACGATGCTTTTCTAGCCTACAACAGCTATTAAAATGGCCTCCAAATGAGCCCAGTGGAAATGATTATCTCCTTCAATTAATCCAGGAGGTTTGGCCGGAAGACGGTTGTCAGAGCCACAGACAGATCCGCAGACATGAAGGGAAGCCAGAATAAGGAATAAATCAAAAGTGTTCATGGAAAAAAAGCTCTAGGTTATTTAGACGAGTCTCTGTGAGGTTATGTTTGTGTGTCAACCCCAACCTGAGGTCCCACTAAGCCTCTATCCTCTAAGAACGGATTAGTAGCCTACAACAGTGTGCAGGACGATAAACCTGTCCCCCCCTCACCCCTCCCACCGCCAGCGTAAAACACACCCTTAAGTGTTTACTATTAGTCTATCTATTACATGTAAAAATTGACAATAAAGGAGAATTTAATCTTAGTCTATATACTTTACCTGAAGTCACCCTAATGTGTTAAAAATAATGTTAGAAAAGTCAAATTATTCAAATTATTTACTACATATTTTCTTTTATATTATATTATATTATATTATATTCAGTATATTATGTTATATTCGGTATATTATATTATATTTAAAAAATCTAAACCTACTAAATATTACTAAGTGACTGATACTCACTTTGAGATAAAAGCCCTTCGAAGTTTTTAATTTAATATCGGCAAAGATAAAAAATAAAATAATAAAAAAAAAAACCAGCCCATTGCCTTCTAAACTGGGAGCGCATGCTGTATTTCACAGGGTGTCCCGGCGTGAAAGAATACACAGAAAAGCTGGTGGACACTTTATTTGTAGACAGCGAAGTACTAAAAACAAACACCCCGAAACAGCTAACAGGAAGACCGGAGAGCCGCGGACCGTTTGAAAACCTAGTTAGCATACACGGTTAGCAATGGACTTCACACGACAATATTTACAACTTGGATTAATTTTTATGAAAAACCCTTTTGATTTTTTGATCGGAGGAACCTTACGAACTAAAGGAATATAAATAATCGAGGAATGGACACACGTTTGGACGTGCTAACAGCTTCAAAGGTAGGGAAACAACACTTTTTAAACGGCTTTTTTGATCACAGTGCTGGTAAAGTTGAAATATTTTGTATTTATTTGGTGCTCATGGTTTCCATAAATTGAACCGAGTGAATGAATTGTGGAGAGTGTTACCGAGTTAACGATGTTCAGCACGTCCATATTGACAAAAGTGACACATTACTATTTTAATGGTCGGTACTAAGCCACTTAGCACTATGCTAACGTTGGCTCGGACGTTTTAATATCCATAAAGCCACTTAGTTTGTCTGAAAAGTCCCTGTCCCAGACACTGTCTGGTTACTATAATGTTGAACATTTCATTTATAATCTCAAATAGACATAGTGTTTACAGCTTGCCATTGTGTCTTTTCAAGCTTCAAATTACCTGTTTGTTGTCTGAATTTGGCAGTAAGAGTTTCATATTCTGAAAGCCATGACCTTGTTTATTTAACGTAGGCCAAAAGTACCAAAATTGAGATGTTGTCCTTAACAATAAGTAAAAACTCACCATTAGTTATTATTATTAGGCCTACTACATTTTCTATCATTATGGTGTGCAGTTCTGGTTGTAGTTTGAGCAAGTGGTTTTACTGTAGCTTACATAAGCTATTCCTCAACTGCTGTGGGTACAATTACTATAAAAAACACTGTACTGTCTCTCTATTTCATTCAAATATCTTAAGCCAAAAGGTGGAAAAGTAGATAGAGACATGAATGTTTTGAAGGCTACATCACTGTCGTTGTCAATGTAAGTCGACAAAATGCCATAAAAAGTCAAAGTATAGTATATTTTAAAAATATCATTTAACTGTCATTAAAAAAGTCATGGATATAGTTCCCCTCAGTGTCAGTGTTTCCCCCGGAAACATTGACACTGATGCACTTTTTAAAAAGTTGTATTGGTAGTAAAACAGAGGTGGTTTCAGGATCTATGGAGATCTAGAGCTCTGCCCTAAAACCTTTAAATGAGTTTGGGGCTATACTATGTACAATGTTTTGTTATCATTCTTCTTCTTCCTCTTCTTACTTCAAACACACTCTTGCCTCCTTTAAGACACACCCTGTCCACCTTTTTGGTATACCTATACAATTTAATGCAATCTCATACAACAAATCTGCTACAATTTTTTACAGTAGGGAAGGTATAATGTTCAGTTTTTGTTGTCATAAAGATGTTTATTCAACTCCAGGTTTATTATGAAGGTTGTAGCAAGAGCACAGGTTTTGTTTCAACATTTTGGGGTACATTTTGAACATCAAACCCTGAATTTCCCTGCATTCTGGTGGCGCTTTATGCACCATACCTTTTCTGCATCAGTGTATGGTGGGAATGTCATGGTACTTTTAGCTCTTATCATGCATTATTGATTCTTCTCCTTTATGTTTTATTGCAGATTTTACTTTTCGTGTTGCTTTTGTGTCTTCAGTGTTCTGTAATAACCTGCATTAAGACAGGTTATTTTCCTTTTTTTATGAACTTTTAAATTAGTGATAGATGTGAAATTTAAGTGCAAAGTGATGCCGAACTCTATGAAAGAGGGTTTTTTTGTGTGATTTTGGTATGGTCTCGTTACCGAAGCCACACAAACTGTGTGCGTCTGGCTTTGGAAAGACGTCTATTTACCATACCCTATATATTTATTTTTAAAATTTTTTTACAAAGGAGTGGCTTTGATACTTTCTTGTTTTGGTGTGAGATTTGTTCGGGCAGTGAGAGTGTGTTGGCAACCTGCTGGTGGGATGGATTAATTTGATTCTCACATTTTATATGCAAAAGGTCAAAGGTCATTTTACTGTGACATTGTATTGTTCTGCAAAAACACATTGTTGGCCAATATTTAGCTGCATAACTCAGGAACGGATGAGTAAACATTTGGTCAGACACTGAATTGGTGCGTTAATCCTGAAACTGTGCTGATTGCAGATCTTTTGTGCTGTTGTGTTGATGATGTGTGAGAAGCATCCATTTTAGATTTTGTTGTTTCTTTGAAGCAACATTTTTATTTGAAGCATTTTCAGCTGTCATGGCAATATATGGGCCTGTATAGACCACTTAAGTGGCTGGCGGAGGCATACGACCACAAAGTTGTATACCTAGTTTCCTTATTTAATTCCTTTTTTTCCAAGTAAGAGCTTTCTATTCAAATTTAACAGCTATATTTGTCTACTGCTAACACAGTTAGATGGCGCACATTATTAAATAATCAGTTATGATTTTACTAAACTGCAGAGATCTGGAAGCATGTTTGTGATTTACAGAAGTTTCAAATTCCTCAAAGGTCATCTGTGTAGGATTTAGGGAGATATATTGGCACAAATAGAATATAATATGTTTTCTTTTGTGTATAAGACATAAGAAAAAATAAGAATCATCGTGTTTTCGTTACCTTAGAATGAGCTGTTTATCCTTACATCGTCCAGAGAAATCACCGTGTTGCACTGCCATGTTTCTATAGTAGCCCATAATGGACTAACCAAACACTGATTATTAAGAGTGTCTGAAAAACACAGTGAAACTGCTTTATTCTGTGTTTTTATCTTTTTTAATCTCCTGGTTCATTTGTTTTGGAGAGGATGAGACCTCTGTGGGTTATTTGGTTTCTGGTAAAAAAATGTCTGGATCTTAAGTAACAAGTGAAAATGGTTGAGCACACATTTGCAGGTGCTGGGCTAGTGGAGAGTCTGTGACATCCAAAGCATCACTGAAAAAACACAGACTTTTAGCATGAAACATCTAGTGTTTTTACTGTTTTAATCACCTAGTCAGTTTGTCTTGGAGAAGAAGGAGGAAACCTCTGTGGATAATTCGACTTGTGGTAAAAACCTTCTCAGTGATAAATATTTAAGGAATCCAAACCATGAGAAGTTTCAGCTGTGTTGCAATGTACAATCTTCACCACTAGATGACACTGAATCCCCATAAATCCTACACACTGCATCTCTGAAGACACAGAAAGCTTGCTTTATTTGTCACAAACACACAAACTTCCTGTGAGATTTTGATCCAAATTGTTCTTATTGTGCCACATTGGAAACAATTTCAGTAGCAAAATGACAAAAATATCTCAACACTGGCCTGAACCAGCTAAACTCTAATTAATTAGCCCTGGACTTGTTTCTGGTGTCCCTCACGTTAATCCCCGTCCACACACTCGCTCCCCTACTGTGTGTGCCTCTATCAGTCAGCCCATTAGTTCTCATCATGTCACACACAGCCCTAATGGTGTTAGGAACACACACACACAAACGCACACACACACACACACACACACACACACACACACACACACACACACACACACACACACACACCCACAGCCAGACATAACTATAAACATAAAACCCAGGGCTCCATTATTGTCCATGTGTGTGTCTGTGTGTAGCTGTGTGTGTGACAGCGTTATGGCTCTGCATACATGTGTGTGTCCACCTTTTACCAGGTTTTATGTGTGTTCCCAGACCCGCTGATCAAAAACATGCAGCGGTGGACTGGTTGGCCTGGTGGTCTGCCCAGACCCGGGTGGTCTCAGGATTTATAGCAAGCTGTGTGTGTGTGTGTGTGTGTGTGTGTGTGTGTGTGTGTGTGTGTGTGTGTGTGTGTGTGTGTGTGTGTGTGTGTGTTCTGCGGGGTGTTGTTAGTTGCTAGTGTTGTTGGATAATTTGTATCTCTTCTCAACAGTCTCATTTCCAGATCAAGTGTGCTGGATGGGTGTCAGAGACCCATGGGTGTTGTTGAATGATCACGTCTCCTTCCATTTCAAGTGGTAGAGAGAATATGAGTGAATCACTCTGAGTGGTTGTTGTTTGCCTTTAGCGAGTAAATCAGTGCTACACAGGCTTATACCTGGTTTTATTCCATCTGTCTGCCTAAGATCCGCTAACAGGAACACTCAGAAATCCAGGATAAAGACTTGAGGTGACTGAAGTTTTGCCATCAGCACCCTCTGGCTCCGGAAACAGTCAGTAGTTTTCTTACCTATTTTATTTCTACTGCGTTAGTGTATTTTTAAAATTTTTTTTTTGTTAGTTATTATCTGCTTTATTTATATTGACTGATCTCAGTTGTGCAGCTTCTTGCTCCCATAGTTTGTGGATTCAAATTTGATTGATAACATCAAGATATAAAAAGTAGGTTGACAGAAAATGTTTCTTCTGTGAGTCACTTAGAGCAGGCCAGGTTTTAAACTGTGTATTTAACACCTGTAAGACTTTGTACAGGTGTAAAGTTTCACCTCTACTACCAGAAACATGTCTCTGTTATTCCAGTGCTAACTGTAATATAGGGCTGGCATGATATCAGACTTTCACTTTACGATAATTGTGGCTTAAAGAGTTCATGATGGCGATATTACCACAATATCTACATACAATTTGCAAATTATTATTTATTTAAATGTATTATTATTATTATTGTTAATGTTAATAATAATAATGCTAATAATAACACTTATTAACACTTAAGATATAAGTGAAGGTAGGCAGAAGGAGAGAGGAGGACCATAGCATTGCAAAATCTTACAAAAGAAGCATTTACACTTAAAAGATAGTAAAAAGGCAACCAGATGGTGTTGGGGAGGGAGACAAAGACAGAATTAAAAGAAACAGAAATGGTTTAAGAGTCGCTGGTTATCAACACAAGATTATCATATGTGTATTATTAACGTTAAATCTATATTTTTTTAAGCTTTTTTTTTTTTTTTACTTGATTTGAAAGGACAAGCATAGTGTGAAAGGAGAGAGAGGGGATGAGGTGCAGCAAGTCGAATGCAGCTGCTGTGGCAAGGACATATAGCCTTTGTACAAGGGGCGCCGGCTCTACCAGGTGAGCTACTGCGGCTCATCATTATTTGAATTTTAATCAGATTTAAGTTGACTTTTATGCAACCAAGATGCTCTTAGGTTTAAAATTAAATTGAGAAAGGAGGTATAATATTAAAGCACAGCACTGAAAACCATTTCCTTGGTCACACTTAATCCATTTTTGCCCTTAAAATGTCCAAAACTTATGTTTAAAATCATATGAAGTAACTTAAATAATACATAAATTTACAAAATTGTTGTATTGAATGCAGTGTGTCCTTCAGTGCAGAAATGAACAACAAGTTTTGGGTGTGTAAGTTAAAAGACAGAGATTATAGGAACTGTTGAGCAATCCCCTTATAAAAAGGTGTAATTGTATTTCAAGCAATCCATCAATTTATTTGTCATATGAAATTTTTATCAAATATAGTTTCAGTGAAATGTGATCCTGTAAGTTTCTTCAATGTGTGCATTAAAAAAAAGACTGTAAAAGTAAACACTGATTGGCTAGTCTTAGGCAGGGTCTTAATTGAGGATCCTCATGGCTTTAGGGTAGGAGGTCTTCCTGAGCCTCTCTGTGCTGGCCTGGTGTATCTAGTCCCTTCTTCCCGACCTCAGCAGGAGGAAAGGCCGATATTCAGGTGATTTGGTCATTGAGGATTCCACTGGCGTTATTCTTGCACCGTAGACATCCTTTAGGCAGGGTAAAATTTACATATTTATTTGAATATTCATATATTGTTTATCTTCATCATCAACATTCTGATTAAAAAACGCTCAATTATAAACTTGGCTCACAGAGTGGTGTCTGTAAACCTTCTGTAAAGCTTTTACTCTCCGAAGACGCCACTCACACACAAAACACAAGTCACAGACGTTGTCGGTTGATTCTTTGGTATTGTGCAGTGCAATATCTCACAGAAAATGGTGCCCTGACTTTCTTTTCAGCAACAGCTGGTTGCATAGAATAGGACAAATCCAACACTAAATAGTGATGTTGACAGTGCTCTGTTTGAGCCATTGCGTTATCAAGAAATCAAAGTATTGCATTTTTTCATTACATTTTTTGACATCAAATCTAAACAACACTAAAAAGAGCTATTTTTGTTTGCACACAATAAGTGCCACTGAGAATTTATTTATTTTTTTTTAATTTAAAAAAAACGTGTGTGACATTATTGAAATAGGGCAGCTAAGGTGTGTTTTCCTGGCGGTCAAACTCCTGGGTTTGACTGTGAGGGAGGCAGAGGTAGGGAGAGGGCCACCCAGGATTAAGAGGTGTGAGACCTGCCAACATCGCAACTAATGACCAATAAATTGCCAGCGCAACTGACCTGCTCACACTGCAGTAAATCAGAGGAGAATAAAAGAGAGAAGGAGAAAAGAGTGAGCGAAAATTCATGTCACGCTATTTTTCCCCTGAAGATAATTCAAGTTAAGATATACAGAATCTCCTTTTGCAACAATGTCAAAATAAGAAAGTGATTTTTTAAAAAAGTATAATCCAAGCATCAGCCACCATTGATCAGTGCAGTTGCTGTATAGATGTTGGCACCCTGAAAGATCTGGATGCATTGAAATTAAGGAAGATAACAGCTAATCAACAATCGATTCATTTGTCTTTAAAAATTTAATCAAACGGGAAATTTAATCAATCAGTTGACAGGCTACGCAATGCTGTCAAAGTATTTGCATTATGTTGCTGTGAGCTTTGATTGAAGAAAAAAAAACACATTTGGTATTGTTTGAAATAAGCAGTTTTTTTTATTTATTTTTAAACACTATTTAATTTTACCCATCATCGATAAAAGATAGTGCTTTCGATTTGCAACCCAAATTGAAACCATTTAACTTCTCTCAAGTAATAGAAAGTAAATGTTACAGTTGTTCATGTCACTTCTTAGTAAAATTGTCTTTCCATAAAGGACACACACTCAGCGGCCACTTTTTTAGACACACAAGTACAATCAAATGCAATCAAATACAATAGCACTATCATGGATTTTAATTTCACTAAGCTTTTTCCTTAAAGTTTACTGTCAGAAAGATAATAATAATACTCTCTATTTATTACTGAGGTTATTGTACATGGTATTTTATATTTACTAAATTGTATTGAAAGGTGTTTCTATTATTTTGTCCATTCCATTTACATATTAGAAAAACATTTCAGTATAATGCGCCACCACCTGTGTCTGCTGAGTATATAAACTAAATATGGCCAGAACAATAAAGGCATGAATATATCAGAACATAACAGCAGTGAATATTTAAATATGAAATTTTATGCTGTAAAAGTCTGAGATAAAAGCCAAAAGGTTTGTTGCTCATCAAATTTACATGTTTAGTCTGTGGAGGAACAATTGAAATGAACATACCCACATATTATCAGAAAAAATTACTTGAACTATTCTCTCAACCAATGTTTAACATGTTATTTTTTTTTTTATTTTCATGCTGCTGTTATCACTGTTACTACAATTAGCCATAGATATATGAATTCTGATTTGAGGTCTTGGCAGCGGCAGCGGGAGAGGGAGAGGAGTGTTTGTATGCCGGTCTGCCTCATTGGGACAAACTCAATCTCCATTACGGTAGCGTAAATGTCTGGTAAACATCACATCTGACAACGTGCACAGGCACACACACTCACGCACATACACACACTAATGAAACATAGCGCCAACATACAATCACCTAAACTGAACAACGGATTCATTAAATAAATTCTCTTATATGTTAGAAATATTGATAACAGTTATTTTACATTAATTCAGTGTTAAAGTTAAGACCATCTGAACACAGACCAAGTCATGACCAAGACCAGAGAGTAAAGAGACCGAGGCAAGAGGGGTCGAAACAGTTCAAGACCAGACCAGTATGAGTCCCACACTAAATGCCAGCCATAGGCACTCCTTTAATTCATTTGAAAAATACAAAAAATACACATCCTTATAAAATTACTCACAGAAAACAAATGAGGATTCCTCTTCATTCAGCTCTTTTACCAACACACTGTTTATATGTTTGTATGTATAAGTGTACCATGAGAAATGTGAAAAAAATAATCCAAAGGTGTTGTGGGTATTGATTTTATATGTGGGAATTTTCCTTTTTTTCTATGAGTAAATAAATACAAACACTAAGGAGCTGAAATCAACAGAATCATCTGAATTCAACACTCCTGTTTTTGCGAAGGCATTGAGAAATATCCTGTGGTCTCGACCAGTGTTGAAATAAAATCCAGAGCACTCTTTGTACGAGACAAAAACAAGTAAAAATGCGGTCGACTCAGGCTAGTACGCTTATAGGTGAGTCTCACCCCAACCTATCAGTTCTTTACTCATCACAGCTGCAGCATAAAGCCAGCTCTATTCTTCAGGACTGTTCCCATCCCTTAAATAGTGAATTTCAGCTTCTTTGTTCTGGCTTGTGGTCCCCAGGTGCAGGACTTAACGGTATAGCAGTACTTTTGTACCTGCTGTGATATGAAACAAAGTGAACACAAGATGATGCACTCGGCACACTGTGTGTGTGTATATAAAGGCGCTTTGTCATGACATTCTTAGGAGTTCTTCTTTTACTGCTCTTATACTTCGAAACAATTTTAATACTAGATTATACTTGTTTTAATGTATTTGTTTTAATGCTTTTTAAATCTGTATTGTTGTGATGCTGAATTTTCTGTCTGCACAACAAATTTACCCTTGGTACAAAAAAAGAACTTGGACCTTGAGTCCAAGTTGACATCGAGACCTTTTAAAAAACTGGTCTTGAGACCCAGAGCTGCATTCATGACTATTGACATAACATTTTTTTTTTTTAAATTAAAAAAAGTCAATGTTTAATACTTAAAGACTTAATGATTCCATTAAGGGTGTGATTAAGGCCTAAACCATATCGGAGGTCACCTTTCATTTCAGCTTATGGCACATAAAAATCTTGCTCTTGTCACAAATGCAACTTTTCAATTTTCAGGATCTATTACATATATTACGTTAACAGGTTCCGTAAGTGAGAGATGATTAAAAACAAACCAAAAACAAAAAAAAATACACAGGCCAACATACAGAGGATGCTTTACCTCCTCTTTGAAACAAAATAAGCAAAATTAAAAAATAGTGCCATAAAATCATTGTTCAATGTGTTTTACAACAGAAAGAGGAAGCCCTCTATGTGTGAATTGAATACCTTAGTGTTTCATTACTGCTGGGTTTAACAACAACAACAACAATGACACATGAATGCAATTTAGCGAGCTGACTTAGGAAGTCTGGGACATCAGACATTCCTATTAGCACATAAACACACAATCACTCAGTCAACACGATGCTGCTGGACCTGCTCTAATCATCTCTGCATGGTCTCAATAGTAGTAACTTCATTTAATTCACATTTAATACAAACAAAGTAAAAAAACAACCAACATTCAACAAATTAAATAAAATAAAATAAAAATGAATTAATAAATAGATAAATAAATAAAGTAAGAATAATAAAAGCAGAAATCAATATAAATATAAATAAATAATAATAATAGAGTCAAACTTACTTTAAAGGGAGACACTTTAGATGAAAACATTTTTTCATGCACTTTGAGATTTCGGGCTATATTGCTTCCATAACTTGTCTTCTTTCAGATTAGTAGGAAGAAAATGTGCAAGATATCCATTTAGGTGTTTGTTTTAGTAAGATTTCTATGCAAAGGGAACATATTTATTTTTACTTATCTAAGCTTAGATTAGTTAAAAATGTTTATGCTATTCACCTGAAGTGTCTTATTTTGTCTAAAAATATATTAAATTTCACAACACATCTTTAAAGGTGATTTTCTCAAAAAAAAAATTTTTTTGTTTTATTCATATCTATATTCTGAAGATTTTTAAAGAGAGGTTTGTTCATATGGTATCCATAGCCTGATTTATATAACATATTATTCCTAAAAACATGGGAGTTTTTTAATAGATGTAGCCTTTGACTCTAATATGTCAACAAAATACATTTTGAACTTGGCTTTAATAATATGAAAGCAAAAGTAAAAAAAAACATATAGTCATCAATAAATAAATAAAAAAACTTTTTCATGTAGCATCTCTCAAACTCAGTTTGACAAATTACAAACAAAAAAATGAATACATTCACAAGACTAAAAAAATATTGTCTTGATAAGTTGAGGAAATGCATGCTCATCAGTAAAAATCCTGCAGGTCTTAAAATGAGATTTGAAACATTCAGTTTTCTGACCTGACCCCCAGGGGGAGACTATTCATAACCTGGAAGCCAAGACGACAAAATCTGTGAGTCTGTGAGTGTTTTGAACTGTGAGGAACCATCAGGAGAGCTGGTTCTGAGGGGCCGAGCTGGGATCAGTAATTAACTGATGGAGCCATGTTGTGGAAGAATTTACAAGTAATAAGATGTCAGTGCAAATAAACATAACAGATGCCTTCTTATGAGATTTTTTATGCTGATACTCATGACAAGCTTACACAGGAAGTTACAAAACTGCTGGACTCACGATTGAAGTCACCAAAGTACAGACTAGTTACAACACATTAGAAATGTAGGAAGAACTAATAGAATACGCTCGATAATCTGAAGCTGTGCTGTGACTCAGAAGATGAGATGGGGCCACCAGTTTTTTTTAGCGATCCACCTCTGTAGTGGGGATAGTGTGATGAAAGGCACTTGTTTTTTACAGAGATATCACTGCGTTTCCTGTGGGGCAGTAATACTCAATTTGCAGCCTGCAGGCCAAATCTGGCCCCTGATAGGGTGCCTGGTGGCCCCCCAACCATTTTTTAATTTTCAATAAAAATGAAATTATTTGCAAAGGGAATTGTTTTTGTAATTTCAGTTTACATAAGGTGCCAAGGTGCATAAAACAGTATCGAAATAGAGCTTGTTTATCAAAAAAAGTGTCAGTGGGTGATCCTCCGCACCCCCAACAAAAGCCCCAGTTAAGCCTTTAATGTCCTAAAGCCCTATATGTCTTAAAATCGTATGAATGTCCTACAATCCTAGAAACTTCCTTGAATCCCAGAAACATCCCAAATCCAAGAAAAATCCTGGAAACATCCTAAAATCCTGAAAACATCCTCAAGTCCTGAAATGCATTAACATCTAAGAAACATCCTAAAATCCTGGATACAACCTGAAATCCTAGAAATCTCCTAAAGTCTTAGAAACGAAAAGAAAAATGTCCTAGAAACGTCTTCAAAATCTAGAAATTTTCTAAAATCCTAGAAACATGGGGCTGCTGTGACTGTCCCCTGGCCTTCTTTGATTTCACAAAAATGGCCCCCTAGCAAAGCAAGTTGAGTATCCCTGCTGTAGTGATTGTACCTCCAAAAGCAGCTACTTTAGACGGACACATGATCTTTTCCTAACCATAACTAAGTGTTTTTTGTGCCTAAATCTATAAACACAATAACCACAGCATTATTAAAATACCAGCATTTTTTCTGGCGATTTGGTTGTTTCATGGTTTGGAAGGAGTTGTTTGTCATTATCATATAACCGTCCTGCTGACCTGCGCTGTTGATACAGAGTACAAAAATTGGGAAAAAAATGTTGCAAGCATTAAACCGCTCTTTGCGTTGCAGTCCATGACCCAAAATGATTGAATGGAATTCTTCCCAGTGGAAGCTAGGCTCATTAACACATGTTGGTGCTCATGTGATGGCAATGATGTAAGCTTAAACATATGGCTCTAAAACTCTGCACTGCACCATGAAGCAACTATAAGTCACACACAGTATGTAAAAAATAATGAGGATACATTGTAAAAGATTGCTGGATTGTGTTAATTTATATTTCAAGTGATCAGCATAAATATTTACCGAATTCAGTTTTGTACATAGTTCCTAAGTGTTTGTACAAATGCAGGAAATGGGATTCAAAATGCATTTTTTTTTTTTCTGGGGGCAAACCCCAAACGCCCCCTTGTTATTTTGTGTCCCTCCCACACACGCTTCTTAAACCATAATTACACCCTTAAAAAACCTGTCAAAAATTTAAATGGCTTATATTTAGTCATCTTTTGGCAGAATTTAGCATGATGACCAACTTAATTATTTCCCTGATTTTGTATTGGTTATAATGGTCCCAAAATATATGTAGAAATGCAGGAAATGGAATTTAAATGGCATTTTTTTATCCTTCAGCAAAAGCGTTAAAAATGAAAATGGCTTAAATGACAGGCACAAGGCTACAAATTGTCAGTGCAATTCTAAGTGCGGGTACTTGAGTTGCACATAAATCCACTTCAGATTCTTCAGTATGTACATAAATGGCGGCATATTCTTCACGATGGACAGCCGATGCGTCCGGCGTCCCATGCCTGACACCACCATCGCCGCTTCAATGGCTGCATATTAAAATCCAACTAAGTCAATCATTTTTCAACGTGATTAAGAAAAAATGAATTAAGCACAAAGAAACAAGAGTGAAAAAGGATTCCATTACTTTGTGTTCATTTCATTGGCACTGAGCTGGAACAAAAAACAGCGTGACCCATGTTGTGTCCCGAGCTGTGGGGCTGAGGACATGCTGTGCTGTTGATTGCTCTCCACAGGCCTAATTGAAAGAAGGCTCCATATGGTAAGAAGCTATAAATTCTCCAGATCAAGTTTTTTCTCGATTTCCTGGTTCTTTCTTTTTTCCCTTTTGTGTTTTTTTTCTACCATCTATAAAAGAGGGAACAATGGGCTGGCTGTCTTTGGTTTGGCTGCTAATGAATCCAATACTTCCCCCTTATGGCAAGGGCTGATTAGAAGAAGAAAAAACACATTTTGTCATAGTCTCTTTTGATGGAAAGCCCTATCTGTCTATGTGGTGTGAGTGCATGCCTCTGTGTGTGTGTGTGTGTGTGTGTGTGTGTGTGTGTGTGTGTGTGTGTGTGTGTGTGTGTATAAAGTGTTGCGTCATAGCAGTTATGGGGTGAATAGAGTGACCTGGGGGTTTGTTTCAAAGGCTGCCAAGGGCCCACCCTCCTCTCCGTTTTCCTCTCCTCTCCACCTCTCTTTTCTCCTCTGCTTCTTCATCTTTTTCCATTCTAACCTCAACGTGCTGCTTTTGACGATTGAAAACACCATCACACACTTTTGTTATTGCTGTATGTGCTCCCTACTTACAATCATAGCCATTAAAACATCATCTATCTTCACTGTTGGTCACTGTTAAGGAAAGCTAGCAAAACTGTATTTATATTGCTCATTTCATTCAAGGTGGAAGCACTATGTGCTGCACAAAGTGTGAGGTAGAAGGCATTAATCAACTGTCCATAATAGTGAATCCAGTCCATTAAAATTAACAGTAAAACCTCATGAAATAATAAAGATGAAGAAGAAACCTATAAAAATGCAAAGTTGTGAGTCAACTGCTCAAAAAATGTTAAAATTCAATAAAATAATAATATTTAAAGTAGACTGTCAAAAGAGAGTAACATGTATTTATTCAAAGAAATAAATGAACTAAAAACTAAATAAAATAAGATAAATAGACCAATAAAAGATGATAACACATGAGTAAAACCAACAAAATATAATAATAGATAAACCAATAAGCCAGTTAAAGTAAAAGCATGCTTGAGTTAAAACCAATAAAATCAAACAAAATAATCAAACTAGAGTACTGGATTGTGCAGCTAAAAAGGAACGTCTTCAATTTAACTTTAAAAGATGATACTGGAGTCACTTATGTTCATTAGCTTCTTAAGTGTCAAAAGTACCTTGCAAAGAGTTGCCTCTGGTCCGTGAAGCATCAGTTACGCTCCCTTTTACCACTGATGCAATAATGCAAACTTATGATCTTCATCTAGGGATCAGTAGATGCAAAAGCATCATCCTGATCTTTCTTTTTCAGAGGCAAAGTGGACATTCAAAGAAAAAAAACATCCAGGTCACTTAGAAATGAGGCCCCCTGGTGGAGGGGAAACACAGCAGCACAAAATGGTGGGGAGGTGGAAGAGGAAGAAGGAGGAAGAAGGAGGAAGAGGGGTGAGGGAGGAAGGGAGGGGTCTGCATGAAGTAATGGCTGCCAGATGTTTTGGTATTATCGCAGGGAAAAATTCTATTCCAGCCGTAGTCATCTATCATGTTCGCCAGTCGACGGCACTTAGAGGCCGGCAGATAGACAGACAGGAGACGTGAAGGGAGATAAGTGTGTGTGTGTGTGTGTGTGTGTGTGTGTGTGTGTGTGTGTGAGAGAGAGAGAGAGAGAGGGAGAGAGAGAGAGATGGTGGTGTTGTTGGTTGAGGTATGTAATTATACACCTAGTTCATGGTATGTGCTGTTGAGTACTTAATGTCTCACTGTCTTGAAAGCATTAACTGTTGTTAGTGAGTGTTTAGAAATGTATTAGTTTCATCGTGCAGCATGGGGTCTTATTAAACATTTGAAATGTTTAATACAGTTATTAATTAACACCCTTATGATATGCTTTTTTTCTTATTCTTTTTTCTTTAAGTCAGAGTATGAAATTAGGGGAACTATGGTAGCTTCCCATACAGCCTTATTTAAGAAATTTAGGAGGAGCTCCAAAATATTGGATTTTGGGTGCCACTTTTCTGCATAAGGGCCTGTGTCCACATAGCATTTATTTATTTTTTTTTGAGTGTCGGCTTATTTTTTTCAATTGATTCCAATGAGTTGAAAGTGTTTGTGGCTTCGTGCAGCCATCTAGAAATAAGGTGCCGCACCCGTGCCTTTTTTCAGAGCATTTTCGTGTGGCCACCCCAAGCGCTTCTGGTTGAAAATCTCTAAACTTTTCTAAAAGGGGTTGGTGTTGTCACTCTTTGTGTCTATTCTGAGTTTCACGAGATGTCAGACACAATATCACAACAAAGACAGAAAATCCTATTTTTGCACTTAATGCACTGTAGGAGGTCAACATGTGAGGCTGTGGGTGTGTTCATAATTGCTATGGGATGCAGCCTTGGTCTGATTTGTTTAATAAAGTAATGCAAACTCTCTCCTGTCCACTGCAAGTTGGCCTTTTTCATTGTGTCTTGGCAGAGAGCAATTAAAAAAAACAAAACAATGCCACGGTGAATAACTGTTCTGTGTCACCATTGTCCCAGGCTACGTACTCTTCGTGTGAATTGAAATGTAGTCTTAGTATATTTTTGCATGTAGGCGGGCAAATTCATGTTTGCTCATTCATGTGTGCAGTACCCCAGCAGGGCTCCCCTGAAAGCCATGTTGGAATGTCAGCATTGTTTATAAAGAACAGAAAAGTCACAATCAAAAACTTTTTTACTTATTTACTAAAGGACGTCCAAGTTCACACTATTTGGACATGCGTCTTCAGGGGGAAGTCCCAGGGGGAAGTCCTAATTTTTTCTTAACCATCCACCACCCAAACCTTCCTTCTGACAAGACCTTGTCTGCTGCCGTCAGTGCATTGGTCACATGATTGCAGAATCAAAATAGGCAAGATATCTACAAATTTGGTTGCATTACTTCTCATATGAAAACATACAAGCACTTTGTAAGAACAGGCTGAAATATTTACATGCATAATCAAAGAGCTTGGACTCATATGTATAAAAATATACAAATATGAAATATTTAGAGATTGGTTGGTTAGATTCATGGCAGTTGTTTTCAAAATATGTAAAATGGATCCCAACTGAATCATAGTAGTGAACATTGTAATTGCCACTAGGGCTGTGCGATATGATTAAATATATTGTCTGAGGACTTAAAAAAGTCTATCATTTCTTATTATGCTATATCATTTATTTTGTTTATGTCACCTGATAATGCTTTGCATCTGTCTGCTTTGATTTATTTAATTATAACAATACTTTTTTAAAACTTAACTATAACAGTACTTTATTTACCTTTATATTTTGCTTTATTTAGCATTATAACATGTTTTAATAAACTTCATTATAACAGTAGTTAATGTAACTTTATTTTATTTGTATGTGTAGTTCATTTAATATTTTTTATTTTAGTAGTTTACAGTAGTTATATAGTGTGTATCATGATATAGCCTAAAAATAAAGTGATATTATTTTAAAGTCATATCGCCCAGAACTAATTGCCACCATTGTCTGTCTACAGTGGAAGCTATGCAGTCTTGATCAACAACCACTTCATATTTCTCCATTAATTGCATTGATTTCAACATGCACTGCTGAGCAAATTATTATGAATGAAGATGCTTTGTAAGATTTAACAAAATGGAGTCACATTCAACTCCACACATAAATCCTCCTGGCCCTCCAAAGGGTGATATGATGTTTTGTTTCCTCTACTGTGATGCAGTTGCAGTTTAAAAGAAAATGAGAGAAAGAAAGGCTGGAATTGGATCTTTGAATGACTGCCAAGGCATGGCCTTGATGCGTACTCAGGAAAAATTTACCCTGCATGGTGACATACAGGCCCAGAGACTCGTAGACCGGCCCCAGACAGCTACTTACGTGACTCAGCAAGTCATTTAGTAGTCTACCGTGACTACACAGCCAACTAGTCACACCCTATCATTGTCATTGATTGGCCCAAAGGGATTCTGTGTCATATTTAGGAAGCATCATTTTCTGTGCTGCCTTTGGCTGGTGGTTCATCTTTACTGTGTTTTTCAGCTTTGGTTATACTGTATTTAGCATTTACCTACATGGCATAATATAAAGGGTCATGTCACCATTGGTTGTTTTGCACATCACCACCAACACAGACTCGAGGTTCACATGCTACTTGAGGAGCACTGGGATCTTCAGAATCACAGCTGAGCAGGAAGCAAATCAAGGAGGAGTTTTAGCCTTGTGTGCCATAATTATGCTTTTCAGCTTCGTTATTCAGGGAGGTAAAAATATTTTTTTTCTCAGTGGAGTCTGTCTTTGAAGTGAGCATTGATAAGTTTCACTTTTAGGTCAGTTTTCCGTCGGATAGGGATGTCTGTTTGCGAAGTACTGAGCCTATGACTAACTAAATGAGACTTGGATCATACTACACAAGTTGTGTGAGAGTTTTTAAATGGATAATTTGATAAAGTTGCTGTTTTTAAATGCAGACTGTGACTTCAATTAATGTTATTTTTTTTCCCGTTTTGGGATTCCTCATTAACCTTAGAGGCCTACAAGAAAAACGTTTTCTTAACATATTCAGTGTAACAGGGGAAGAGTAATTTTTATACAAATGGTAATTTGGGGGTTGAAGGTATAGAAAGCACCTGTTATATTTAAAGGAGCTCTTTATGATATTTAGAGTGTGTCCATTACTAAGAGATTGTCTGAACATGGCTCTCAACATGGAGATGACTAAGCCAGCAAGTAGCAGCAATGGTGCTAACAGCGCAAACAGTGCTAACAATGATGTAGCTGACAGAACTAACAGTGTTGAGTTGCATTAACGTGCACATACAGTCAGACCATTTAACACAATGAAGTGTGTGTGTGTGTTTGTGTTGCGGTCATAGTGGGGTCAGCTCTGTCTGACGCCAGCTCTCTCACTAATTATCCGCTCTCCTGTCTTCACCTGAGGCCAGACTCAGGCCATTACATCTCACGTTAGTCTTTGTCAGGACGAGAAAAAATCCTCTCGAGCACTTTTTCCCTCCGTCTCCCACCAACAACATACCGACTGGGATGAGAGATAAGGCCTTATCAATGGATAACTGAGTGACAGTTCCATCAGATACCATGGCAATGTGAAGAGCATGTCAATAACTCTTCTATGGGACTGCTTGAATGTGTGTCACTGTTTCAGCTGTAAATGTGACAAAACTAAAGTTTATTTATTGGGTTTGACTTTGACGGGTACAAGAATGGGATTATTTATCGACCACAAACCTAAAACAATATTCTAACTATTCAGACCACAGAATTTTAATTTTGTCAGATTGGAGAAACATTTAAAATTATTTAACCACAGGACTCCAAAACTCATATTCAGTCCATCAATCATTTCTAAACACACAGCCTCTGTGTGTCAATAGAGCAGTTAGCTTTTTATGTCATGCAACTATATGCATCATATTAATAATAACAGATTTCAACATGAAGTTTATAAGTTCATGGTATTGTTTAATCAAGGCGATATCAAGTCTTAAGACGGGCTGATTCTGCACTGGGTCGATGCACCAGTTATTCATAATATGCCCATTACTTTGTGATTAGTCTTTGGGATCAAAAATACAAAACTATCGCCATAAAAAAAAGTTCATAAAAATTGTTGAAAACCATGAGTATGTTAATTTGGTACATTATTTTGTAGCAGATGCGTTGAAACTGTGGCAAATGTATGGTGGTTAGGTTTAGGCAAGAAAATCACTTGGTTATGGCTAGTAAAAAGATCATGTTTTGGCTTAAAATAAATTTTGGCTGCCCTATTGCTGTTTGGAAACACCACGTGTTGGTGAAAAAAATCAGGTTTTGTGGCTTAAAGGCCACTGGCAAATGCTGTGATGTGTCGTTTAAGAACACCTAGTTTTTCAACCAAAAACGCCACAGGGAAACAGAGGTGTGCAGTTTAAGACAACCAGATTTAGTAAAAAAAAAAACTAAAAAAAACACCAGTGGCAATGACGCAAAGGGTTGCCAAAATACAACCAGTGTTGTTTGTGTCCTATAGTCTGCAGATTGCAGTCATCTCACCCAGGCGACACCCAGTTTAGGTGGCTCAAACACTGCTATGAAATGCAGCAACGTGTCTGTGATAATCACCCAGGTTCTGTGCCCCAGACACGGTTGGGAAATTCCTTGATGTGTAGCTAAGGACACATAGGTTGCTATTAAAGCTGCAAAGGTTGCCAAAAAACTGGGCTGATGGTTGAGGTTTGCATGAGAAATGGCTTCTGAAGATCAGGAAATGTAAATGTAGCATTACTGAAAACAAGAAACTCCTCTGCATTTTCTTTATGGTCTACATAAAAACAAATGCAGCGGCACCAGAAAAATATAGCAGAAAACAATACCGAAGCTCAATAAACCAATCAAGACTCTCCACGTGAAATTTTACATTTTTGAGGAGGGTCACATCAGCTGCCCAAAGTGCTACACACAAAGGCACCATGAGAGTTTGCTACAGAAAACTTTGCAGGAAGGAATATTGCAGATTTTGTTGGATTGTTGTCTGGAGCAGCAGGTGCAACATCAAACATAACTGTCAAAAAAGTCTAAATAGACTTGAATATGTCGCTCAACAGATGAGCAAAGTGATATTAGAAGGGTGACCTTAAATTATTTCAGATATTTAGACAGAAGCTAATAGACCTAAATCCCTTTTCCATTTGATTACCACCTGCCTCCTTAAAGAAGTTTTCACATCAGCTTCCAGGTGATTATTTAAATGGGATGTAAGAATATTTGGCTCCAATATTCCCTCATCTGTGTCACAAATCACAGAAATGTTACCACAGGCAGCAAACACGGCAACAAATCCTCCCGCTGTCCAAAGTAATACGTAATATTTACATAAATACAACCGGCACTGCTTATATAACGAGAGTTAAAGTCATTCTCTGTTAAATTTATGATAAACCTTCTCTGATCTGTTGCAAATAGTTAAATACATCGAGTATCCCCAGGTGTAGCAACAAGGTGTCATCCTGTCCTCCTTCCTGATGCTTTCGGCTAATTAAAAACTGATAACACCTTGACATGGATGCTCCACTGCACGGCTGGATCCAGGGGTGCAGTGGAAGCATTTGGCCCCAGCTGAAACTTGATTGGCTCCTGTTTGCTTCAAAACACTTCTTTGGCTAAATTTTCAAAGATACGCAGACTTCAAAACTTCCCACTATTATTCAGAAATGTACAATATGATTGAGTGAAACTGCTTTATTAAGTAAAATTCAGTAAAATGATTTTAAATATAGAATTATGATAATTAGAAATAAAATTCTCTGTAATTTTTTCGCTAACTTTAAAGAATAAATAAGTCTAAAACCACTCATTTCTTGCAATTTTAAGCTCATTTCTATTCAAGTTGCTCATTCCCTTTTCCCCATGTTTTTGAAAGAAATAAAACTTTGCTCAGGGTTCAAATACTGGTGAAAGATGTCTAAATGCAGCACAAGGAAAGTGCTGTCAGTCCAGATTCCAAAGGGTCATACTGTTTGTCCCGTGATATTTGCTGCAGTGACATAACTGCATGCATGGAAACATTTACAATCACTGACAGCAGCCTCTCTAATCATTAAAGTAATACAAGAAAACACTCATACATCAATACAAAACAACACAGCCTTCAGGGACAGGTAGACGGGGAGAGAAATGTCCCTGTGGGTGAAGGTCTTTAAATCAGAGAAAATAACTCTTTACAGTGGAAGATTTATGTGTACACGTATAGATGCAGATGACGTCACAGCCACACATGACTAACGCTCTGTGAAATGAATCCCTCAAGAGGACAAAAAAATGGCCAAAAAGTCTGCACCATAGGGGGTTGGGAGGACTTGTTTGTCCTCCACAATAACTTACAGTGTTGTCTGGCACCTAAAGTTTCTGTTTGCCCTAAATTGATTTGCTGTTAGGTCTGTTTACATGCATGGAAGTCACCAGGATGTAGGAAATGAACACAGATTTTCCTGGGGCTGGACCTACAGACCACACGCTTAGTGCTGGGTGCGCCGCTGTGTAAACTATGACCCTTGATTTAGAAAAATCTGGCCCTGCTCCACATATAAATGAATGCATATTATTTTTATACATGCTTGTAGTTGCTTTTCTATGAATAAGTTAAAAAATGTCAATTCAGTATTTTTGTTTACCAAAAAAAACCCCTCAGAATAAAAAAAAAAAATTAAGTGCCATTTGTGTCCTTTTAGACTTAAAAAGGCATGAACTTGAGAACTTCAGTATTTTGAACTCCCATTCACTCCTCTGCAAACCTAAAGTCAGAAATAAAGTAAGGCCTAATCTTTAATTCAAACGTAAACAATGAACATGAATGGTACCTGCCATCATTGAAATTGATCGGCAAGTCTTTTCATACAAGGTTTAACATTAGACAATCTGTGTTATTTTGCTGTTAATGGATTGTAGGCTATATTCGTGAGATAGTTGTAAACACAGAGGCAGAGGTGAAAAACTCCATTTTCAGTTGTAGAGAAACAATTATATTAGCAAGTAAGAACTTGTCATTAAGTCAAAATCTTGAATTTTATTTGTGGATATGAGTAAAATTTAAATAAAAAAGTGTGTCAGGTTAAAAAAAGTGGTCTTTAGGGAAAAAGGTATCCTAAGTCTGAAAGTGGCAACAGAAAAAAACAGTAAACTAACTTTTATCACACCAAAAATAAATTTCAACAATGCTATGACTTAAAACCGTCTAATATGTGATGCAGACTGTCACATATAGGTTTCTTTCAGCATTGGGGTATAAACACATGCACTGGGGAGTTTGGGATCCTCTGCCAGGAAATTTCTTGCATCAAAGACTTAATTTCCTGCATTCAAATTGTCTGTGCCAAAGTGTGCTTTTTCTGTAGTTCTGTATAATGGAAATGTCTGTATTATCATCAAAATGAAAGTCCTCTGCTTTTGCAGTGTTTTGTTTTGGGAGGGGGCAAATGCACATGTTCTATAAATCAAGCGGTGTCCCCTGCATCCTGTCCGAAATTTAAGTTGCGTCCCTGTCCGGAATTCTATAACAATAAAATCCAGGGTTAGGTTTTGTCATGCTTTGTTATCTTTTTGGTTTCTAATTCCCCCCTTTTAAACACGGAGTCCTCACATGCTGAACAACAACAAAAACGTGTTTTGTTTCCCAATAAGAACAAATGCTTATGTGTGGATAACATTCTTGTTACTTTTCTGAATCATCAGCTCAAAATTTTAATGAATTTGCACAGAATCCTGTTTGATCAATTGAGAGTAAGAAATCGGAACTTTACATCACCAGGTGGTGGTTTATTAAATTCTTGACACTGTTTACATCCCACATAAAGCATTATTTAGTCTCCCACCACATTTTCACACCACAACATGGACACTTCGTCATCACTGTGACGTCAATATACATTTACAACCCAAAAATTGAGAGAGAGAGAGAGAGAGAGAGAGAGAGAGAGAGAGAGAGAGAGATGGAGAGAGAGAGACTTCACATACACCTTGTTTAATCAAAGTTAGGCCTGCTCAGTAAATGTCAGTCAGCAGAGTGGCTGCTCGGGTCCTTCTTATACGGCCGCATTGCACATAAATATATTCCGTTAAATAAAGCAGAGAGCACGTTGACACCCCGTGCACGTGTTGTGTAATTGTGTTCGTGTGTGTGTGGCGTTGGTGGTAGTTTCATGGGAGGTGTTTAGAGGAGAGAGAAGAAATGGCCCGCCTGTCCCCGTTTTGTTTCCCCTCGATAGGAGAAGAGACTCCGCCGGACTCCGTTCACTTTATCAGTGGTTTAAGGCTACTTTGCTCAGTGGAGACGCAGCGTAGCGTACACATCTGGTAGAGGAAAACCTGAGAGCTTTTATAGACCACTCTTTGATTCGGCATACATCCCGTCCGCCAAATAGCACCTATTTCTATGGGCTCAAGAAAACCGAAAACTTGGCAAAGCTGGTTCATTTGGACGAATCTAAGAGTTTATTATATTGATTCACGGACTCAAACGTTATATGATGTATTATTATAACCTGGTTAAAACCATTTGGACTCACACACAATATGTCGTCCAAGCTTTTACTGCATTTTAAATAAGCCTACCCCGAAAGTTTCCACTGCTGTCAAAAATGTGGAATTGTAGAGAAATTGTGTGTGACAGAACATCTAAAATATTTTCATTTGGCGACATTCATGTGTGTTTCTAAATTAACCATTTGAAACCTGAGCAAACTGGCATGACTTCTCTCAATAACATGGAAAGAAGACGACGAGCAACTTCACAAGAAATGGCCAAAAATGCAAAACAATTAGGCTAGTAGCTAAAAAGTTGCAATAAAATTACTGAAAAGTAAGAACACACACAAAAAAAGACAAAATGAGCAAAGAACTCTAAAACAAATTAGAAAATGTCCCTGCGAGGGGATATATATATATATTGTATATATACATATATATATATATATACACTACACATTTTTGTGTGGTTTTTTTTCGACAACATTTAATAACCTCCCTCAGCGCTAATCAGGTCTTTCCTGGGCCCCTTTTCCTTTTTTTTTTTTTTTTTTTTTGCAATTTATGGGACATTTCTTTGCAAGTTGCTTTTAGGTTTTCCCCATGTTTTCAAAAGAAATCAAACCTATTGTCTCAGGTTTCAGAGGTTTAAATGCTTGTAGAAGGCGCCTGAACGCAGCATAAGAAAACTGATTTTAGTCCTGGTCTTAAATGGTTCAAATCGACACTAAAACTCATTTAAAAGGCCATGTTTAATATTTTCATGAGGGTTTTTTTCTCGGGGTACAATTTTAGGGAGGAAATTCAGGTTCAGGGTCAAACCTGCACAGAGAACCAAACCGCAGATCGCTGATGAAAGGTGGCGGTGGGGGAGTTGTAAATCTGAAATTATGTCCGCTGAGAAACTCCAACTTTCTTCGTGTCTCACCAAAGTGAGCGGAGGCCTACACACGCAGCACAGTGACCAGTCCACCGTGAACAGCGTAGAGGTCCAGAGAGGTGACGATGAGCGCTGGTACAGTTCACCAGAGCGCGTCATTACTGTCCCGTCACCCCCTGAGGACGGAGCTGGAGGAGGGACAGGGCGCTGTCAGGAGGGAGAGAAGGAGGCGCTACTGTTTGAGTTCCAGAGCCCAGACATGTTGAGGCCATCCTGTCCGTCCTTTACTCTTCTTATCGCCCGCTGTCGATGAGGATGACGATGAGGATGATGATGATGTTGTCTTAGGGATCTCCACCTGCAGACACAAGACATTCAGTGTTATTTCTGTTACATACTGATCCATGGAAAATAGCTACAGATAGGCGATTGAAAGCAGCATTTGCCAAATCGTTTTGTCTCAGTCACAGCTGACTTGCGTTCTCCAAATAGGATATGACCCCTGAGTTTTTTAATAGCAAAACGCAGAATAGATATTCAACCCACTTTCACCCATTGCCTACAAATTAAACGGCTCCACACTTTGAAATAAACGTGCAATGCGCAGGCAAAAGTCCAGTTTTGCGTGTATATGATACGCCTTTCCTTTCCATTCATTTCTGTGGAGAGCGGATGCGTCCAAATACAACTCATCACCTTAGCTGAGATGTTAGACATTTGTTGGTGACAGGGCTTCTTTGGGCTTTCATGCCACACTTTGTAGCAAGAGTCTATAATGTTTTTTTTCTGTGTTTTTGTATTAACATATTGAATTTAGGATCATCCCACATTGGTTAATGTCCCAAAACACGTTTACATACACGAATTTACGATGCTGAATAATCAGAATCACTTTTTGGTCAGGAGTTGAAGTATGACTATGTACAAGTAATTTGAATCGCTTTTTTCCCCATTGTTGCCAACATATAAGCTAGATAGACATAGCAGGAACAAGGACAACGAATTTGGACAAATAGAGGCAAAACAATATAGGCCTATGCGAAAGTATATTAAAAAAATGGGCGTTTATAACAAGAATTACACAGAAGAATTACCTGCAAATGTTTACAAGCCCCACTGTTTCAAATGGCCACCTGCCTTACTCAGGTGACTTGGCTGATTTTAAATATTTTATAATTAATCGATTGTAGTTTGTTTCACGACAGTGAAACGTTAAATTTTGATTGTGTGTGTGTGTGTGTGTGTGTGTGTGTGTGTGTGTGTGTATGAACGCTTTTATTATTTCAAGAAACATTTCCTGTAGACAATGTAAAATAAACGGACTGATTTCATGTAGTAAAGAGTAGCATCACTTAGCGTTTAATGTGACATAAGTTATTATTAAGTCATATTTATACTTAATTTAATTTATATTATTAGTTTTATTGTTATCACTTTACATCTGACAACAGCTTTGAAGCCATGCTTAAAGCCTAAGCATGACAGGAGTGACTGTACACGTTTAGTCAATAATGATAATAATAATAATAATAGCCTTATAATAATAATAATAATAATAATAATAATAATAATAATAATCACTTAATTTCCTGCACTCTGGTGAATTTTTCTTCACCAATCTGCGCCTTTTCTGTGTTGTTTCGGCACCAATTTATGGTGTCTTTCATTTTGTCAAAATAAAAGTCCGTAGCAGTTGATACAACAGGCCAATGTTTTATTATGAGGGACAATTGCTCATGCTCTAACTCTTGAGAGTGACGTGCCCCTGCGTCCCCCCGAAATCAGTATCTAAAATAATAGCCTCGACTAATCGACCTTTCTGACTGAAATGTAGGCTATATGTTGTATGGACTGAGCAAAAAGCTTAAATGAGACGATAATAACTTGGGTACCAAAGAGGCACGGGTCGATAATTTATAATATTTATATTCATATTTAAAATTGATTTATAGTGCAGCGAGTTATCGTCTTGACACTGTGCAACCTGAGCGCCACCGGAGATGCATCCGACGAAAATCATGAATGGATTTTGCGCCGTCACTGAGTGTTTGATGACACAGTGACACTAACCTGCTCAAAGTACTCCAACAATGCTGGATGTGGTCGTCCCGCCTCAGTCCGTTTATTCACGCTGAAAGACGGGATCTGCAGGATTTGCGCCAACAGCCTCGACTCACCATTTTTCTCTTACTTCATAAAAAATGTGGCGATGTCGTCCTGCTTTCAGCGAATAGCCCACACCAATTGTGAAGCGGTCAACCACTGTTCACTTCGGTAAACACACTGTAATCCAGAGGCCAACATCCGCAAGCCGGCATTTAAAACTGGAGCGCGTCTTTGAAGTTGTGGCATCTGAGTAGGCCTCTCTCAGTATTGCGGAGCGAGGTTTAAAATATCAAACACACGGTTAATATCATAAAATACGTCCATTCAAACGGGACAGATCACCTGCAAAGCAAACTTGTCGATAACTTAAAACACTCTGTAAAGGACATTTTGTTATTTGTGCGCTTATACGTTTATTCTTGATAGGCTACATTTGAATTCTTTCTAGTTGTATGCTTTTAAAATGTAGAATTTTCTTGCTATTAGTCAAATAACATATCAGGTTTTAAAACCTTGTCTCCACTGAACATTTTTTATTTTTTATTATGCTGCAGTTTCAACATTTAAGTGGTCCCGCTTCATATGACCCATTTAAAATAAAAAACAAAGGCAGAAAAAAGACAAGCGTTTAATAAAAGAGGGCTCAGTAGTTAAATCCTTGTGCTCTTGCAGAAACGTGCGTATAAAAGATCAGACGGTTTGCGTTGAAATACCAGACATTTGAATTCATGGTGACATATAGGCCTGTGTGTGGGGAAAAAAACAAAAAATGAAAATGGAACGTATTGGGTCTAAAAATCGACCTGATACTATTTAGGTCCAGGTGCGTTTATAAAGCCGTAAGGTCCAATAAAAAATGCGAGTGCTGGCAGCAGGACGTGTCTGTAATTACCGCTAACAGGAGGAGTCTGTGCGTAATGATATACACAACCATACAGCAGACATCCACAAAACAAGTCCGTCCCATTTGTTTTGATTGCGTAGTGTTGTTTTATATGGTGTGCTATAGGCCGCAGCAGCTGTAACAGCGCGTTCTAAGAACAAAAAGTACAAAACAGTACAAGTTATACAAAAGGTCACACTTTCAAAAAAGAGTAGCAAGAAAATGAGCAAGAATAAAAACAATAATAATTTCTGGCTAAAATAATAATAATAATAATGGTAATAATAATAATAATAAACATGTAGATGAAATACTAATCTATAACTATCTATATTAGTAGTAGTATTAGTAGTATTATTATTCCACTAACACACACTGAGTTCATACTAGACCTCCACTACTTAATGATAATATTCCATGTCACCTATGAATTAACAAATTATAATGTCATTAACAGATCATTTTATTACGTCATATCATCATTTGATAAACATCTAAAATGTTCAGCTAATTTAATGAGTCACAACTACTTTTTAATTACACATTTTTAAAGCCTGTACTATAACTTTATTTAATTATAAAAAATATGAACGAATATTGTGTAGACTATTCACAAGTGCATTATATATAAGAGAGTGCCTCACTGCTTAAACTAAAACTGTATTAACGTTTCCACAAACTAACAGCCAGTATATCTTTTACCTGTGATCTTAACATGGGGTTTTGTCAGTGTTTTATTATTTATGTACACTTGGTTGAATTTCTTAGGCTTCTTAGAAGCACACACGTGACCCCACTTTCCAGTCCCATACACTTGTCAAGACAGCAGTCCAGTCTCTTTTAGTCTGCAAGCAACATATCACTGAAAGTGATACATATTACTGTCTGCCGAAAGCACAAGCATGTAAAATTACAGCTCTCTATATCCATGATATCGCTTACAGAACCAAAATGCCACAAAATGACACAGAGAGAATGTTAAAACTGTTTGTTTTTCTGAAATATTATCATTGCAGCAAATTGAAAAGGTGTGCTGTAATTCAGTCAGTTACATGCAGGTCTGTCACCAGTGATGCTGCATAATGTTTTGTAACACCTCTATCTGATCACAGATATGTTGAACTGATTTCATGGTGTGCTATGAGTATAATGGGGTTTTTTGGATTTTTTAAAAAAATTAATATTATGAAACGGTTACATGTTTGCCTGCAAATATGCTACTGCCTGTCTGGCCAGGACACTAGGGAAGCAGATTTTTCATCTCAAAGATGCTTTTGCTGGTAACTAAATAAAAATACATAAATACATACTTTTTAAATAAATAGATAAAAATAATTAATCAAAAATGCAAACAGAAATTTTAGAAATAATTTTAGAAAATGATATAAATTTACATTTGTAATCAGCTTTGTAAAAACAATTCAGGTAAAGATTACTCTTAAAACCATGCACATATTTTTAATTTTAAAAAATTGACTCAAGCCTAAAATGAGCAAAACTGATCAAACAGATGTCTTGGTTAAAATCCAGTAGCATCCGGTTCTCTGCCTCTATTGATTTTGCACAAACTGGATCATTGGATTATTCCATTGTGGTACAACAACATCCACAGTGAACCAGCCTGTTTGAGCCGTAATCAGAGACACAAAACATACAACAGTGTGGATGAAGAAAAAAAACAAAAAACTTTAGAATTGTGAAAAAATCTCAATTCTGTCTTGCACACACGTGGTGTAATATAAACGCAGAGTCCCTGAAATGACTGAGTTTATTACCTCAAGCCCCCCCTTATTTGCAAGCTTAGAGGTCATCCTCTTAAATACACTTAAAATTCACTTATGGGTTAACCACTTAATCATTAATGTAAGAGCAGGCTGAGCAACATTAAGTGCTTACTTACACTGAGGATCAACCTCACTTAGTTACTCATCTTGTATTAGTTTCATGTTATCAAAAATATAGGGAGTTTTTAAACAAATTAAGGAATTGTTTGGTGTATCTATAGTGTCCTTGTTGAAGCAGGCGTGTGTGTATTAAATCCAGACAGAGTTGACATGAGTTATTAAGAGGACTACATCCTTCTATTAGTGATTGCAGTTTGAAATGTGAGGAAAAATTGCTTTCTGGCTTCAATTATGCAGCACACTTCCTATAGGCAGCACGCTAGGCAACAGACAGGAAATAATTATTCTGTTCGATTCTCTTCTAGTCTGTTCTGACCCCCTCTGTATGGTCCAAATGGGCATGCATTCTTTGTTTTTACACCTAAAGATTCCTTAAAGATTCCTAAAGCTTGACATTGCTCAGAATGAGGCGAGATGTGGTGATGAGGATAAAGGCATTCATCATGAGATTTATGTGTGTCAAAACAACAGGCTGCTAGTTTTGTCAAAGCGTGTAGAATCAATGACATGTTTGGATGTAGCAGTAAATAAAAAGACTATTACCTTTAGCCAGTGATCATATATAACTCCAATATAAATTAAATAATAATGTGATACTGCTGGCTTCTGTGTTTGAAAGAGCACAAATGGGTTTAAATCTCTTGGATGTTGCAAACGATAAATCCGTAGCATACCTTGTAAAGCTGCAGCCATTGGATATGGGCAGTATATAGACCAGAATTATGTGGATAATATGTGCGGCTGTAAAGGACGAAACCATCAAAAAGCGTTGTTAGGAATAATAGTGGTGGGTCTACACGGCTGAACCTGGCCCCTCCTGGCTCCAAGCTGTCTGAGGATGGCAACCAATTTTCTGGCTCCAGTGTTGATCACTTGGACTATACCATTATTGTGCAAAATCTTTTTGCTTGTTAAATAGGGATGCAATACGTTTTTTCTCCTTAAGTGAGGTGTTTATTATAAAGATTGGTAAACACACTTATATTTTACTGTTTACTCTCTCTTTAGTAGTCACCCCATATGCTTCACTGGCTGTTTAAATTCCTCCCCCAAATAAATAGGGCTAAGATTACCCTCCATTTGTGTATATGTGTGTAATTCCAGCACAGGAAAAGTCTGTGTTGCTGTTTCTCTCTCTCGCTCTCTCATACTATAGCTCTTTGGCCCACTTAGTTAAAAATGACAAAACATTGTGTATAATGTCAAGATGGCTTTGGAGGTCTAAATGGTGTTTGAACGGTCTACAGTGAGAAAGTGTTAATGGTCCTAGAGTCTCCCTGTGACAAATGCAGCTACTTGCATGTTATTTGGGCTTATGTTCATAAAACAATTTAGTAAAAAATAAAATCTCACAGAGCAACGGTTTCATAATTTACATGTTGCCTTGTCAGTATAATTAATCACATGTAAATGTACGTCTCCATCTTATTCTCAATGTAAGATGCTATAGACAATCAGCAAAATATTCGTGGCTGCTCTATTTTATTTTATTCATTTTGCCATTTTTGTCATGATGCAGAAATATTTATAACCCTAAGTTAAACCGTCGTGCACTGACACAACTGCCTCGCAAGTCAAAATAACATTATCCTTTCACAAAAACAACAACAAACCCGTTTGCACATCGCTATTGTAAAGGCAGTGATGACCGGTGAACCTCGACCTTTAAAAAAATAACCGCGCAGGATCCTGCATAAATCCAGCTGACATACAGCCTATTGCGCAAACATTATTATGTTTAGGACTGTAATTTAAATTTTAGACAATATGCTCGTATGTGCACCAATAAGCAAACCTCAAATTAATTTGTAATAAATACATTTACATGTAGTGGAATACATGTCAAAACCAATGTGTAATTAAATGTTTTAAGAAAGCTGAGTTGGCCCATATTTTTTAAATTATGTTTTTACGCACGGTTATTTCACAACATTTTTTTATGTTCGTTTTCGAGCATGAACGGTACGCGAATGGCAATATATAAAAGGAGTGTTGTTTTCCCGTTACAACGTTTTTACATGAGCCCACTAGTGCATTTCCTCTCGGACGCGTCTTTTTTTTCACTTCTAGTTGGACTAATGGAGAGAAAGTAGTTACAAGATGGTCAACTGTGACCTCCGGCCGTTAATCTTGGTGACATAAACCAAGAATAATTCACTTTAAGGAGAGAAACAATACATCATCTTCTCCCTGCAAACACTACGAATTTAGGTCATGCCTGCCAAATTATTATATTATTTTATATATATGTATTATTTGTATTTTCTAAAAAGGTGACTGCAATTTCCAAAGTAAGGAGGTAGTTTAGTTAATTCAATAATCAAACTAGACTATAATTTGTCTGTGTTTATCTCGCTATCACATCAGGTCCTCAAAATCTAGCTGCCTAATTCACTGAACTCTCGTCTGTTTGCAGGCTGTTGCCTCCCTTATGTTTTTCCATTACTTACCTACAAAGTAAGTAAATTTATTATTTATTATTTATTAGTATATTATATTTATGTAGCGCTTTTTACAGACATAGGTCACAAAGTACTTTACAAGGGCAATATACAGCACGCAATAAGGAAGGAAGATTGGGTGACTATCAAAGCCACGTATAAAAATGCAAAACTAAACTGTTGTAAAATGCCTTTAATCATAGACCCATTATGCCTTGGCTGTTGCTTGATTGCACGAAAAAAACAATTCATATTTTATGTCAAAGAACCGGTGCTTGCTATGGAAGTGTCAGACTATACTTGTAGTCCTTTGTTATATGATTTAACCTAGAAAATATTATGGTTTTGTCAGCTTTGGCTTGTATCTGATGAAGTTGCTATTTTGTTATTAATGTGGGAAAAAACAGTGACCTCATTAAGTGCAGAAGTAGCCTGTGTCACGGTGCATACGCGCTCTTACCGCCTCTCTCTTCCTCCTCTCCTCCCGGGCCTCCGTTTTCTTCAGCTCGGCCTTGAAAGCCTGCGTGTCTCCGTGCTGTCCGTCCTTGTCCAGGATGTCCATCAGGTAGGAGATGTAGCTGGTGGCCAGCCGTAGCGTCTTTATCTTGGACAGCTTAGTGTCGGCCGGTACATTGGGGATACACTCCCTCAGCTCCGCAAAGGCCGAGTTGATGCTCTGGGTCCGCCGCCGCTCCTTACGGTTGGCCGTGGGTCTCCGCTTCACGGGCCGGGGGTGTGTGTGGTGGTGGTGGTGCATACCGACCGTGGCTCCGTTCACAGAGATGCTTCCGGCTCCCGGGACCAAGCCGCCGGGTCCGTAGTGGTGGTGGTGGTGGTGATGGTGCGGGTCCAGGCCGCCTGTGGAGCTGCCGCCGCTGTTGCCATGGTACTCTGGGCTGTAGCCCGGCGCGAGGCTGTACTCGGTTGGAGACATATCCGCGTGACTTATCAGCCAGCTCGTGAAGTACGGAGGAGCCCCGGTGTCCTCGTGACACCGACCGGCCGCCGCCGCGTGCAGGGAATAGTGGTGGCTGTCGTGGTGGTGCATGACCGGGTGGTGAGGGAAGCCCGAGACGAGACTCATAGTGACACACACAAACACGCACCCACGCGTGCACACACACACTCTCTCATGCACGCACGCACGCGGGTCCTTCTCGGATGCTGCAGCAGAAAGCTCGAGCTCGCAGCTTAACTGTTGTCCCGTGCAGATGTTTGCATTTTGAAAAAGCTCTCCAGCGGCTTCCTTCAGAAATTGCTCCGACCGTGACTCCGTGCAGCAGCAAGCGAAACCCGGGCTGTGTTTTGTGGCCCAGTAGGCCGTTCACTTCAGTCCAAACAACTCCTCCTCCTCTAAGACATTGTTCCTCTCCCTCTTCCTCTATTATAAAGTCACAGCAGCGTTTATCCCTCCTCTTCTTCCTTTAGAAACTCACTCACAGTGCGCAGCTTATTCCTCAGTGCTCATCCTCCTCTGAGAGCAGCTGTCAGCCTCAGAGCCGTTTGGCAAGGCAGGACCAGTCTGGGCAGGCACTGGGTCACTACTGTCTTGTTGATAGCCTACTGAGCTATGGTGAAGCCAGAGAGAGAGAGAGGGAGTCTGATTTACTACGTCATCTTTACTACCGGGGAGGAGAAACTGACTTCACAGCATCTGTCAACCAATGGCGGACCCCCACCCCCTCCTCTGGCCCCGTCTGCAGGGTCTGTTTACTTCTCTTTTATGTCAATGGGCCTGCTAAGTAGACCTGCTGGCTCTCTCTCACACACGCGCGTACACACACAGGGGGCACATGCACGTATATGCACAGCAACAATTAGCCCACAAGGTCAAGAATAAAGTGAGATGATCCTGCACACGTTGCTAGCTTTTTAAAGTTTACACATTAAATGTAGGCAATCGCAATAGGGTCAGCATATCTTATATGTGGGCCTGTTTTTTTGTTTGTTTATTTGTATGTTAAATAATTATTTATATTTTTAAAAATGTTTTTAACGAAAATTAAAGCACTGCACTGCTTTCCAGAATTAAGCAGGATTATACTAATATTATTATTGATAGGCATGCTTTAAATTGTGTTGCCTATCTGCAGAATTCAGGGTGAAATAATTTTCATCATTAATTTTGATCTGCAACTGGTGTTTATGGTCATGCAAGTGGCGTGTTTTCAGTATTGTTTACACTGTAAAATCTGATGCATTTGCAACTTAACTTATTAACTTGTTGCAACTTAAAAATGTCAAGTTTAACTAAATCAATCTTTTTAAGTTTTTGCTGTGCTATAAATCTGTATTCTGCTGGTTGCAAACTAGTCAAACATATTTGTATATGTATATGTTTCTTAAACATGACAACAAAGCAGAACACACAAATGTCCAAACTTCATCATTGACAAAATCCTTTTTGACATGATCAAGTGAAGTCAGACGTGGTTTTCTGAGGTTGCTGACATTTACAAAGAACAAAGTAATTTCACTTGTTATTTTTAAGTTACATAAGCTTCACAAAATTAAGCAGCTACATTCTGAGTAAAGGTAACAATAAGATATATTGGCTGTAATAAATAAATACACAAATTAATACATAAATAGTAATTTTTGCTTTACTTTTTTAAGTCAATCGGTTTCCAAGATGACTGTATGTAAGATGAACTTGTCAGATTTTACAATGTAGGTAGATCTGTTAAAGCCATGCCGATATCTATCCCTCTTTCAGAAAAAAAAATCATATATAATTCAAAATTCTTCCAACAGGCAGCAAAGTTTGGGGTACCTGGTTTGATGGATCCCATTTGGGCTATGTGTTCTCTGGCTTAGCTCGTGCTAGCAGAGCTAATGGACGAACCACTGGTGCACTCATTTCCAGTTGACATGATGTCAAATAGTCACACTGTGAAGGCCACAGAAACAGACACGAGCCAGTCCTGGAGTTGTGCAATGCATGTCAGTTCTTTGGACTTAAATCAATACCTTTATTTAATTGCTGCTAAAAGCAGTGGATTTCTTGTGTCCCACACAGGCACACTGCAAGTCATGTGATAGCATAAAATACTGCAACCAAGAGTGGTCAGAGTTGCGTCTAATTCCAAATAATCATAAATAATGTGAAAAAATGTTTTAAAAAGGCTAATATCTTAATTTTGCTGATGTGAAAATTAAAAAGTCCAAAATATTTACATGATCTTAATCATTTCTTTGTAGTCTTGATATGTTTGCATATAAAATCCTAATGTTATGTATCTATTGTTATGTCCTATTTTTGTAGGCTTAAACTTATCACATGCCTTATACTTTTCTTTTGGAGCTTTAAATACAGTAATTAAGTGCATAATTTCCTAAATTCAAAAAAAAAACCAAAAAACTATAAACATTATTTTACAAGATATTTTTCATAAAGGCTACGTTTGACTTGACCTTTATAGCCCTTAAATAATTTATTACTGTTTCCAGAAAACCTAATTTCCAAAGCAACTATGAGACGAAATTACAACTCAGAAAGTTTCGACTGCAGACGCAACCCCAAATAACAGTAAATAGTTATTAGTATAAGTAAGTTTAGCTTATTGATGAAACGTTTCATGCGTCCAAATATGAGGCAACTTACTTTATACGTAATTATAGTTGTTGTAATAATAATAATGATAATGATAATAATAATAATAACAATAATAATAATAATAATGATAATGCGCATTAGTTGTTAAGGTAAAAAAAACACTGCTGATGAAAATCATATATATTTATTATTTGGCTTGGAGGCGACTTTAGGTAGTTATATAACAGTTACAGTTTAGCTTTAGATTATAACTTCCCAGGTCATATAAATAAGCGCCAGTAAAATTTTAGGGCCGGTTCCGAGCTGACACAGTGACCGACCTCCTGACCGCTTCCCTCGGCTTCCTCAGGAGGAAAAGTCCGCTGCATCTCCGGAGCTGTACAATCTTGAAAAAACCGCAGTGAGCATATTACAGAGCCTGTGAAGTTTTCCTTTTTGTTTCGGCACAAGTAGCGATATAAACGGCCAAGGTTAATCTTTACTCTTTTTACCCTGTTATGGCAGTTACGTTAATAATCATGAGTTTTCATGTCCAGCGTATGAAAAACACGCAGCGTAAGAGCTCCATCCAACACACATTTACTCGAACATGAATGAATATAATATTTCACGCTCAAATATTTGCAGATCTATTTACTACACTTCCACTTCAGCTGCGAGAGAGAGAGAGGGAGAGAGGGGGAGAGAGGGAGCATAAATCAAATGGCAGCTTACCAGATCTAACCCAGAACTGTGGTTGTATATTGTCATTATGTGGGAAATTAATACATAAGTAAATACTTACCCCTTTCTCCTCTTAATAAAGCTTTTTAGGAATAATTTAAACTTGGGCTTTCTTATAAGAAAATGCCTATAGGCATTTTATGTCACCAGCAAACAAATGTCCCATTTAGTAACAAGGGCAGACATTAATTTTGATTTTAATCTAAAATACTACATTAATTACTAAATTGTTGAACTAGTAATCCCAACAAATAAAAAAAGTCCAGGGAAAGACAGTCACCACCTTGTTTTTTTTTAAAAAAATAATTATGCTAATTTAAAATTAAATGACAACAGAAATTTGGTTAGAGTCACCTGGAAAATCTTGCTGGACCTCTATGACCTCTTTGAGAGCTGCTGAAGACCATCCAAGGATCACTGAAGGCCTTCCAAAGACCCCGGAAAATTCAGTCATGTCCCCTGGAAAACACACAAGAACGTCTGAGGTTAACTTCCTAAGCGAATAACTTCATGCACTTTGTGTTTGTTTACATGCATAATATTGAGACCTCTCACATTTTCATAGTTATTAGCTCCACAGCAACTTACTACCAGTTAGTTATTTGGACCTTAAGAAGATAGTGGACTGGGCTGCTGTAAGTGTGAATCTGAAGGTCCTGAACACAGCTATGCTTCCCACAGTAAGAAAACTACAGAAGCCTCTACAGAGGAAGCTGTATGTTTCCTACGTCCAGAAAAGGACTTCCCATTTTGGTGTTAACCCCCACTTTTAGGCTCTAAAGATGTCAGCAATGGACATAAAGCTGTGGGCAGAGAGAGATTTAGAACTGGGGACAAACCAGCATGAGTCTGAACGATGCAGGCTACAGAAAAACTTAAATTCTTTGGTTGTGGACAATACATTGGTTTGGATGATGTGGTGATTTGATACTGGAGTGCAGAGGGGTTACTGGTGGTGCACACACTGAGTGTAAAGAGCAGGCAGCTGCCAGATGGCAGCAAGGCTAAATGTGATATATTATTATCCATAACTACAGTTTCCATGAAACAATGGAGGCCTGGAGATGACACTGATAACTCTGTGGAGCTCCACGACCAGTGACAGTCAAATTTTGCCAGGGGGGACAATGTTTTTATCGCTGACTTACTTCATTAATGGAAAAAAAATATTCGTGTGGAGGGTCACTTGGGGGCAGCAGAATAAGATGTGAGCACAGGACTGACAAATTACCTTATAAAGTCAGACATGTTGCAAACAGTTGCTTATTTGCACACCCAGCAATTATAGAGCAGCCCCGAATTAATATTGGCATTGTATGTTTCTGCAAACTCTATGTTACATTTATACACTTTTATGTAGCGAACACAATGGTACTTTGCATTTCTTTATGTTAAAAAAATGCTGTGGTTAGTGTCATTAAGTTTAGGCACAAAAACTTCTCAGCAGAATCCCATCTAGAAAAGCAGCAACGTCTCTGTCTATGAAGCACTATTCCAGCAGGAAATGCATAGACGAGCCATTAAAAAATACATATTTGATGACTAAAAAGCTGCTGGAAATTAAGTGATGACTCATTAAAAAAACACACAAAAAACATTTTTTTGTTGTTGTTTTTGTTTTCCACTATCCCATCTACCTCCTGATGGAAAAATCAGATCATTCATCACTTAAGAAACGTTGTTATGATCCGTATGAAACGTACAAATGTAACATATCTGGGGTTTGCAGAAACGTACAATGCCAACAATTTCTTCTGGCGACTAAATGCTCCACTATGTTTATCTCGCTAGCGTTGCCTGTCTGTCGTTTGTTGCTGGGCAGTTTTAGCATACAGAGGGTTTTTTTTTCTTGAAATGAAGTTGATGAGAGCATTGAGACTGAACCCAAACCAACCAACCTGAAAAACCAAAACAGTTACCTGAAAGATGCTAAATGCTCCGTTGATTGAGAGAAACAGCAGAGTGCAAAGTTGGCTGATAAATCTCTGTGGGATCACCACTACGGTTGACTGTAGTCATTTGACCCATTGTGAAAATATTGAGTACTACTGCTTTAAATAGACATTTGATTAATTTGCAGCCATGCCAATAAATACTGGGAATATTGTGGAAAGCCAAAGGTTGTAAAAATGTTTTGAAATATAGTCAAAATGCCAGGTTGATGGTGAGGCTTGAGGTCTTTTATATATTAACTTTTCACTGGAATAAACACTTAAAGTATTGTTATGCATCCATAAGGCTCTAATAGTAGCAACACTGTAAAATAATCCATGTTGCATGTATGACACTTACGTGCCTCAAAATGCAGAACAAGACTTTGTAAATCAGTTGTCTGGTGTTAAAAAGTGTTGTCTGCCAGTGAACACTTTGTACTTTAGTTTGTAAGACAGAATACCTTTTGTCAGCAGTTTTCTTATTAGTGCACACAAGCTCCAAACATGACAAATGGGATTGTTTAAAAAAAAATTTTTTCCACAGAACTAAACTTGAAACTAACTGCAAACTTTTGAAGATTTTTACCAACCCCCCACTTAGATAATTTCAGTTGGTGCTAATCAGGACTCAGAAAAGCCAACTGTTTTCTGTGTTTTAGGACTCCAAGGTGAACTGTGCGGCTGAATGTCTTTTGATGCGTCAGTCATTGGACAGACCTGTTTGTGGGTTGTGTAACAAGGTGTGAGCTACAAGGGAGCTTGGCTTCTGTTTGTAAGACATGAGGTCCCCTGAAAACATGAATGACATTGCATGAAATTATTCTAGTACAGGACATAAAAACTCCACACCAGACTCACCAATGACAACAAACAACACACAACAAAAAAAATCTCAAGTCAGCTGTAAAATTATACAATATATGCATGCTATATATCCGTGTGGAGGTTTGATGTGGTTCTTAACTGATTATTATTTATTAGATATGCTGACATGAAGCGCTACATGAAGCTATGGATGTTTCTGTGCAACAAAAATCAGTCAGTCCTCTATTTGAGGCATGCATAAGCACCTACTTCCACCCTTGATTAAAAAAAAGTAAGCTCCTGTGAAAGCTAGGTGTAGTTCACACACTGTTTACACATACATGCACTGTGTTAGGCATGGGGTAATGTAGTGTTGGAGCCCTTTCAAATGATGTGCATGTTGCTGAAATTCAATGGCAGGGTTTACGCGGGACAGCTTTTCACAATCAATGAATATGCACGCTTTTTCGGCTTAAGACTAGTGCATGAATACAACACTTGTTAGTGGTCAAGAAATATAAACAAAAGAACCTGCAAAAGGACTGCAGGCTATGAGTGGCCAAAAATGACTGAGAAACAGTGTCAACATTCCTGAAATACCAGGGGAAAATGAGCTACAGGGAAACATTTGAATATTTGTGCTGTAGTCTCTCTTGCCAGTAAAATGTAAAACTTAAAAATTTAAAACTGTAAAAACTTAGTACCACTTCAGCCACCAGTATATGAGTATGTGTGTGAATGTGATGGGTAATATTAAAGTGTTTCGAGTTGACGAACAAAAGAAAAGTGCTATACAAGTCCATTTACCATTTACAATAACTTCTGGGTAAAAAAACGAAACAAGTCACGAACATAAAATTAAACAGGGCTGAGCAAAGACTGCCTCACAAAGCCCAAATAAACTATCAATGTCATTTTAAGTATGTGCTACATTTGGAATATTTTCACCACTTTACGGCCCTTTCTGAAAGGGAACTGAAGCCATCAGACTCCATTAGCAAAAACAGTAATTTTACTTTGCAGAACACAGGAGTTGCTGGTCTACTGCCTCGATTGGTTAGGTTAGTTAGGTAAAGCAGTGAAAATATTCCAAAAATAGTGTACACTTAAACTGATTTAGATTTTTTTAGCTGGCTAAAATACATTTTACTGCAACTCTGTCCACAGCAGTATAATGCTTAGCTGCCTTGCCAGTATATTTGGTTTATCAAAGATGTTAGCAAAGTAACAGTACATAAAATAAGCACAGAAACATTAGATAGGTCTAATCACCGTGTTTAACTATATGTCTTTAAACGTTAAACAGTCATGGCTTAAAATGACAATAGAAGTAAACAAGTTGGCAGATTTCACGCATCTCTACAACTGAAATCAGTGCCAGTTGTTTATCAAGAATTGATTGTTGTTGTTAGCGGGATATCAGTGATTCGCCTTATAGTTGTGAAATAGTTACAATTGAAAGTTTAAGGTGCAAGCTGCAGCCTAAACATGGTTGTAACAAATGTTTGCAGACTCTAATTGGCTGTAAATGATGGTTATAGATAATGAAATGTTATGAGCGCTGGTTATATTGTGGGAGACTGACCTGAAGAGCGAATGGGGGTTGGAATGTGTGGAGGAATTCTCTGTGAGGAAGGCATATGATTTATATTTGTTTAAGTGTTGAATGGGGGGCTGCAATGTGTGTGTGTGTGTGTGTGTGTGTGTGTGTGTGTGTGTGTGTGTGTGTGTGTGTGTGTGTGTGAGTGAGTGAGAGAGGGAAAGAGAGCGAGAGAGGGGGAGAGATCAGGAGCCTGACCGACTGACCTACAGTCTAATTATGTATCATTATCAGGAGACACAAACCGATCTAAATTACTGCAACAGCTCCCATTCACATAGATGGATTACACAGAGCAGGCCGACACACACACACACACACACACACACACACACACACACACACACACACACACACACACACACACACACACAAAAAACCCTCTCCCACCATGTGCCCTCTCCTCTGATCTCAGCCATTCCTCCTCTGTATAAATAAACCTGACATAGTAGCAAGGCCTGTGTGTGTGTGCGTGCATCCATGTGAAAGAGAGAGAGTACGTGCGTGTGTGCGTATGTGTGTGCGTGTGCGTGTGCGTGTGTGTGTGTGTGTGTGTGTGTGTGTGTGTGTGTGTCAGACTGTGTGATGACGTGCAGGTACATTCCAGAGGAGCGGAAGTTTCTTTTCAGAGTGAAGTGCTGTTGTTGCTGTCTGGACTCAATTACAACTATAGTGCAACTCAACGCAGTCATCATGTGCTGAGCTCAGCTGACTCTGTGTGTTGCAAACATCACATTGTGGTCAATTTTTAATTATAGTCAGCGAGTGGTAAATAAAACCATGGCAGAGTATATCCCCCTGATGTTGATCATCACTGGACAGAGGCTTTATCTGTCTTTGTGCATGTGTGTTTACATCTAAAACATAAGGCAAAAAGTTTTTCCATACAAACACAAGACCTCCATTTTTAGTTATGAGGCTGAGGCCAAGCCGTTTTGGTTGTGAAATGAAAGGAAAAGGCATAAGTGGTCTGTTTCCAAAGACAGTATTTGCATCCATCTCCGTCTCCCATTTTTTGTCCTGCTGTAACTCTTTCTGTGTCCTGCCCCCAGCTTGCTTTCTTTTCCTACTTCCTTATCTTTTTTCCTCTACTGAGATACACAAACAGAGACCCCCACCCCACCCAATGACACACGTAAATGTGCAAAAATACTTTTTAAATCTCATTTATTATTTTCAATATCTTTTCTCAAACAAAGAACAAAAGATAAAAGTTTTTTTTTCTTGAAGTTGGTCACTTAGGAAGAGATTTGTATTTATTTTACTACTGTGCCTAAAAGATCAACCAGCTATTTCTGAAAAGAAAAAATATACCTTATGTAATGGCTTCATTGTGTTATTAGAGCACACAATTTCTCCCTTAATTTTCATGCTTTCTCTGTTTCTCGTTGAACTAAACAAGTCTGTGGTCCACACTCTCACAGATTGTAATATTGGCCTAGTTTTCCCCGATTTGCTATAGCAACCATCTAAATTTTCAAAATCAAGTTAGTAAGTACCATATGTATCACAGGTGTTTCTGTCTGAGAATAACACATTCACCATAACAAATGTTGGCATTGTTTGTTTCTGCAAACCACTGTTATGTTACATTTATACATTTCATATGTAGCAGATATGTTGAAACAGATATGTTGAGTTTGAATTTTAAATTTTATTTTGTGACAATACTTTTAACTCTTAACAAGCCCACTTGGTTATGGTTAGGGAAAGATCATATTTTGGTTTACAATACTTGATTTTGTTGGCTGAAAAGCTGCTGAAAATCTAGCAATGTCTCTGTGAAAAACAACGGCTTTTTGTGGCAGAATCTCCACTGGAAAGACAGTGACAGGTCGCTAAAAACATCTGGTTTTTTGTTTGTTGGTCTATAACAGTGCTCTGCAGGTGTCTCATTAAAGTCAGTTCATATACAATGCCATGCTAGAAAGGCTGATATTTATAAATAGACAAATGTAATATTCGTGGTTTGCAGAAAAAATACAATGGCAACATTTTATTCGTGTGGCTGGACTTCCGAGATTGCAGGCTCTTGCATCTAGGCAAAAGGATGATTCATAAAAGCATATTTATGACAGGCCACCCACAAATGACTTACAGACTCATTTCTTAAACAAACATTAGATTTACCCACAGTTTTTAAAATGAAGTTGGATTTGAACATGTGATCACTTTGTTTGGCTGGTTATTCCCATGTCAGTGCAGGATCATGTTTCTACCAGCAAAGTGACTCAAAATGTTTTCCCCAGGTCCTCTCCATATGGTCAATGCGATCCCTCCTAAAGACCAAAGGGACAGTTAATCTGAAGGATTAGTGTCTTTTTAAAACTGAAAGCCCAGACTGAAACTTTGAGAGGGACTGTGGATGAAACCTGAGATTTGAGAAAACAGGAGATGTGACATTCACACCATGTGAGAAAACAACACAATGTATATACCTTCACAGAGCCGAAAGACATATATCTCACACACACACACGGCCGAAACACACAAGTGGCTAAATAGGCCTGAGGGGCTAAACAGTGGATCAATATATTAATGTTGCTACACCTGTTTGTTTTGTCTCAGGGGGTGATATCTTTATCTTTTCTTTTTATTTATTGATTGGTTTATCATATTACGGTGTGATTTAGCGTGAACTCTGCTTTTGAGACCCCCTCTGTTATTTAATATATCGTATATCTTATATATATATAGTCAGAGGAACAGATGGATGTCAGCTTGAGATCAAAAATGAAAAAGCTGCATGGGAATGTGCTGGACTCCCCACCTTAATCCCCAAACTCTTTATTTATTTAGTTACTTATTTATTTATTTATTACACTTTTTGGGTGCTTTATTTTACATTTTTCTGGTAATAGAAAACATGTAAACAAGATACAAAAATGCTGATTACAAAACACTTGTATATATTTGTCCCCAGTACCTGTTGAGAGAGAGACATGTCCTACTAAGGTTGGACTGTGGTTGCACCTCGGACAATCCCCAAACTCTTTTATGACTAACCTGCCACTGCTCATATGACATGTCTGTCTGTGAGATTTCTTTTAGGGGAATTTTCCCTGTTGTGGTCTGGAGGAATTGTCCCATTTTAGCCCCACAGGGCCAAAATGTCAATGTGTTCAGGCAGCTGATGGATGGGTGATCTTTTTGACATTTTGATTAACTGAACCCTGTGTGAATGCTAAAATCCAGGGATTATTTTAAAGAGATTTCTTTTAAAAGACATAATTTTTAATACAGCGCCCTTTTTTGAATTATCATCAGAGGCTTCGACCAATATGTTTTTTTAAGCAGCTTTATAATGAGGTACCCATGGTAAAACCTTCCCATTACAGCACAGGATGCTCAGGTATCGCCTGGACTGCAGTTTAAATACCTTACTCAAGGATATCCTGATAGTACTCGAACATTTGATTGCAGTTAAGTGTCTGGCTAGGATATTTAAACCAATGTTTTAGTCACATTAAGATCGAGATGATTCCATCTTTTCATTTATTATTATTACTATAGTGAAATAGTATTGGGTTTTCCCAACAATAACAGTCAGACAGAAACAGTGAACTCACCTCGGCTAGAAAACAGCTGTCATTAAGAAAAACCTCAACAACATCATGATTAATGGATAACATCAGCTGTGTGTGTGTAGGTAATTAGGTGCTCATTAAGAAGTAGTCCAAACTAAGCTTGCAGTTTCCATAAGAGCTGGTCTGCCCCCCACCTTTACACACACACACACACACACACACACACAGACACACACACACACACACACACACACACACACACACACACACACACTGTCATTTTCTACATTTTACCTAAAAACAACATATCCGTCATGCAGTCATGCAGTGAGGGCACCTAAATGGATTTGATCATTACAAAGTTTTACATCATTAATAGGCAAAAGTGTTTTTGTGTGTGTGTGTGTGTTCCAGTAGGTCACTGGTATGTTTCCTGGTCTCCATATGGCAGCATTTATAAACTCCAACAGTTGGAACATCAGACACCTTCACCTGGATATGTGTGTATGTGTGCAAGTGTGTGTATGTGAAGATGCCAAAGCTCATATGGTTCAGCTGATTTTCATTTCAACAAGAAAGTTAATGAAACATTTTTACATTTTAAATCAGAGCTTGCATTTGTAAGAGCCAAATGGATAATTAAACTGACTAGAAATAAACTGTAATTCTCAATTTGTACATTTGTTGTCGCTGTGCAAGTATTTTGGGCTCAGTGAAAAAAAGCAAGAAGGTCACTGTTGCCTTCAGGTGCTGGAAGTAGGGCTGTGCCAAATTATAAAATATATCACCTGACGATAAAAAAAAATGTCTATCATTTTATATTATGCTAAATCGTTTGTTTTGTTTAAGTCATCTGATAACACTTTGTGTCCATCCGCATGGCCAAGGGGGTGTCTACACAGTGCATGGCACCAAAACAAACAAACAGCTTAAAAGCTATACTGAACTTTACAGTACTTTATTTAACTTTATACTTTATTTTATGTAACATTATAACAGTATTTTGTTCAACTTTATCACAACAGTGGTTTTTGTACCTCTATTTCATGGCTACAACAACAGCACAACAGCCACCTAATTTTTAAATGTAGCTCATTTGATAATCTTATATTTTAGTAGTTTACATTAGTTTAAAGGAGATTTCAAAGTGTTGAGATATATATCATGTATAGCAATATAGCCTAAAAATGTTGTGATATCATTCTAAAGCCAAATTGCCCAGCCCTACCCAGAGGGGCAAATAATTTTTGACCGCTATGGCGCGGAGGATTTGTTTGTTCATTCTGACAGTTGTGTGTTCAATTTTGATGGAAACAAAAACAGTTATTTACCTCTGTGTATGATGATATGAATAAACAACCTATGTTGACTATACTGCAACCGGAGCTGGCAGATCTTTTTTTTGGATGAAACACACATCACAACAAAGGGAAGGTGTGTCATCGTACCAAAGCCAACGCGTCAGCCAGGTCAGACTGAGTTAAATAGCTCAGTAGCTGCAAGTGCTTAGCCCCTACAGCGTTCAATACAAGGACACTTTTGCAAGTGATAGGACCCTACACCTGTCGCAAAGTGGCACACGACTGTCAATGCAAGTTTCAGACTGACATAGATGTCATTTTCATAGCCAGTGCTCACATTGTGTAAATAGCAATGTTCTTGCACTCATCTGTGCGCCCATGGACGTGTACCTTTTAAAACAAGGTGTGGTCAGGTGCATTGCTGTTTTTAGGAAGCAGAAAGCAATTGCACCATTGACCAGCAAAAAACGAGTCTGAAGTAAACAGGGCACAGTTTAGAGATAGCAAAAGGTGCCCACATAGGTCCTTTTGCACCCAGCTTGTTACCCACAGAAGGACATGCGAATGGATTGTGGGTAAAATAATACATCATTAATGACTGGAATATTAATTACATTCTTTAAAATGTAAACATAGCAGAGGGCAGAGCAGAGCTGCTGTCCGACTCCCCATTAAGAGAGACGCTGTGCGCATTTACACATGGGGAGCACTGAATTTTTATAGATTATTTCAGAAGCTAAAAGTTTGGTTCTGTGTTTCTTGTGTTCATCGTTTTTAAAAAATCACATTACTGCTAAAGTTGGGGACTCACAGAGACAACTTCTCAGTGTGTTGTCCTCAGTTTGCATTATTTCTCTTTGTGCTGCGTTCATCAGTAGCACACGTGCCATCAGTAGGATTTCTAGCTTGTAAATCACCTTGCAAACCGGGATTAAACATCCTGCACTCACTTGTTTAGCACTGAAAGAAAGTTCATTGTGAATCTCATCTCTGATCTGTCTTTCTGTCTGTTTTACAAGGTGAAATTGATGACCAGGCTTTAGTGGGTATTTGGCAGCAGCACAGGAAAATTACACACCCAGTATTTGACAGTGTGCTCCTAACATCCTCTGCGGTCATCTGTCCTGATGGCAAAACTCTCACATAGTTTCCACTCTAATCTAAGAAGAATAGACAGCTCATACACATCCATTCACCTGGTCTTATTCACACTTTAAATTGTGCATACAAGCACATGTAAAAGGCCAACATTTAAAACAATGCTTGGTTGATGTGGAAAAGTTTGCACACTGATAATTACTGTAGAATTACCGTGGAAGTGACAAACCCACATCAAGTCTTCAGTTCTCCTCAGCTCTACAGAGCTTTTCAGTATTTTTCAGCTCATTGTTTAGTTTTTTGAAGGACACCAAAACAGAGCTGACGAAAAAGTAAACATTACTTACATTTACATCTCGGTCTAATTCCCTGGATGGCAAATATGGCACCCTGGGCAGTGGCCCTTTGCACTTCTGTGGCAATAACATAGCAGAAAGAGTGATAAAGTCCGAGTAGCTAAAGGGAGCAGAGATGGATGGTCCAAACACACACTGAACTTTCACCAAAGAGATTGGTGCTCATTTCCTGTGTGAAACCAAAAGTCATCTGGAGTTTTTTTCAACCGTGTGATGTAGCTGCTGGTGTCACGTGACAGACACATTAAGTTACTGTAAGAAACGTAGTTATTTTAACCTATACCATCCTATCACTTATCTAAACCTAACAAGGTCATTTTGTTGCCTAAACCTAAAGTAGTTTTTGTGACAAAAGTGTCTTATTGTCTAAACCTAAAGTTGTTCTTCTCTGGCAAAAGCATCTTGTTTTTAAAACCTGAAGTAGTTTTCTGGCAAAGATAACAAAACTACTTGTTAAGGTCTAGAGAAATGGGTTAGAGTAAAGTGTCATTGCCTAAACCTAAAGAAGTTTTGGTGGCGAAACCTTTATTTCCTGTGAAGAAGGAAGTTTATTTTGGAAAAAAAACCCAAACACTGTAGCATGTAACAAGCGGATATTGATACAGAAACTGATACATTCAAAACTGATCCCAGTGGTGTACCTAGAGTGAAATAATTTGAACTGTAGGGCCACTGACAAAGCTGCTGTATTTCATGAGTTGGGAGTGAGAACGTGTTTATGACAGGACAGAAACTCCAACCTCCTGCATGAATATCAGACGAGCTACATGCTCATCCACCACTGCTACCCACACCTTATTTTGCACCTTATGAGAGAACTTCACGGACTGGCACTGAATGTTGGAATTGGGCATAAATCATGATGAACTTATACTTTTTAGTTTTCTTGTGATACTAGAGTAGGCCACCTGCATGACCAGTGAAGTAGGGAATATATAGGGATATTATAATCACTATATATATATGTAGTGTCGTTTTCCTTGAGATGGAAGTAGAGGTCAGAATCCTTTAGTCCAAATTAGTGTGCTTGGTTTGAGCATAGTCCCCTTGTATTGCCACAGGTTTCAGAAGTGTGTGTTTTCAATATGACCAATATCCGAGATCCCTCTGCACGAAGGGCCTACGTTTTTCCATGCAGCGCTGTTGTCTGTCTGAACATGGCCTTGCTCTGTTCACAAGTGTTTCTGGCTCTGTCTTTGGAAAATCTGCTGTGAAACATAAACATGTTGAAGTGTTTTAGATAGAGCTTTAGGTCAAACACCAGCACATTCACCAGCAAAATGAGAAACATCAAATAACCACAGTTTATTTAATTCTGTGTTGGAATATAGACAATTTACAAAGCACAAAAATGATTAGTGGTCCTGTGCGGCTGATCAGGGATATTATTCAATGCATTTCCCATCACTATCTAATTAGTAGTCAGTATATACTGTATATAAACTCATGTAGATTAGTAAATTGGTGTTTAAATTACCATATCATACTCTGGCTGAATGAAGGAAGTGCATTATTTTACAATAACTGCATGGCTGACATTACACAGACATGAATAATGGGAGGCCAAGGCGGAAAAAAATTGAGATAAAATAATGTCTATCCTAATTATTGCCACAACATTTATATTTAAAGAGTGTTTGCACCAAAATATGAATAAGCAGTAATTGTATTTTAATCTAGAAAAATGCCATAATGTAAGATAATCACTCAGATATGCACAGATTGGTTTATCCCACACCAACTAATGCAAATTATTAAACCTCCAACCTCTGCAACTGCCTTATGTAACAAAGTTGAAAGACTCAAAAATATTCCCATACAGCACAAAAGCAAAACAAACAAACAAACAAAAAAAAAACTGAAAATCTTAGTTATGTCCTTAAAGCTCCCAATTTCACATATCCTAAAGAATTTACAAATTACTGTATTAAAAACAGGGTTACTGTCATATATATATAACAATAATATGCAATGGCTGTTTACTTTAAAGCTGCATTAATTTAATTTCTGGCCGCTTGGGGGCACCAAAAGGAACTGAAAATAGAAAATCTGACATATTATCTACTTTTTCAGTTGTCACAATGAGCAGCTTGCCTATTTAACATTTAAGCAGACACAGGGCAACATTAACATTGAGCTTATGTTTCCGACCTCCTAATAAAACATGTTCTCACTCCAAAAAGCCTCCACAGGGGAAGGGGATAGGTCCTGTACTGGGGACACATTGTTTCGTGGTTCAATGGTGTTTAGCACTACAAACAGCATACAAGTAACAAGTAATGACGTATGAGGGCGAATATAGATGCAGATATATTTTATCATTATTGCCAGTCAGGCATCTACTGTATGTGTGCCCTCATACATCATTGCAATACAATAATTCAGCTGTACAATATATTTTTTTAAGAATATAAAAGTATTACTTATATGCCTTCCTTTGGCATAGCCTGATTCTGGGCATATTTTAGCTTTGTTTCCTGATTTAAAACTTTTGTCAAAAAGTAATCAAATTATATAAGATACATCACTTTGATTATTTATTTAAAATAGTTGCATTATTTATTACATGTCAGAGATAATCTTCCCAGGGTTACAGGGAGCATTTTTCCAGAGTTGACAGCACACCCTAAATTGCTTTAGTGCTGATTCAGCTGGATGTTATGAAACACAGTGCACTCTGGTCATGGAGTTGTCTTGGTCAAAGAAGAGCTTCATGCCTTGACGCTGAAGAGGTTTGACCCTGTGTCCACACATTTGGAAGAAAGGGCTGGGGAGAAATCACAGCCTGTTGTATAAGCTTGTCTTTATGTTTTAAATAGTTACACTGCTCATATACACCAACTTTTCACATCGTTTTGGATTAATCTCATCTTTGTTAGCTGTTTAGGATAATGTGTCAGTTTTAGAATCGTTAGTGTCACTTTTACATAGCATGAAACTTGCCTTTGATACTTGCATTTTATATGACACAATTGTTATATATTAATGTCAATGAAATGGCAGCGATGACTAGAAAGATCAACTGCTTGTAGACTGAATGAGACGTCCATTGAAAATCCAGCCTCTCTACATTCTGAGCTCCTCGTCTCCGTCTTTCTTTCTCTGTCTCTCTTTCTCCCTTGTCCCTCTGTTTACATTCTCCTCAAACCGCAGGAAGCCATTTTTAAGGCAGTGCCACAGATAGAGAAGCATGTGTGTATGTATGTGTGGGTAGGTGGGTGAGTGATTGTTAGAGATTCTGGCAGAGGGCCGGTTCACCATAAACAAAGTTTTTAAAAAATGGAAATCTCATCCCTCTGCTAAGAGAGGCTCAGAGAGAGGGAGAGAGAGAGAGAGAGAGAGGTAGGGAGAAAGAGTTAAGCAGAAGTGGAAATGTAAAGATGGAAGAAAATATTTTATTGCGCTTTATGGAATCGAACAAGTTATCCATTCAGCACAATTAATTACATACAAGGTCATGGCAAAGGTGCGTAGATGTGTATTCCCACAAGCTGAGAATTCAACTAGTGCTAGAAGTTTGCGTGGCGCTGTGTCACGAGATCCTCGTGATCATTGTCGAGATTGGTTGATATTCTCCTGATGACACCAGGAATAAGGAACAGAGGACAAGCTTATTGTCACCATCTGTTGGCACCTGGAGCTCTAGCACTCAACATCAGTACAGAGACAAAAAAGAAAGGAGAGGGCATGGAGAAAAATAAGCACAGCCATAGGACAGTAACTCGCTTGACTTTGGGGCTACTTTTGCAAAATGGTAGTCGCAGCAGTCATACATGCACAAAGGGGGTGATTCTAAGATTTTAAGACATTAGGGGCTTAGCTAGGACTCTGTTTTTTTTTGTTTATAAACAAGATGCTTATGCTGTTTTATGCACTCTGGCATCTTATGTATACTAAAGTACAAAAACAATTTCCAGTGTGAATCACTTTATTTTTATTGTGAATAAAAAAATGGTTGGGAGGCCATACAGCACCTTTCGGGGGCCAGACTCAGGAAATTGACATTAATGTTGACATTCATTTTTACTTCTCATGCTGTCACAAGCATGATCCTCTCGTCCACAAGTAGATGCACACTTCCTTCTGTGCTGTGATTAGGTTGCCAGGTGTAGTTCGTACATGAAACTGCTCACAACAAGGTCTTTGGATTATCTTGGGTAACTGTGTCATGATTTCTGGAAAGAGACATTGCTGTTGAGTTTTTCAGATGTATTTTGTTAGCACTTTGACCACCACAAGCTGAGTGCCACCTTTTTACATTATATTTGAGAGAAGGCAAACATTTCGACGGCCAGTATCTCCAACACTCTGTAACTCACAACAAAACAATCTAGATTGAAAAATAGCATTACAGGTAGGAGAAACTTTGTCCTCTTCAAGGTATTAAATCTCAATATTCTAAAAATGTTCAATTGCAGACCAATGAACGTAATCCAGCTATATTGAAACAAGAGTGCCAATTCCTCTTTTTTAATTGACGCATTGAAGTTAAGTGTAAAGTCTGATATATAAAATACCATTAAAGACATTACAACAGACATTACATCTTGTCTCTAAATCATTAGTTTTACTCAGATCCTAAAATGAGAACATACCTGAAAAAAAAAACCTCTTGACTGGAAAGTGGAAAGCAGAATGTCATGGTTACCGACACAACAAATATATTCAACAATTGAAATTTAATGTTAGCCCCTTATTCTCTTATTAAAACATAGACGATGGAAAAGGAGTCTCTGAGTGTCCTTGGAGCAACACTTATTTTATTTAGTACCGGGTCATGGCTTTGCTCGGGCTTAAAGCCAGAAAAAGAGGGTTCAACCTTTCCCGTCAAATGTTTGTTTATTGTAAAACCATACCGCTTACATTGCCGGCCTATGGAGAAGAACTGAATAGAGCAGAATAGAATAGATTGATTTCCTTGTGGTTAACACACAGTACAGACACAGTGTTTATAATTCTCGTTCCAGCAGCAGTCTTTTCAATAAACAGAATGACACTCTGATTTATTGCTGCAGTCCACCACAGTTAGTTAACATTGCTCTTCTCTCCCTCGCTGTCTTTGGGTAGCACAACTTCTACAGCTCATACACAAACACACTCAACACTAGCATAAAAACTTCAAAACCTCATATTGGAGTATTATTGAAAAAGTTGTACCCTACACCTGATTTAGAACATATTTTAAAAGTAACAATTTTAATAATTAAACAAATAATGATTATTAACATGGCATCCAGAATGTGCAAATACAAATAATAACTGTAAAAAAAATTGTCATGCAATCATAACCATAGTTCTGTGAGAACAGGTGGAGTCTTATAATGAGCCTTATGGGCTTCTCCATTCGTCAATACAGAGCAATGCACTGAAATTTTCATCCCCTTAGAAAAAAAGTAATCTTTTAAAAAAAATGAAATAAAAGCTCCCACCAAAAATTTGTCGCCTTGCAAATATTTTAGATTTTTGGAGGTGAACTATTCATTAGAAGAGCTATTGGTATATATATAGGCTATACCGTTGAGGTGGTTATGTATTTCACCACACTCTTGGAGTGCAGAGCGCACTGAGGCCACAGACGGAGCAGCAGAATGGCACGTGCTGTGAAAGTGAAGCTTAACCACTGATCACACTGGTTTTAAAAGTTTGCATTTCCTCCCTGCTGATGTGATCAGTTCTGAACAGATCAACAGATCAGTTATCCACCCCACAACACAAACTACTGCTGCTGAGGAGAAAAACGAAGTTTGACAGACCTGTAAAACAGCAGAATTTACAGCAGCCTCAGCAGCAGTTTGTGGAGTTTGAGTCACTGGGTGGATAATAATCACATCCAATCTGAGCTGATAAGATCAGATCGAAGGATGAGAACCGCAGCTGCTACAGAGGGAGTAAAAGCAAACTTTTAGACTTAGTGCAATCAGTGATTAAGTTTCACTGTCACTGCACCTGACTGTTCGGTGCTCTGAGAGTGTTGTGCAATTAATTACTGTATATATATTCCAATAGCGCTCCAAATGAACGGTCCAGTTCCAGAAATAAAAAATCCAGTGTGGTGGCAGACGTTATCGTGGCAGTGCCGCCACAAATAAATGAAACCTTGAAAGGTAACTACTGCATAATAAAATTCAAATGTAACATAGTCATGGTTTGCAGACACAAACAATGCAAACATTTTTCCTGGCGACTGGGTTGCTCAGGGAGGAGGATGTGGAGTGGATGGTTGGGTGTCCAGAGCGTGACCTTGCTACGTGAGACCATGGTTTGTGTCCCGGCTCCTTCCATCAGCCAACATTGGATTCTTCACATCACAAAGACATTTATGACCTTTATTTCTTACTCTTCTCCATCGTTGTAGTTGTCTAAACTTAACCAGGCCTGTGCCATATATGTGGTCATTTTGAGGGGCACTGACGAACAAAGCATTTCTCAAGGAATTTTTGGAACATTCCAATTCATCATCTGGAGGTGGAGGGGATGGTTGGACCCCTAAGAGAGGTGCTGCAGCTTTTTTTTTGTTTGTTTGTTTCATTTTAGTGGCTTTATAGCCACCAAATGTGTTTTTTTGTGACCTTTCACTGTGTTTTCATCAGATATAGTGCCATGAAAAGTGTTGCTTTTTAATGAGACATTGTGCCTTTTCCTTTCTTTCATTCTTTCTTTCTTTCATTCTTTTTTTCTTTCTTTCTTTCTCTTTTTCTCTTTTTATTCCTTTATTTTTATCTTTGACTCTCCATGTCTCTCCCTTGGTGGTCCCATCTATTGAGTCATGTTTCATGTTTGATGTCCAGTCATTATCACAATCACATTACACATTCTATCCTGCTGTATAGAGCTACTGTATGGGCTCTGTGTGTGTTGTACTGTCTCATCTTAAGGCCAATGTAATTAGCAGTCTGACCTTGTGGCACAGGATAGCGCCAGCACTGCTCACGACCCCTAATGACCTCACAGCCCCATGTATGTTTGTGTGTGTGAGTGAGTGTGTGTGGTTTGACCAGTAAAGCCTGCACAGCCTTGATCACAGTGGTTTTTCTGTCAGATTTGGGAAGGTTACAGTGCTGTTGATAGGAGCTTTGACATCCAGTGAAAGACAAAGGAGGCCAACATCTGTATTAACTGTAAAACATATTTTTTGAAACCAAAGTCAAAAATGAATCGCAAAATCCAATTTTAATAAACAGTCCCCCTGCTCATGATAAATGTACACATTTGTGTCTGAAAATAAAAAGGTGAGTTTGTTTCATTTGTTAAAGCAAAACTATGATCAAATGTAACCTTCATGCTTGCCAAATAAGAGCATAACGCCTGCAGGCTTCTGAAACCCAATATAACCCCTACTCCATCTTATATGTTGCAAAAGTATGTTTCAAATTTGTAGTTATTTTTAAGCACTCTGGTAATTTCCTTGTTTGTTTTTGTTTTTGTCTTTCTGTTTTTTTCTGCTATTTGCAGGTAATTATCTTGTACTTTAAAAAAAAAAAACAAATTCCTTGCAAATTTTGCAGTCATTTCTTCTGAAGTTGCTTATTGCCTTCTTCCCATATTTTTGAAAGACATTTAGCAAATTTGCTCAGGTTTGAAATGGTTAAGGAGGCTTTTTTATTGTCAAGATCTGTTTCTCCAAGTGAATATTTTTTTTTATATTATGTGTTGGTACCTGGTTCTCAGACTTTTTCCCGACCAGCTGATATCTGAGGAATCAGCATGGCCACACACTGAAGGTAGCAGAAGCACGCTGATAAGCTAAAGCGCACATCTCCAAAATCTCAACTCCACGTTGTGCAGACTTGCAGATCAAACAGCGAGTTTCTTCTTGTCAGTTTTCTCTCTCTGTGAAAATGACAACACATACAGGGGTTTATAAATTCATCAAAATAACTAAATGTGTAATTGACATTTATAGGCGCCATATGCACATCTAAAAAGTATTTACTTCCACAAACAAAAGACACAAAAAGGACAAAGGAGCACATCACGCCTGCATATGTATGGACTCAGCAGGAATAATGTTAAATGAGAAAAGTTGATTGACAGAAGAATGATCTTCGGAAGCAATACAGAATGACTTAGTATGCACCATTATATTTTTATATTTTGAATTGTCTCCTGCCGCCTGTGTCTGATGTTAAAAAAAAAACAAACACTGACCTGATACAATTTCATCTGAGCCCTTGTGTCCCCAACATCACTGATAAACAGTGGCTCCTCCGTCCTCAGCCAATGAGGTTAACTCTGTTTGACCCTATGATTCACTCCACTGAAGTTTGACAACCCAAATAGCAACTAACTTTAGCCCAGCTTCTGTGACTCTGTGTGTGTGTGTGTCCTGTCTCCAGCATGGCCTCAGGCGTGTTGTTGCTTACCTCATTAAGCCATGAAAGAATCGCCAGACCACCATCGCACACACCCACGCACACACTGCAGCCTATTGTGCTGTGTGGCAGCGCCGCCGTAGTGATTAGTGTCCAAGTCCCTCATAACAGAGAGAGACCCAAAATGTCAGAGAAGCCATTCACACACTGATGAGCTACATGTCAAGTGTGTGTGTGTCTTTGTGTAGCCCATACAGCACTCTTGAAGCTAAAAGGATCATTTCTCTTCGTTAGTGTTGGTTATTAACATGTAGCCTGCAGACATGAAGAGACACTAAGTACTCGCTGTACGTGGCCTCGTCCCCCGGGAGAATATATCAGACAACCAAAGCGCACAAGTCTGAGGCTCTCTGGAAGAGTAATATCTTAAATTCAAACATGTAAAGCAGGGATTCTCAACTTGCTTTGCTTGGTGGCCACTTTTGCAAAATGACAGGAGCCACTGAGGGTCCAATTGCAGCAGCCTCATACGTGTTTCTAGGATTTTAGGAAATGATTAGGACTTCAGGACATTTCTAGGATTTTAAGACATTTCTAGGATTTTAGGATGTCTCTGGATTTTAGGACATTTCTAGGACTTTAGCGCATTACTAGGATTTTAGTACATTTCTAGGATTGTATGATGTTTCTAAGGTTTTTGGATAATTCTGGATTTTAGGATGTTTTTTTGGGATTTTAGGATGTTCCTATACAATTTTAGGACATTTATCAGATTTTCGGACATTTGGGGTTTAGGTAGGACCTCTGTTTGAGGGTGCGGGGGATCCTCCACTGGCACTTTTGGTGCTGTATATGCACTCTGGCACCTCATGTATAAAGTACTAAAACAGTTTCCAGTGTGAATGACTTTATCTGAATTAGAAGATTTTTATGGGGGCCACCTGGCACCCTATTGGGGGCCAGATTTGGCTATCACTGGTGTAAACCAAATCAATCTAGCCCATCGCACAGAAACTAAAAACAGGACATCAAAATAGTATTCATCCATACATTCAAGTCCATTTCCTTGCTGGGTACAGAGCCATGACATAAAGGTGTATTATTTCCAAGAACGTCCTACAAATTGTCCTTGAATTGACACAGAGCAATGTAGTCTATTCAGCTCTTAGCAAGGCCAGAGGTCTGTTCACTTTTATATCTGCAGTGGAAGCACCCAGGTGGAGTTCTTACCAGTGATCTGTACTTTTACAATTGATTCCCGGGAGATGCAAACCCTCTTCCGTTTGATACTCTGCATGGTTCGATAAAGCCATCTTCTATAAACAACAGATATGCCGCCCTGTTGTTATCAAATTGTATACTGTCCAGCCCTCTGATATCCTATCCATGAATGTCACAAACAGGAAAACGGTAACAAAGGCTCCATCCGTCTCACAGCCCTGTGGCAGTCTTAACCAGGCCTAACAGTAGATTTCGATCCCTTTGGGTGTACATAGACATGAAGCTTTCTCCTGATCATTTCAGACACTGATTTAAAACTTGTCTCCTGGTGTTGAGGGTTCAGAATCCACAGCATCTAACAGTATAGAATAGATAAACTTTCTTTAATATGTAGATGATTCACATAAAACATGGTACAATCACATAAAAAATATAGGCAGAAAAATCCATGTTCACCATCTTGGTTCTCTGGTGCCAGAAATGACCATATTTAGTCTCTAAGCTGCTAGCGCTTTGGCGAAGTGAGGGATGGATCTGACTAAAAAGCTGAGGACACTATCAGCAGACTGCCTGTCACTCAAAGAGGCCATGCCTTTAATATGCTTAACTTTAATCCTTAAAATGTAAACGGATGAGTTTTATAAAAATGCACCCTGTGTACAGCCCTCATGAATGCTGACATTTATGGAGACCAACATTTTTATTTTTTGAATATGTTGATATGTTTATTTCAGCTGCAAAGTTGGGCAATTTAACATGGAGGTCTATGGCGATTGACTGATTTTTGGAGCCAGCCTCAAGTGGCCATTCAAAGAACTGCAGTTTTTGGTGCTTACTCACTGGCTTCATTTTTAGTTGTACTTAAGTGTCATCCCCTCCACCCCCGATGACAAAGTCAGCTCATGCATCAATGTAGAAACATTAATATGATATGTACAAAAGTACAAATGTAATGTACGTATCTGTAGTTTGCAGAAATGTAAAATGCTAAAATCCACTGGCCACTGGGATGCATATTTCCGCCAGAGTTGTGGACCAACTGATCTTCATTGCCATTCAATGAGTCATGATGCTAGCCTAGCTAAAACACAGAAGTGAGGTATCAGACACGGATGAACAATTAAAGTTGTATTATATGATGTATGATGTTTCTTTAAGGCAAATTAGTGTTACAGTGAGCTACAGTTGCTCTGTTAAAGCAAGAATAATGAGACAGAAGTAAGCCTTTTAACAATCCGGCCCCCTTTTGTGTAACTCGTCTACCGTGTCTTTATCTAAGAGATTGTCTTGGAGGCAGATAAAATTGTTCACATCTGTCACACACACACACACACACACACACACACACACACACACACACACTAACACACACACACACACACACACACACATCACTCACTCAGTCACATATACACAGACACCCAGACCCTCCTTATGTTAAGGGAGAGGGATGATGGGCAGTGAGCAGAGAGCTTAGTGGGTCATTATGGTGTTAGAGGCCTGTCTCCACCGATGACCTCAGCAACTGCAGTTACATGAAATAGTGTTCTTTAAAATCCAATCAGTCCTGATGGTCAGTTCAAATTATTTACATGGGTGCAAGATAAAATTATTAGATAATCTGATGTTTTCACTTGCAAAGTGTAAGTGATCCGACCTTTGAATAGATGTGTAGTACACTTGATGTTGTTATTGGCTAACTGCTGTACGGATTAATTTTTTAGATTGCAACTAATTGCAGAATTTCATCAGTTAATCACCATTAATCTCATTTTTTAATTATGTTTTCGATTCCATTATTTTGCATTATAAAACAATTTTGAAGTCCATATTGACAGAGTAAAGCAATTCTCACTAGATTGTCTTGATCAGGAATCAAATGACAAGAAAAAAACTTAACGAAACCGGCATAAAGTGGACATGTCTTTAAAGATACATGCCATGGGTACATTCTCTTAAATATAGAAATGTTGGCCAGCGATTAACAGGATTTAAAATTAAAAAAAGCATAATGTCCAAACCTTAATCACATCATGATTAACACTTTGACAATGACACCCCCAGTTACTAAACTTAACATTAACTGATATTTAGTAGGTCCTCTCTGTGTGGCAGCTAAGGTTGATTTATTTCCTGCATTACTGCTTAATGTTGCCCTTGAACATAATTACTGGGTTTGGAAAATGCAGCATATATCAATATATTCTAAATAAAATTAATGAAAAAAAATCTAGAATAGAGCAGCATAAAACATTCCACACAATTTCAAACCTGATCTCACTGTTTGGACTGTTTTATCTTTTGAAGATGTTGCTGCAGTTACTTGAAGAGACACAGGATGTGTGTGTGTGTGTGTGTGTGTGTGTGTGTGTGTGTGTGTGTGTGTGTGTGTGTGTGTGTGTGTGTCAGTGTGGAGACACCACTCAGGTCAGGGTCTCAAAGAGAGAAAAAAAATAGATCCCCCAAAGCCTGGTAATAGCTTAAAGCTGCTCTCTCTCTCTCTCTCTCTCACACACACACACACTCACACACACACACACACACACACACACACACACACACACACACACACACACACATATAAAGAGCGGTAGTAGTAGTCGTAGTGTTATTATTGTAATTACACTGCCAGTTTGTCTGTGTGTCACCTTCATCCCGCCCCTAAATCTGACTGGACAACAAAGTGTTTGAACAGCCAATTACGACACAGAAATAGCTAGTGTTAGTGTCACCTGGTATTAGTGAATAGGTTAGGTAGAGGTCACCTTGGTGGATGTATGTATGGAAAAAAAGACATCGGGACCTATTGTTCAGTTTTTCCTTTTCTTTCCTCTTTATTTTTTTCCTGCTTCTGCTCTAAAGAAATCTATAGCCGTGTCCCAATTCCTTTCTATGTATTAAATCTATGAAGTATATACTGTGTACTACTGCGGCAGGTATTATAGAAGAAATCAATATACTTCACTGTTTGTTGTACTTGGTCATAAACCAAATTACTGGAAAAACTGAAATATTGAGCTGATGGTGGACTTAGATTAAAAGGTCAGAGGATCATTAGAATACTTCATCTGGAGCCACAGTTGCTTGTACTGTATAATGTGTAACTTCATTCAATGGATGTCCTGATATTTACCTAAATAAGTGAGGTGGTAGACAAGAGCCTAGGTTTGTGTCAACATGGGGGGGACACATATGTAGCGCTGGGTTTTGGGATCCTCCGTCAGAAAATTTTGAGCCTCAAAAAGTTTATTTCTTGCTTTTTGGAGAATTTTTATGCACCATTTTGTGCTTTGTGCTGCAAAATTGTGGCGTAAATGTCATTAATTTGTCAGAATAATAGTCCTCTGTTACTTTATGGTTTTATTGGAGGGTAGAAATGCACATGTTCTAAATTTTGAGGGGCATATGACTCCCAAAATCTATGCCTATGGTTGTATAGGACATTTGGGAATCAGACAAGCAACCCCAGAGTTTTTAAGTGGCTCTTAATTTATTAAAGTTATCTTTTAGTGTAAAATAACACACTGTTTTAAGCCTTTTGTAAACTAAAAATGTATTAAATTTTGTTAAAACCAAAATTAAAAAAAAAATTATATGGAGAGGAACTTGAACATTTTCAGTACTGAAACTGCTGTAGTTGCTCCCCCGATTTCCACTTTGTGTTTATGCAGAAAACTGCTACCGCTGCATGTGTTTGTAGTCAGAATCACAAATGTTGAATCTTAGTTTCTCTTTTCTACAACATAATGTGGTGTTCCTGTTTTCTGCTGAAAGAAGCATAAAATGTATTTCTCAATAAGCTGACTTTCCTTGTAATTCATCTGAATTTAACATTGCATCACAAATATTTGCTTTTATCTATGACTCTAATCATTTCTCCTTTATAAATCTTCCATTTCCCATGATTTTCTTTCTCTTTAGGCAACTGTAAATGACGGAGGACATTAGTTCATATGATTAATACTATTTTACTCTCCTCCTACTGTCCTCATCCTCCTCCCAGCTGTGTGAGAAAAGATAACATGAGAAACACTGAGGAAAACTTTCAGTTACATTCATGCATTTCATGCATACTTGTACAAGTTGTGTTCCCCAGCGTGCAGCTAAAATCAAAAGGTCAAACTTTTTTATGCAGTTATTACTAAACTTTAACTTTGACTCTTCTGCTCTTGTGTTTCTTTTAAACAAAAAAAGTAGTATAATATATAATGCAGGGTTATTATAAGAAAGTAGCAAAATGTCATTAATTATTTTGAAATAATTTCTACTAATGTTACCACTGTTTTAAAACTGCGGCTTTCTAAGTACAAGACAACCATCTGATACACAAACTTCTGTTTTCTGTTAGACCTTTTGTCTTCCTGTAGGAGTGAGTCATCCTCATAGTGACCTATTGCGATTTATCTCCGATTGCTCAGATGGTGAAGAGATAAAGGAAGGGGAGATTAATGTGAGAAACACTGGAGTTTATTCTTTGGATTTTTTCTGTTGCAATATAACTTGGCAGTGCACATTAAATCTTTCTTACAGCCTTCTGACCAGCGTTCTTTGTGTCAGCCTAAGTGAAGATGCTACATTGGTGGATTTTGTTATCAAGACTTGCAAAGATATGTAACTTTCCAATTTAAAGAGCATGCCCACTGTATGTGCAAAGTAATTTGACAGGTGTGCAGACCAAAACAAGACCAATACCCCTTTTCCACCAAAATTAGAGCATATATACATGGAAAAACTCACTAAAAATAGACTGATTCCCCCATTGCTAGTAAACCAGCGCTGTGTACATGGCTCTGCAGCAGATGAGTATGCTTTTCTGTTTTTTTACTGTTAGCATCACTAATGCACCACGTTAGTAAACAGTAGAAAGCAGCATGGAGCCTAGTAAAAATGTTACTTATGCAGTCTGTCTTTCAAACTCAATGCAGACTAATTTTGAAAGATGTTTGAGAGCTGCTTTGGCAGAGACGGAAGGATTTTGTGGTGTGGCGTCATTGCATTCAGCTGGAAAAGGAGCAAAAATTTGTGCTTCTTGTTCGTCATATTTCCATTCCTGTCGATCAAATTCAGTTGGAGCTGGAGTCAGTGAATACCCATGACAACTGCAGAGTCATTTGTCCCGGGAATGAATGCTGATTGTACCTTTCCCATTAAATACAAAAGCCAGATGGGTTTTTTGTCCCGTGGAAAAGGACTTGAGAGACTTGAGCTCAATGAGGACGCACTTCCTCACAACAGTGCTAAGAATTAAATGTTAACCTCAGCCTCCTAACTAGGGGTGAAAAGAGTATTGGTTCGATCGTATTGATTATTGGGGCCTATGGCATTTTGTCTGTTATCTGTATCTGCATTTTACTTTAATGTTTACCGATATAATTAATTGATTAAAAATTGCAGGGAAAGTGTCAGCATGGGAGTAACTTTTATCTCAAGGAGCTATTTTTATTTATTCTTTTTTTATTTTTTTTTATTTCACATGACTTTACAAAAAAAGGTTGCTGGGAACTTTATGCTGTATAAGATGATGAACATTTCAGTTTTGGTTAAGCATTTGTTAACAGCATTTAAACGGCAAAGTTTTGCCGGGTCATATCCCAAATATAAATATTGAGGGAAAGATTCTCATTTTTATTGTAAGTGCATATCGGTTCCAAATATCTGTTATCAGTCTCGATTACAGTCAACACCTGTTGCTGACATGCTCCCAAAGACAATTTTATTTAACATGTATGTTACATTTGCTTCTTAGCACAAGACACTAAGTCGAGCTGAGGGTGATGGAAATGTCATAAGTTATGCAGGTGTTTGATCACAAACCAAATTATTAGACAAATTGAAGTTTGACGTGATGATAGCGCAAGAGATGAAAAGTCAGGAGATCATTTCAATTGTAATTGATGAGTGTCTGCACAAAGTCTCTTTTATCTGAAAATGTTTGGACATTAGTGTATAAAAGAGATTATCCAGAAATGTGCACGCTTATTTTCTTCACCTTGTCATGCCTCTTTCTATGACAGCAAGTGTTTCACCTTCCAGTGCCCATTAGATATAAACACTTTTGCCTTTCCTTCACTTGACCACTTTGTTTGAAGCATTGAAGAGCATCATGAAAACTTAATAATTTGGGTCAATTCATCTCTGAATTTAACATTCTGTGTGGAGATCCACAAAGTTCAGTTTATCGACCTCTTAAGTGTTCTGCTTTCTCTCTGCAATATGATCTGTTTAAAGGAGTAACTGCTGCAGTCATGCTAATTTTATTTCATGATCAATGCTAATATAAAGGCTTAACTCCCAACTAAACTGCTTAGAGAATATCAGGGTATTTCTGTTTAAGCATGGTATTTGTGAAAGGATAATAACTGTCTTTCCATATCGGAAACATTAGCATCGATTGGGATGATTGCAAGGAACAGATTTCTCATCATCAGAAATGTTTGAAAAGTTATGCCAAAAGAAATGTTTTGTTTCCTTCACTGATTGCGGTCATATGGAAACGGTGTAGTGTTACATTATCATTGTCTGGAAATATAGCGCAGGCTTTAAAGCATACTTCAGAAATGGTCAGCAATAATAATAACAAATGGGCTGGAGTATTAAAAGAAACACCAGTACGGTCCTTCACAGATCTGTACAAGCATGCATACACACACACACACACACACACACACACACACACACACACACACACACACACACACATACATGCAGACACGTCTAGTTGTCTTCAGAGTAGCTAATAAACCTGTTTTTATGAGGATCAGGTGACCGAGGCCCCTGATCTTGAGTGGAGGAGACACCAGGCCAATAGAGGGCCACCCAGCTTTTATGTCCTGTCTGGATAATCAACCTCGCAGCCGGGCAGAGCAGACCAGGCCGCCAGGCTTTACAGCATAAAGATGACATACAGGAAGCATTCTCAACCACAGATGATGACCAACAGAAGTTCTTCCCATGATAGTTACAGTGTTATTTTTGTATGAAATCCAAACGTTTTCATTCCACCAACACGTGAGACTGCGTAGCTGGGGTTAATAACTTTTTTGTTTTAACACGACATGTTATTGGAGGGTTTTTTTTTTTAACTTCTGTCCAGAGTGTTTGTTTGGGGTCCATGGTTTCTGTATAAAAGACTTCCGACACACAATGCAGCAAAATGTATCTTATGTTTGTTGCAAGAATACAGCCAAAAGCCAGGCTAGTGGCCGCTAGAGGCTGCTATGTTCATTACACCCAACAATGACAGTGCGTAAGTTGCTGTGCAAGTAAACAAAATCATTAAAATCAAAAGGGTTTATTCCATTGGGAGCATGAATTTTATCATTAAATGTATTGACAACCCATTAGATGAGATAGATGAGATATATTGTGTGCAAAGGTGACACTTGGCCCGTGGGTATGGCTAGATGTACCTCACTCGCTGAGTATCCAAATGTGACTGGTTTGTCCTCTGGGAAGTATGGACGTGCTAAGTCAATGTGAACTGAATGTATACAAGTGGTGACTTTGGATAGACTGTGACTAGTCATAAGCTTTACCTTAAGGAGACTATCTGCAGCAAACTGTGGGGAAATCCAGCCCTTAGGTTTCATGGACCAAGCTGTGGGTCATAGAGGTTTTAAGCTTGTCATATAAGAAATCATCCTCTTCGGATGAATACCCCAAACCAATTGCCAATAAATGTTGGCGTTGTACATTTCTGCAAATCACAGAAATATTAAAGTTGTACATTATTACGTTGTGGATACATTTAAAATCTATGCTTCAACAAGCCCTTGTTTTAGGTGTGGTTAAATGTAGGCACAAAAATCACTTGGTGTTTTGGCTTAAAATAGCTGCTTTTTGTGGCACTTTCCCAGCTTGAAATGCAGCAGTAAGAAACAACTGCTTTTCATGGTACTAACCCAGAAGGAAATAAAGTAACTGGTCGCTAAAACACAACCACTTTTGTTGTTTGTTGGTTCTGATAAGAGGTCTGCATCTTAGCAGGTATCTCACCTAGGTGACACACAATCCACATCCCCTTTACCTCCAGATGAAAAATTCAGCTTATCTACTATATCGCTTGGGAAACTTTGATATGATACGTATGGAAAATACAAATGTAATATATTGGTGGTTTGCAGAAACACATTTTCTCATGGTGACTGGGCTGAATCATCAGATTTGATGGGATTTTGGTAAGAGGTTGATTGGGAAGGGTGCTCTGTGCTAGAGTATTAGGCTGGTTTAATAGTGAGATGGTTGGATTTTTGAGTGATTGCAAATATCTCAGATGTGACTACAGTATATGCCAGACATATAATATCTTGCGAAATAATAGTCTTTCAGTCTATAATTTAGTGCATATGTCACATTCTGCTGCTCTTTCCCTCCAACCACTTACCCAGACCCATACACTGCCATTCTCTACCTGTCCACCAGATGCCCTCTGACTTTTTTTCTGCCTCAGTCCCATCACTTCCACATTCAACCAGGCCCTCCTACCCTGCATTAACCCCTTTCCCTTCAGTCTCAGTCACCTGACCTTCACCGCCCACCTTCTCACCTGTTCCCACTTTACCTTGTCAGCCTTGCAGTTTATAACCATCTCATTTCCGCTCATTTCCTGCCAGGTTGTCAAAGACGGCATGTTGCTTTTTGCCTTTGCTTTCTAGCCACCTTAAACTTATGATGACCCCTACTCTGACTCTATACCTGCCTGTAAGCCTGTTCACCTTTACTTTTGTCAAAGCATTGGACTGTCTGTGAAAAATGTCTGTCCTCTGTTGCTCTGTGCTTACACCTGCATGCCAGCCATGATGTAATAAGTAAACAGACAAAAAAAAAAAAAAAGCGCAGCAACTATTCTGTATCGTCTTCTATTGTGGTGTAGGCACATGGCACGAACGCAGTGTTGCACTGGTGAACCGGTATTTTCCAGCAGTTTATTTCCTCTACAGCACCAGTTCTTGGTGATTTGCTGTGCATCATGATGGGTGGAGAGGCACAGTAGAGGGTGTGTTGATCGATGTTGACAGAAGAATTTGTCTATTTAACGCAACATTGTGTAAGATTTGGGGTGGTAAAGTTGCATCTAGCGGTGAGGATTGCAGTTTGCAACCAGCTGAAACTTCTTCCAGTTCATTGTTCAAGCAGTTTTTATCGGGAGCCGAATTATCCGCGGAGGTCTCTTCCTCTCCAAAACAAACAGACCATATAATTAAAACAGGTAAAAACCCCAAATAAAGTAATTAGATGTTACAAATCAGTATTTCTCATATGCTGTTCGGCATATAGGACACAAGCTGCTAGCACAGAACCTGCACTTACATTTTTTCTCTGATAACTTAAGATCCGCATGTTCAGGAAATTTTTACTGGTAGACAGATTATCAGCAGAGGTTTATTCCTCTCTAAAACAAATGGACCTGATTAATAAAAGCGGTAAAAACACACAAATAAAGTTGTTTCAGTGTGAATGGCTCTATCTAGAGCCAGTGTTTGCCCGTTATGGGCAGAAACATGGTGATCTGTGTGAAAGACGACCCACTTCCTATGTAGCTCATTCTTAGGTACCAAAAACGAAATGATTCTTGTTTTTAAGGGATTATACACAAAAAATAATTGTTTTTCGTTTCTGCCATTATATCCCCGTGAATCTCCTACACTTGACTTTTAAAAACCGTCTTTTGTTTTGTCATTATGAAATATTGAGTGTAGAATGTAGAATTTTGGCATGAGGCAAACAAATAACAAAATATAAGAAACAACAACAAACAGTGAATACTTTCTGAATGCACTGTACAAACCACCCCCAACGCCTGCCATTTCTGTTTACCCCATGCAGCCCATTTCCCTTTTCCTGCTCCCCCCGCCCTCACCTGGGGCATAAGGGTGCGTGGAAAAGCTTGGGGTGATTCCGCACGATTTTATGGCCACATTCCAGCACATATATCTGCCAGACAACTCATCAACTGTGCTGCACCGTGTGTGTGTGTGTGTGTGTGTGTGCGTTCAGCTAGGTAGTTCCCTGCCTCCTACTGAGGCGTGGAGATAAAAACTTTACATCACACTACTTTCATCCAAATGTTTCATGGCTTACAGTGTGTGTGTTTGTGTGTGTGTGTGTGAGAGAGAGAGAGAGATGTGTAAGTAAAGTAAAATGCAGTTTGTGTGGTTCAGTGAGTAAAAGGTGCATGCTTGAGTGTGCCTAGTGGGGGTGTATTGAAATGTCTCTGACCATATGGGAGTGTAAATGGGAATTAGTGTGTGTGTGCGGACAGATAGGGAGTGTATCTGTTGGTTTAGTAGCAGGAAGTTTTTGTCATAAGGGAGTCTGACAACCCTGGATACTGAATCCAGGTGGTGATTTATCATGCAGACACACAAATACGCTCACACATACACACACAAATGAAGTGAGAGGCATATTTTGTGGGGAGGAAAGCAGTTTTATTGGTTGCTGAAACATCAGAAAGCCAGCTGTTTCCAAAGACAGAGTGAAGAATTAAGACGTTTGAGTGTTCTCAGTCTAGTTCCTTAGTTGCATGTCAGTTGTTATTTCAGTTACACTCAACATTTCACCGTTTCCAGGTGAAAACCTTGTAACTCAACCTCGAGCAACTTCCATGTTTCACTCAAACTGAGAGCTAACAAGATCTGACCGACAGCATATTACGGCTGTGGTACAGGTACAAGGAAAAACATCTGCTAAATACATTATATTGTGATCTAAATAAAACCCAACAACATAATTTATCATGGATTAATGTCACCATATCACAAGAAAAATAAAATAAAACATCCCTTTGTTTCTAGCTCACAAGGGCTGAAACAACTTGGCTATGTTAACATGTGGCCTGATGATGCACTTAATAGCCTTTTACTCTTCAACGGTAAATTGAATTGCAAAGAAATTTGGAAAAGTTATACCTAGAAGCACATACGAGTGTGTAACATTATTTTGAAATTGCTCAAAGTGGTTCCTAACAAGTACATTGATCTTGCGCATAAATAGGCATAAATCATTGACTGTTTGTTCGAACATGACCAAACTGTGTGGAATTTCTAAAATCAAATTGCTGAAGCATGTCCCCAAAATGTTTTGGCAAGTGACCAGTTGGAGGGGTGACGGCATTGGGGCAGAAGGGTGCGGCCTGGCACAGATTTGATTGTACATGAATGAGTGTCTGTTCATTCGTCATAAAACCTGTTAGTTATTGTTAATGCAGATTGTTAATGTGAGCTTCGGAAACTGTCAAATGTCTTGAAATTTTGCAGCTTTTAATCTTTAACAGTCCATACTGAGTTAAAGCTCAGAATCACCGCTTGCCGCCATATTTATTATTGTCATCTGTTATTTCTTGTGTAAATGAAAAGCTGTGGAAATGTGTCATTTATCAGCATGAGCACCATCAAATAGTTTTGTCATGTTTATATTTATATGTAAGTTTCTAACTGTTTGTACTCTATGTTTATCATGTTGCCAGTAATGCAGTTTTCTCGAATGGCAATTTTATGTTTGTAGCAAACTCAATTATTTTATTCATTAAATACTTCGTAACAAATGGTCAGTTTCAATTTATTTTTTTTCCTAACAATCACATTTGATTATATTAAATCTCATATATTTTAATAGTTGATCAACAGATCAATAATTCAAATATTAACATGGTAGTCCTCAAAAGAATAAAAATAAAAACACAAAGAGCCAGTTTGGTCTGATCCCTGCCAGTCTGAAGGCTGGGTCATACTGTTTAAGGTTTCAGTATGATAGCAGTGTTTTTACTTGTTATCTTGTAGTTGAAAGCCACCGATTTTTGGGGTTTGTTTTCTCCATCCCCATTGAGACATGAAAGACTGCATGGTGTGTGTAAGTGTGTGATTGTTTTTTATCATTTATCACTGGCACCAGCCCTACTCGCACACTGATAACACACAAAAACACACACCAGTCTGTCTGTTCTTGTGCTTTTCTGATGTGACCTCAACATTTCAGCAAAAATAAACCATAATTCAACATGTAACGCTGAACCTGCTTGTGGTCGAGGTGTCCCTCGTTCTTTTTTTGCACACACACAGTAGGGATGTATATCTCCATCACTGAGGCCGATCTTATGTTTGCACGTCTGTGTGTTCTCAGGATGTGCATGACAAAAGCAGTTCACTGAAATGTATTAAAGATGTATAGTAAAAAGTATCACAGTATATTGCAGTTAAGAATTTACATTTACAGTACGCTTTTCAATACAATTATTACAAATTATTTTAATCCACTTTAACCACCAAGAGCTCCTTAGTGAGTCACCAGGTCCACTGAGCAACACTGCATTTCAGAGATCCATTTACTGTTGTGAAAATCAGAAATCATGTTTGTCATTCGTTCATCAAGCGAGCGGTGAAAGTGTTTTCGCCATGAGCTATTTGAGATAGTCATCTGTGTGTGAGTGTGTAATGTGTGTTTGCTGTGTGTATGCCTCGGGCTGCTGCAGGTGATGTCTGCACTAATGAGGCTGCAGTTGATGTAATCTCTGTATCAGTTGTCAGTTTACAGACAGGCTCGCGATCTGTCTGCTTATCTGCCGTTTTCTGTTCTGCTCACTCCATCATCATCTTCTTCCTCTTGTCTTTCTGTTCTTCTTGTGTCTCTGTTCTTTTACATTTATCTAAATCTACATTATTTTTAAGCTCAACGATATAATGCTAAACTGAGCAACTTTCACATACTGTGAACCCATTGTGGGACTTATTTACAAAAGAGATGTGCATTAGGACTCTAGTACTTGATTTGGATGTTAGTAATTGTTTAACACGCAGAATAATTGACACCTAACCTCATACATGTGATTATGACTTTTACATATATATATATTTGATTTTTTTTTACAATTCTAAAGGCTAAAATCTTGGTAAATTGTAGAGCTGCATGCTGTTTAACCTTCGCTCAGTGCCTCCTTGCTTTGCTGTTGCTCTCTGTTTATCATTAGACTACTGCTGCCGGAGTGTGAGCTCCACCGAGGTGTAACGGTTATTATCGAGTTTAATGGGAGAGTTTAGCCATTTTGTTGCCTGCATGAGTTTGTTGGGACCGTTACTGGCCAGGAGGACGGTGGCCCCGGGTCCCAGCTCCGGACTCTGGTGACAGTTCTTTAGTGCTGCTCTTAATCTATGTAAAGGCGTGCAGCGACAGAAATTCTGCTGATTTTTCTTATGTTAATTCCTTTTATGGTTTACCAGGCTAAATTAAGCCCTGTTGTTCATTGAATTAATTTTAAAGTGCACTTGTGTTTCATTTTTGGCCAATTTACATTCCTGTTCTTACAATAGATTTTTTTTTACAATACTCTTGTACTCTATAATAATTTAATGCAACTGCTCAAATATGAAAGTTACTTAAAATGCATTCATAATGTATATCTGCTAATATATCAGCAAAGCTTACTGGATAACAGTTCTCTGCTGTAATACTCCTTATCTTCAAGTAAACTTATTTTTATGTCAAATATTTCTTTTGCAGAAAAAAATCACCTTGGTTTGCTCTTTTTCCCTAATCATTGTATGTGTAGTATTTGAATTATGTGTCCTTACATTGTTTTAGAGCATCTGTTATAAGCACTGTGACCTGGATATCACCATAAATAGTTAATCTTTCAGTCATATAGTTTTCATTGGCTGGATTTACATTACAAGTCTTGATGCCCATTTCTGATTTGTTGCCTAAATCTGATATTTTTGTATGCCTGCTTACATCTACTCGACTCAAATCCGATACCTGCTTTTACACCTGTTTAAACTTTGCTTATGTTTGAAATGTGTAAATGAAAATTGTCCTCATAAAGGTGTTTGTTTCGTTAAGAATCCTGTATTTTGGCATGAACACTTTAATAACGGAAAATTTGTAATAAAAACAAAAAAAATTGAGACGGAGGAAAAAATATTTCAAAATAATTATTCAATTCTATTATCTATTATTTTTCAACCCAAATATTTATTTATTTTACTTTTTTCCCCATTTTTGTGTGCTAATTTTTTGGGTGATTTTCATGTAACTTTTTTAAGAATTCCTTTAGCCCTTGTCATCCGTTGTTGTATTTTCCACTCTCCGGTCACATGTAATTATGTCATTAAAATACGGCATTGCGCATTTTCAATTACATATGACGAGAAATGCCAGGGAATATCTTTTTCTGCTAAGACTACTGACTCATTTGCAGATATCCAAAATCATATCTGACTTATTTCCACATATAAATGAGGCCTGAAACCAAACACAGAATATCCAATTTCTTGTGCTTTTTTTCTTGCGTACACGTTTATGATACATATCCGATCTGTGCCGCATGAGAGGAAAAAATCAGAATTGAACCATGTAGCGTAGATCCAGCCTCTGCTGCCCTTTGAGGCGTTTAGTGCTGCAGGTGGCAGTAGCAACAGCAGTGCAGACTAACGCCAGAGAGGAGGACCATGATAGAGTGGAGACAGGAGGAGAACCCACTGAGACCAGAGAAAAGCACCACACAAGGTTTTACAGCTGAAGTGTTCAGCAGAGGATAACTTATTACAAATATATTACAAATATTTTGTAGATATTTGGAGCTGATTTTACCAACGATTTGTCCTGATGGTGGGATCATAAATATCTACAGAAAATTTTGTCATGAAAAAATATTATGATAAAAAGGACCAATGTGATGATGTGTGACCAAAAAAATAAAACTAAAGTGAAAAAGCATTGGTGCTTAACAAAGATACACACATTTGTGCTGATTATGCTAGGTTTAATTTGTGTGGTTGTGTGTGCGTGTGCACGTGCCCGTATGTGCGTATGTTTGTGTGTGCGTGCATGCATTGGGAATAGCTCCTCTGATTGTCCATGTCTTAGGTCAAAGGTGAATCTATTTATACCAGAGACACAACCCAGAAATAGACCACACGACATAGCCATTAACATGGGAGGTGTGTATGTGCATGCCTGTGTGTTCAGCAGGACAAGTCTACACTTTTTGACCTAGGCACAAGCCAGGGTCAAAGATCACAAACTTTCTGTCTGCCTGTTTTGACACTCAGACCCCAAATGACCTCTGTGGCCCTCTAAACACAAACACACACACACACACACACACACACACACACACACACACACACACACACACACACACACACACACACACACACCATCACATGTTCAGTTAGGTGTGTTTTGTCTTAGACTGAATGAAGCTGAAGGATCACCAAGTTTTTAAGGAACCTGCTTGACTTGGCAAAAGTGCAGAAAGGCAACATAGTTCTTAAGTAAGCTCATTTTTTGCACAATATAAATACTGCTCCTCGTTTGAGTCTATTAAGACCTATTAATAGTCTTATTTTTGTAGGTTTTTGGCTGTTAGCAAATATGCACCTGACTGGAGCCAATCATAGTTGAGCTCAGCTTCTCTAAGTGCCCTGCAGGACATGATTTTTTGGCCTGAACGTATGAGGCACACTGCTCTGCCTTAAATACAGAGGCCTGCATGGGCCAAACAAAAGTGTTGCACAATATTTCTATGCATGACACTGTTGGATCTGTTTATCAGTTAACAGTTACCAGTAGCCAACACCCAGTACTAACATTTTTTAATCAGAACAACTAGGTCTCTTTCATTCATTCACAGCATCACTGAACTAAAATTTATAATTTGAGTCAATATGATTCTAATTACATAAATTAGTTAATATTATTATATTATTATTAATCATTAGTTAATACAAAAATCATGTGGCCCATGTTGTAATTAAACTTTGGTTAATCAACATATTTTTCTTGTCTCTGCGTACTAAGATGGATATAGACAAAGAGATAGAGACAGGTAATTCCTGGCAGTTTGGGGTCCCCGGCTATTTAAAGTGAAGAGGATTTAGCTGTAGACAGATTACTGCTGAGAGGCCTATTACAGCTAAACACTGCTGTGTGTGTGTGTGTGTGTGTGTGTGTGTGTGTGTGTGTGTGTGTGTGTGTGTGTGCAACATGTGGTTTCTGATGACAGCCATTTAAAGGTGTCAGACTGGAGCCAAAGCAAATTATAAAGGGTGCGCGCGCACACACACACACACACACACACACACACACACACACCATTTCTCCCTCTTTTTCTGTGTCTTTGTCTCCGTAGTCTAAACAAGCCTGTTATCTTGCCCGTTATTAGATAATGGATGACAACAGGTCACATGACCTGCCCTAACGACGTGGTTGCTAAGAGCAACATCTTAATGGCACTTTAAAACACGGACCAAGACGGAGACTAAATGTTAGAGCTGAAGGCCGATATACAACATTAATTCCTTCAAAAACTGCTACTGAGCATGTAAATGTCATGTTAATGTATTTATTGATTTATTTAACAGGTTATTGAATTCTCAAGTTTCAGTCCGACTTTCATCGAACAAACATTTTTAATAAAAATAGGAGCAATTAGTGACAAACAGGACGAAATGTGCCAAGGTTTTATTGGTTTTTAAAAATCAAACTAAAATACCACATAAATATACATTAGGATTCACACTCAGCCCTGTCAAAATTATTTTGGCCTAACAGAGAGGGAAAATATGAAGTATTAAGAACCTAAACTATTACCAAGATCTATTGTAGGGATTTTTTTAGAGCCATAAAACTATTATTACTGCAGAAAATTTCAAAAGTTCCTTGTTTGTCTTTATTTTGTTTTAACTTATTTTGTGCACTTTGTGTGTTTTTTTTATGTCTCTGTCTTACTTTATATAATCTCTTTTGGATGTTTATATGTCCCTATGTCCCTGTACTTCTCTACACTTGTTCTGTTGTCACTTTATTACACACAAACATTGAAAAAAAGATTTTTTTTTTTTGGTCAAGTTCCTTTATACAGCACATTTTGGTGATAAAGAGATTCAAAGTGCTTTACACAAAACATCAACATTTAAATACAATTAAAATGCCATTAAATAGCCAGAGAATAGGAAATAAATACAAGCTAGAATATATTTAGAAAGGTATAGAATACAAGTATAAAAGTTGTAGTGCAGTGTTAGAGGAAATCCAATATTTCCTCAATTGCAGTAGCAAGTATCTGACTCAACAACAATCAGATTTGGTACTTCTCTGCTTAGATTCAGCCATTACTTCTGAAATATAACCATTGTTTACATCACAGAAATGTATATACTTGATATCTGAAAGAATAAAAAACTAAATATATGCTTTCTGTCACTATATTTTGTTTGTTTGCTAACTGCAGGTTCCACTCACACTCATAGACGCAGACCTTATGCCCTCCGTGCCACGTCTGGCGCCAGTGATTACGCTGTTAAGCCAAATCAGTTTCCTGTGTTTGGTTTGATGGATGCCATCATCTTCATGGATCTAAAACAGGTAAGTGTGCCCCCACCACCTCCACCTCCACCCCAGCCGGACACACACATGCACACACTTAACAAAGCGTGGTCCCTAAACCCCCTGAGAAGATATGGCTCGGTGAACGAGGCCGTGAAGATGCCCAAAGGTTTACTAAGTCTGCAAAGGTACTGACTGATTTTCCAGCAAGCACAGTCCACTAAGCTAAAAACATCTTGTTTTTACTGAGTTTGCAACAAAGAAATACTGCTACCAAAGGGTTGATCTGGCTCCCTCACAACTGCAACTGCACCTCAAAGATCCAGCACCACACATATTAATAACTACTGTATTGATACATGTGAAAGAGAAGCTTACACAGATTTGATGTTGTCTTTATCATTGTGGACAATATGATTACTCCAGGTACAGTAAAGCAAAACACATATGATTGCTATTGATGAATAATCTTGGATCTCATAGCCAAATTACCTGGGTGACCATGATGTGCATGGATCATTTGATTAGACCAACAGCACCCTCAGAGCATTACTCAGATGATTCATGTATAGCTGAGACACATCGATCTTTTTGTTCTTCTCATCAGTAGCAAACAAAAACCTGAATTCCAAATGATGGTTTCAGGATTTCAGTTAGATTTACCAAAACATGGAGTCTATTTTTATTTAATCTATGAATAAGTAACTTGTCACAAAACAAATGATTTTCTTTCTATTTAATTAGTTTATCCCTGTAATAAATCATGAACATCAGCCAATTTAAATGAGTTTCAGGCCCCGTGTGTAAGATTTAAGGAGATTCAGCGGTTTGCAGATTGAATTATCCGCAGAGGTCTCTGCCTTTTCAAAACAAATGGACCCGGTGATTTAAACTGGTAAAAACTCTGAATAAGGCGGTTTCATGTTAAAAAATCTTTTTTTTTCTGACGCCCCTCATCACAGAGTGGTTGCTTACTTTGGTGACCAATGCTAAAATGACTCTATCTAGATCTCTATCTCTATCTAAAAACACAATTCTTATTTTCAGGTGATTATACACCAAAGAAAACAAATGTATGATATTATATTCTATTTCTGACAATATATCTCCCTAAATTCTACACACTGGGCCTTTAAATCCACTATACAGCAAATGAGAAAAACTACATCACATCTTCATTCATTTAATTTCATGGTTGTGTGTTGTAAAGAGGTGAAGTGTGTTTATATGTGTGTGTGTGAGAGAGAGAGAGGGGGGGTGGGGGGTGGAAGAGAGACAGCTGGACTCTGTCAGGACTGATGAGAGACATTCCTGTTAGTGTAGCATAACCTTCCTACTGCTCTGCTGATAATACTGGCACCTCTCTCACTGAAACACACACACACACACACACACACACACACGGACAAACACTCATATCTCCTGCTCTGCACCACTAGTGCTCATACCATGGGAACCAGACTGTGAGCCCAACTGTGTGTTATATTATTCCACCACACACACTAACACACACTAACACATGGGGCTCGTGTGTTTCGGTGACCTCACTGTGGAAAGAGTTAGTTAAGATAGCATTTCTTATCCATTGTGCACACACACAAACATACTGATGCATGGACACAAGCACACACCAACAAATTAGTGACTAAACTAAAAGTACATTCAGAGCAGCAATGTTATAAAATATCAGGAACTATATTGTGTGTCTTTGTAAACCAACACATCATCTTTTTTTTGTTCTTATTACTATAATTGTGTAATTTCTTTACTTGAAGCTTATAGATTTGTCAATAATCAAGTTAAATGTTCTCAGTCGTGTAATCTCCGTAGTACTGAACAACTATAGCTGAAAAAAAGAAGCAAAAAACTTTTGTTTGCCATTGAATTAATCAGTGACAATGGCATTGACCTTACGGCAATCCAGTATACTATGCGTGTATATTGAATTTCCACATATAGAATATATATAGATATTAATAAGTAAAAACATATATATGTGTGTGTGAACTTTATATGAAACTTATTAGACATAGAAATTATTTTATGTATTGGCACATATGTGGAGCCCATTCAGATATGCATATTTATCAGGGATGCACCGATTTACCAGCCAAACATCAGTATTGGCTGATATTCGCCTCCTTGACTGCCATCTCTCTTTTGGCAAATATACAACATTCACTTATGGCAATGGACAATATTTTTCTGTTTTGTCACATTAATTTTGCTCAGGCTAATAAGCAGGGACTAACTGTGTCCCGTCACCCAGGGGACAATAAAAAATGTGTTCTTCTTCGGGATGAAAGAAGCAGCATATTAACTATTGATGCATCAGAGGATTTACCCCTAATAACTGCGCTATTAGAGCCATTTCTAGCAAGCCTTTATAATTTCTCATTTTTTGGAGGATCATTTGAATGCATCACCTAACATGACATCTCAGGATCCTCTCATTGGAGACGTGGAAAAATTAGTCAATAACGAAAATGCCAAAAAGGACACAGTCTTCAACCACCATGTTTTTTGGTCAAATCTTAGTTTTATAGTTTGATAAATCCGTCTTTTTGCCCCATTGAATTGAACTCTCCTAACATCCTGCAGTCAGTCAACACTAGAAGAACCCAAGATCATTATACAAAAATAGTGAGTAACCAAATACAGCAAGGATGGTGTGACATCAAGGCAAGATGCCTGCCAAGCTGCAGACCATTGTTCAAAACCAACAAAACTGGTTGTTTTTTAAGTGTGTCATTGCTGTTTTGGTGCCATGAAAAGTGGTTGTTTTTGTAGCAGAATAACAACCAATTTTTGTGGCACCATTCCATCTGGAAACGGTGACGCACTGTTAAAAACACTCACATTAGGTGCCAAAAAAGGCACTAAAAGAAGTAGTGATTACTTGCATAACAAAAAAAAAAAAACAGTTTTATTTGTTGGTCTGCAGCTTGGCAGCATCTCAGCTTGGAGTCAAGCTATCCGCCACGCCTTCTACCTCCCGATGACAAAGTCAGCTCATTAACTACTTCACTTTAAAAACATTGGTATAATATGTATGAAATGCACAAATGTATTTCCTGTTTGTAGAAACCTCTGGCGGCTGGGCTTTGCCAATTATCAAAGGTATGCAACAGACTTAAGTTAGCATAGGACTGAACACAACTAGGAACTCACAAACACATGATTTATGAGCATGTTAAGTGTCTGAGGGTAGGACACAGAATGTAGTTTATAAAGATAACTATAAGATGCTCATCATGAGTGACCAGATCGTATACAAAACACACCTAAATAAAGGTGTGTTTTCAGGTGAGACGCTATGTGATGGTTTTTGTACATGTTTCTGCTGTAGCAATTCCTACCATTTTTTGGGTTGCACATCAACGGTTGGATTGTTCTTATGTCCAGTTTTGGCATATGTTCTTGAAAGTTCATACTGGTACTTCGTGGGCAGCGAGACAACAGATGACATGAACTGTAGCATGAATATCAGGAGCTGCTGTGCAGTGCTATCCAGTGCTCTGGATGAGAGTGTTTTGCTTTCATAAAGGTTATATGGGGTTATGATTGAGTGTTTGACCGTGCCACAAGTTTCGAAAGGTTCTGGATGACTGTGTTTACCTTGCTGCAGGTTATACGAGGCTTTGGATGCCAACTGCTTTGTCTGTCTAATGGAAGGAAACTGGCACCGAGACAAGTACACACTTAAACACTTTTGGCTGCCACCGGGCACTGTTTGTGTGTGTGTGTGTGTGTGTGTGTGTGTGTGTGTGTGTGTGTGTGTGTGTGTGTGTGTGTGTGTGTGTGTGTGTGTGTGTGTGTGTGTGTGTGTGTGTGTGTGAGAGAGAGAGAGAGAGAGGCGAAAGAGACATAAACTTGCTTACTACCTCAGCTTTCTTACTTTGGCACCAAGATTTGGCACATATTCTTTCTACATATAAATATATTGACCCCGAATCCCCACCCCCTGCGCGCACAAACACACACACACACACACACACAAACACACACACACACACACACACACACACAAACACACACACACACACACACACACACACACACACACACACACACACACACACACACACACACACACACACACTCTGTTCGACCATATTAAGCCGTATTGTTAAGGTGTAAATATTACAGTTGGCTGGCGGCCTCAGATTATAACCTGTCCATATTTAGCTCTATCAAGTTCATAACTCAGACACTTTATTTATATAACTATCAAACATTTAGCTAGGCATCAATGGAAACACTGTCTTATTAAAAATATTTTTGGCTGGGCTGGTGCCTCGGTGGGCCGAGGTGTGCTGCGTAGCAGCTCCTGATATTCATGCTACAGTTCATGTCATCTTTTGTCTCACTACATGACTGTTTCTTCAAAAGTGTAAATGAGGAAACAATGTAGCCCACAAAGTTCCAATATGAACTTTCAAGAACATAAACATATGGTCTAACTGTGTCTATTTGTGTGTGTGAATGTACAGTATGTGTACATTATGTGGTCATGAATGAAAGGACCCCATTGTGTTGCCAGTCTCTTGTGTGTTCCTCTAAGGCCCACTTCCTGCTTTTAAACCTCAAACTCTGTTCATTTAACTCTGTAGCTACAGTTTTATATTGGATGCTTGGAATTATTGCAAATGTAGGGCTGGGTATGTATACAAGAAGAATGCTTTTCCCTCTGCTCTGCCCCAGCTCTACACATCTGCACTCCGACAAAAACACAGTTTGAGATAGAGACAACCATGTGTGACGAAACAGCAGCCCAGTTGAAAATGGTGACATTGCACATTTCTGCAAACCACAAATTTTCAACAATTGCATGTCATTTGTAGCATATCAACAATTCTAGAGTGATGTATATGAGCTGACTTTGTCATCTGGAGGTGTTGGGCAGGGTGGCTGGTGGCTCACCTAGGCGAGACGCCTGCCAAACTGCAGATCACTCTTTTCAACTATAACGTGTAGTGTCCAGCATTGTGTTTAGATTCAGAGGCCCAGACCAGGATATCTTTGAAGGCGATTTATTTTTTAAGTTTATTTTGAAGGCATTTATTCTAACAAAAGAGGTAAATAACAATATACCACTCTGTTACACGTATTGCTGCTGTATACCTGACTTTTTTACACAAAGAACAAACAACAAAACCAGACAGGATTTAGTAAGTCACTGCTGCTGTGTGTGAAGGATTATTTCTTCGCTGGGAGCTGTTGTAAGACAACCAGCAGAGAATCCATGAAGTTACTGTTACTTCTGTTTTTATACTGAAATGTTATGGCAAGACACAGCCAGTTATTACTTTAACTTCTATTTGAGTTTCTGTCTTATTTACATTTGCTTTGAAATTAACACTTACTGACCAGAAAGAGACATGAAACGACCACAGAGTGGTGCACAATAACTGCACGCCCACTCTTATTGTAATGTCCAACTGGTGGCACATCCAGACATAAAATACAATGTTACAAATGATGCTCTTTCAAAGACAGGGCAAAATTGAACTATTTCAACCAATGAAATTTTCATAATTAAAGTTTATCTTGTTGGCGGCCTGTCATATCAATGTAAGTGTGCACGTTTTCACCTGTTTGAATTTATATTATGTAACTTGTTGGCAACACTGGCAGACCCCCACACACTCAAGCTCTTGCTGTTGCAGCAGAGTAACTGTACTTCTCAAGAAAACCTTAGTCCCAAACGATAACAGTTATTTTATTTACATAGAACATATGTGGATTTCATGCAAAAATAGCATCCTTAATAGCAATTACTGTTTACTCAACACATGCAATCCGAATCATAGTTTTCTTTTCTTTTTTTACTGACGAAATACATAATTTTACCCACAGAGATCAGTGAAGTTGTTTCATTCTAGTTGCATACTGCTCTCCTATTCATACAAATAATAATAAAAAAAAAGTATAAATACAAATATTATTGACACATAAAATACTTCCACGATGTAGCTTCATAAACATTAGATAAAGGTTCTTATGGAGAAAAGGTAGCTTTGGGACAAATAAGAGAGCGACATCGGCAGAGAGAGGCAGTGCTGACCAGATGCCACGGTGATGATGTCCAGACGAGGTTCTGGACCATCGTTAATTCATTTACTGTGTACCACAGGCCTGTGTGTGTGTGTGTGTGTGTGCATGTGTGTTTGTTGTGTCCTGGATGGCCCCTGGCTCTGGTCCTGTGTCTCTGGTCCGAGTAACAAAAGGTTAACTGAATTTGGTCAAGATGTAACTGATATATCCTCTTTCTCTCTGTATGTGTTTGTGTTTGAGTGTGTGTGCAGCAGTTCATGTAGCAGACCTTCAAGCCATAGATGTACTGATGATTTAGCAGTAAAACCAAATTAGCGCTATCTTGGACAATAGCTTTTTTTTTTTTTGGAAGATGCCATTAGCACTCAGGTGTCAGCAGTCAACAGTACCATTTACACCTGGGTCTATATATTCTGGTGCTTCCTACCAACGTTGAAATGTGATGGTAAAATGAACAGGTCTATTCAGTAATTCTGCTCAAGTTTATGTACACAGTGTACATTCAGCATCTTTATACTCTGCACCTGACTTTCTTTCAGAACATTTGTGACTTTTTCCTTTTAAATTTACCACTTTAATCTTAGAGAATATCCTAGATCCACTACTAGCCCCAAACATGACCCCTTTGCTCTACCCCTAACCGCATCCGACCTCAACATGTCAACTTGACTCGAGTAGTGAATCACAGCACGCAGTGGGAACGATGATAATGCATTGTAAGGACAGATATTAATAGCTGAATATTTGCAGCTGACTGTTCTCAATAGAAGCGTGGAAATAGACACTCCATTGTTTTTTTTTTGTATAAAAAAATAGGAGCATCTATTACTCAGTTGCATGACATTGCAGCTATAAAATAACAGATTATTTATGAACACAAGGACAATCTAAACAGAGAAAGAGAGAAATGTTTTGCAGCTGGTGATCATCATCTCTGCTAAGAATTTAAGAGAAATTACTCAGATCAAATCAGATAACCAGCTTACAGTGCTAGGTATAAGTTTCTCATGGTTTAGAGTATGAAAGGTTATCCCCTTTGTTCAATGACACAACATGTTACATTTTAGTTTGAAAAACATCACAAACTGTAAATGCTACTGCTGTAATGAACGAATGTGCTACAAAAAAGCTGAGAATTTGTCTTAATTTTGCAGTTGAGATGTTGAGATTGATTCGTAAATGTAGGAGCTCTGTGCAGTGCACAGCAAACAGCTCAATCAAACAACAGATTATGATACAGTGTATTATTGTGCTTTCAGTAACAATAGTATACATAATAGTAATGCTATGCAAAGTTGAATCTATTTGTAGTTAGATAAATCAACATCTTCTCACTCTCAATTTATCAATTTTGCCAGCTAAACCCCCTTTATATAGGCCGACTTACCTGGGAGCTCCCGTCTTTCTCATTAAAAACAGAAATGATTTAAATTGAATTGGGGGGGTGTTTATTAACATTAAAAATATAAACAGACATATAAAATAACATAAATGCAAGTGGGTAATTAGAGAATAAATATCATTTGTGCCACATATACAATATCAAAATTCAAAACAAACACAGGAAGCGTATAGTTAAAACTTTTTACATGCAGTGTCTTTTCAAAATGACCTTCCGGTTGGGTTTGGAAACCAAAATTACTTGGTTAGATTTTCGAAAAGATCAATGTTTCGGTTACGATGAGTACGTTTGTTACATAGCTATGTAAGTTTTCTACATAACGTCTTATAGTCACGTGACTCCCAGTGGACACAAACAGTGGTCTCTTGGATGACAGTCCTGTGTATGTAGCTGCTCGTGTTGCCTACAATTCAGGGGTTTTTTAACTCTTACTGCAAATCCATTTGCATTTGATTTTGTACTTTTTGACATTAAAAGGCTGTTGCTTAAGATACTGAGAAAACACAATTGGAAATAATGAAAGGACGTACATTTGTCCAAGGTTATTTTGGTTGTAAATATTAATGTTTGAAGAACTGATGTGATTTTCATCCGTGATACTGCGTTTAGTGTCTCACGCTGAAAAAAAGCCCTGAACTTTTTGTACCACAGGATTTATTGTATGACCCATTCAGGTAAGTACCCCATTAAACCACAACGCTGCTACTAACCTGCCTCCTAAACATACTGTGTGTGTGTGTGTGTGTGTGTGTGTGTGTGTGTGTGTGTGTGTGCGTGTGTGTGTACGTGTGTGTGTGTGTGTGTGTGTGTGTGTGTGTGTGTGTGTGTGTCTGTGTGTGTGTGTGTGTGTGTCTCAAGTTATAAAACCACTGCGGTGGCCTCAGTCATGTGTTTTTGCTTGTATGTAAAGTTTGTGTCAGGCGACTTCAAACAGAAACATAATCCAGCTACTTTCACATCTTTCTCTGTTTCTTTAAGATGTATTTAAACTTAAGTTTAGTAGTAAGCTGTTTCATTAACACAGAAAGTTTTCGAGTCAGAGGCCGCAACATAAAACCCGTTTGATCAGACCTGAGAACCCACAATAAAAAGATTCTATGTTTTGTTGACTGACGTTACTTTTAGCTTGTTTGCTTTTTGTTTAACTTGTCGGTTGAAGTGGCCAGGGATAACTACCTACAGTACCACTGAGTTTAACAGCAGACATATTACAATATGTGAAAGAGAGGAATTGTCTGCCCCCACTAACCTCCCCACCGAAGCTCCTTGTTTTTCCCTGCTGTCTTAGAAGTGCTGAGAGGGGAGAGGTTTGCAGGAACTGTATGGAGCGTCTGTTGCTCCGGATATTGCCTTTTGAACAATGCTGTGAAGATGAGAAGTGGCTTCAGGTGAACTGTTATAACCTATGAAGAAGAGAAATTTAATTCCTCTACTGTTTTTTCTTGACAAAACTTGCTGTCTAAGTTAAGATTTAACTGGATTTTTTCCTCATTTTTCAACTAACGGTAGAAGTTGATTCCATTTCAGAGATCTGAGTGCTTGAGATGACATACAACTATTCTCCAAATAGTTTGGTTGTGCTTAGAAAAAGATCATGCTTTGGCTTAAATTATCCGGTTTTGGTGGCACAATTGTGGTTGAAAAAACTCCACATGTTATTGCACTATCCCAGGTGGAAAATCAGCGATGATTTGCTGTTTGTTGGTCTCAAACGTTGATCTGCAGCTTGGCAGGTGTCTTGCTTGGTATTAACCATCCCCTCCACCTCGCCTCCCATTTAGGTCTGCTCATATTTTACGTCACTTTAGAAACGTTGATATGATATGAATGAAAGGTCCAAAAGTAACATATTTGTGGTTTGCAGGAACCTACAATGCAAACATTTTCTTCTGGCAAGATTACAGACTTGATTGATTGATTACAGACTTGTGATGGATGATGTATCAGGATTTGCCCAAATACTGTGTAGATGGTGATTCCAATTGCTAACAATAGCCCAGACTTAGCGCATATGCTGCTAACTGGAGTAAACTGTCAGCCATAATTTGTCTGCTTCATTTGTGGACTCACGGCTGTACATGTTCCTGTGTGGTTGGGCATTTTAACATGCGTGTCAATGGAAACTGGTTCGCTTGTGGCTTCTTTTTTCAGGACCAGAGGTTGCGGCTTGGTTTAGCACTGCGTGCAATGTTGTAGTGAAACACAAGTGAAAGCCATGGATTAACAAACACTATTCTACTGCAAAACACACCCGGGAATGGCTGAAACACATGGACAACAGACAAAACAAATCACCATGAGGCTGTCGCATCCACATTTATTGCACATGCTGAAAGAATCAAGGTGATTTAGATTAAATATGCATGGTACAATGGTAATGTTAGTATAGTTTAAATCACAAACTAAAACAGTGTGGTTTTATTCCCACTGGAACAAGTTTCCTTTAATTTTTAATACAAACAAGAAAACAGCTACTTTTGCAATTTTCATTTTCTCCCACAGTGTCATTGCAAATTGTCTACATACATGCATCACTTTTTTTTTTTTTTAGAAAACTGCTGTGAAATTAGGCATTTTTGGCCACAACAATCCCAAAGAAGGCTGCAAAATCCTGGTGGGACTGACTGGCAGCAATACTAACAATAGTAGTCACAATTAGGGTTGCAGCAATATACCGGTTTTAAGGTATACCGTGATATGAAAGTTAATGGTTATCATACCGCAAACATTTGTTTTTCTACAATATTGAAAAAAAAGAAAAAAAATACATCTGGACGGAGAATCTCACCTTTATTTTATCTATTTTAAAAAAGGCTACTTTTTACACATACTTGCACACAACTGGTTTTAAGGTGTAATTATATTAATAACTAATATATAAAATAATCATGTTTTTGCAACTAAATTGGACCCCTCTGTTTTCATTCCTTTAACAGTCAAAATTCAGTAATAACATCATACTGTGAAATGGCAATATTTTCGCAGACCTTTATCGTACCGTGAAAATCTCATACCGTTGCAGCCCTGGTCACATTTAAAGTAGCTCTAGTACTACCAATGTGCTAGAAAGCTGCAATAGGGCTGCAGAACTAGCAGCACCAATAGAAGTAATAGCTGTAGACGGATTGTTGCTGTAGTAGTTGTAGTACCTGCAGTAGTGGTAGTTAGTAATGGTAGCAGCAGCAGTATTCTTGCACTCAGTTGTTTCACATCCTCTGGTGAACGAAAGATGGATGAAAGAGGGAGTTAACTCCGCCCCCTGCTGGTCAGAGAGGACAGTGCACGCTGACCTTACATCGTTTCTCCATTTCCACTCAGAGCGGCATCTGAAGGCCTCCTCACATGAAACCAGCAGTAAAGATGATCTGTCTTCCTTCATCTCATTACCTCCCTGAACTCTGCATGAGCCAAGTCTTAAATGCCCTTTAATGTTCTACCAGCACATGTAATCACATTAGTTTTACATATTTAGGATTCAGTGAAACAAAGAACACAGCGGGTTTGCAAAAGGAAACAATAGAAACTAGATCATGTTGTTCTGTTTGAAACTGCCTCAGTCATGCAGTGCTGGAGCAGTAAATAGTCAGTAATTAAATATATAGAGATGATTCCAGGTAAAAAAAAAGTGTGTTACTATTTGAGCTTGCTATTGACATTTCACTGCGTAACTAGCAACATCTGATTTGGAAGAAACTCTCCTTGACTGAAGTCGGCGGGCTTGCAGCTAAAAAGGCTTTTGTGTGTGTGTGTGTGTGTGTGTGTGTGTGTGTGTGTGTGTGTGTGTGTGTGTGTGTGTGTGTGTGTGTGTGTGTGTAAATGTGATCAGGAATTCATTAGTTGAGAGGAAGCTCTATGCCACAGTCTGTTTTCTGTCAGTCTGTCGCACGCAGATTTTTTTCCCAAGGCCAAGAGGATATCCCTTACACACACACACACACACACACACACACACACAAACATGAATGCTGATACAACCACACATGGAAACAGAGAAAGTGAGGGAAACAATCAACACACACGCAGCATAAAGACTAACAGATAACAAAAGTGTATAGAAGCTTACATCTTATTATTTCCATAAATCAGAGATTTATCATTCCAATTTGTCGTAATAAAAATCGACTATAAATCACAATACTCGCTGTTATACCCAACAAAGGATGATGACACTACTAGCTTTGTATGAAATGAAGCAGCAGATTTTTAGGTTCACCTGTACCAGTCTAATTTAGTGCAGTACAGCGGCTCTTTCCCGAATATTCTCCCTTCACGAAGGCTACAGTGGCGCCTAACTCTCATTCTGCTGTATGTTTATTATCGAGGTGTACAGTCAGTGTTTGTACTGGACTACATTGTGACAGAACGTAAACAGCTGAGCGGCTGTATTTTTGGATCACATTTTTTTACAGGTGTACCTGATGAAGTGGCCACTGAGCGTATAGTTTGATAGATATTTGAGCTGAGTTAAAAATGTTTGTCCGCAGTTCCATTGACTCGTGCCTTTCAGCTGTCAAAACAAGACATGCGTAATGTTTCTTTTGTCAAACCCTAAATGTCAAATCCTCAGGAGCCAAGAGAGAAGGCCTTGTTTTATATTTTAAGATGATACGCTTACATTTTGTAATGGCTCTTAAGAGGGATTTATGATCCTAAGGGGTTAGAGGACTGTGATGAAGTCAAAGAGGAGCATGCAATCCTTCATTTTTCAAATACATTTTATGTTTTTTAATGGAAAAGTTGGAAAAAACTCACTGTAAGGTGTTAAAAAAAGGTCTAAATTTAACCCTGTAAAACTGATCCCAAACTTGAGATTTAATTTAAAAAATCTGAAATAATTAAAAATGTAAAAAACAAATTACATTTATTTGCCCCCTCCCAAATAATAATAATAATAATTATAATAATAATAATAATAATGATAATAATAATAATATAGTTGTCATCTATGGCTTCACATAACGTATATCAAAATATGTTTTAGAAATTAAAACTAGTAGCAATATTTTTGCAAGTGTTTGCAAGTGAATTAAAATATGAACTGCAGAAAAGTCACATTTTTTCTGGATTTACTTCTGTGTACATACTGTCAATTCTTAATTATTTATGTGTGAAAATACTGTCATAATAAAGCAATAAAACTTCAGGAATAAAAATCAAAAAATTAAATTATAAACAGGAGAAACGGTGGTGCCATGCAGGCTCAAATCAACTGTGGGGGAAAGTTGTTAAATACAACTTATACAGTCATCCATGCATCACTGCTGTCAAGTGTAAACCTTGTATCTACGTTTTGGTCATGAAGAAAGCTAGCCGTGTTTTATCTGGATGCGTATGTTATTATCTAAAGGCTGTGGAAAGTGTTTTATGTGTGCAGAATTGGAAAATGACTCTGGCTTGTGGGGAGTGTGCAATCCTTCAATCAACAGCAAAAACTGGAGGTACAAGGTTTTTTCACCAGTCAGCAGCTACAAACACTAGAATCTCCTCTACAGTAAGTCAGGAGGACTCCTGTATACACTCACTCCTTCATTTATCTGCAAAGGTGCCTGTGTTTTGTGGTTGAAAAGTTGAGTGTGTGTCCGTGGTCTGTCAGTCTGGTTCCAGGCCGCTCTGCAGTCCTCATGAGCAGCTCTGCACTGGCTCCAGTCTGACACCACGGGCAGGACTCTGGACTGAAGGTAGGTCTGAAACCAACCAGGCAGACCTGCAACTCCAGCATAATGCAAGAACATGATGTAATTCTGTGGAAGAAATAGATGTGCCACAATTTAAAAATTCTGTTAAATTATTCATACTATGGGCAATTTAACATGACATTATTTGGGGATTTTATTTTGCATGTAACATATTAATCTGCACAGGAATTAGCCTATACTACAGAGGAAATGCAAGTCTCCAAACATGGAAATATTTGGGCACAAAACAGTGCTACAGTAAATTCACCTTATCATTATTATCCACTTTTATTTCCAGCTTTATTTCTCGCCTGTTTACAAGAAAATCAGCACTATTTTTTTTTAGAAGAAATAGAATGAAGTCTTATAGGCCTGCTGTGTGTACGCCTTCACCTGCTCGCACTGCTGCGTTTCACCTGAATATCATGTGAATATTTTCTGCTCCTGTCAGTAGCAGCAGGCTGCACGCTGCGCTAATGTTCTCTAATGACTGAAACACACTGTTAAGCTTCTGATTAATTCATTTTAACGCAGTTTGCAGCATTTAGACGGCGACGGAGACAAAGAAACAGAGTGAGTGCGCGTGACGAATAACAGCTAAAAGTGGCTTAATCACTAAATAGCGCCGATTAAGGCTTTAAATGGGGCTCGTGAGCGCGCGCTGTTATGGAGAATACGGCGCATTCGTGAGCGCGCGACTTCCCTGTTTATCAGACAGGGTAAAGTCAGAGCAGGCTGGGTTTATGGATCATCCAAAATCTGGAGACACTGAGTATTTGGAGGAAATTGTAATTGTATGCGGGCCAGATTAGCCCACGCATTTGTAGCGCGTGACAAGCAGCCAAAAATAAGTGATGTGATATTTTAGGTATGGGCGCGAATGCTTATATAAATATTAAAGCCGTCCCAATTTAAAAAAAAAAAAAAAAAAGTCCTGTTGATTTACATTTTGGTTTCGCAATTCCATTTTAGTTGAAGGAGATTAAACGGTGGCTTCAGAGTTAATAACAGGAGCGTCTCATCTCAAGCCAACAAGTATTTGCTCATGGTGGTTGTAAAATTGCAGATTTTATTCTCCAAACGGTTTAAATCCTGTATAAAACACTGTGAATACAATTTACCATAGGGGCTTTTGAAGTGTAAGCAACTTCAGTTTGTCTTTCTTTTTTGTGTTAAAATTTAAAAATGTTGCGAAATGTTGTGTGCTGATTCATTAAGATAAGTCAAACATATATGGCGATTACAAACATTCATTGCCTTCATTTCTGTGACAGTGTTCTCTGCGCCGTCCGGTGCTTTTTTGTCAAAGGAATAATTAGATGTGATATATTATTTACAGTCAAACATATGTTAAATTACGATGCAGCCTGTATACATTCAGAAAATTAAATTGATGGTATTTTAGTCTGTAAGAGAAATTTGCAGAGCCACAATGAAACTCAAAGACAAATATCGTGATTTTTTTAACCGTAAAATAGGCGTACATCTCTGCTTGTTACAATACACAACACACGTACACACAAAACCCGCTTGACAGCATTTATTTTATTTTTATTTTTATTTTATTATTTATTGTTGTCGTTTTTTTACTCTTAGCCTATATTTCATTACTTATTATTTAGTTGTGTTGTGGCTATTGCGTTTTCATCTTTAGGCATATAATTTACTACTACGACTACTACTACTACTAATTATTAATATCATCATCATCATCATCATCATCATCATCATCATTATATTACAATTAAATTAGAAACTGCGTTAAAAAAAGTCCATCTTTCCAACATAGGCCTAATTATATGATGCTCTAAAAACCCCTTTACATTTAAAAATACGATCGCTCTGTGTTTAGAAAGGTGTCCTTAACATTGTTTTCTTATGATATTATCCAAAAACATACGCTATAATTCTTGCATTTCTTGGATAATGTATTTTGATTTTTTTTACGCGCATTGTGCGTATAACCTAATTTCTTAACAATAAATCAAACCAAAAAGGACAATAATTAGAGCCTATTGCTGTTTTGTTTGCCGTTTGAAGTCAATAAAAACGCGTAAATAACATTTGAGCAGTTAAAATGTTGAAATAGTGTGTTTTTTAAGTATAAAACAAATCACATGAATCACAAAATATGGGCCTATAATAAAGTCAATTCCATGGTAACTGAATGTTTTCAGCTTTGAGAGATGGTCACGATAAGCCTCTAAATGACCTTTGCGCGAGGCAAAATGATAATTAGAGCATTTTCGTGTGAAATATGAAAGTGACAGCGAGTTTATGTCTCGGTGTTGATTTCCACATAATACCGTGTTGATGTTAATGGCGCCTGTGATTAAAGCGGGTTAAGTGGTTGACCTCTAGTGTGTGTGTGTGTGTGTGTGTGTGTGTGAGCGAGGTTTACCTGCTGATTATTGTAAAGATGATAAATGGTAGCCTATAGGTGAAGTCCATTACCAATTAGATGGGAGGAAAAAAAATACACTTTCATAAGACGCGTGCATGCAAGCGCGCGCATGGTGCAGGCAGGTAAGCTATAGTGTGTGAAGAACGGACGGTCTCGCGTGCACTTACAGCAAATTAGTGGTGAGAGCATGATCACCGATAGGACGGAAACACGCGATCTATCAACGTTGGAGCCGTGTACGTCTGTGCGCAGGTTCTACTCACCTTGTTTCTTTTTAACACTGTTTGGTCTGTTTTAGAAAAGAGTTCAAGATGTCGGTGATGTAAATGAGTTGCCTATTTTGTGATTTAAGGGACTGTTTTGAAGAGGCACTGAAAAGAAAACCTGTAGGAGTAAACCAGGGCTTCCCAAACTGTCAAGGACCCCATAAATCCACATTAGACCCCAAACACCCGAGGAATGCCATCTGAGAATAGTTTGTTACAGAGCTGATACAGAACCGCTGATCCCCTTTATGGTACACTGCTATTGAGCAGGATAAACACTGGACTCTGTGCAGCAGTAAGATCTGTTGGTGGTTTAATCAGAGTGTGAAATTACACTGTACAGATTTACACAACAGATAACAGAAATAGCTCTTAATTGCCTGAGTTATTTAGGAAGCAGGTACAAATATTACAGCTTGTTCGGCAAAAGATGGAAAAAAAAAAATCCCCCAACAGTCTGTTTTCTTTTCAAATTCAAACATCCTGTAAGGTGAATATAGGATAGGGACTAGAAGTATTTTTTTTTTGTCTCCATACTCCAGATAGCCTACATGTTGATAGAATTGCTGTCATAAACTTAAAGACTTCTTGTTTTAATTAGTGTTATATTATATATTTAGTTATATGTATAATAAATGAAGTGTTGGTTAATCTGGTTAAATAGAGTTTAAATAAATACAAATATTAGATCATTACTTATTTTTCACTGTATAATTACTTTAATATTGGTCAAATATTATTTTGTAACTTAATTTATTTTGTGTGCATTTTCTTTTTACTGATATTTTTAAAACCAGAAGATGACAATATGTATTGTGACAGTGTCTTGTTATCTCATGTGGGATGAGCAAGAAATGGCAAGACACAAAAATATTTAACTAACTATTAGACTTAATGCAGTCGGGGTAAGTAAATATTTTACCCCCCCAAAGAATAAAATACATTGTTCTGTGGTATAAGAGTGTCACACTATTAGTGGAACTAGTTAGCATAATTTGCAGTTATAAATAAATTGATTGTAATCCATAAGGTAAATATGGATGACAGCTGTTGCCATTTTTTATCATACAAAGAAGAGGAGGGGGAGAGGAAGGATTGTAATCAGCTGTACTGATGATTTGATCTAAAGCTTTGGCTCGATTTGGTTCTTTGTGTTTCTTTAAATTTTAATTTTAATTTATTAGCACAAGATATGATAAAAACAACAAGATAAAAACTAACATAACAAGATCTGCGCAGGAGAGGTTTAAAAACTCCATGGAGCTTATAGTAAAAACCTCCCCTCCAGAATAAACAGTCTATTCAAATTCTGATGGTAATGCTCTTCTTAAAATGTCAATATAACCAACAAACAAGTATAATATAAATATAATATGATATAACAAGTTACAATCATCATAAATGGAACAGACGCATACAAATAACACATCAACACGGCTAATACATAAACTACAGCACAGGTGTTGTTTCATGTTTGGCTTTAGAGAATAAAAGAGCTTTGGCTTCTCCCAAAGTATTTCAAGCTATAGCTATACTGTAGTTAATTATTAACCCACGTATCTGTTGTTAATTGTGAGTTCTTGTTTTGACAGCTCATCATGTGTAAGCTAGTGCTGCCCCCTGAGAGTCAGATATTCAGATCATCAGTTGGAGACCCCTCAGTCGATTCCTCAAGTCGAGCATTTGTTTTTGGTTTCTGGTTTTTGTTTGTCAGTCAGGATGCAGTGTACTTCTGGGGAAATGTTGGTCTTTAGCTGCAGATTGAGCGCTCCTCACTTTCACGCTGCTCTCCAGTACAGATAGCTGCAGACGCAGACCCAGGGTGAGACTGTGTGAGACAGAGGCCGCTGCCTGCAGAAAGAGAGTCTTTTCCCGCTCGTACTCCGAGATAACATTATCTTCTGTCTTCTGCTTAGAAGAGATGAATTTACAGCTTACAGCAACTTAATACAAGGCAGTCTCTGGCATTTGTTTGATATTGAGTGTTGGCAAAAAATGTTGTTGCACATTTCCAATCTGATGTTAATGTTGTTGGCGTATTAGCTTGGAGGGCTAACTTGGTTTGTTTATGAGAACTTCACTGTCACCCTGAACGCTCTGTGGAAACCCACGTAGGCCTGTTGTAAAGTCGAAAAACATCTTAGCTCCAGTTTGTGCCTAAAATTATTGTCTCTGTGTAATCATATTTGCATTTTGAGTCTCAAAAACAGCTTGATGTCAGCAGCTGGAATTTTAAATAACTCAGTTCATTTTTTCAGTTCAATTAAATTTTATTATTATATGTAACAATCATATAAAGCATAAACAATATGACACAGAAACATACAACAGTTGACATTAATCTGTAACACAGGGTGACTTGCACCAATACACATTCAAGCTACACAGGAGCAGATTCATAAGTGTCCACCATAACTCCATAGGGCTTGTAGTAATTCATTGACTGTCTTTGTTTGGAAAATTGCACTGTTTTCTAGGTAAATATCATGCTTGATGTTATTTGTATAGTGTATCATCTTTCTTACAAATACATATGTTATACTAAATCAGTAATTCTAATATATATATATATTTGGGAGTCAAACACCCTAAATATAGGTTTATTTGGGGCAGATTTGTTCCCCCACCATTGTTGACTTTATGGCTACGGTCTGGTCTTAAACCTGTATGTTTTAAGGACAGATGACATTAAATTTAAAACTGCTTCTGGCTGTCGGGAAGGATGAAGCACAGTCTGGTGTATTCTCAATTTTTTCAGCAGAATGCAGGTTATTAAAGCTTTTGTGATTTGTCAAAAACGCTACCTGTGCAATAATAAGATGTGGTCTTTGTAGGATAATAAACGGATTATTCTTAACACAACTGAAAATAGGAGGATAAATATTTATATTCTAAATGTTACAATATGTTCTGTAACACAGCAGTTATTGTAGCAGCCGTTTGTCGTTAAAAGTCAGACTTAAATGAATTAATCAAAGGGCCACTGATGCACCATGGGCATGTGTTGTACACAGGCAACAGATGTTCAGTGTCCATTCATAGTTATCACACTTTTTCTTTCTTTATTTGTCCAAAAAACAAGCAAACAAAGGAGCAAAGGAATCATGCTCCAGCTGCTTCTCTTGCTCTGGTAAAAAAACATTTTGCCCACCCAGGTGCATGCTGGTCCTAGCTGCCCAACTATCTTTGCAACTGCGGGTGCCCCATATTACCCAATTCTCTAACAAAATAACACACAAATTATAAGGAATCTAAATATGCTAAACAAAAATAATAATAATTAAATACATACATAACTAGCAGAAGAAAACACCATAAAAATAATCCAAATAATGCAAACATCTAGATTAATCAAAACAACATTACTATGTTTAGAAAACGACTAAACTACTGACAGTTATTAACAAACTGCAGTAAATAATTATATCTACTGACAACCTTGAAATTCTGTTCAGGGGTTAAATGCAAATCTCAAAATAGACACTTCAAGTCAAAACTTATTTTATGCTCTTCTACATGCCACAAATCTGTAGGTCTTACGTCAGACCTGCTCCCCAAATTGTTTTGGACCCAAACGTTATCCAAACTACACTTGCCACAGTTCCAGGTTTAGTTATGTTTTACTCGCCATGGCTCTTGATTAAGTTTTAAATGGACCAAACAGCACCCAAAAACAGACGACCATAGAATTAATCTGGCATTTTCTCTTATCCTGCTCTTAAGTCCTTGACTCATACAACCCCATACTTTACAGAGCCAATCAATGATTCTTGTTGCTGTGAATCAGTTTGGTGCTATTATGAATATACATTTTAAATACACCCTGTTGCTCCTCCCAGGCTGTTTCTCTGTGGCATTTCTCTGCGTTGGCACACTGTAAACACAGGGCAGCAGCTGCAGTGGAGTCAAACTTGAATGATGATGAATGATGGTAGCTAACATTCACTAAGCCTATATATTTCTTACGTCATGTTTGACCCCACAGGGCAAACATTGCTGCACAGGAAACTCACTGCATACTTGTTGTAGAGGAAAGAACCAAAACTTAATATAGCAAATCCTGACCAGCAGATACCCCCAGTTTTACTTAATTTTCCATCATTACATTTTACTGTAGTATTTTTATGCACTCTCTTAAGAATGTTTAGCCATAGCGGTCTCACTGTAAAGACTGGAAAAGGTCAATTTTTGATACACAAGTAGGAGTCAAAGTAATGAAATCTGACCTTTTCTTGAAGCATTTTCTATTTTAAAATGATGTGCAATGAATGGCTTCATTGTTAACATGGTGAAAAGGCCTGTTTCAATAAGAATATCACTGATGGTAGATGACTCGACACTTCAACTGAATTAAATAAAAAAAACAAGAAATAAATAAGATGATCTAGGTCGTCGTATAGTACACACATGCACATGTAGACATAGAGTGGCTACACAGTTATCAAGGCGGAAAGAGAAGGGTGCAGTGGAAAAACTGAAACTGGGGTCAGGCAAGGCTGCTTCATGGGAAAATTAAAATCATTTGTCTTTGTAACTTGTGTTCTGATTTAGACTCATCAGTAGGCGACTGGTGTTTTTCCTCAGCTTTTTGCAAAGTAAGATTGACTGGTAAATACACTCAGTCAGTTGTGGCCATTGGGAAGTTTGGGAATATTCCTGGTGGGTTGGTCTTGTGAGGGACAGCCTTTCCAACATTATACAGCCTATAAACAAATATTCAATAGGACATCTTAACTGCAGCGACACGGCTGGTGCAATCCATAATAGCAGATGGTTTGTGGACTCCTGTCTTTAAGCCTCAAGTTTGGCATTTTGGCTGATGTCATCTTGGTTTTTTTATGCGGTAAGTGAACATATTTAGAAGAGAGGGAGGAGACAACCCTAACTTGCTGAAACATGGATAGAGAGACTATAAGTCTCCAGGTGATGATGAAGGCAGTGGCAAAGATCTGTGTGAAATTGTGTAAATACAGTGTGCTTTGTGTGAATATATATTTTGATAATAGTGTGTTCCTGTTTGCTGCTTATATTTAGTTCTGTGTTTAAATCACAGACTGTATATAAAAATGGACAACATGATAGTTTCCCCAAAGTGTAGCTTTTCAACCTTGGTCGCCCCCTGGTGTCTGGCTGCATTATAGGTCATCAAGCCCGCCCCTCCATGTTATTGAACGGGACATGGGCCAAACCAAAAACTAATGCTTGTGTTCTAAGGAGCTGCTCGTGATTGGCTTAGCAGGAACGCCCCCTCTGCAGATATCGCTACAGCGCAGACTAGCGGGCATAAGTTGGGGTGTGTCATCAATTTTTATATACAGTCTACGGTTTAAAAACTGTTGACTGTTTTGCAGTCAGATGGACATGAAGCTTTGAGGCTAGTGACTCTCTTCAAACTTCTGAATCAAGTTTGCCTATTCATTAAGTAAAGAAAATACTTGAGTGCTCAATGTTTATCATCCACAAATACAGTTTTATAAATATAAAACCTGCACAAATCAAAAGATCACAAGATAAAGAGTCAGTTGGGAAAATGATTTTTTTTCTGTTTTTGATGCAATACTGCAAATGGCTGATGGGAAAATTTGTTAGGATGAGCAGCATTCCTGAGGATCTGTGAGCAGCTAGTGGACAGCATGTTTTAATGTGTTTTTCCTGAAAACAGCTGCCTGCTGCTGTTCAGAATGATGCTGATGAAAGTGAATCAAAAATTTAAAGTTTTGTGCCAGAAGACCAAAACAATAAGCTGACACTACAAAGCTCCTTCGAGCTGAGGGGACTGCAGAGTAATAATCCTCGATGCGCTCATCACTTTCAGCAACCACTTAAATGTCAGTAGTCATGTGTTCCATTGTTGATATTAGCTGCTTTAAAGGTCAGTCGTGAGAATATCTGTTAACATTAAGCCAGCAACAATATCCACTCTTCTCGATCATAGTTTTTGTGGTTAATGATCGCTCTCCCCTTTGACTTTGAGCTGTCAAAAATTGTTGTTCTAAATTGATATTATTAGATGGATTTTGCCAATACAGAACAGAACAGAACATAGTGATGCAGCCCAGGAGAAAATGTTGGCATTGTATGTTTCTGCAAACCACATACGTGTTCGATTTTTTGTTAGATTTTTCATATGTACGATATCAACGTTTCTAAAATGACCCGTTATATGAGCTGACTTAGTCATCGGGAGGTGGAGAGGATGGTGGTATGTCGCCTATAGGTGAGGCTTTTAAGCCCCCACTACTACTCATTACAGTTTTTCACTGGGATAGTGCCATGAAGAGCAATTGTTTTTTTTTTTTTGTTTTTTTTTTACCAAGACATCAATGGCTTCTCCAGCCTTGATTTTGCTGTCAAAACAGTTTTTTAAAAGGCCACACTGATCTTTTCCGAACTATTTCCAAGTGTATTTTGTGCCCAAGTGGCATGAAAAGTAGTTTTTTTTTTTTTTTGTTTTTTTTTACCAAGACCTAAATGCTTTTCCAGTGGAGATTGTGTCCCCAAAACTGGGTATTAGAAGCCAAAAATTAGTGGACACTTAAACCGCAGCATTGTTGAAATGTTAAGTTACTATTTGACAACATACAAATGTGTGTGATTTGAAGAAATGTACAATACCAACATTTTTTTCTGGGGTTTGTATTGACTGGTGTTTGAAAGGTTACTTAAACTATATGAAATTTAACACGTTTCACAAATTTGATTGTGATTATAATTATAATAACAATAATAATTAGCAATCAATCACTGCACAGGTTGCAGCAGCCTTTGGAAATATACAAAGTAAATGCTATTACAGATGCTACTGAGCACAGTGTATCAAGAGTGTGTGTATGTGTGTGTGTCAGGAGTGAAGTTAATAAATTGTCAGTGAGCTAAGCTCCTCGGAGAGTTTTTTTTTACTCATAAAGCATCTCTGCACCACTTAGCTCAGCTCACCTCTCCCTCCGCCAGGGGAGGGGTCAGAGAGAGAGTGAGAGAGCAGCACAGAGACAGAGTGAGAGGAGACATCATTCCACAGCTGCTTAACAGATGGCTGGAGCTGACACACACATGCATGACCTTTTCGCATCCACGGTGTATATCCAGCTAGCAGGCTATAGCTAAGACGGCGGATAACTACAAACACTGGTTAGAAACATATCTGCTTACCACTGGACTGAATGTCCGCTGTATGCTGATGTGGATAATAAGAAATACTTTGGTGTTTATGTGACAAAGTGTTTTTCTGATCATCTGTATATATATCATTTAATCAGTACACTTCATCAGTACATTTAGTGATACTTTACAACTGAATTAACCTTAGTTTTCCAAGATAGGTCACTTCTGTGTTAAAAGAATGAGGCTACATTTCTAATCCACGAGTCTTTACCTTTCAGACCAATTAAGGCCATGATAACGGTCGGCTCTCGCATGAATGTGCTTACATTTTGAGGCATGTGAGTGGCTATGAGACTGGCAGTCATCTGTTTTCTTTCTGTCAGTTGGAAAACCACTTTGGTCCTGACAGAAATATCTCAACAACTGAATAGACCGAATCACTGTGACATTGTGCTAACAACAAAAGTCACTTCCGGGTAGACAACTAGCTACTGTTTTGAATTGCGGAGATATGTAAATCTGGCAAACTTCTTAATTTATGTTGTCATTTTGGTCATTGTAACAGTAACATATAATGATGGAGTTAAACACAGTGGTGCGACTTTTGTTTCTGTTGTGCTTTTTTATGAACTGTGTTGCTTTGCTACCCCCTTTGATAAACCAAATCTGAAAGTTAAGCAATGTAGTGCAGTGGACAAAGGTCGTAGCAAAACATATTTATGCCACCTAAAAAAATCAATGCCAGTTTAAGTGTACACCATATTTGAATATTTGCCTGGCTTTACCTTACACAATAGCTGATTGAGGCAGCGGTAGGCCAGCAACTCTGCTGTTCAGTGGAGTAAAATGTTTTTTCTCTGTGGAGTCTGGTGTTTTTGATATAACAGCTTCAAATCCCTGTTGGTAAGGGCTTTCTTACTGTAAGGTAAAGTAGTGAAAATATTCTAAATATAGTGTATGTTTAAACTGATATTGATTTTGTTTTAGTTTGGCCTTTTTTAGATAGCTTAAAACTAATCAATTAAGGCAGAGTATGCTCAGTGCTGTTTGATTATATGTATGTAACGTTTCTACCTGGAAGTTACTGTAAAAAAAACATTGTGATTCAGTTTTCCCCCCAAGTACCAAGAAGTACCAAATTAAGCAGTTTTCCTTTTGGCTTATGGAGCATACTCATGCTCCCAAGGGGAAGGACGCTTTCCATGTTTTTCACTCCCCAAGTTTACCTTTAGCCCCAACCTAAGGCCTAAATATCAAATTTGAAATTTTGCACATAAGGGCCCTGGTGCTCCAAGCCAATGGTCGGTGCGCCGAGTGTCTGCTGCCATAGTTGTTGATGTGTGTCCCACATCGTTGGCTTTTGTTGGCTGTTTTTCAGTAAATTTAGCCTGTTGAGTTGGCGTCTGGCCCAGCAAAGCTCATTGGTGAGAGATATCTCTCTGGTTGTCAGTTCAAATCAGTGCAGAGTGAGAAAATCAAGCAACTAACATAAGCCAAAAGGATGTGAGATCAAAACACACCTTTTAGATTAAGTAGGATTACTATTATGTTTTTTAGGCAATGAGCTTTGTAACAGAAACAGTGTGTAATTGTTTGTGTTCGCTAGCAAAGGGTATATATAATTTGTTTTTTCAACATCAGGTTGTGTTGTTAATGTGCTAACTGGCTAACTAGCATCTTGAATTCTTGTCATTCTTTCAGTTTCCCTTTTTTTAATGATGAATACAGACCACTGCTGCCCTCTGCTATGAGGAGTTATTTCCTTTCATGCAGATGCAGATCTACACATATTTGAAATTTGCTGAGTACATTCATGTTCCCAAGGTTTTAATCTCTTTGGATATTAATGCCCAGGCTTTGTGTCCTTTTATTGAGCACCACCCCCGGACAAATTTTACATTTTTAAACATAGGCTACTGGTAAAACTCCAAATGCAGCTATCAGTATGTCATATAGTTAGGTGCAATGGAGTTTGAGGCCCTCAGTTTGGACTTTTATTGGTGTGGTCACCATCTTTGACACCCAGTCCATCTATTTTCTGTCAGTATACAATGCAAAATGCACTCCAAGTCTCAGATAAGTGCACAAGGGGTGCTGGTTAGTATTTCTGACTTCATGGCGAGAGATGCAGTTGTAACACAGTTGGAGGCAAAGCTTGATTAGGAGGAATATTGTTTTTTAGTTGTTTGGCTTCAGCAATGAGCAGTCACATCAGCTTTGTACTGATGCCACGACTCACTATTTCTGAGATGGAAAAGAGTCTGGAATGGATCTGCTAGAAAAACTTCTCCCAAGTGGAAACTCATACTTATTCAGCTTATCCCACTTAGCACTCCCGCTGGCTCGGAGCCCTTGTGTTGCATTAACTTGGATTGCAGTGTTTTTCTGCTGCTGTTGTTTTTAGTGTTTGCATGTATTTTTTTGACTGTATATAACTTTTTTTTTTTAACCCGTTTCCTGTCCTGCAATGTGATTCTTTGAATGTTTCCATGGTGGTATTTAATTTACATTTTTAAACTTGTTTAGGCATGTTTTTTTTTAAAAAAAAAAAATATGTACAGAGCAAAGATGGAAAAGTAATTTATAAAAAAGAATTCTTCATCAGAGAGCATCAGCTGCTGTCTCCCTTGTCATGTGTGTTTGTACATCTCAGCTTCATCACTGATAAAAGGACTTTTTTTTCATTCACATAATGCTCAGTGCTCACCTCGTTCAATTTCCTTCTTCCTTCCTGTGTCTGTGATGAAAACATAAGCTAGCAGCTCTCTGCTGTCCTGGAGCTGCACTAGCAGCAGTAAATCTACCCGCAGACGGACACGGGGAGACGGAGAGAAAACGTGATCTAACAGTGATCATGTCCTGGTGTGTCTTCTGAACTCATAAATCATCATTTAGAGCGTCTCTGCTCGAGCTGCGTGGCTCTGCCAGCTGCTGCTGAGTGTTGTACAACATCTGACAAGAGCTGAGACACGGGCAGCGCAGTCTTCAGCAGAGAGCCTGGACAACAATGTGGAGAACAGCTGCAGAGAAGGGTCTGAAACAAAACGCTCATTCAGTTTCTGTAGTCCATAAAATGATAATTTCCTATAAAAAACTAAGATTAGAAATTTGTTGCAATGCTTATTTCACGAAAGTGAAGCAAGGAAAAGGCCTGGTTGGCTTGTTTGATGATATTCCCGAGCTGTATGTGCATGGATCAGCTCAATGTCTGTGGTCATTAGATACACTAATGCCTGGTGCATTAAGGTTGATAACTATATGTTGATTCATGTCGTGCTTGAATGAAATATGCATATATCTTGGCAGAGCTCCTGTCACTTTTATGCCTCTAGATAAAGCAACCAATTTGTAGAGGTTCTTAAAATGTGTATTCTTTTTCTGCTGTTGTATTTCACTGAATTATTTCTATTTTATTTATAACATTTCAGTGGGATAATTGATGCTTTTCAGTCAACTGTGATGTTGACACTTTTACATAAGTGTGTGATTCAATACTTTTTTCAATACTGCTGTGATCCCAAAACCCTGACTAAATCAACAAAAATAAGGTGATAAAAAACATAATTTATGTTCTTTTCTGTCCTTTTTTGGAGAGTCTTTCAAAAGGACTTGACGAGTCTTTACTCAGGTCAGACGGCGGTGGAAACCGTCAAAGTTTTTCCAATATGCTTTTTACTTTGTGCCTTTTCTCTCTCTTTTCTTTGCTGTTCTTTGTCTCTCTGTCATTCACTCGTCGCCGCTCTGTTCGCAATCCTTCTGTCTCTCATTTCTCCCTCTCTCTCCCTCTTAATGCAGTTGAACGTTGTATGATTTGACAAGCTTAGGAAACTCACTGAGTCTTCAGTAAAATATTTCTTGTGAAAAATGTGAAATTATTGTGAACGCTAAAAAGGGGAAGACACATTTTTCAAAAAGTCATATCCAGGAAGACTGTGCAACTTGATCTCTATACAATCATTTGTCAGATGCTTTTATCATTTTTTCATTCTTTTCAGAAGATGTGCTGTTTGTACATAAATATCAACACGGAAAATATTCTGTAGGAGGACATGGCATCCTTTCAAGCATTTTATTTTCCTCTTTTTTCCTCATGACTAAAAAAACACGGTAACGCTCACCCAGGAGACATATGCACACACGCGTCTCCTGGTTAATAGATATGGCTGACAATGGCAAAGTACTCTCATCCTGAGGTTTAGAAGAATTCTTTGAAAATTTTAGGCCTTTACAAAAAAATGCTTCATAAGGACCTTTTGACAAATACGTTCATTTAATCAGCACTGAAACATGGCCTGGCAAAAATAGAGGGATAAAATTCTAAATACCAGCAAATATTTCCAACAATTAACAAAAGTAGATTAAAATCAATGGGAGACAAGAAATAAAAATTTCCACAATTTGTATCTATATCAAATTATATATACACCACGAACAGTGTGGCGATGCTGAGCCTTAATATAGTGCCTCTGGGTTTCTGTAGGTCCTTAAAACATCTTAAAATGTCATAGAGTCAACTTTATAAATGTAAGGCCTTCAAAGTTATTTGATAGTTTTGAATTTAAATTTTAATTGTCACAAACATTTAATCTAATTTATTCCTCTTTGAATTTTTTTGTCAGATTGAGTCGAGCTCCATTGCATGAAAGTGTTTATTTTTAATGCTACAAACCTTTAACCTACCACTGAGCCTAATACTCTTTTTTTTTACTTTAAAGTAACACTTACCTGCTGGCAAAATGTGAATTAAACTAACTCACTTGAACATCTATATTTTTACAAAAAAACTTACCTCTGCATGGGATCTCATTCAATTCTTTAATAAGAAAACTTAAATTTGGTTTAAATGTTATTTTGAAAAGGTCTTAAAAACATTAATTTCATGCGTGTGATGCCTGTAGACACCATGTGAGTTTATCAGCAACCCTCTTTGTATTAAAGTAGTAACCAGAACTCTTAGCCTAATTATTTTTTACTGATTTTTACTCACTGATTTTTTTCTTTATCAATCTGTGTGTAAATCATTTAACTGAACACAAAACAACACAAGGCACAGTTGGTGCAGGACTCATTATAAATGTCACAAATGAAACTTTATGTGCATGGGAAGCTACATGCTGATATGTGCAGTAGGTAGTTGAACATAATGTTTTAGCATGACTGACAGTATATTGGTTCTAGTTTGAGCGGTTTGTTATTTGTTTATTTAATTCAGCTTTTCTTTTGCAAATATACAAAGCTTATGTAACTTACAGGAGTTTCTACTAATACCACAGCTTTTTACAGAGCACAGTCAATGAAGAGAGACACCTTTGTTTTGTCTCATACGACTGTTAGACCTTGGCAGTTACCTCCGCAGTCACTGGACAAAATGCAGGATTTAAAAACTAAAGAATACAGACACAGGAATCCTCTGGAGAGGCCTGTTGATGGTGTTACTGTAATTATAGTTACCATCCTTCAAACGACTAAAGAGGATGGGGGTATGTGTGGCCAGAAGCTGGCCACATGTTAAGGAAAAGGCAAAACATTATCTATTTACCTCCAGAGGTCGGCATGTGTAGAAAACAGGCAGTGATTTCAGATAGACTTACAGAGAGCTTTTCCGATTTCATTGTGAATATAAAGAGATTTGAACAGTGGACAACAGGGAGAGGCATAAGATTTACATATACTACTATATGACTACTGACTTTGAATACCTAACTTCAAGTATAATCTGCATTATATACTGTTATCCCATTGACAATATGATATTTAGAATATTGGTATATTCACACGATTTATGTGTGTGACTTTGGACTGACTTGGAATAGTTTTTGTCATTTGTATCAGCGACATCAAAGTTTCTCCTGCAGCACAAAAAAGTGTTTCTTATCTAATCATAAGACCTGTGTGTTCTCCTGCTGAAAGCAATCTGGGTGGGGGGGTCGGGCACTCAAGCATGTTGAGTGTATCTGCTGCATGCAACAAAAGTGTTTTGAGCAAAGGAAAATAAGTCAAAACTCTTCCATAGATATAAACTGTAGAAGTAGATAGTTTTAAGGTCACAGCTGACATAGAAAGATGTAGAAGGCACAGTTGATGCAAAAGCCTTTATACATTTTTTAAACACTTTATTTATAGAGATTTTTTAATTTATCAGACAAAACAGTAACATAAGATGTATTCTCATACAAATATGGAGACATGTCAAGAGACATGGAAGGAGGATAAAAAAAAGAAAAAAGAAATAGCCGAGTCACAAAACAAAGCAGAAAACAACAAAACAACACATGCTCATCACAGTACATTTCAGCTCATATATAGAACAGACCACTTATGGAGGTATGAATTCAAAGTTTATCAATGGGTCCTAGGTTTTATAAAATCTCTTAATGGAGCTGTTAAGGCTGCATCTTATTTTTTCTAGCTTGATGTTCACATTTATACATTTTGAAGCCATACTTTTTTTTTTTGAGAAACTAGACATCTTGTTAAATTTGGGGAAATATGGAAGGAGCTTCTGTCTATATTCTGTGTTTTCATCATTTCTTGCTTTTCTATGGTCTTCCAGGGTTTCCAACATAAGATCAATTAAGCAAATGATGTAAATGAGTTTTAACCATAAAAGGATGAACACAGGCCTACAGTAATCTGTGATATTTAATGAGGTGGGACGGATAAAAAAAGAAAAGTTGGCAATACTACTGAAGTAACGAGCAGCCTCTGTGTATTTTATCACTTTGTCACTGTCTTGCATCCACTCATATTTTGACTGGTTATAAATTTGTAATTGTTTAAAGTAATATGTTGAAAATGTATATGCTGTGACGTTATTATTTACAAGTATATTGCATGGATGCATTGTTGCCAGTACATACAGTATTGGACGTACCCAAATGGAAGTTGAGGTTAAGCTTTGTTATCTTAATATATTTGCAAACAAGCATTTCAGGGGCCTCTATTGTTCTATACGGGCTGTTGTGTGGATTTATGACTTTTTCTGCCAAAGGCATATGTGCAGATAATAGGGGTGGGGGGGGCAGCGGATATGTCATTTAGAACATGAGCCTTTGCCCCTACCCCACCAGTAAAAACAAACATAAGAGATAAAGACATTTACTCCCTGAATTGATGCAGAAAATATAAAAACTGGTGCTCACAAATTCATTACAACATCGGAAATTAAGTATCTGACGCTCAAAATTCTCTGCTAAAGGGACCCCCAAACCTCCCATTTCATGTATCCACTTTCCCCAGTTTTGAAACAAAATCTACGCCCTCGGTCATAACTTCCTCTAACTACAAATACAGTGGTCAGAATCATATTTAACATCTTTACTAATACTGTTACAAATCATAATGACAATATAAAATGAGAAAATGATCCCGTAATGAAAGTACATTTATTAGAGAGTGTACGCAGTGAGAGCTCTGCCTGACAGCGGGGCTGTGTAATGACTAAGAGAGAAACAAGAGCAGCAGGCGCAGAGACAGAAAGCAGAAATGGTGTAAATCCTCGTGTGTTTGGAGGACGTGGTTTCTGTGGTTTTGATGGCTCTGTTTCAAGCGCTTTAGCTTTGATTTAGCTTGCAGTGACAGAAACAGCAGTTAAGAGGCCAAAGGTGTGTTAAACGCCTGTGAGAAATGCAATTTGATGATGAAATTTTAACCTAACCTGGAATTTCATACTGGAATATCTAATATGATTTTACATTGAGTTTGACTAGAAAATACACAACAGGACAGTTTTAGAGTTATACAGTGGTAATCTGTGAGATATTTGGTTTCATGTTAGAGCAAATATCTGTTTGCTGCACTGTGTCTGTACTGAATTTCCCAGAAATCACCTGCCAAAAATACTGTAACATCTTTATTGTGTTGACATAGTGTGAGACTCTTTTTTTGCCTCTGCATAGCTTTCAGTCACTCATTGTGCAAACTATCCAATTTAAAGTCACACCATGTGACTTTCGCATAACAGCATTCACTGTGACCACGGCTAATTGTTGTTAATAAATGCGAAAACATAAAGTAACACCCTGCTGAGCAATACATGTCATTCAAACATCATCTCTAAGCTTTAGCCCTGTTACAGACCAGGATTTTTAGACCACATATAGCCAGATTTTAGACCATAGTTTAAAATCATCATTAAATATATTAAAAAATATACAAAAACGTGTAAATAATTAACCAAAATACTACATACACTGTGTTTACATTATGAATGTTTACTTTGTTGTGATAGACACAGATTGTGTTTACTTTTTCGCAGTATTTATGGCTCTGGCTCCGATTGGCTTCAGTTGGCAGTGATAGAAATATGACAGGACACTTGGGCAAAGGCACTAATTTTGGCCGGTGTGCTCGGGAGATGCAGTGATGGTGTCCAAGCAGAACTTGAATATTGCTCAAAATGTAGTCAGCATCAACTTTAGGAGAGATACTGAATAAGTATGAGATACAAAAAATAAGTAACCTTTTCACTGGCCTCCATGCTGCTTTCTACTGTTTACTAACCTGTTTTTCTGTTAAACTCTCTCATACAAGTAACATTTCTTCTGGTTTAAATCAATAATTTGATAGTGGCCTTTATCCAATTTTGCCTTATATAGTTTAATTTTGAGGCCGTTATATCCGGCTGCCAGTGCTGTCTTTATTATGATCCTTTTATTTGTTATATGTGTGCATAAGGTTTAATGGCATTATTTTATTAAGTTACAATTACTTGACAATGTGGCTCAGGCAGTTTTGCAGAGTAACGCAAAAGTAATGTAACGAGGAGTGTGGCAAATTACTTTCTACACAGAGTTATTAGTAAAGTAATGCACTGCTCCTTTTAAAAGTAACAAGTAAAGTGTAATATGTTACTTTTTTTTTAGTAATGACATACCAAAAAAGAAACATGAAAGTCATACTTGTCTGCTGAGAAGCCATGTACACAGCTCTGGACTGTTGGCAATGGGAAAGGAGTCTTTCACCTATTTTTAACAAGGTTTTAAAGAAAAGATTTCATACATGCGCTAATTTTGCTGGGAAAAGAGTATTATTTAAAAAGTACAGGTTGTACTAGAAAAAGTTGGCTGTAGCAGCAAAAACATTATAAAGCAAGGGGCATTTTATTGTTTGAATTTAAAGGTGTTATTTCTTCTTTCAAAAGTCTCACTTTAAACTGTGAACTAAAAACTCAAACTGGACGTGCAGTACATAATGTGTATTATGTGCACACCTAACATTAATCATAAAATTAATTCTTCTGTTAGTCATTTTAGATTAGATTAGAGCAAATTTTAGAAAATTATTGAGCCCAATTCATGGCGTCATGCCTCATTCGCTCCCATTTATTTTGATTTGAAGAAGTTGATTCTAATAATTGTTTTAAATTGCTGTTCTTTCTCTTTCAACTTGCCATTACCATCACCGCATGTTGCTATTACCAGATGGGATTATGTCACAGTAAATGTTCTGTTCGTGCAAATAGGCTGTATCGTTTAACATTTACATCATTTTATGTTTTAGCTATATTTAGCATTGTTTCAGCCTTTGCTTTAAGTCTGTGAACTTGGATTCTTGCAAGTCTTTCCAAATGCCCTTGCATGCATGTTTTTCATTGTCGCCTTGCTTTTATAGTGCCAGTGATTTATGTTGTTACGCATGTGTATTGTAGTCTTCTGTATGAGTGTTTTAATTAGCACCTAACAAAGTAGCATAATGACTTCTGCATGATAACTTAATTATTTTATTCTTTTTTTTTGTAAGATGTTACCCTTAAAACCCTAAACAGAAGATAAAAAATGAAGTTTTTTTTAATCTAAAGCACATTCAGAGTAATGTTTATTAATGTACAAAGTCCCTAATCAATCAATAAAAAAAATAAATGTAAACACTTACCTTTTCTTTAAAAGTTTTTTCGACACTTTTTTGTCAAACTAAAAAAAAAAAGCTTGCAAAATTTTCAGCTCTAAGAAATGTCATTTTGCCTGTTTATTCATTTTAGTTACTAAGGCAAAAATATCAAATACAGTTTCATTGCTAAAACATCTCATTCATATGAGAATTTATTCAGTGATTTCCCCCCTCATAGATATGAACTCACATTCACATGATTCCAGTGTATGAAATATAAAAAGGGATTATTACATGAATGATTTTGCCTTATGCATTCTTCTGTCATGTTATTTACCCTTTTATTTATGAGTTGTGTGACATAATGTGAATAAGAGTTGCTGCCGAGCTCTGAACTTTTAAATCCACCATGCTGCAGTTGATCACAACACACACACACACACACACACACACACACACACACACACACACACACACACACACACACACAGACCTTTTTGTTCTGGCTCACGGCGGGGAGCAATGTGATATCAGTTAATTCTGTTTTTTCTCTGTAATTCCTATTTTCTCTTGCCTCTTTGATTGCGTCAGCGACTCACTCTCTCTGTCATGTCATAGGACATGGGTTAATATCCTCTCTGTCTGTCTCTGTCTTAATCCTCTCTTTCTCATTTCAGTTTTTATTGATTCTCCCTCTCTGCTTCATGTGGCTGTGCTTTTCATTTAGAAGTTGTGTTTTACTAGACCGCCCTCAGCAGCTGCTGAATGCTAAAAGGCTTGTTGGAAGAACCCAATTACAACATCCATTTACCAAAACATGTGATGTAATGTAACACCGGGGACAATTCAAACCATGTCCTCACAAATATCTTTACTTATATTATAACTTGCAAAAACAGCCATTACACAAGTTCTAAATATTGAGTAAATCTCTGTGCCAGAGAAAAATACTAAAAAATAGAACTGGTATCAATAGTACTGGTGTTTTTAAACCAATTAACATTATTTTTTCACTCTATGTTTGTTCCAGCTATTCATTTGAAGTGAAATATTCAAAGCCAGGATTTTTATGATGGCACGTTTCTATCAAAGGGAAACATTGTTTTGAATTTTATACACATGCCCAGGTGCCAAGTCCAAAAGTGTAATTGTGATTTCTGGCTCCAAAAATTCTGACCATTAACTCTAAAATTCAGGTTTTATTGCATTAGTAGCATTATGTTTCACACCTAAATTTGCTTTTCACTGCAATTTTTTTAATACATTTTTAAAGTATTGTGAGACCTTGAGAAGCAGTAATCCCAAAATACAGCCGGACCCCTCTGGGGTTTAAAACAGAGTTCTGTGTGCACAACCTGAGTCTGTAAAGACTGACACACCAGTTAACACTATGGGCCCAAAGAAATCAATATTCAAAGAAATAAAAAATGTTTTAATGAAATGTCTTTGAGAATGTATTAATATAAATAGGTGTAATTTTGCTTAGCAGTGATTTGATTTTGGTGTGGAGATTAGTGATGTATAACTACGAAATTAATATTATAATAACCTTTTTTCATTTCCTGTCTGTTTTATTTTAATAATTTACAACAGCATTTTTCAGACTTGTTAAATGTAATCTTATATGTAAATTTACAAAGCCGACAAAGACAGTACAGAGTACAAAAAAAGTAAATATGACCTTTATAGGGGAGGCGATCACTTTTTCATTATTACTTCACAAAAACAATTCTTAACCAAGTCTTTGGATAAAAGCAATAATGAATGTGTCATAATGATAAAACTATGCGCATGTAATTATTTCTAGTAGCCACAACAGTAATAGTAATGGATGAGTGTTGGTAGTAACCGTAGTAACAGTAGGAGCCGTACCTGTGGTGTCAGCGGTGTGTGTTAGCTGGAGCACTGTGTGAACTGATCTGCAGTGTGTGTGTGTGTGTGTGTGTGTGTGTGTGTGTGTGTGTGTGTGTGTGTGTGTGTGTGTGTGTGTGTGTGTGTGTGTGTGTGTGTGTTGCAGTGTCAGCAGCAGTGGCTGCTCGTGCTGATGAAGTGCAGAGGCTCCGGGGCTCAGGAGGCCATCCATCATCTCCATCAAGCTTAAGTGAGGCTCTCTGGACTGGGACGCCACCAGACGAAGACCTGGGCCACCGGTCTGAGCTGGGCTAAATAAACACCAGCCCCTTCATCATCATCATCATCATCATCATCATCATCATCATCATCATCATCATCATCATCATGAGACCTAACTTTGGGGATTTTGTTGGAGACCCAACAACATCAGCAGCAGAGAGCGAGCGAGCTGGTGGTGTTGAATGGTGAAGTTCATTCTTTTCTTTCTTCTTTTATCAATAACACATAACATCACGCATTAATACATTAACTTAGAACATCCCACGTTCCCTTCACCATTTCACAAGCTCTGACAACTGTTCAAATGACGACGTTGTCTGACAGTAATTCTACATGCTGTGAGGACCACATCGGCATCCAAGTTTCTCACATCCAAGCTGGCTGTCCTTTTTAAAACATATTATCAAGTCATTATCAGGTAGTCTGTTCCTAATGTTTTCAGTCAGTTTGGACTGTTGGATAAAAGACATTATAAGCTTATCTGATTAATTAAAGAAAAGTATTAAAGTTAAAGAATGATAGCTAGCTTCTAGGCCTGGGTGTTATTACATGGTGACAAAATGACATCTCCCTCCTAGTGTCATATCACAATATTAATATAATATTGATCATTTGCTCAGCCCCACTGGCTGCATAACTGCTTCTCAAGCTCCATGGAGGCAAATTACTAAAAAAGTGCGGATCAAAAATGTAAAACAAAGAAAAAAAATCATTAAAATATTTTTAAAACTGTTTTCAGAATTATTTCTGTTAAAGCAAATATAGATTACTCTTAGTAAACCCCCACTAGCACCACTAATAATACCAAAACTGCTCCTACTATTCCAGGAACACAGAGGAATCTACGCCTAATTTATTGTTTCTTTCAGCAGGCCAGGTCAGTTTTCATTGCAGATCTGTGGTCAAATACACAGGAGTAAAAGGAAGCATTACTTAGCTTTACCTCAGTCGGGCTCTGTGTGTGTGTGTGTGTGTGTGTGTGTGTGTGTGTGTGTGTGTGTGTGTGTGTGTGTGTGTGTGTGTGTGTGTGTGTGTGTGTGTGTGTCTGTGTGTGGATAGGTCATGCATGTCTGCCCTCTGCTCTCTTTTCATTTGCAGTACATAAAACAACACCACCCAGGAATGGGTCATTCTCACACACACACACACACACACACACACACACACACACACAAATACACACTCTCTCTCACAGGGGTCAAGTGTCAAAGGTTATATTGTGTCTGAAGAGGATTTACTCTTTTGCCTGTTTGATCTCATACATGCACATGCTCAAACACACACACACGCACACACACACAATTACAAGAAGCAGTGTGGCCTGTATCACGTCTGCTGTTGAATGACCTGAACCAGACTAATACACGTCTTTCACTCCTTTGATGTCCTCGTATTAAAAATTGGATTTGATGATGTCGTTAATGTAGACAAATTACCATTTACTCTCTGTTATCAAATGAAATATCTCAATAATTATTTTACAGCTCTCACTGCACACTGGCTATTCTGACAAAACCATAGTGTGGCTGGGTGCCATCAGAGTCCTCTAACCGAGTGGTTCTCAAGGGAGTTTAACAGAGTCCCTAAAAAAATAGGAATTGTTTATTTTTTACTGTGTAATGCACTATAGAAGTGAGTCCAATGTGAGTAAGAGATAAAAGTGACTATTCCTATCATAGGTTTCATCTAATATCTCCTCAGCTCTACTTGATAACTATAGAAATCTGATCTTTATCATATCTAACAACCAACATTTTTTCAGATGGAGGTCACTGAAGCAAAATCTTATTAAATATGGGTACATGGCTTAATGTGTATCAATTTAAGGGCCCCTGGAACAAAAAAGATTGAGTTTAAAGTTTGTTTAACAGTACATCAGTTTCAACACTGCAGAAGTCCTTCTTCTTCTTACAGCCTGTTTTGATTGCATCGCTGCAGTTGTTGGGCATGTGCCACAGCGTTTGCACACAGCACAACACCTGCCCTTATATAGTTTTTAGAGGGTGCTAATATGCTACAAACAAACAATCAGCTAGCGCTTCCATTTTATGATCAGGTGGGACTCATCATTCAGCACACCTGGTTAAGAGCAGATTTGGACAGTTACAAACATCTGGTGCATCAGGAGTTGATTTTTCACATTTTTTTCTATTAACAGCAAATTCTGAGAAAATAGTAGCAGTTTGGTCAAATAAAATGAGTCAGTGGTGAATTAGAAATATCTAAAACTGCTTCTGTATAAACGGTATAACTGCAGGTAGTTGAAACACGTCAGTAAAATCAAGCCCAGATTTAATGAGTCAGATTCATGGAACAATTTCTCAGTACATTTTGTCAGCCGTAAAGTCTAGTAACAACAAAGGAAAAAAAAAACACAACAGGAAGTGAATTTCCTTAATAATTTAAATAAAACAACAAAGTTAAAGGTCTAAATCAGTGTGCATCATCAGCAATAATAAATCTTAAATACATTATAATGATCCGAGTTCACTCAGGGTCAGATTTACAATCTAATGAAGAGGCTCCAATTACACAATTTACTCAGACAGAAATCAGAAAATATATACACTGGTATTGCAACTAGCTATCTAGGTTATTATACAAACCCTTTCAATTTAAAAAAAAAAAAGGTTTAAATACAAAAATGCTTAACTGTGTCATCCTGTCTGTTGCCATGGTTACATTCAGTGACCGCTGTGACGCCTCTCTGTTAGCTGCGGCTACATGCTAGCTGCTGGGACTGGAAGCTACAAGCACAGAGTCACAACCGTGCTGTGTTCAGGTCTGATAAGCATCGTCGTTAAACTGATTTACCTTAAAAAAGTGCTGAAAATATTTCATGTATCTGAAAGTCATCAATGTCCTGATTTAAGTGCTTATGCATTTCCATTTCTCCAGATTAGCTTTTTCACACTTAAACCACTGAAAAGTGTAGTATTGCCCTCAGCCGTCGTCATAAGAAAACGCTGGCATTGTGCTTTTCTTGCAAACCACAAATACTTTACATTTGTATGTTTCATATGTATCCTATAAACATCTCAAAAGTGACGTATCACATGGGCGGACTTTGTCATGGGGAGGTGGAAGGGATAGTGGGTGGCATTTCACCTGTGCAAGAGTTGTGTTTGAGACCAACAAACAACACAACCAGCTGTGTTTTAGCAGTCATTGTTGTGTTTCCAGTGGCTTTTTAGCCAACAAATGTGTTTTTTACCCTTTACTGTTTTTCTCAGCAAAGAAAAGTGGTTGTCTGCGTTTTCTACTGGGATTGTGCCACCCAAAACGGGTGCTTTTAAGGCCCAGACATGCCAAACTGACATGAAATAACTAACAGCAACTGACGGTAGCGTCGCCTCACATAGCCTGTCTTGGCCAAAAAGTTGCACTTGAACACATCGCAAAGACTACAACCAACAGCCACACAGTAAGTTATGTTCTACACCTGTGTGAGAGGAAATAATTCTCCATAATAGCAGCAGGCGATAGTCTGTATCCATCATTAAAAAATGGAATCTGGAAGAAAGTAATGATGCTAATTAGCCAGTTAGCACATGAACAAAGCACTCCAACGCTGAAACAACAAAGCATATTTACTGTGAGCCACTAAATAATAACACAAACCACCACAAAATGATCGATGGCTGAAGAAAAATAATCATACGCTATTTAACAACTTTGTTTCGATCTTACTCCCCTATGATTCCTTATTTTGTTTCTCCTCTCGTGCTAAGCTGAACTGCCAATGAAGAGTGATTTCATTAACCGACACCAATTCGACATGCTGAGTTGACTTAAAAAAAAGCCAGGAAGGGCTGATGAGAGCCAAGGGTGTGAGACAGACTGCAGCTATTAGGGTGACAGACGTTCAGTGATGGCCCAGCATTGACCAACAGCTAACCGTTGCCTTGGTGTGTCAGGGCCTTTAAGCCAAAACATGATCTTTTTTCTAACCATAACCAAGCAATATTTGTGCCTAAACCTAACCACACATTAACCACAGCGTTGCTGAAATATTAAGTTTCAAATTGGCCTTAACAACATACAAATGTGACGTATCCATGGTTTGCAGAAACATACGATGCCAGCATTTTTCCTGGCGACTGGGTTGGTTTCCCTCCAAATGTAACAGGCGTCCAGTATTTTAAAAATCAGTTAAAAACAAATCACATATATTCCTGCACTGACAAATGCAATCCATCATTTAAAATTACATGATATTTTACCTATTACTTTACCACACTGTTAATTATAGTGTTTAATACGAATATTTTCTCTTTTTCTGTGACTGCCAACTGTTGGTTACCATGAATGGAAGGCTTAATGAAACTTCAGGTGTGGTGTCGTATTTTGAGATAATCTTTTCTCATTAATTTCTGGAAGAATGACACCACTTCTGACAGTATTATTGCTGCAGCAGTTGTGGTGTTTTACAGTCATTATAAAACTACATGTCTAATTTAAATTGATGGATTACACCATTATGTCATGGCAGCAATAGCTATGTTGTTGTGGGCTGTTTTTCAGACAGAGGAAGCCTATGACTTCAGGAACTAAAGCTAAAGCAGTGTGAACTGGGGGTAAATACATGTGCACTGTGCAAAAATAATAAATTATAGCAGTATTATTTTAAAAACACAAGAACTTCATAAACTTCACACAACTTACTGCACTGTCATCCACAGACTTCGGTCAATGGTAATGTCATTTTGTGTCAATTCAAGAGCCAACATTACAAATGACTTGATGAAAATCCTTATTTTTTCACTTAGCATTATCTTTCTCTACACTTTACTTTAGCCATGTGTTTGATATTAAAGCCAGGCTTATAATTCGATCATGAAACCCGGACTTCTCAAATACCCTCATCATGCACAAGAAGCATGTCACCTCCACACACTGTAATAAAACATTTCCTTAATGTCAGGTTTAAGAAAATACATTCATTTTCCAACATAATGGAGACAGAAGTTTGCACAAAATATCAGCTAGATGGCGCCCACAAAACTGATAATACTATGTATGTATTTTAATTTGCTTCCACTTGTGTGGCCATCACATTTATTATGAAACAATCAATTTGAATTTATTTAGCTTCAAGGATTTAAATATTTGTTTAACAATTTTACATTTGTCAGTTTTCTCATACTTGGAATTTTCTCTTGGGTACAAACAAAATTGATAAGTGGTTCAGACCTTTGTATCAGACAAGCCTGAAGAGGAAAAACACTTATTTGACCAAAGAGTTAAAATGCCCTAATCTGAAGTTCATGGTTTAAATGTGACATTGAAACTAAATTGAGTTAAATTACACAACAAAACCAAATTTAATGCTAAATTAATAATCTGTCAACCATATTATTGTCATCATTGTTATTTTAGATATTATATTTTTTTTTATTGAACTGCATATTTCTATCTGCAGAATTGAAGTCCCTGCTATATGGCATTTTTCTTTTTACTCTTTGTTAAAGGGACAGTTATCCAACAAAATAAAAAAATCACCTGTGGTGCTATTTATCGATCTAGATTGTTTTGGTGTAAGTTTCTGAGTGTTTAAGATAACTGTATCAACTGTTACTTTATCATGGTGCAGAAAAAAGTGTGCATCTACTCATGGACGACAGGCTTGTTACCGCGGGAGATGAAAACATATATTGACTGTAATCTTATCTCGCTCAGTGGTGCTAGGTGAGCTAGCAGTACATGCACACTCCAGTTGGCAGGTGTAGTTTGGCAGAAAGAAAATAGTCCCTTCATGCAATTGCAGTTGCTCATAACAAGGTCTGTGGATTATCTTAAGTAACCGGGTCATGAATTCTTGAAAGAGACATTACTGTTGAGTTTTTCAAATGTATTTTTTGCTGCTCTAAGCACCACAAGTTTACCGCCTAGTTCCATTACATTTGAGAAAACGCGAGACACCTCTGTGGACGATATATCCAACACTCACTCACACCAAAACAATCAATAGATAAATAGCACGGTGTTCCTACAGCTCCACGCACGTGGGATTTAGGACTTTCTGAGACTTTTTTTGACTGCCACTCAGAATTAATTTAAGACCAGTTTTGCAAAACTAAAAGAAAAACAAAAAACAGGAACTGACATGTATTACTTGGGGATGGGGAGAATTTTGCCCAAATATGCATTGCAATATAACACATGACTGGTGATATTAATGCTGGAAGCAGTCTGTAAATTATTATTATTTTTTATGTACTTATTATTTTAAGATTTTATAAATTATAAAATCCCACATTCTTAGTCTTTGCTATTTTAAGACTTTCAAAGTATTGATTTACGAAATTTTAATGTGGGAGTAAACTGTCCATTTAACATTTTTGTAAATGATATCTGCCCACAAACGGAGTGGAACAGGCAGCATTATGTGGCGTTTTTTGGGGGGGTTTATTATGCTAATTTTCAAATTTTACATGTGCACACCTCTGCATGAACAGGTGACATTCATCAGACACAAACGATCAACTTGGGTCAAGTTAGTGCAGTTTGGTGACTTGGAACAAATACAAGCAACCCTCAAGGAAAAAAAGCAAGAGAGATTAACAACAGAATACAATAATGTTTTTGTACGAGGCCCCATGTGTTGTTCATTTTACTAAAATGGAAAAAAAAAAAAGTCTAGCATGAACCACAGAAAAACAGATCTAGTTGGATCTTGGACATTCAGGTTGTTACCACTGAACAGTGTATCAAGGTCAACTGTTCTGCAGAATTGCTCCAATGTACCTTTGTCATTAGTTACACTGGTAAATGCTACGAGTGATATTAATGAGTGGTTTTGTGTCAGCCTTGTATCAACATCCCTGTGTCACTTTCTACAAGAATGGGCCAGTGTACGTCCGACTCGTGAAGCAGCTGTCCAATAGCAAATAAGCAGGACTGTCCTGGCATCAGTGACGGGCTGAAGGCAGTGCTCAGCCTCCTCCCTCCACCAATCAGTAGTCACCATTTGTCAGTGCAGTTATCGGAGCTCATCTTCATGGATCCACTTTAAAACCTCCTTCTTTGCAGTGACTTGGTTTTAAACATGTTTCACTCCTTTGATTAAAATAATTACTAATATTTGGTAGCACAGTCTCTCTCACAGTGCAGTGGTGAATTTTATTTTTCTAACCTTTCTAATAAGATTTATAGGTTGTCATGAAAATCATTAAAATCCATTTCCACAATTTCCCATACTTTCCAGATACGTAGAGGAACCCAATCACCAATTCCCATTCTTCAGTGCAGTACGAGGATTTCGGCTGGCAGGCGGAGCTACGCAGCCACGTGGCCAATCAGGTATATGTTGTCATAAAGGTGGCCTACAAAGTCATCCGACACATTATGTGCTGCTCGGCGAGTATTCCTGATAAACTCCCTCTTGGACATTTTGTTTTTGACGTGGGGGCTGGTCAGGTCGATGGACAGCAGGATCAGACTGTAGCACAGCACATACACAGCATCTGCAGAGAGATGTGATAGCAGGCCATGATTATACAGGATTGTTCTTGTGTCTAACAAGCTTTCACACAAAACTCAGCTGCATGTGGCACTAAAGAGATCAGGTATTCCATGTAAAATCTGAGAGGTCAAAGAGCCCGTTTACACCTGGTATTAACAAGTGTCATGGATCATAGGATCACAAGTGGACAGCTCTCTGTCTGTCTGTTCACACCTGGAATTAAAATGTGTCTCCACATGCGTGTCAACTTCTGATCTGATCTAATTTCTCTCTTCTACATGCAAATAAACATGTACTTCTTTTTACTCTTCACAAAGGCCAAAAGGTGTTGTTTTTAAGCAGCGTGAGGTTTGTTATGATATGTGCACACATACACTTAATAAATCCCTCCAGGAATTTGTTTGCTGTTTTTGGTATCGTTGCCGCTTGAAAAAGCTTATTTCTCAGCAGCTTTTCTAAAAAAAAAATGCAATACCTGTTGTGATGTTTATAGGCATTTTTTGCAATAATATTGTGGGGGCAAGCAAAAATTTTATAGTTGCGACGCTGTCTTGGATTTGGAGCCTGATATCATGAGCATTTACTGTTTCCCACAGAATAAAAAATCTATTTGCTTTGGTGGAGAGGTGGGCGAGAGATTGGGGGAATTAACAGCTGACTGCTGACGATTCAGCGCTGCTGGATGAAGCAATGCTAAAGCGCTGTTTCTGGAAGCCCTATTAGCACTAGCTAACACAGCAGCTACAGCTAACATCCGACAGAGAGCAGGTAATATCATGCTGACACCAAAACAGACTGTCAAACCTGTTAATAACCGCTGGGCAACGTTAGCCGTGTGTTGCTAACAGCTAGCCCTGTCACAGTGTGTGTTACTCTGTCCCAGGCACAGAGCTCACACTCCTGCAGCTGTAGACTCATGATTAACAGAAACAGCGAGAGTATGGGAAGAGAGAGGGGGAATAAAGGGGCTATACGAATCAACTCACTGCGTTTAGCTCTACACTCAAATCAGACCAGTTTTATATAGTTAAATTTGCCACATGCAACGCGCATGGGCGGCTTCACTTCACGGTAACAGCATCTTGGCGCGTAAACAGCTGAGGCATACAGATTCTTAAAACATCATCAGTAGACACAGAAGGTCACTGACAAAGCGGCAGCATGTGACAAGTTGAGATGAATATGTGTTGTAACACCAGGTGTAAACAGGGCCAAAACCCCACCAGAGCCCCATATAGGCTGAAATTTCATTTTAAAGCATGTTTCATGCAGTCAGGACTTGCTAAAGTTTGACCTCACCATCACATTACAGAACAATGCCAAGAAGATCAAATCTCCTTTAACCCAAAATATTACTGCATGAGGAACCACCATAACAGGACAGAAACTAGTACTTCAGACTTGTTATTTTTAATATAGACACAATGAGTAAGACACAGTAATATAGATGGTGTTCTGCTAATAAACTCTAAAATGTTCTCCACTGCTGTGCCCGATACTTTCCAGAGGGGACGGAGGGGCAGAATAGCAGTGAAATGAAAGGACTGATTTCAGACAGGCAGCCATCCATCCATCCATCTCTAGCCTTGAGCTCAAAACCATTACACTAATCCTGCTAATCATATGAGAAGGTCCAGGGAGTTAACAGTAACAGAGTCAGGGATTGGTTTCTGTATGGTCTGCTGGCATTAACAAAGCCCTCAGTTGGTAAATGTACGGTCCATTGACAGTACTGAAGCCAGGGATTACTTGGAAATAAAACCTTGACGGTTTCCCCCTCAGTCTGTGGTCGGGCCGACGGGTCAGAAGTGTAGTAGCTTTAAAGTCACTTCTTCTGTCACTGGTTTTAGAGTGTTTGGCCCTCTCGCTGCAGGGTTTAAAAACTGTGATGTCTGGTTAGTCTCAGCACAGACTGGATATTAATTGTCCAAAGAGGACTTTTCAGAATATTTCAAAGACCCCCTGCTCTCTTTTGTGGCCTCATCATCAAGCCAAAATTTTGACCTGAATGCTAAAAACATTAAAAGCTTATCACTTTGCCTTGAAATGTATGTTTTCCAAAGGAAAAAAAAACCTCTTTTATTTAGGGCAATTGCACCACCTTCAGGCCTGACTGTCACCATACACATCTGTGAGCACAATTTGTGGACAAAGTTTGTGTACAAATGGATCATTTTAGATTACCACAGAAGGACTGAGTCTGTGTACACGCTGGCCAATAAGTAACAAAAAATTGCACAATAAAAGACTCTAAAATGTGATAAGTCCCTCAAACCAAGTATTTTGGTCACAATTCTTTAATGATCAAATGTAGCGGATCCTTATGAGAAATATAAAAAATCATTGTGTTTTTGTCATTCATGATTATAATATCAAAATATATTTCTAATATATATATATATATATATATATATATATATATATATATATATATATATATATATATATATATATATATATATATATATATATATAAACATAAGATAAATGCACTGGCATGAAATGTACTGTGAAAATTTAGGGACCCAGTAAATAAATTCTCTTTTCAGTGTGAACTCATGATCTCTAAAATGAAGCAAAGTTTGATGAGAAGATTATAATGAAACCTACTTAACATGTTTCATAGATCATAATCCATTTTGGTTATGAAAATGAAAATTCCTCTTTGGCCACCTAAAAAAGACTGTCAAACTGCCATAAAATCAATCTCCTGCCACCCTTGCACAAACATTTCTGTGACCTTCTTGATTTGCCAAATTATCCTTTAAATTGACAAATAAAAAATATTTGTATGTATGCCAAAGACACATTTTTACAACTATTATGCAAGTGCTTGTGTGTGTGTGTGTGTGTGTGTGTGTGTGTAAAACTAACCAGGACTGAGGCCCAGCTCCCGGACAAGGCTTGGGTTACAGGTACAAAACCTGTGGCTGAACTTGGTGATGAGGGTTTCCAGGTACTCTCCTCTCTCCTCTGGAGCGTGTATGTGTCTGAAGAAATCCCGCAGAGCGTTGGGGAGGAACTGGTTACTGAAGTTATGGAGGGTCACCAGCTCGTCCAGGACATCCCGCCTGCACACACGTAAACACACACATACACAAACACAGACTAAATGGCTGGATTTTTTTCTATTTGTACACAGATAATTAAAGTTACTGAATTATGAGATTTGAAATTCTAAGAGCACCAGTATATGTATTCAGTACTGTATTAGACACATTAAAAAAACACCACTCCTCAGTGAACTAATACTAAAAATAAACCTATAATCAATAATTTGAAATATCCTCTAAACTACTGTAGAATAGTAAAGTACAAAACTACAAATAAGCCACTGAAACAAATTAACTTAAAGTTTTAAATAAATTTAAATAAAGAACTGATATAATAAAATAAAAGTATTGTAATAATGTTATATAAAGTACTGTTTTAATAAAGTTAAACAAAAAACTGATACAAAAAAGTTAAATAAAGTACTGTTTTAATAAAGGTAAATAATGAATTGTTATGATAACGTCTTAAAAAAGAACTTTCATAATATAAGTTACATAAAGTACTGGCAAAATTAAGTTTAAAAAAGTACTGTTATAATGACGTTAAATCATACATTTTTAAAATGAAAGTTAAATAAAGTGTTAATATAATAAAGTTAAATAAAATTAATTACTGTTATAATAAAATTAAATTGTACTGTTATAATTAAATAAATCAAATTGGAACCACTGGTACTTTTATTCTGAAGAACCCAGTTTGTTTCTTCATGTGTTTCTTGTGAACTTGGAGCATCGGGTTAATCACATCAAGTATACTAAATATGTTGTTCCCCCTTAGTTCCCAAAGAGGTGTAAAATGTTTCATCATTACAAAAAGTCTAGTGTTGAGTTTTGTGGGTATTCTGTGTGTTTCTGCGTTAACCTCTCGTCCAGGTAAATCCTCAGCATCTTCCAGTTGAGCCGTCTGGTGTAGAAGATGAACTTGGCAAGCTCTGTCGGATGATCCACTAGTATACCTTTAGACATGAAGTAACTGATACCCTGCACACACACACACACACACACATACACACACACATAAAGAGAGAGAATCATATTCTCTGAGTGCAGGTCCAACAGAGTCTTAATCCATCCAGACACACACTTTGATGTTAAAGTGACAGATTGGTGAAACATCAGAGGCTCAGAATAATGACATCATCAAACACATAATTTTGCCGTGAGATCATTGTTCCAGAAACCAACATGTGCATCGCACATACTCAACAAACACACGCTCACACAGAGCAGAGGCTGCGAGGCGGTGTGCGCTATAGGACTAGAGGTCTTGGATGTTTTGGCTTGTGTTACCTCCTGTGGGTTGGCGTTAAATGTTAGGCTGCCTTCATCTAGCTGCAGGTAGAGTCTTCTATATGAGAAACCAGCAGGTAGTCTTCTGTTGTAGATGGAGCAGTGTCCCCATGTGGACTTACACAGCCTGGTGGATTGAGACATATTGATTATAAAATAGAAACATATGAAAAAAAAGAGCCCAATAGAACTTTACTGCAAACGTGTGGTGGAAAAAAAGGCCTGTCTGGCAAGCTGACAGAAAATAGTTAAAAAAGACAGCAGCTGACAGAAAAAAATGTGTAGTCAGCACTTGCCAAAAACATGTAATTTATTTTCAATAACTTAAACTTTTTTTCTCATATAGTGCTTTTTCTCATTCCACATTTGTCTGTACCTACATTCCCTTTTTGAGTGCATAAGTTGTTAAAACTGAGACGCAGCAAAAGTCTATCTGTCTTGCATATCAGTATAGCAGATCAGCTGTTGTCACTGCTCAGAAACCTCCTTACCCCTGCCACAGATATTCGTCATTTCCTAGGTCCTGCCACACACAGCCAGCCAGGCACAGATCAGTAGCATTCAGGTACGACAGTATGGTGATGCCTAATTCAGGCGGCAGCATCTCCAAATCTATAAATCCATGCTGTTCTTTTCCTAAAGTAAACAAGAAAAAATGGTGGGCAGATAAAGAAATATTTCGATTAACATTTAACCTCAGTGTGACACAGGAATCCTCATGTTCTTTTATTATAGTATGGTCTCAATTGCTAGTTGTAATACTTTTTGAAAACTGCATGATGATAAGTTTGTAAATGATGGTCCCCTTTAGAGTAAAATAGACAATAACGCCGGGTAAGCCTTAAGGTGTAGCAACGCATACCCTCCCTATACCAGCCTCTTGTCCGAATATGGCCACCTCTTGCTATAAAAAAACAAACAAAATGGTAATTCAAAAACCAAAGGGTGACTAAGTGCCCTTCTTTTATTCAGTCTATGTTTAAAGATCAGTGCAGAGATTTTCAAACCAAGCATTTCTTCTCTTTTAAGTTTGTTGTTTTACTTTCTTTGTTTGCTTAGCGTGTGTTTTGTGTGTTCATACCACCGATGCGTGTTCTCAACAGATGGTAGATGTCGGGGCCGTAACACTGCTGAGGAGCTCTTTTCTGGGGACCTCCATCTTTCCCTAGGAAAAAAGAAAAATCATGATCATTTTTCTATTTTGTTTATTCACTCACTGTCATTACTTGCTCTTTTTAGCATAACATGGAAGTGGGAGCATGCATTGTGGTGTAAGACTGACCAGGCACACTGAGTCGTCATCATTTACCTTTGTAAAGTTAAAGTGATAGTTCAGGGTTTTTGTAGTGGGGCTGTATGCGATACTTATGTGTAGTCAGTGTATCACATAGAGTAGCTGGCGGCCGGTGTGCTCCCAGTTTGCGCACTCCACAGCTCAGCTGATGAGAAATGTATTGCCAAAGGAAAAGACTGTGTGACGGCGAGGTAAAGCCGTGAAAAAACTCTAAATATAGCATCCACTTAGACTGATATTGGTTTGTTTTTTTTAGATAGGCCTTTTTTAAAGTGGATAAAACATGTTTTGATATCTATGCCTGTGGAGTGCACGCCCTTATGCTTCTGCAAACTGGGAGCGCACCGACCACCAGCTACTGTATGTAACACGCTGACTATATATAAGTATCTCATACAGCCCTACTTCAAAAATCCAAAAATATCCCTTTAAGATCACATCTCATACCTAAAAATTCATGCTAATCTAGTATACATCCGGCATTTCTCAAAATCGACTAAATTTTACGTCATACTTAGAATGAATGGTATGAACAGCATGTTTGTATGCCATTTCAGACAGAGCCAAACTGGTTTGAGCAGAAATACAGGAGCAACAATGACAGCCAGCTGGGGTTCGATGTAGAGCAGATGAAGGGAGGAGAGCGTTGGAATCGTGGAGGTAGAAAACTAGTAAGAGTTACTTGTGAGTGTAGTTGTTATTTGAATTACAGTTGCAAACAAGCAGCCAGTGCAAGTCTTAACCAGTACTAAGCAACGTGAAATGTTGCATATTGTTTTCAGTTCATTTGTTACTTTTTTAACTGCAATTACTCTGTAATGGTCAGAAACTGTGTAGTTTGGGTGGGCTTTATTTTATTGTCTGTCCAAAAAAATCTGTTTTAAACAGGCCTTCTTTTCGTGTCTTAGATCTTTCATAAATGTACACAATGACCTCTGACTCTGATTTATCTGTACTTATTCTTCTGCAGAGTTAAGTCAGTCAAAGAACATTCAGACAGGGATTACATTTATGACAAATAACATAATCTTTGGCATTAAATACTCTAGTCAGACAGTTAAATAAATTCATAGTCTTCATTTCGTTTAAATAAAAATGCATAATGCTACGTCATACATCAACAATAACGTTTAAAACGAAGCTGTTGAGTTAAACAAAAACAAACAGGTGGACAGATTTTAGTTTGTGCTTCTTGTGCTGATACTGAGCTGAAAATTTATCAAGGACCGAACCTTAAAAAGAACCTTATTAATCAGAACATACTCATATTTTGTCATCCAAAGATACTATTAATGAAAAAAACAAAAATGTAAGCATTACCTTGCTCCCGTCTTCCTCCTCCTCCCTGGTCAGCCAGTCGGTCTGCGAGCTCTTCCTGAAGCTGCTGCTGTTGTCTGGGAGGCAGCCTCCACAGTGCTTGACCCATCTATATGACAGTGCAGTAACACAGTACATGCAAGTCACTGACATGATGACAAAATTAAATGCTGTATTACAGCAGACTGTGCCTGCAAGCTTTTCCACTTGACCTTTTCTCTTTTATACCTCACAGGAAAAGTACTGCTCGTGATCAAAGGTTATTCTGTCAGCACTATATGACAGTAATCTGGTCATACTTAAGATTTTTTTGTATTTATTACATCCCATTTATGTTGTGTGCATGAAAAAAACATTTGGTAACATATCTGACCAAACTAGTTTTGTGTCTGCCAGTTAGTATTTAGACAGGAAAACAAGTAATATATGGAGAAATATTTTGGCACAGGCTACATGGAGGTTCACTTACTGCTATGATCTTCCATTAATAACCTGATAAGACAGGTAAATCCACTTGTGGATTCACACAATTCAACACCGGTTTAATAAGTCTGCCCAACAAAAGTATCCTCTGATGCTACAAAAGGGAATCTAGTGAATCTCTGGACATTAACAATTCTTATGGTTGATCACATTGTAAAACACTGCTTGTGTTTCATGTAACGCTGAAATGCTGCTGAAATAACACTTAAATTGTCAACAATTAAATTCATTGGCAACTAACCTGACAATCAGTCAGTCTGAGTAACTTTTTCAAGAAAAAAGTCCGAATTCTCTGGTCCCAGCTTCTTAAATGTGACTATAATCTGGTCTCTTTGATAGTAAATTGAAAATCTTTTGTTTGTGGACAAAATAAGTCATTAATCAAAAAAACAACTGACAGATTAATCAACAAAGAAAATACTTAAGAGTTGTAGCCCTTGTGTTCATAATTACATATTATCGGTTTGAGTAATTTATTTAAGAAAAAAAAGTATCTGATTCCAATTTCTTAAATGTGAATATGTTCTGGTCTCTTACTCCTCTGTGACAGTAAACTATATATCTTTGGGTTGTGGACAATATTTGACGTCATCTTGGGCTTTGAGGAGATGTGATCCCCATGTTTCCCCTTTTCCGACATTTAATAGGCCAAACAGCTGATTGATTAATCATACAAGTATTTGAAAAATTAATTGACCACGACAGTAATTGAAAGTTGTGGCTTTGGTTAATAATCATATATAAAGGCTATAAATATATATATATATATATATATATATATATATATATATATATATATATATATATATATATATATATATTTATATAATAAATTAATAAAAATAAATAGAGTTTATGATTTTAAGATGTATGGTTTTGCTAATATTAATGCCTTCATTTATTCTTTTTTAACTTATTATTAATATAATAATTATTATTTTTTTGTTATCAAAATGTATTTAAATTTACTTTTACATTGAATTGCCTTGTTGGCCTGTTTTATGTCAGTTCTGTCTATTTGCATCTGAAGCACTCAGTGCATGTAATGCCCATATTGTGAATCACATTGTGCTGCATTTCTTGTATGAAAGGTATATAAAATAAAGTTTCTTAATCTTATTAAATAAATAAATAAATATATACAGAAACAAATAGCTCATTTTACATGGCAGACAGCACTAAAGTCTTACTGAAAAATTATATGATTGTGCATGAGATTACACACCCACCACAGACATAATGTATGACATCCTTCTGCTGACAAATTACTGTCAACATCTGCTCAAGATTGTCAGAACTCTGTGCTGACAACTTCAAAATTAGCTTCATAGGTTAGTCGACTCCTAAGTGAACAATAAACAAAGCAGTAATGCACTGTTTTTCCCTCTCAGCTTGTCTATCCTCAGCTGTGTTGCATAAACAAATCCATTACACTGTTGTAAACATCAACGTTGGAAGTTCCAGCAAACAAGGTAGTGTGACCTTTAGTCCCGCCTCCTCTTTGTCATCATTGGTCACATAGACCAGAACAGCATTCAAAGTGGAACATCATTGGCTGAACTAACCATCACTCACAATCTGTTGTTACAAATCCCCAAGTTAGCTTACCGAGCTAGTTTAAGTTGACGAACACAGTGTCGTCACAAATCGATTGATTTCGATGATCTGTTAACGATCATTGATGGTATTTCTTTTACCAGTATGGTGCAGTAATTCTGAATGAGTACGGTACAGCGGCTTATCGTTAACCCTGAACAACCTACCTGAGTTTAGTGATTCCTCTGACAGCCCGACCTGCACACAAGTACAGCTGGAAATGCGGTTTCGTTGCTCTCAGACGGATCCAATTGTCACTTCATTTAGACAGAAACAAATAAAAACAGAGCAGTTGCTCCTTCGGTTCAGGAGGAACCTTTCATACATCATCTGTTTTTCACACTCCTCCTCTTGTCACCGCTGCCCCTCCCACCGTCCTCTCCCCAGTCATCACAGAAACAAAAACACAGAAAGAAAAATTTAAATTTTATCATTTTGAGTCAAACGCATTCATTTTCTATATCAACACGCCCTGAATTCGACTATTTAGTAAACTGATGACAACGGAAAAAAGCAGAAAACAGTGTGCGTACAGGTTACGTTGCTGACGTCAGCTCGTTACGTTACGTACGTGCAACAGCCAATCCTGTCTCGTGCTGTCGATCACCCGGTAGAAACAAAACCAACTTTAGCTACTAAAAATAGCCAGCGTTAGCTTAAAACAGCACATTTTGTAATAGTTAAACTTTAATTTTGCATATTCAACACGACATTGGATGTTTGTATCAAGTATTTGGGGCTTTAGTGTCTTCTAACTTCGCGTCTTGCTCGTTTTCGCTGTCAGGTTTGTAACGCTGTTGCTGACTAACTTCGGTTAGCCGTTTAGCTTGACGCTTTTAACGTTGCTCTCTTACTTACAGATTAAGATGCTGTCTGCTGGAGATGTCCATGGTTGTCTTCGTAGACTGGAAAGTCTCTTGCGGGTGATAAAATACCCGGGATGTGTCGACTACGATGGGTAAGAAAATAACACAGATCAGCAACCAATAACGATTTCTAGTGCTAGAAGCAGGGCTCCAACAGTCATGACACAGTCATGGAAAACCTGGAATAGTCGTGGAATTTTGCAGTCTAACTTTTTAGGTCTGGAAAAAACAAGGAATTAGTAAAAATCATTGAAAATTTTGAAAAAGTCATAGAATTTTGTTGTCTGTAGTGAAACTGGTTGTAACAGCACTGCTCTGTAAACAACCTTCCATATAATGCAACCAATATAAGCAACTATTTGAGATTGCAAAGGCTGCTAATCATATACAGTAATTAACATCTGGAGTAAGGTATACTAAACATTCTGTTGATTATGAATAATCAGTCATTTTTTATTATGGGTTCTTGAAAAGTTATGGGAAAGTTTTAGAAGCCCTTGTGACGCTACACGTTAATATTTAACTAAGCAAACATAAAATTGAATGAGAAATGTTAAGCATGACCTTTGACATCATAGTTAGTAAGTTTGTAGTAATAGCAGTTGGTAAGGAGGTTACTTACACAGCAAACTGCACTAAATGCATTTTTCATGACTAGTTCAATTGCAAATGCTCCTTCTTTCCACTGTGCTGTCAGACATAATACAGTCAAACAATATTGATGTCCTTTATAGACTGTATTTCTTTTTTCTGAGAGTAAGGGATGGCTGGAGTATGATTTTTTTTGTTTTTTTAAAGATATCACGTCCTCTCCAGAGTTATATTTTTCCTTGAGCCTCCCTGAGTGACGGGGGGGAACTGCATGACCTTCCCTCCACCATAAATAACCATATTTCACAGGTTCTGCTAATGATAAATAGTGTGATTTTGAAGATTTTAAAGAAAACGCGATTTTCAGACCCACTTGTGGCTTCTGCGGGTATTTAAAATAAATACAAAATACAACCATTTAAAGTTAATTGTCTCTCCCTTAAGCCAAATAAAAAAAAAAACCAACTCATTCCCTCCTGTTTGGTTCATATTAACACTTGTGGCCTGTCTCAGGTGCTGCTAATCTGCAAATCAACATACAAGGCATCACTATTGTCCCAGTGTAACGCAATGAACATACGTATATTACATGTGGGTCCAGGCTTGCCCTCATTCACCTTTATTCCAAAAGGAATTGCAATATTCTTTTAATCTTGTATCTTAATGTCTCGTCACAATTTCACTGTTTCTTTTCCAGCATCCAAACGTAGTCATTGTTTGTATTAAACATTTTGCATTCTTGTGTAGGAAGGGACATCACAGACATAGACATCCCAAGCAAAAACAAAGAGAAATCGACCATGACAATATGAGATGCGAGAGCTGGCAGACATTGTTTATGCAGAACATATCAGTTCTGATACACAAATGCACCAAACCTCGAGCTGCACAGCATGTCCATTAAATTTTGAGTTTACATAAACAGAGTTTGTGTTCAGATAAATATTTGAATACAGAGTGGAAGGCAATGCATATGTCTGTCAATAACACACATGATAACGATTGCTTGGTATACAATATGTTTGGTTTGTTTTTCGGCTCATCTAGTCCAGATTTACTCACATGAATGTGAAAGTAATTAATCAGTAATTAAATTATTTCGACATATTAACTGTTATTCAATTGCCATTAAGTTTATATTCACTTGGTAAGACAAAATGCATGTGTTGCAACTATTGTCTAATGCAATTCTGTGAACTTTTTACACTCCTTTGAGCTGTGACAGTTGTTTTTAGGAGAGTGCAGTGTGGACAGTGCATATCAGTTTCTCTTTTTTATCATTTGCAGTTTTTCTGACAATTCTGCACATTGTTTTTTTGTCTCCCCACCAGCCTTTCCAAAGGAGACCCGTCTGCTTTTCTGCCAGTCGTGAGCTTCACCCTCACCTCCTTCTCTCCACCTTTTGCTGAGCAACTAATGGAGGCCGGACTGGAGCTGACTGGAAAAACTGACCTCCGATTCACTGACACTTTCTATAAGGTAATACATACAAACATTCTGAAAAAAAGTGTATCCACAGATGTAGCATTATGAAAGGCTGTCGATTTTCTCAATTCACATTTGTCCCTCCCTCCAGTGACTACTAACCCACTAGTGTACATTGGATTTTTACTTAATGCTAACAATTTTTGTACTAACCTGTAGTGGTCCATTCAACTGAGTATATGTGTTTTTTGTGTAGGTAATGCGAGATATCTTTGACTATAAGCCCATACTGACCAAGCAGCAGTTCCTCCAGTGGGGTTTCACCCAAAGGAAAATCTCTGTCGTATGTGACATCATAACTTTGGTCCTGCAGAAACACAAGCAACTAAAGAAGGTACAGAAGTTTTTCTTTTTTTTCAAACATACATTTCTGTGTGTTTTTAAAAACAGACACATTCAGAGGCATAATCTGCAACTGTAATCTGTGACATTAAAGGCAGCAAAGCATTCTGCCTTTTGTTGTAATTTGAGTTTAGAGGAAATGACAAAACAGTAGAGAAACATCGGTCAACAAACGGCTTGTCTGTACGTAGCCAATAGATTTGTGTGTTTATGTGTGTTGTAGCCGAGAGTCAGATGTCCTGCCTCACACAAGAATGGCAGAGGACAAGCTCATCCAACGCTGACTGATGCAGACACTGTAAGTACAATGTAAAGTGCTACATCAACACTAACAGTACACAGTACCACGCAGTATTACACACCATTCAATAAGAATAAGAATCAAAAGAATTAAACTGGCCACCCTACAAAAACTGAAAATATAAGGAGGACGTGAAGCTCTGAATTTTTTACTATTATTTTCTTGCAAATTTGCATCATTATATATTCAATTCAATAGACCCCAATGAATCAAATAACACATGGTTAGATATAAAACATTTTTTTTGTAAAGACATACAGATTTCACATTTATCAGTTCTCAACTAGAACATCAAACACTTGGTGGAAATTCCATAAAATCACCAAAAACACCTTTGCGTTATCTGATTTTACTCCCATCTGGAACAACCATGACTTTTCAAGTAAAAAGAAACCCCTTAATTTCCGCTCATGGCCTGAAAAAGGCATCACCCATCTTATACACATCTTACATAATAACACCTGGGTTTCATTCTCCCACCTGGTCCAGAAGTTAGGGCAATTGTTTTTGGAATATCTGCAACTTAAATCATCTGTTCAAAGAAAATTTGATATTATTGCTACCAACCTACATCTTCCTCCCTCAGCTTCATTTAAAGAGGCCCTATTATGCTGATTGTTGGGGTCATATTTGTTTTTTGGGGATGTCCTAGAATAGCTTTATAAGTTTTAATGCCTTTTTCTGAAAATCCTCTGTCTGAAACACTATTTGAGCTCATGGCCAGCCTCCCTAAAATATAAATGAAAAAATCCCCTGAAAAATAACAGTAATAAGAAATCTCCTTACCAAAATATGTATAATAATATTACAGTCTGACAAACTCTCGATACCATCAGAAAATGGGCAACTAGACCTATCCATCACTTCTGATGCCAACTTCTGGAACAACATTTAAAAAATCGTCTACTTCATGACAAGAAACGATAACCTACAGCTCATACTGTATAATATACTCCACAGAGTTCACTTCTCTGGGTAAAAGATGCCACGCTGACTGAACTACATTTATGCTGCCTGACACTGCACGCCCATTCAAGTGGTCACAGTGGGAAATAATAATACAAAAATGTTTGATGACATAGTTTCTTTATGTGTTTCAGGTGTTCGAGAAGCCATTTATTGTGAATCACATGGAAAATCCCTCCACTTTTTCCACAAACTCCTCCCATGCAGAAGCATGCTCCTCCCATAATAACGTAACCTCTCATAACGACGTGTACTCCAGTTCTCCTGAAAATGGGATCAGAGAGCTGGCAGGACAGGAGGAGGACAAGGAAAACGTTCTTCACGTAAGCATTTACCAAACAAGTATCAAGAGTAAGCAAAATATTGTGAAAGATGCTAGTCGATGGGTTCAATGTAGTAAAAGTTTTGACCAGTTTGTCAATACATGGAGCCAATAAGATTTAAATAAAAACAGGATGTGGCCGTTTTCCACCGCTGATATAATGGTGTTGGGATGTCGATGAGAAAATAAAAATATTCATTTAAATGAATTTGTTTAAAACTATGTGCTTTAGATTTGCAACTTTCCCCATAACAACAAGGTGACTTTTAGAAAACTGAAGACGTAAAGTTCTATTACGTGTGTGTAATATAACTGTCTCTCCTGCCTTTCAGTCATCGGAGGTGGAGGGAAGGCTCTCAGCACTGGAGGCTCAACTAGGGAGTCTTCAGTCTGGACTAGATCGACTCAGTATCCTGGAGAGACGCCTGGAGGAACTTGACAAATGGAGAAACACAGACAAGGTTGACATGACATTCTTTACTTCTTTAATATCTTATCCCATTTATTCAATAAAAGACAGTATGAAAGTTGTAAAAAAACATTCCAACTGCAGCCACCTTGTTATTCATCATATTCTGTTCCAGACTAAAGGAGAAGTCATCACTATATCGAGAGAGAGCTGGGAAAATCTGATGAGCAGAGTTCTCTTATTGGAAACTAAACTAGATCTGAGCAATGCACAGGTAATGCACACGCTGTGACATTTCAGTTTAACTTCATTTCCATGTAAAATGTAGCCACTGAACGTCTTGTTTTATACTCTGTTTCTGCAGCAGACACCCTCACATGACAATGGTGCAGTTATAACAAAATGATCATTAAAGCAAGAGCACTGTGTTGTATATACTATAAGATTAAAAAAAATCCTTTAATGCCATTGAGGAAATGTTGCAGCAGCTGAAGTACACAGTAAGGATATGAAAAAAAATCTAAGATATTCCTAAATAAAAGGTAAAACAGCATTTTTGAGGGAATACATTGTTTTCTTTCTTTTGAGGTCTTTTTTTGGTTACGCCTCTTTTTTTAAGTGGCTAAAATACGTTTTGCTCCCGACCCCGTCCACAACATTACATTGTTTGACTTCTGTGGTGGTACTTGGCGTTCTAACTGCCTTTTGTATTACACTGACTATGGATAAGTACCTCATACAACCTAACATCAAAACATCTGCGCTATTTCTTTAAAATGTTAAATGCTATAATGTGATTAATTTAAAACTAGCACTAAGCCAGTTTTCAGAGTAATCCCTGACTAAGCAAAGTTTAAAACTGACCCTCTCTGTTGCATTTGCCTTTGTTTTCATGCCTCTCTCAGTTAAGTGTCCCGCCACCATGTCCGTCGTCTACCTCCTCCTATTCCTCCAGCTCCATGTCTGATGAATCAAAGGTGAGGCAAAACGCTCAATCCTCCTGTCACGATGGATAAACCATCTTAGATTTCCAGCTTTTCAGTGATTAGGTTCATTAACAACATCACCAATTTTTTTGTATTATTTCTTTCATGTTCTATTGTGCTGTGTTATTAACATTTCCAGGGATTGTTAAAACAGCCACACTATTTATAAGAGGTAGAAAAACACTAAGCACCTTCCACTTTGCTCCATTAAAAAAAAAAGAAAAAGAAAAGAAGAAATCGTAATTTTGGGGATTTGGAGTCTAACCCCAGTTTGCATGACGGCACTTTTGTTATTATTAATATTATGTTTTATTGTGTTAATTGTTTGAGTGAACGTGAGCAGCTGACTTCGGGAATTTCCTTCGGGATAAAAAAGTATCTATCAGTCTGTCTGGTTATGTAACTGTAACCTGCTGTCATTTAAAATAGAAATGATAAAAAAGAGCTTCTCAAAAAAGTGCTTGACAAATCACTTTTTCCCCCAAATCTTCATTTAAAAAATAATCTTCCCCAATGTTCAAATGCCATTATAATTTTTGTAAAATTAAATGTAAATTTAAATGTAAAAATGTAAAATGATATTATTACATGGTGCTGCAGTGAGTCTTTCCTCAGACCACATCACCTGATATTTGTTTGGGAGCAAGAAACATAATTAACTTGTCTGTCCTGTTTTTTGTCCAGGAGGATCTTAAGGACCGACTAGAGAGGATCGCCAACATGTAAGTCCTGTTTTAATGATAGTTGTTCACTGTTATGTACTGAGTTCCTTGTAGAGGCCTTAGAAATGGCCTCTGAAAAAGAGTTCACAATTTACCACATCAAGGTTGTGAGACAGATCTGCTGATTTTTAGTCACTGATCTTATTTTTACATCCAGCCTGGCTTCATAACAGCAACAAAAGTTGCCTCTCCAAACTTTAATTTTATGAATGTGTCCGATGTTGTAGAGGTGTTGGTGTTGTTGCCATATTTTCGATTATCCAATAATATGTTTGTTTGCATTTGATAGATATAACTCTATGTGGTATAAAACTCGTTGTCTGTGTGTTTATGTGTGTCTGAAATTTGAAGGCTGAAGAGCACCTCCAGTCTGCTGAAGAACACCGAATCCTCCTCAACACACTGCAAATAAAGTATGATAATCGTCATTACAGTTTGTGTTTAATGTAGTACATTACACCACAATTTTCATGCACTTTTCTATCTCACTGGCATTTTGAATGTTCCTAATTTAAAATATAATCACCATTATGTTGCTCTCAGCTTGCTTTGTAACTTTTCTAACAAGCTATCAGACAAGTCGGGAAACTCCTGCAGTTGCTTATAAGTCAGGTCGCAAATGAAATGACGAAATGCTGTCACCATAAAAATGAATCTCCATGGATGAAGGCTGGTTAAAGTACATTTGATGATTTTCACTGTGTTAGCGCTTTACAATTATAAATGATTCAATGATGATAATTGAAACTACAGATGCTTGTGTAAATTGTTTTTGGAGTTCCTCAAATGACCACTCAAGGCTGGCTCCGAAAACGAGTCAGTGTTAAAATACTCAATTTACAGCGGAAATAAACATGTTTGCAGCCTGATGCAAAACATATTTTGGTCTCTGCAGATAATTTCACCCATCGTGAAAACTATACGAGGGGTGAATGTTTACATGAGTCACCTGCTTACATCTTATTAAGACTTAAGACTGCATAATTAAGGGCGAGGCAGCTTTGAGTAAATGGTGTAAATGGTTTACAGATTTCTTTGTAGATACTTGTACCAATTTACAAAACTCAGACTGAGTTACTTAAAACAACAGAGCTTTTTAAACATTTTTTATTATTTTTTGAGATTATGTCATATTGTTCCTGATTCTCCAGCTTATGCCTTGAAGTGTCTTTCCTTAACACACTATACTGTTAATAAGGTTTATTTCCAGTAACAGGACAGTGTGCAGGACTTTCCTCCTCCGCACCTGTCTACGAAACCTTAACCTCCACATTTTAGTCAACAGTCTCTTCACGAAAAGACAAAAATGAAGTTAAATTATTTTTCTAATAATATTCACAATGTAAAAATATAATTCACACCACCATTACATTAGTGATACCCCTTGGTTGCACTAAAATGTCGTTGTTTATCAGAGGATTTTAACCAGTTTACATCGAAAGCTTGCAGAACAAATTCTCCCCAGTGCTGAGTTTGGCATCTTGTTTATTTATTTATTTTTACTTTTCTATCTTGAACACCCCTTGTTGCTGTAACAGTGCAAATTTTCCCATTGTGGGATAAAAAAAAAAGATCTATTCAGAATTCAACAGGTTGCCGTCTCATACTGACATCTAGTGGACACTTTGATAAACAGCCCACATTGAATTTACAGTGTATGTCAAGTTTAAATACAAGCTACATTTTTATGCTCAAAAAGGGACTGTTCATTATTTATGAGAGGGGAGGTGATGTTAGCTAGTTTTTATGATTTGGCTTGGGGAGGAACATTCAACTTTTAATGGCTGCTTTTTGTATTTATTTTAAATACTCTCAGAACCCCAAAACCCACAAATGGGTTTTAGAGGCAGTTTTCTTTCAAAAAAAAAATCCTAAACCACATATTTTCTATGACCAGACGCTGTGAAATCTGATTATTTATGGTGTAGGGAGGGTCATGCATTTTTCACCACAAAGTCAGGGAGGCTCAAAGAGAAATATTTGTACAGTCGGTCCTTGGAGGGTCATAATATTAAAAAACCCACCACACCACAGACATGAAGTGGTGGCACCAGTTATTTTTAAATACCTGTGTTAACACGGTATTTCCTGACGTTTCATTGCTCTTCTTTCGCTATGGCAACAGCTGTGGATTAAAGTGGGGGGTGGCTGTGGTGTGATTTAAGATTTTTTTCTCTATCCTGACCCTCCTACAAATCTTTTTCCTTGAGCCTTCCTGAGTAACTGGGGAAAATGTATGACCCTGCCTTCACCATAAATAACCACATATCAGAGATTCTGGTTGTGAAATACAGTGTGATTGAGGAGATTTTATTTTGTAATTCTCTTTTTATTCATTTATATTAAAATACAAAAACATGATCCATGACCAAATGAACATAAGGCACTTTCAAGCATGGAAAAAGAGATACAACATAAATAAATAAATAAATAACAGAATTAACAAAGAAATTAAATTAAGAGGTGTGGGGGGAATTAAATAAAGAAAAAGAATAAAATAAACTACGGGTTAAAAATAAGAAGAAAGGCAAACAAAAATAATCTGTTCTGTAAGCAAGAATATTGGATAGCAAAATAGGGTTCGGCAGAATAAACCTATAAAGAAAAGAAATGTAAAAAAAATAGATAAAATAAGATAAAATAAATAACTAAACAACAGGTAAAACAAAAAAAGGTAAATAAAGAATAGACAGGTAAAGATATTGATAACATGATAATAATAATAAAAGACAAATACTCAAACTGTAGATAAGAGGCAAATGACAAGATGACAGCACAAAGTTAAATAGGTAAATATGATAAAATGATATATGGAATATTAAAACTGTGAAACATATTAAAATGTATTAAATACATAAATAAATAAAATAGAATAAAAGTTCATAAAAAAATCCATTCTCTCCATTACATAAATATTGTATACTAAATAAATCTATTTGTCAACAACAGGTATTTAATTTTTAAGACATTTCTTGGTCAGGCATTTCTTACAGGCCACCAATGGTTTTCTTAACAGGTATTTATCCTTTTTTTCTGTTCAATTCCCTCCCGTCTAACTAAATACACCAGTTAAAAACTGAAAGGGATTTCGGTTGAAAAGGATTTAGGAGATTTTTCATAAAAACATGTTTTTCAAGTCCACTTGCAGATTCTGAGGATAACTCCTTTAAAATATTTTTTTTTTTAAAAGAAAAGAAACATAACTCCATACCCAGTAATTAAAAATATGAAGTCCTGCCCCCATAGAATGTATTTAAAGATATAATGAAAAAGTAGATAAAGATAACTAAAATATAAAAATAAATAAAGTAGGAAAATCATACAAATAAAAAATATATAAAAATAATATAAGTGAAATATAAGTATATGAAGATAATTTCGTCATAAACAGTCTATGGCTTCCCCTCTCATAAATAACGAACAGTCCCTAAGAAATTCTGCCGTGTATGTGTATATTTTGTTCCCGGGTAGGTTTGCAAGGCAGCTTGAAACTACTTTCTCAGACTATTATTATTTGTAACAATAGTCTCTAACACTCCGCTGGTCCCGTTTAAAGTTAAGGTTAGACCTTTTTTGCATTTACAATGGCTTTGGTTGTAATCAGAGTCTTCAATCTTCTCGAAGGCGTTTGAGTTTGTCTTGAAAGGCAAAACTCAGGGCTAAATTAACACCGTAGAGCGCGGGAAGTTTCTTCCTGTTCCGGTTTGACGTAATGTGGCGCGCGATGGTTCTCCGTCGCGGCTGGCTTTCACGTTTAACAAACACAACCGCACGCGCCTCGGGAAAAGGCAGAACAACACCCAAAAAGTCCAGTGTTTGGAAAACTATGGCAGAAAATCAGCAGCCGAACTTTGGTCATCTAAACGGGTAACTAGTTTTAACTTTTACTTCCGTCGACACGAGTGTCGTCTACCGAAAAAAAGCTAAAGTGACGGTGCGGAGTAACGCTGGCGGAGTGTTTTCTGTCCGCGTGCTGCTGTTTTCCCCCGCTGTTTTTGTTGTTTCCTTTCGGAGAATAAATGTCACGCTGTTTTTGTTACATTTGTCATGTAAAGACATTTGTCGTGTTAAACAGGCTTCCTGTTAACCCTTCGAAACCTGAGCAAAGTTCTCACATAAACACGGAATGAAGGCAGTGAGTAACTGAACAAGACAAATAACCCCAAAATAACTAAATTAATAAAAATATAGAATTAAATTTGGGAATTTGTTGACATGATATATGAGTTAAAAGTGAAAAAAGTGAGAAAAGGATAGATACAATTAAGTTTTACTTCTGCCTTCTCCCTTTTGTTTATAATATTTTTTATTTTTTGATTCGAAATAAAGTAATTCATTCAAAGGATTAAACGAGCGGGTATTTAAAGCAACACTAACTTCTTGTCTGCCATAAAAATAAAAAAAAATCTGGCTCATTTATTGAGTAACAATGCCACTGAGTAGCTATAAATAAAACCCTGGTTCCCAAAAGGTTGGGATATTTAACTCTAAATACTTTATTAACTCTATTTTTTTGTAAATATACTCTCACTCTGAATTTGATATCTGCAACATGTTTAAGAAATGTTGGGATAAGTTCTTGATGACAATCATTGATAACATTTTTTATAGTCATATAATCTGCCATTTGCATTAAATAAGGTGAATATGTTTATGTGTGTGATTCATTGCAGATAAATTCAGATGTCACAGAGTTATTAAGCAGCTTGTCTATTCTGAGCAGAGACAAAATTGAGCAAAAACGTATTTCTCAGTAAAGCGTGTGCACAGATTTCAACGTTCAGAAAGGAGATTTTAGTAAATGAAACTACAGCCTGTTCCCTTGGTGCTTGTAAGATAGGCAAAGAGATAAACTCAACATGTTTTAGCTTTAACTGAAGATTATGTAGATTAAGATTCTCCTCAAAATATAATCCTTGTATTTTAAACTGAGTGTGTTCTTGGTAATCTTGTTGCAAATCATTAAGAGGTTACTGTGTAAGTACTCACAACTGATAATACAAGTTCAATTCAACAAAGGAAACTGGATATGAATGTAAACAGATGGATTTACTGCTCACAGATAAGTTGTGATTCAGTAAATGAAAAGCCACAATAGTCAAAACTTGCTTAAAGGTTTGTGATCGTAGATAAAAAAAAAACCCTGTAACATCCTCATTTCCTTTTTTTTTGTGCGTTTCTCTGCAGCAGCGCATGCAGGAAGAGGGAAAACTACCTGGAGTGGCCGGAGTACTTCATGGCTGTAGCCTTCCTGTCGGCCCAGAGGAGCAAAGACCCAAGCTCACAGGTGTGTGCGTGTTTGTGTGTGTTTTCATGTGTATTAAATACTTGACAAAGATGTATCTTGTTGATTTTATCGAAAGGTTTTAGTCAGAAAATCAAAGAACGCAGCCTAACATCAAGCTAAGTTCACGCTACACAACTTCAAGTTGTCAGATTGTTGTTTCCTACAAAACTTGTGATCAGGAGTCCTCGTGGTTTAACAACACATGACTGACCACCGACACAGGGTCATGTAAAGACACAATTTAGGGACGCATGATAATATCAGCATGGCTTCAGTATCAACAGATTCTGGCAATAAAATTAAATATCGGAATCGGCCAACGTGCCGAGTTCACAAATGTGATTTTTTTTTTTTTTTGACAAAGTTGGTTTGTCTTCAACAGAAGACTGTAAAACTGGTATATTTTCTTCTATAAGACCATTTTACAGGAACTGCCCTCTTATTTATGTTTTCTACTGACTCCTAAGCATGTCAGTGGCCGAAGTCTTCGATCACATGGAGAGCTTTTGTACGTAGTTCCTCGAGCCCGCACCGTCTTTGGTGGAAGTGCTTTGAGTGTTTTTGCTTTGGCTTTTGAGGATGACAGTGTTCTGGACAATGAGTCCAAAAAGCATTTGGCTGGTTTGGGTACTCTGGGTCTGGGCACACTCATTACAGAAATCACTGCCAATGAGGAGGAGGAGGAGGAGGAGGAGGATCAAGAGGAAAGCGGGGAGTCTGGTGCTGTGGACGCAGAAGGTTGGGTGAAAAGCACAGTCATCTTGGTGTCAGCTGCAGAGTATCCGTAAACTGGACTCTCTTATCAGCCTGGGAGATTTTAAAAACAGGATAAAAAACCTTTTGGACGTTGAATGCTCATGTTCGGTTTCTGAATGTTGCTGGCTGTTTGTTTTAAGTTTGTTGTCTGCTCCTTGTGTTTGAATTTTTAGGTTTGTTTTAGATTTTGCTGTTGTGTTTTTACTCCACTTGTTCTTTTATCCGAAAGTCTGTGCTGCTGTCTCAGTCAGGACTCCCTTAGAAAAGAGATACTGAACCTCAGTGGGACTATTCCTGGTTAAATAAAGGTTTAATAAAAAAAAAAAATAAATAAAAAGAGAACGTGTGCAAAACATCGAGCCTGATCGAACCGAGTTGAATTATTTTTGTTATTTTGCAAAATGAATATTAAATGCACTGAAAAGCATTGTGTTTATGTCTCCATGTGCTGGTGGGCCGTCACGATAAGAGTATGAATAATATGATGATAATCCCACTACAGAAGAGATGTGAGGGTCACTAAAATTAACTTAAGATTAAAGTTGATATATTGGTATCTGTTATCAGCCAAGTGAGTTGTTTTTATATCGGCAAAAAATCCTGCATCACATTATTCACCTTATATGAACTTTTGATCTGACCTGAAGTAAACTGATATGAACTTGTGTGACTTTCATCTGACCAAATTGTGTCCTTGAGACGTTTTCCTTTGTGTGTGTGTGTGTGTATGAAAACTTGTTTTATTACTGGGGAGAGGAGACCATGTTCTTTTCCCAGTACACCTTATCTCAGCGGAGGTAACCTCCCGTCCTCTCCTAATGCTGTGTTTTTATCATAAATGTGTGACTGAATGTGATTGTCTTTGTCGACTCACCAAGTTCAGTGTCTGAGCTCTGCCCTTCAGCTGAAGTAGACTGACTCTGTTAAAGACTTTAAAATACGCGCAGCATAGTTTGGAGAGAGAGTTTCAGAGGGAGGGGGTGGCTGTCGCCCCAGATTCGGGCAAAAAACTTTGAAAATGAATGACTTTGAGTGCTAGACTTGTAGATGTTGTGTTGCTTATATAGTATCCTCATATGGATGCACATTCAGAGTCCCACTTGCATGATGTCATAACTATAAGAGCGTTTATGACATTGGAAAGGAAAGTTGTGCAGCACAGAGAGGGAGAAGCCCAGCATCTTAAAACAGTCATTATTGCAAGTAAACAAAAAGAAAGATGCAGTTAGTACAAACCTCGCTGCTAAATCTTCATACAAACACTTTCAAATGACCTTTGTGTGTACATATTGACGTGTGCGTGTCGAAAACCATCAATGTTGGTAGAAATGGATGAATTTAAAGTGGTCCTATTAACGTCCAAGCCTTTAGAGTGTGTGACATACTGCTGAAGGTCATGGACGTTTGCATTTTATAGGATTATTTCATAATACACCAGACAAAAAAAATTAATAAAAACAAATTTACAGCTAGACTAAACTGAGGAACCTCTCTCTCTCTCTGCAGGTGGGGGCGTGTATCGTGAACCAGGAAAATAAGATCGTTGGCATCGGTTACAATGGTATGCCCAACGGCTGTGATGATGACCTGCTGCCGTGGTCCCGCTCTGCTGACGACCGGCTTGACACTAAATATCCTTATGGTGAGAATGCATGTGCACACTTTTTTTGCTTTTTCCTTGCTTTAATTTTGGGTAATCCTTCTGTTTATTTATTTATTTATTTTTTGGAATCAAACAGTTTGGTTAAGAAAATGTGCATTTGCAGTAGTTTCATCCACCCCAACACCATATCATTCATTTTAAATTGTGTCGAAGGATTTCTGGAATTCATATAATGACATTTTAAAGGCGTTTGTGTGCAGCAGAGAGTGTAAATCATTATGTCCACACTAAGGCTTAGTGATATGGGCTGAAAATTATATTGCAATATTTTTAGGTTATATCTCAATACACGATATATGTCTTGATCATTTTTAATCTCCTCAAAAGCACTTCATTGTTGCTAGAACTGTGAGACATAATCAAACATTGCAATTTCTTTTGTTTTTTTAAAAACAAATTCCCTCTTTGATATTTGATATTTGAATATTTTAGGAATGACTATTGGTACTTTGAAAAAAAGATTAACACTTCCATTTTTGTTCAATAATCATTAGTAATGTCGATATAATGACTAAGTGGGTAAAGGCAAGTATTAAAATAAGCAGAATTGTCTGATAAGTTGCAAAAAGTACATCACTTAACTGTAATGCAACCTTTAAAATCAGGAAAAAACTTAATATATTCCATATCACGATAGAACAATATCCAGAATCAAAGATGATAAATAGTCTCATACCTCGATACAGTATGACATCTTCATATTGCCCAGCCCTCGTCCATACAAGACTGCTGAGGTCTCTTCATGTCTCGTGCTAAATGTTGGCCTGTAGAGGGAGGCAGAGGATAAAACATGAGGAACTCTCACTCGTTCTGTTTTGATCAGACGCTCTCACTTCTACTTTCAGTTTGTTGCCTTTTTTTCTTTATCTCTTCTCCTATAGTGCTCCAGTTAGGGTGTGGGGAGGAAAAAAAAGTAATGTACATCTTTCCTCACTCATAATAAGCACCTGCTGTTTATGTTTTGATTTTTTAGAAACTTTAATGTCATGAAATGAACTGACAGTTCCACAGAAGATGTCTGAAGGTGGTGCTAGAGGAAAGGTTTATCCTTCAATATGAAAGTGTGTCTGTTGGCTTTTGAAACTGAAAGCTTGTATTGGAAGGATGAATGGAAAGACTGACCTAATACAGTAGTGTCTTTACTGAGACTTCTGCCTCCATCACAATACAATGGGGGTGAATAGAATTTTGTTTGTGGTGCTCAAAGCACTAAAAAAGCATAAAAACTTTAATCTCAGTCTCAGCACCGGCACCCCTCAGGCCTGGTCTGGAGACCAGGACGAGCAGCTGTCTGTGTGGTCAACCTGGTCCTGAACAGTAGTAAGACCAAGGAGCTGATCATGGACTTTAGGAGGAAAGGAACGAGCATTCAGCCTCTGCTGTAACGTTAACACCACTGCTACCATCAAGAGGTCACAGCAGAGACTGCCAACTCACACAGAAACTGCTCGTGTCCTTCTATCGTTGCTCTTTAGAGAGCATTACGACCTACTGCATCTGTGTGTGGTTCTCCAGCTGCACCGCTGCAGACAGGAAATCGCTGCGGAGGGTCGTCACGACGGCCCAGAAGATTATCGGCTGCCCTCTCCCCTCTCTGGAAGATGTGAACGATTCCCGCTGTCTCAGGAAAAGCACAGAGCGCTCTCAGGGACCCGTCTCACCGCGGACACTCCCTCTATGTACTGCTGCCCTCGGGCAGACGCTTCAGGACATTGTAAGCGAGGACAAACAAGTGAAAGAACACTTTTTATGCCAGAGCCATAACCGCACTCAACAGTGCAAAAGTTTAAACATCTTGTAAATATCCACTGTGCAGTGCCGCTGTGGACTGTGCAATGCCTGCAGAATGTGTGTGTGTGAAATGTGTCTCCTGGTTGAGGCTGCTAATTATTTTATTTATGTATTTATTTATTTCATGCTTCTTTTAAATTATTTATTTCATAGGTTTTTTTTAACCTTTTGACTAGTTTTCTTCGATAGTTGTTATATCTCTTCTTGCACTGTAAGGATTTCATTTTCAGTTTTGTTGTACAGTGACAATAAAGACATATTCTAACCTCTGTCTTGAAGCAGTGTCACGGTTACTCTGAATAATTCATAGATCTCACTATGGACAGTTTATATTGGGACTGTTTTCAGCTAAATGCAAAATATAATGAATGTCAATGGGTGCTTTGTTCATGGAGAAGGAGAAAAGAAGAAAAAGTGTTCATAGTCTTTGTCTCCTTTGCCATAGAAAACATGTCCCAGGAGCCAGGTTCTTGCATATTTTACCAGCCTGTCTGTTTATGACTTGTTTGCAATTCAACCAAGTTAAACCTATAACAAGAATATTTGCGATGTCTTGCATTGACTGAGAATCATCTCACGCTCTGTCCCGCAGTGTGCCACGCAGAGCTGAATGCCATCATGAACAAGAACAGCGCTGATGTGAAAGGCTGCACCATGTATGTGGCTTTGTTCCCCTGCAACGAGTGTGCCAAGCTCATCATCCAGGCCGGTGGGTGTTGACAACACACACACACACACACACACACACACACACACACACGCACACGCACGCACACCCACACACACACACACACACACACCACAAGTATCCTGCAGATGGTATACTTTTGGTAGACTCATACTGATTTTTTTTATGGCCGTATTGTGCTACTTCATATTAATCATATTGTTTTTTTTTAACTATTAACTGCTTAGAGTTGGTGCTAAATTTGCGCTCACATTTGTTTAACTTTTAGTCTTGAAAAATTAGGACATTTTCTTGGTAAATCAGCTTCAATTTGCAATATTTTGGATATTACTCTTTGCCAAATATAGATTTTGCTACTCAAACACATTTGTATTTTTTTTGTGTATGTCCCTTTTTTTCTCCGGGATTTTCCATTATTTTTCCATTGCTGACGTTTTTCTTCTCCGTTACTGTCCAGAGTACGCTCCGCTCTCTGAGAGTGTGACGAATAACCAAATCGTATATTTTAGCAGCGCTTTTAATGAACTGTCTAGTTCCAGAAATAGAAAATCTGTTTTTGGTGGCAGATGTTTTAATATTGGCGGGCTGCCACAAATAAATGAATGTAGGAGAAACTCTGAATACATCGCCTCAATACAGCAGCTTTGCATCAGTTTAACAGAAAAAGGAGTGTTTATATTGACAGTATTGGAAGTCATACCTTTGGGATTTCTAAATATCTTGGTATACCTAAAATCTCTACAAATGTGATCTTGAAGCCTTTTTGGGGGAAAACTGTAAAGTTTGTCCTGAGAGTGTGTACGAAAATGATTAGGATCGATCCTCTGGAGAGGAGGAATAGTTGTCTGCATCTGCTCAAATATCTTGTTCTGAGCTAAACAATTTGATGGATGGAAATTCTAATGTAGCCGCACTAGGGAGACAAAAATGGGTCTTGTTCACCTTGTTCTCTCTCGTCATGCTTCAACTGTCTTGCACTTCACCTGGTTAGAAGCAAGTCTTTGCTAAGAAGGGTATGAGTGATCTTTATTTGTACTCCTGTCTTTTGTGCCTCTTAATAATCCTTTGATTCATTCCTCATACCAGGCATTAAAGACGTGGTCTATCTTTCCGATAAGTACCATGACTCACCGGAGATGGTCGCCTCCAGAAGGCTGCTCGATATGGCCCGCATAAAATACAGGTGAGTAAAAGGGTTTTATCAGGCGTACAGGAACAAGTGGAAGTGCTTTATGTTTTATTATTACACAAGGTGAAGAGATACAGATACGCATAAAAAGAACATAATGATAGTACCATCAGTAACAGCAACTTAGAGGAGATAAACGAAGAAGTGGAAGTGTTGCTTCCTCACTTTGATTAACTCTTGAATGTTCTGCTCAACCATTAGGTAGAGGACCATTTGAGTCCTTTATATCCATAAAAAGATGTGTGGAACTTCACCTGATTAAGCTACCTCTATCATTTGGTGTAGATTTGTTTTGCTGAAAAAGTCTACTAGATGTCGTTTCGTCTTTTCAGGTCTCGATGTTAATAACAAAAATGTAATTTCAGACATAAGGGCTCTGTCTGGAGGTAGACATATTTCTTCAACAGTCTATAGTTTCAGAGGACTTAGTGCGCAGATTTTTGTAACTATATACAAAAATAAAAGTAAAAAAAGGCTAAAAGGGTCATTTTTTAAAAATAATGCTCCAATGGTTCATTCATTCTTTTTAGGATGAAGGCAGTGAAGCTAAGCTAATGTAATTAAAATGGACTGTTTGGTATTTTAAAAAAAAACTTGATCATCAAATTATTTTTTATTTTAATTATTAAATGGTTCATTTAATGTTATCTATTACATACATGCTGGAATCATTTTTTTTACAGTTTAAAACCATGCTCAACCAAATAGTTGAATTGTCGTTTTAATGTAAAGGTAGTGGTGTTAAGCCAATAATATATATATATATATATATATATATAGTATAATATTTTTTACCAAAAAGGGATGAATATTTACTCTTGCTAATACCATGAATTCAAGTTTATTCTATTAAAAAAGATTACACAAAATTACATAAATATGATTTTTAACCATTCCTGAGTTGTTTTTAATGTACTGTAATGGTAAATACAATAAATACATGAAGATAATACTAGCAGTAGTAATACTGCTAATTCCGCGGTAACAAATCGATATATGTTGGTATTAGGGATGATAACAATTAATTGATGATTTATTGGTTGTTAAGAATTCAGTTGAACATGTGAAATTGAATTGAGTAATTGAAAGGTTATGAAATGTCAAAATATATGCAGTATGTTGCTGTGAGCTTTGACTGAGGATAAAACGCATATGGTATTGTTTGAAATAAGCAAAGTTTTTAGGTTTTTTTTCAAGTAACGATTAATTGATTACAATTTGCAACCCAAAGTTTGTATTTTAATATATTACAAGTGTTAAAACAGTACATGGTTTGTAGTTTTGATTTTTTTCTTTAATTTTTAGATATGCAATGATGTGACAATGCAAACGTGTTTTAGAGGCCTATATTAATTGTCATTGGTGTTTTAGAAACATGAAAGTCTTTGGTAGTTTCACTCTAACATTTTGACCGGTCCTTGATAACAAAAATAAACCAGCAAATGGTCAACAACAACGCCAGGGCAATACGATAACTCCTGATGGGAGCTTCTCATGGATACAACACAGCTCGAGTACCAGTCAGATAAATAGTGAATGGAAGTAGAGCCATGACACAACCCTACTTGACTCCTGTCCTGATTTTGAAAGGATTTCCATCTGATCCACCGCAGTGAACAGCAACAGTCATGACATGCAGGAGGCGGGTGGTGATGAGAAATTTTTGAGGATTGCTCTAAGGCATGCCAGAGGCTTCTTGGCTGATTAGATTAAAGGTCAGATCTGGTCACGTCTGTGAGGCTGAGAAATAGTTTCTAGTGCCTCTGCTGCAATTGTCTGTCTCTGACAATGTTAGTCATGTCTGGCAGGTCGAACACCACACGTGCCCAGAAAAACATGGAGGAGCGGTAGAAGCCGACTATAGGCGAATAAAAACTGTGAATTGTAAGAAGCTTTAGAGCCACTCAGAAAGCTGACCAAAGTGACAAGCTGCTCTGCTGTTTGTATGCATTAAAATCAATTTACTGACATGCAGTGCAAATAATTTAAAACTGAAGGTTGCTATTGTAATGACGCTGATATTTAGAGTAGCAGATTTTCTTTGAATAAGCTGATTAACTCTCTCCACTTTTTTCATCTTGAGGTAAATTGTTGTGATGCAGTTGCAGTACAGGCAGAGTGAGATTGCAAATAAACCTATAATTAACAGTAAGAGTGTTTGGTGTTTGGAAATAGGTGGAAGAGGAGGAAACATTAGAACAGGACAGTTGAAGAATGGAAGATGGTTTAACAGCTGGGGAAGGGGTAAACATCAAATCTTTTGAAAAATTTATTTAGCTCATGGCTTCCAGTCTGATTGTAGCGTATAGCCCCTTATACGCTGCCTGTTCAGCACGGGAATATCACACCATTGTCCCATTGAGTCTCTATTCCCTCCCCCCTCTTGGGAGACTCTAACCATAGCTTTCAACCAGACGCAGATGTCTTCAGGTGGTACCCAACCCTCACTGAGTATTTCGGCCCTTAAGCACAACACTCTCTGGTCGGTGGGTTTGCAGTGGTGGCCCAATCACTGCCCATATGCTTCTGGCTTCCAGCTTTCCTCCTCTCTTTTGCTCCATATCCAGCAGGAGGCTTGTTCTGCCTCCTCCCCTATCCTGCAAGCAGCATGTATCTTGCTCTTCTCCTCCAGGCCAAAAGCTGTCAGCAGTCGCCATGTTGATTTGGCAGGAAAGCCTCTGCATCCTATTTCCATCAGGAACAGCCATGGCCCCCACTGTCTCTGCACTCCTGGATTAGAGGCTGATATTTTGATGCTTTCTTCTAATGGGCCCCCTCACAACCCACCTCCCATGGCACAGCTAGCTCAATTAAAATGATTTTTCGATCTTTGGCTCTCTGGCTGATCACAGAACGATATCTGGGCAAAGAGCTGTGTGGACCACCTCTGGGACCTGCAGCTTCCATCTCACATTGACCCTCATCTCCCAGGAGCTGGCAACTTGCAGCAAGTTGGCCTTTGCTGCTGCCCTGGTTGGTAGAGGTCTGACTCCCTCCTTGATGAAGGTGATGGCCTTCCTCACATCCGTGCCAGCTAACCTCCTCTTGCACCTCTCCTGTGCTATCATGTCGGCCTTGGGTTAAAGCTGTTTTGCATCCTGCCAATATGTGTGCTAGTGTTCCCTTTTGGCCGCAGAGCTTCCAGATGTGATGATGAAGAAAGGGTGTTGTACACTGAGAGTAAGAGGAAGAAGATGCTTTAAGGCTCCAATCTCTACAGCTCTGCCCAAGAGACCTTTATGCTTGGGCAGATCCTATTTTGTCCATGCGCCCTGGGATGCTTGTTCCACAGCATGGGCCAAACGCTTTTTCTCCTTGAATTTCTGACTGGACCATGCTTCCATGACCCCAAGCCTTGCTGACCAATGCAGGGGTTGCTGACAATGTCACGCAGCTTCAGAGCACTTTCTGCCTGTTCAGTGGCTGTGCTGGCTGCCCATTTACGGCCAGATCTTGTTGTGATGCCTGTTTGCTGCAACTGATCGTCTTTGGAATCTCTCTGGCTTCACAACACTCGGCATTTTGCAACCTTGAATTCCTCCACGACTGATTACAAATGGAGCTGCAGCTGTCCAGAGTGGATGTAGAGGCCCACCAAAGAGAAGCTTGGGGGAATCCCCAACTCATCTCTTAGGTGCTTGTTGGTTTTTGTCTCGATGCCTTCAACTGCTGTCGTGGGGAACTCATAGACTGTAAAGAGCCGAAGAAGCCTGGGCAGAAGGCCGTGTTAGTACAGCCAGGTTTTAAATTTGCTGGCAAGTCTAGTGCTGTCAATATTTCTCAGACACTCTTTGGTTTGCTTCACAGCACCTGCGGCATTGAGTCCATTATTCAAGGATGCATCGAACCACTTTCCCAAACCCTTAATCGGGCTGTCCTTGACTGATGGAAATACCTTGCCTTGAATTCGGATTCAGTATTTGACCAAATGTCTCCCCTTCTGTTCCTGATTTAAGATGGTGAGTAATGGCCAGAAAAGTGTTTTTGCAGAATGTAGTGATGTGACAGTTGACCTTTAACCTCTTGGATGTTAAATGCCAGAATTACTCCATAATATCCTACAAGACATTTGTGTGAAACTTGAGCATGTGAATTCTTGAGCTATGGTCAAAAACATGTTTTATGAGGTCACCGGGAGCTTGATCTTTGACCTTCAACCACCAGATTCTGATCAGTTCATCCTTGAGTCCATGTGAATCTTTGTGCCAAATTAGAAAAAAAATCCCTCATGGTTTTCTTGAGACTAGAATGAGATAGATGAGGACACAGTGACCTTGACCTTTGACCACCAAAATCTAAAAAAGATCATCCTTGAATCCAAGTTAATGTTTTTTCTGTATCTGAAGAAATTCCCTCAAGGCTTTGAAAGCTGGACGACACCCCAAAAACATTATTCCTCCAGTCTTGACTATCACTGGGGTGAAGGCATTAAAAGCAGAATGGCATCCTAAATGTCAGCAAATTGGGAAAAGAAATGTAGGAACTCCTTACCCTCCAAGCAAAGTGGGATATCAGCCGCCAGATAACGGGGACAGGAAATGATTGTGATTGTTATGCCAGTGGTATTGTTTATAAAGCGCTGCTGAAACCTATTTTTTATTTCATACTCCCTGTGCAATATAATGTATACATAGGTTCTGTGTATGAATGTTTGAGCTGATGTGTGTTCGTGTATGGGTATGCATTATATTTTCACTATTTATTTATTTCTTTGTTGCATTTTGTTACCATGCCTCCATGACCCCAAGCCTTGCCGACTGATTCAGGGGTTTTAGACGATGTCACGCAGCTTCAGTGCACTTTCTGCCGGTTCAATGGCTGTGCTGGCTGCCCATTTACGGCCAGATCTTGTTGTGATGCCTGTTTGCTGCAACTGTTCGTGTTTGGGATCGCTCAGCCTTCACAAAACTCGGCATATTGCTACCTTGAATTCCTCCACGACTGATGACAAAGGGAGCTGCAGCTGTCCAGAGTGGATGTAGAGGCCCACTGAAGAGAAGCTTGGAGGAATCCCTAACTCATCTCTTAAGTGTTTGTTGGTTTTTCTCTTGCTCCTTTCAACTGCTGTCATGGGGAACTTACAGACTGTAAAAAGCCAAAGAAGCCTGGGCCGAAGGCCTTGTTGGTACAACCAGGTTTTAAATCTGCCGGGAAGTCCAGACCTGTCAATCTTTCTCAGCCACTCTTCGATTTGCACGTTGTCTAAAACCACACTCTTAAGTGGCATGATGCTGTTAATGTTTGGTTCTGCGTGAAAATGCAGAGGCGGCGTAAAGAAGGGGCTTTGTAGTGGCCCTATAGAGAGATATAAAATGGGCTAGAAATACTTTTAATACCACTCAACATATCCTTAGTATTTGTCTGCTGGAGTTTTTGTTCCTGCCGCCTCCTTCTCTGAGCCCGTTTCACCTCCACCCTTTCCTTGTCTCTTAAGGCTCTTCTCCTTTTATTCAAGAAGACCTGGATGTCTCAGTTCAGCCAGGCTTTGTTGTTGAGGGAACAGTGTACAGTGTCTGTTGTAACAACATTATCCGCACAGAAGCTGTACCCTGTTACACAATCTGTGATGTCATCAGTGTCCTCTCCATGAGAGTTACAGACCACATCCCCAGTCCGCTACTTCAAAGCACCTCTGCAGAGCCTCATTGGTCCCCTGTGACCATCTCCTCACAGTCCTGGAGGTCAAAGGCTGCCGTTGGCCCAGAGGCTTAAGACCCTGACACACCAATCCGACAGTTGGCCGTCAGTCAGTGTTTGGCTTATGGGGAGCGTCTGTTGCCCCAGTATTTGCAGTGTGGCTTGCACCATTAGTACTTGTCGGCCCCTTGTTGGCCCCTTGTTGGCCCCTTGTCGGCCCCTTGTCGGCCCTTGTCTGCTTTTTTCAGCTAATTCAACATGTTGAATCGGTGTATGAAATCACTCTGATTGGCAGTTTACGTCAGTGCTACAAAGGGCTCAAGTCAAGTGAGATTGAAATGAACTCGTTATATAAGCTCTTAAGATGAAATCTTTCCTGGTAGTTAGTGTTGTTCACTGACAAACAGTAAAAATTATTTGTTCTTTAAACACTGGATTGAGTTGTTATTGTACTAACTTTAGCTTTTTAGCTGTCTAATGTGTGCCAATGTGTGACAGCTTTTTGTTTACCATCCCGTATATGTCTTCATTTTCTCCCTGGGTTCAGTCACTCCCTTCATGTATCCCAGCTAGCTGAAATTATGTCTGAATAGAGTTTGAATCTGATGTGTGTAGGAACCTTGGATTAATTAAGGAAGTAAATCCAACACCTTTGCCCCTTTCACTGTATTTTTTGCCCAGATTACATGCTGTTAAACTATAAAAAATCGAGTTGGACATCCCTAAATGCACTTGCACCATGAACTGTAGATCATGTACTATAGACAGTTTAAATAAGGTGCTTAGTATGGTCTAAGAGGTGTGTGCCAAGGAGGTCCCCAGACTTTGTTGTGAGATGAGTGTAGTTTGAAGAGGTCAGAATCTACATGTGTGTTTTTTTTTTTTTTGGTAGGCTTGGGACTGGCTTTGTTTCCAGGACGTGGTGGTGTGTGTGTGTGTGTTTTGGGAGTTGATGAAAAAGCGTAAACATGCCCACTAAGACTCTGCTCAGGGACACCTGTTCACAGAGAGAGAAGCTTTTACATGACAAGTCTTAAAAAAACAACAACAAAAAAGCAATGAAGTATTTATGGGTTTTATTGAAGTCACTTTAACAGGCAGTAAAAGCAGTTTCTGTATCTTTTCATTTCTTAGTCTTACTCCCTTCTCTCAGACATTTGGTTCTCTCTGTTTACAATTTGCCCAGACCTTGTGAAAATGTATCAGGGGTGGTTGCAATGAAAGCGTGACTTGATGAGAAAACGGAGAAGTGACTTTCATCCTCATCCATGTTTGTATTTGGCGTTTTCCATGTGTGTCCTCATACCTGCGCGTCCCTGACTAAAATGCGTTTGTTGCGTTTTTTGCTCTGTGTGTTTTGGCAGGCAGTTCAAGCCCAAGAGGACTGAGGTTGTCATTGATTTTAATTCCATTAACCACCCTGGAATACTGAGCAGCGTGACCAAGTGAAAATGCAAAAGGCTCACCTTGGGGAGCTGCTGAATGAGACGGGAAGTAGAGGGAGACTGACAAGATTGAAAGGGACTTTGATGCCTCTTTTCTGTATGTCTTCTTGCCCCCTGCTTTGTCCAAAGGAAAACTCAAGGATACCTCGACTTTGGCGTCTTTTGATATTTTGATTAACCGGATATTCAAGATAGTTTAATTTGACGCTACGCCCTTTGTGGATGGTGGTGGCAGAAGGTCTTTCAATGCTGCTTTCACGCTTTTTTTTTTCCTTTTAAAACTCCCTTTGGGTTTAGGCGTACACAAGGACTCTGAACACACTTTCTTGAGTGTTTGATTTTAAAATCTTTTGTGTTGTGAATCAGATCTTCTGGCCCATGGCTGTCTGCACAGGGGAAAACAGAATTTGTTTTTGTTCTCCTTCAAACAAGGATCCAGATTAATATGGAGGGACCTTGACATTTAGTGCATTTGACCTTTCACATTCACAGTGGAAGCAGCTCAGTAAATCAGTCTTTATGCTTTTTGGTTCATTAAACTGGTTTGATGACAATAGCATCTGTTAAATGTAGCCTGGGTTCTGCTTTTAGTTGTATTTTACCTTTCACTTTAAAAATTTAAACGGTCATCAGTGGTACTGGCAAGTAAAATTTGGAAACATCAGTGTAACAAAGATATAACAGGAACTCTTTTTGAGCATGAAAAAACTACAGCTCCCATGAGACTTTGGCAACACACCTATGACTTACGCTGCATTCACGCGGATGGTCCCATTTCCCATTTGGAAAGTTGTTCCTCCAACTTTGGTGGTGTGCTTATGAGCTTTAAGTTAAGATGTGGAAACAACATAGCACTACAAAAAGCATTTAAACAACACCTCGATAATGTTTTAAATCTTTTATCACAAAGTTATTTTGTCCCAGACTTGTTGCTTCACTAGAACATTTCCTAAACTACAAACTACAAAAGTATTGCTTCACCTGACTAATGCTAATAAATACTTTTTTTTTCTTTCAAGATTATATTTTTGGCATTTTTGCCTTCATTAGATAGGACAGATCAACAGCATGAAAGGGGGAGAGAGCGAGAGAGAGAGGGGATGACATACAGCAAGGGGCCCCGAGTTGGTATTAAACCAGGGGCCACTGCAGCAAGGACACTTCCTTCATTTATGGGGCGCCTGCTTTATCCACTCAGCCACCAGACGCCCCTAATAAATATATTTCTAACCAATCTAGCCCACTTTAAATGGACGGAAGTGGTTTCAACCTAATACCATAAAACAAATTCCATGTGAGCAAAAAACTGATATGCAATATGTTACAAAAAGTTTATTACCATCAACTTAACATTTACTTTTGTCTACCATGTTTTTCCTCAATATCACATCAATTCGGTAACTAGTGTACCAAAATTTTCTTTGACTTTCCGAGTTGGTGTTACAACTTGAGGCATTCACACACGTTTACCCTGTGTGGAAGTATTTCTTTTGTTTTATTCCAACACCACATGAATGCAGGGTAAGATCTGTGGTTCAATTTCTTCAAAGCCAACAAAATGTTATTTTTATTTGGAATATAATTTTTATTAAATGACAAAATAACACCAATTTTCCAGATTAGAAGGAAATTGTAAATGGCCCAACATCAGTTCTCGTATCGTTACACACTGTTACTGTACGCTTATGGGGTTCTTAGCATATTCCTTGTAGGGGATTTGCATCTTAGTTTTAATGATAATTTTACAATGGCTTTCCAAAAGAAACTGCAGTTTTCTGTTGATGAAAGAAAGTGTCTGTGATGTTTTATTGTAAAACGTCTTTATAATTTTAATTGTATTAACACAAGGTAGCAGATTTTCCTTTAATAGTCACTCATAATACAGTTTTTATTTTAGATTGTGCTCATGGTGCCAAACAGCCCAATCACCAGAAGAAAATGTTTGTAATGTGAAAATGTGTACATTTCTGCAAAGCATGCATATGTCATATTTGCATATTATTTAACTGATATGTTGAAACTTTACGTTTAATCAGCGCTTTGGTTATCGGGTGGTTAGGTTTAGGCACCAAAACCACTTAATTATGTTAGGAAAAGATCAAGTTTTGAGAGAAAAAACCCGGTTTGGTGGCAGAGTCCATGCTTTAAAAGCAGCAATGTCTCTGTCAAAAACAACCACTTTTTGTGGTAATATAACTGCTGGAAAAACGGCAACAGGTTGTTGCTGACGCCCACGTTCAGTACCTACAAAGCTGCTAAAAACACAGCTGTGACTTGCTATCAAGTAGTTTTTGTGGCTAAATCTAAGTACACGTTAACCACAGCATAGCTGAAATATGAAGTCTCAGCTTACCCGTTACATAATAACTTGCAAATGTGACGAATCTGTGGTTTGCAGAAATGTAAAATGCCAACATTTAATATCTGTGGCTCTTAATACTGCATTGTTTTCAAGACTGCCTTCCATTAAGATCAGAACAGTTCCTTTTTTGTTATACTGCCTAAAATGCCCGTACAGTAAGTGTACAAAAGCTAACCATTACTTCAACTAAATGTTTGTTTTCTCTCACATACAGTAGGTGACCAAGAGATACTTCTCAAATCTGTGTCTTCATACCATCATGTCAGGTGTGAGTGCTGGTGAAGTCAATAAAATGCTTGGACCACATGAGCTTATGTCCACTGTGTTCACTGTGTATTCTTATTCTAATCGATCTGATTTAAATGACAAATACATACAGTTTTCCAATAATGCTAGACTGTGTTAAAGGCCACTAGATCCCTCTTCACTGGTTTGTTAAGTAGCCTTTAGAAACCTCTAAATAGATTTTAATGACATTTTAGGGAAAGGTAAAGAGAGCAGTTTTTGATGTGGACAGTGTCACCATGTTATCATTTGCCTGGGGTGAATCCTCTTTTCAAAACAGACTGAGTGAAAGAAAATGTGTATTTAATACAGTTGAAAACATCATTTTCCATGACCTTTTAAAGGTCTGTAGTCACTGAAAAAGACATTTTTAAAACTTGAAACTTACACTGCAAACTGAGGCTTGAATCTTGGTATTTCAGGCCTGTTTGGGTCCCATCTTTACTTGCTGTGTTTGAAAGCTTTGTGAAGGCTTTGCTCATCTTTGTCCGTTTCCTTTGCCCTCTCTTCTCCTGCTCCCCCGTCTGTACACGCTCCTCTCTTTACCTCCTCTCTTCTCTTTTTGGTTTCCAGTGCCTTTTCATTTCTGTTTACAAAGGCATGTCGTGTGCGATGGCTGCACCAGCTACGTCACCTAATGTGAATCCACGTGGGGCAAATGTACAGAAAGAATATATATATAAACAACCAAGTTCAACTTTTAAATGGTAAATGCAGTTGTAGCAAACCCTTGAAGTCTTCTGACCACTCAAAGCGGTATTACACTACATGCCACATCCCACCTTTGGGGGCAATTTTAGGTTCAGTGTCTTACCAAGTCGCTGTGGTTTAAACTTGCTAATATAGCTTCTTGTGTGTGTGTGTGTGTGTGTGTGTGTGTGTGTGTGTGTGTGTGTGTGTAAATGAGGCAAACTGTAAAGATTTGCATAAAAGCGAACCCAAGCTTTGTCCGCTTGCTGTTTCACCTCACTGTATTTGCACCTTTTCTGTGCTGTGTCTGTGATTTTCAGAGCTTCCTCTTGGATGCGTGCTGCTTGCGGTCTGGCACCTGGTTGCCGAACTGTTTTTTATAGAGTCACAACCTCATCTTCGGATTGTGCGAAGAGACAGCCTGAACTCAGCTAAAAATGAGAAGAAAATATGAAAATGCAGTCAGATGGAAGAATCTCTGTGGATAAATACACTACCACACACCTCTAGTGGGTCGTGAAGCTACATTCACACCAGAACATTTTTGTTTTAAAACGCATAACCATTGCTACATTTAAACTTAACGTCCACACTACTCCAGCATTTTGGAACCCCTAAAACAGAGACTTGCAAACTAAAACGTGTCTGACCCGTTTTAGTTTGAAAAATTTAAGTTTTGTTTTAGTTTAGACAAGCAGAGACTTTTGGAAACAATGACACAGACATCCACGTTTGCTTTGTGAGTCATGTCAGTCACAACATGTCTAGCCAAAACTTTATAGCTTGGCCTAACTCTCGTACTTGTGATTTCATCCTTCATGTGTTGCTCCTCCTTTTGCATTTCTTCCTCTGGCAATAGATAACACTCCTGCCAGTACCACTTTAATATGTCAACATATTTGCTTTGTTGACATATTTCGATCTGTTTTCTGCCCCCTTGACCGCCTTACACCTCGTCATTAGTCCATACAAAGAAATCTCTGGTCTTACTTTTTGCCGTCTCTGTAGTATTTTCTGTACCAGATGAGAGCTTAGCACTGCTTTCTGCTACAATCACAGTGTGAGTGTAGCAAGTTTCCATAAAGGGTTAAACTCTGCATCTTGACCTTTGTTTGCGGTCATTTCCTCCATCACCTGTTATTCTCCATGCTGTACTTTTTAATAAAACACAAATGCCAGGTTTGTGTTTTTTCAATTCCATTTCTTCAAATATTCCATCTGCAAGCCATTGTTTGACATTCTGCCACCAAGATATTCATAGAAACATTATGGGCCTACGACAGATATTTTATATATTTTTCCTATTGACTATCAGGCCTATCATGCATAGAGAAAGAACTCTCTCTCTCCCATACACACACACACACACACACACACACACACACACACACACACACAGAGCCATTCATCTGACTGATGCTCATGCATTGAACACAAACACGTTGTCTCATTCACTGTATTCCATTTGCTATTTGACAATTTTTGCCGAAATGCCTGCACACACAGATGCAGTAAATGCATCCAGCAGCCCATTTCACTGTCAGATTGATTTGCTGCTCATTTCCGTAGCAAGTGTTCACCAATATATTGGAATCATTAATCTGCACTGTAGAACACAGACCCTGACAACACCTCCTGTCATCTGTGTGCTCATGTAGTGTGTTCACTTGTGCTCATCTTGATCTTGATGACAAAGTTTTACTTTACTACTATTTTTTTTTTTTTTTACAGCAAATATGTACAGTAGCAGCCTAGTCGGCAGAAAAAAATGTTGGCAGTGTATGTTTCTGTTAACCATTAATACACTACTGTTGTACGTTTCATACTTAATTATATCAATGTTTCTGAAGAGACGTGATGTATACACGACTTTGTCATTCAAATGCAGAGGGGGTGGTGGATGGTGTGAAACCTGCCAAGTTGCAGACCACTGTTTGAAAAAACTAAACTATTTGTGATTAAGCAAAAGACACACAGTAATGTCTTTTGCTTAATCACAAATAGTTTAGTTTTTTCAAACAGTGGTCACCCGTCACTGTTACTCCAGTGGCTTTTTATGCCAGAATACATTTTGACATTATACATTTCTGCAAACCATGGATATGTTAAATGTGTATGTTGTTAAGTTGTATGTTGAACACTGTGGTTAATGTCATTATGTAAAGGGAACAAAAACGACTTTATTTAGTGAGTTCATTTGTGTTTCCAGCAGCTTCTGAGGCACCAAACGGGTGTGTTTTGTAGCGACCTATCACTGTTATTCCAGCTTTTTCTTTAGGCAAGAAAAGTGGTTGTTTTTTTACTGAAACTTGACAGCTTTCCTAACAGGACCGTGCCCCAAAAAGTGTATTTTAAGCCAAAATATGAGCTTTTCTTAACCATATCCAAGTGGGTTTTGTGCTTACATCTAACAACACATTATTGACAGCATTTCTGCCCGCTACTGTAACATGATAACATGCAAATGTAATGGATCTATGGTTTGCAGAAACATACATTGCCAACAGTTTTTCTGTTGTTTTGGTTGACAGTAGGCACTTAGGAACTTGTGGCTAACACTGGCTTCTGTACATAAGTTTCTTATCATATATGAGTGCAACAAAAATAATTAGACTTTTTTTCAGCAGTCTTGTTATTTACCTGTCTGACTTTAGGACTAGGGATACTAGATTTGGTGTTTTGTGAAACTTTGTTTTCCTAAACTTTATATCCAAAATAATATTAATAAATAATGAACACACTAGTTTACAACCTGAATTAGTTGTAAGATTAGTGGTGGCTGGTGGCTTGAGATAATACCATCACCAACAATGTAATCTCTGCTAAACAGCAGGAAATTTTAAAGGATGAGGTGTGTTTGGCCCTTTTAGTAAAGCTTGTTTGTACGTATTTGAATGTCAAGAGATATGGAAACAACACAAATTGTTAATTGTTTTGATATTTGATTCCTGGCAAGAACATGTCAGGGATTTTTTTTTCAGGATACAAGCAGTTTGGCCCTACAGCTGGTTTGGTGGCTGTTTTGGTCCTTCATGCTTGCACAGATCGCAGAATAAAAGTTCATAGTGGGGGTGGTTGAGAGTTTGGGCATGTATTGAAATGCCCCGGGACTTGGAGTGTGCAGGAAAGCCCTAAATCTGGCATTGACACTCAGGAACCCCCAGTGATATATAATATGTTAATTTTGTGCAACGAGGCAGTAAAATATTACTAATGAACTAAGTCGCCACCAGCATGAGATTCCAACCTCCTGTTGAAAACCACAGTCTGATGAGACACATTAAGTACTTTCTGCAACACTGCACTGAGCTGCGTTTGGATTTTGGCCACTAAACAAAGAGCGAAAGGCAGATCCCACACAAACACAGGGAGTGGGTACAATTGAATCACATGCTATATTAGCTAAGGCACTGCTGAGGGAAGAACAGAGCAGGAGTGACAAAGCACTCTCAGGGGGGAGAAGCAGGGGCAGACTGAGGAAAAGATGGACGATGCAGAGGAGAGAGTGAGAGGGAGACTTCATTGGCTAAATAAATGAGTGCACCAAGTCATAGCTTTGCTCTCAATTTCCTAAAATACTCAGGATGTAGAAATCAACAGCAGACACATACAAAAAGCACAAGTAAAGGATCTCACAACACAAAAAGCTTTTCTGCACCTCCACTCTTTGTCTACTCAAGCAGGTGCTGTTTATATGTTTGTAATATCTTTAAAGGCCCAGACACACCAGACGGACATCAAACAACTAACAGCAAAGAAAGCCAACTGTTGCATTGCCTCATGTTACCTATGTCTCAGCCAACACAAGGTCTACAACCAAGTGCCAATCAGCACAGATGTTCTGTGCCTGCATAAGAAGAAATACCAGTAGACAGAGGTAGCCTCTTATTGGCATTCATAAATCAAAAGACCATCATCACGCTAGTTAGCACATTAATAACACAATCCAGTGTCGAAAGAACAAAGTGTACTTGGAGTGTGGCAGTGAACCAAGACACAAACCATCAGGAAACATCTCTGCTAAAGAAAAAGAATCTTACCTTTTATAACTCCTCCTTTCTTTACTTTTCTCATCTTTGTTTCTCTTCTTTTGCGCTGCAATTCCATTCACTGCCGGGCTCCACAATCTCCGGTGCCTGTTCTGCATGCTGAATCAGGTGGAACAAAAAGCTTTCGAGGGCAGACGGGTGACCTGGACAGCAGATGCTCACAGATTGGCCAACACTGACCAATGGCTGACCATTTGCCTGGTGTGTCAAGGCTTTAATACCAACTTTGGTCTGATTTTCTTGTTACCACATCAAGGTTATGATTTCAATTTATGCTTTCAACTCAATGCCCCCCTCTGCTGAAGCACAACTTCTATGATAGAGAAGCATTTATCAACATTTGGAAAATTTGTGTGGAGTTTGGACTGAATACACACCATGAGAGGATGCCCATCAACACATATGCCGAGCGGCCAGTCAGACCAGAGGAGAGAAACAAAACCGTGCCAGACGAAGACAGGGAGGAGAGCCGGCATCAGGGCGAGGCTGACCCGACTCAGACTGAGAGCTGTTCCTCTACTAAGCCTTCTTCTGGCTAATGTCTGGTCACAGGAGAATGAAGTGGATGGGATGCAATTGAGGCTCACTCAGCAACGGAAAATCAGAGACTGCCCTGTGCACATCATTACAGAGACATAGTTAACGTGGATCAAGTTGTTGCACTGGATGGGCAGACCTTTGGGGCGACTGTGGCTCAGAGTTAAGAGTGGGTCGTCCTCTAATCAGAAGGTTAGTGGTGCGATACCCGGCTCCAACATGTCGAAGTATCCTTGGGCAAGATACAGATTGCTCCTTATGCTGCATCATCTGAGTGTGCATGCAAGTGTGCATTGCTGCAATCTGATTCTAGCGAATGCTATTAGAGGCAGCAGGAGGACAGGAGGGACTTTTTTTTCATAGACTATTTGTCTCCTCTACTACTTTCAGAATTTAGTGACGATTTCAGCAGGTTATTTTCATAAAAGTTACCAGGTTTAGCTTTAAGCTTGTCAGTAAAATAATGTTGCAGTAATCTGAAAATGGCCCTGGCAGAAGAAAGTCACTTTATATGTGCAAACAGTTTACATTTGGTATGGCTAATTAATTGGAGTCAAAATTCGTGCAGCCAAAATAAGGGGAAGTTAAGTTGTTGGTCTGTAGAAATGAGGAAGACTGAAATGCTAAATTCTCTTTGGACTTTTTGTGACTTTCTTTGACATTCTGTTAGGTGGGAAAATGGTATATTTAGAGGCCTCGGTCAAATAACACACTTTATATTCTGCTTGCATTATTTATGTTTTGCTGCTGATAGTCTGTACCACATGTACTCTTGTACTTTGTGGTCTGTACATGGTGTGTACTTTTATTTTACTCATTCAGGGATTCAAACCACCCTGTTACAAGCCCCCTGCTCTCCCCTCAGGCTACCACTGTCCTCAATGCAGTTGGAGAAACCACGAAAGAGAGGGAGAGAGGGAGAGAGGGAGAGAGGGAGCAAAGTTCTGCATAAATGGTCTAATGTGAATCAGAGCCTGAATGAAAGAAAATCCTTGTTGACATAACCTAAATGACTAGTCAGTGTGATGTGGCTAAGATAAGGCTACTGCTGTGAGAGCACTAAAATCTCACCCCGCTCTCTCATCCTGAAAAGTGTGTTGTGACAAAGTTCAAGCAAGAATGAGGAGATGGCATTAAGAGAAAAGAAAAGAAGGAGCAGAGTTTAAAAGTCTTTACCTTCTCGCCATTTGTGCTGCATGAGTATGTCATGTCAAAAAATGCCAGTGTAGCATGTTACGAAAATAGATGAAAAAGTCGCTGTTTTGAATGTTGAAAAAAGTCATATTATACGAGAAAGGCCTTAGTAAAGCATCGAAGAACAGCTGAAAAAAGTCATGGTGTAGCATTAATTTAGAAGGACTTCAAAGAGGGTCATGTAAGGTTTTGATTTCCCTGTTTTTGAAGTGTTTACACCTCCAATGGACTATCATTCAGACAGTATTCACAGTCCCTTACAGTTAGGGTAGGATCTTATCAAGCCTACACTACTGTCGGGCAATTCATTCAGCCAGGTGGTTTGCATGCGTACTAGACACTGAATGAGCCACCACAAAGTCTATTCCTAATGTACTTATTTCGTATATTACTGAGACCTATACAGTATATACATATACATATATACAGTATATTATTATTATTATTATTATTATTATTATAATTATAAAATTTGTTTTGCAACAAACACTTATATTCTATGGGAATTATCTAAAACTCCTTCACCCTCTCACAATCTCCTTTTTTTTCTTTTTTCCTTTCCTTTTCCTTTGTCAGTTCTAAAAACTTCCAAACTGGACATAGAACTCATCTACAAAAATGCCGCAGTCGAATGCTTTACATGCCAACGAGCTCCACTCTCACAAAGGAAATACCATGAAGATGCCATGAAGATGGAAGAGACGTAACTGACGCTGACTAAGCAATGGGAAATCAGAGACTGCTTTGCGTACATCTTCACAGAGACATGGTTAACCCCTAGCATCCCAGATTGGGCTGTTGTGGTGAATTGGTGGACCTTACTTGGAGCCGATGCAAGACTCTGCTAATTTTTTTTTTGTTGTCTGACATGACCACCTCTCCTACAATGCAAGTTTATGCCAGTAAACTTGTTTATTTGAGACTAAAACTGCTGGCGTTGAGGAAAGAGGGAAAAGCCAGCAGACACCATCTTATCCCGCTGAAGCTAAGGTGGAAGTTCCTTGGGTGCCAAGCGAGAGTAAAGTTTAAGCCTAAACTAAAGGCTAAAGCACATAAACGGTGATGGTACAAGCCATCTATTCCCTCTGTTGTGATGGGGAATGTGAACCTGCAGTCTAACAAGATGGACTAGCTGATGGCATTGATCAAAAACCAGCAGAGCTACCGGGAGAGCAGCTTGATCAGCCTGATGGAGACATGGCCAACTAGCCACACAACGGATGCTAACGTGTTTACATCCCCCCGAGGGCTGATGCAGAGACAGCATGTGAGGTGATCCACACCACCACAGCAGGGCTACAAACGCAGCATCCCGAGGCGTTTATTGTCATCCTGCGGGACTTCAATCATGTAACCCTGGACTCCATGCTTGCTGCTCCGCATCATGATGTGGACTGCCCGACAAGAAAGAAGAGAACTATAGATCTGCTGTATGCCAATGTGAGGGATGCATACTCACTTCCCTCCCTCCCCTGGGAAAGTCCAACCACAAACTGCTGCACCTGCATCCTCAGTACACTCCACTTGTGAGGAGACAGCCCGCTACCATGAGATCCTTCAGGTGGTGGTCTCCTGAAGCAGAGGAGTCTCTCAGAGACTGCTTTGACAGCATTGATTGGAGTGTACTGCTGGGTTCCCAAGGTGAGGGCATCGAGGGAGCGACACACTGCCTGACAGAGTATTTGAACTTCTGCACTGACATTGTGGTCCCTATCAGGATGGGTTGCTGCTTGACCAATAACAAACCCTGGGTGACCACTGAGGTGAAGGCCATCCTGAACAGGATGAAGATGGCCTTTAAGTACAAGGACCAGGAGGAGATGCGGCAGGTGCAGACAGACCTGAAACTCTGCCCGAAGGAGGCCAAGAAGGCATATTGGAGGAAGCTGGAGAAGAAGCTGAGGGGGAACAACATGCGGGAGGTCATCACAGGCTGCAAAAAGAAGGACGGTGGTTGGAACATAGATGGACTGGTAAATCGAGAGCTTCGCCTTCTGGTTCAGCTCCTTCTTCACCACAACAATACAATGCAACGCCCTGCATCACTGTGGACACCGCACCAAACTGCCTGTCCATCTCACACTCTATCCTCACTTGTGATCAAGACCCTCAGATACTTGAACTCCTTCGCTTGGGGCTGCGACTCACTCCCCACCCAGAGGGAACAGTCCACTGTTTTCCGGCAGAGAACCATGGCCTCAGATTTGGAGGTGCTGACTGTCATCCCGACCGCTTCACACTTGGCTGAAAACAGCCCCAGTGCATGCTGGAGGTCACGGTGTGATTTAGCCAACAGAACCACGTCATCCGCAAAATGCAGATGCAATTCTGACGTCCCCAAAACAGACCCCTTCCTCCCCCCAGCTGTGTCTTGAGATCCTGTCCATGAAAATCACAAATAGGATCGGAGACAAGGGACAACCCTGGTGGAGGCTTTTTTAAAATTTACAATACTTTTTTGGCTGTTTTTTCGTCATACTGTAATATGGCGTTTATCTGCATGCTATTCCATGACTTTTTTGACATGTAAGAAGATTACTTTTTGGCTGTTTTTTTATCATACTGTAGTATGGCATTTTACTGCATGCTATTCCAATACCTTTTTTCAACATTAAAAACAACAGCTTTTTGGACCATTTCTTCAACATACTTTACTACACCATGATTCTACATGCTATTCTATGACTTTTTTGACATTTAAGACAATTACTTTTTTGGCCGTTTTTTCGTCATGATATAGTAGGGCGTTTTTTTTTGCATGCTGTTCCATTACTTTTTTTGACATTAAAAATGACGTCTTTTGGGGGCTTTTTTTTGGACATAGGCCTATTTGTCAAATTTTTTTAAATTTTATACTTGAAAAAGACATATCATAGCTTGTTGAGACACGTCATAGTATAGCGAGTTAAAAAAAAACAGCCAAACGCATCATAATATAGCATGTCGAAAAAATGGTCAAAAACGACATAGTATAGTATGTTGAAAATTAAAAATTTTGACATGTTGAAAAAAACACCTAAAATCAGCATATTATAGCTTTTTGAGACACATCATAGTAAAGTAAGTTAAAATAACAGCCAAAAATGTCATCATAAAGCATGTCGAAAAAATGTCCGAAAAATGATAGTATGTATAGTATGTCGAAAAACATCAGTTCTTGACATGTCCAAAAAACATCTCAAAACGACATATTATAGCTTGTTGATACATGTCATAGTATACTAAGTTGAAAAAACAGCCAAAAATAGTATGTTAAAAAACATCAAATCTTGACGTCTAGAAATCGCCCGAAAATTACATATTATAGCTTGTCGAGCAACATGACAGTATAGTAAGTTGAAGAAACAGCCAAAAACCTCATTATATAGCATGTAGTGTTGTGTTGGAAGACCGGGCATGGATGGAAACTCACACCAAGATCCTAACCCAAGCTTCTCATTCCCCCCAAAAGGAAATCGACCCCTTCATGAATATGCAAACAGCTGCACCCTGGCTTAGATGTTAAACATGTTTATGAATCAGCAAAAACAGCTGTCTGAGTAAACAATGACAAACTTCTCTGCGACTGGAGAAGGAAGTTTCAATCCAAACATGACATCCCAAGCAGCAGAGGAAAATTTAATCTCGACCAACCGACCCCAAGGCCAGCTAATGAGGAGAAACAGAATTGAGAGAGTGATGATGCGACTGACCTCCAGATAAGGAGGAACAGAAGACCATTGTGTGCAACTTTTCGGGACTTTGTGTGCATCTGCTTTATCTTGATCTGGTGTTAGACAACATAGGTAGCTCCTGTAAAAAGTAGTGAGATATCTTTTTTTTGATATACACACGTGACATTTTTAATCCTAAAATAAAGCCTGCCTCAAGCAGTTTAAACCTTTTCAGCCATCCCTGGGTGATTGCATTTTATACCTTCTGGTGAATGGCTAAAAAGTATTTACATGACTAAAAAGAAACAGGTTGCTGTCTGGTTTTGACTGAAAGTAAATAAAAACTTATCACATATAAAACACTGTAACGTAGCAACGTAGCCCTTGATCCCTCTCGAGGGGAGGGACCAGACATACTCCCTCTGCACAAGTGGTAGGGGGTTTATCTCCTGGTCTGGCCAATCGTTATAGTAAACACTGTGAGGCGTATTAAATGTTGAAAAATGTCAAAATGTCAGGAAAGGTCATACTTTAGCATGTTGAAAAAATGACAAAAACAACCAAAATCATCATGTTTAAGCATGTTAAAAAAAACAAACAAAAATCACATGGCATACCATGGCAGAAACTGTCAAAATATGATATGTCAAAAAAGGGCTGAAAAAAGCCTGTCGAGATGTGTTATAGTGTAGCATGGTGAAGAAATGACAAAAAACAAAAAAAACAAAACACCAAACTGTCATATTTTAGCATGTTGGAAAAATGACCAAAAATCGCATAGCCAAAAATGTCAAAATATGACCAAAAGAAAAAAAGGGCTAAAAACAACATAGAATAGTCTGTTGAGATGCGTTATAGTGTAGCATGGTGAAGAAACGATCAAAAACCACCAAAAATGTCGTATTTTAGCATGTTGAAAAGATGACCAAAAAAATCACATAGTATAGCCTTGCCAAAAATGTCAAAATGTGACCAACATTAAAAAGTGCTGAAAACAACATAGAATAGTCTGTTGAGACGCGTTATAGTGTAGCATGGTGAAGAAACAATCAAAAACCACCAAAAATGTCATATTTTAGCATGTTGAAAAAATGACCAAAAAAATCACATAGTATAGCCTTGCCAAAAATGTCAAAATGTGACCAACAATAAAAAGTGCTGAAAACAACATAGAATAGTCTGTTGAGACGCGTTATAGTGTAGCATGGTGAAGAAACGATCAAAAACCACCAAAAATGTCATATTTTAGCATGTTGAAAAAATGACCAAAACAATCGCATAGTATAGCCTTGCCAAAAATGTCAAAATGTGACCAACAATAAAAAGTGCTGAAAACAACATAGAATAGTCTGTTGAGACGCGTTATAGTGTAGCATGGTGAAGAAACGATCAAAAACCACCAAAAATGTCATATTTTAGCATGTTGAAAAAATGACCAAAAAAATCGCATAGTATAGCCTTGCCAAAAATGTCAAAATGTGACCAACAATAAAAAGTGCTGAAAACAACATAGAATAGTCTGTTGAGACGCGTTATAGTGTAGCATGGTGAAGAAACGATCAAAAACCACCAAAAATGTCATATTTTTGCATGTTGAAAAAATGACCAAAAAAATCGCATAGTATAGCCTTGCCAAAAATGTCAAAATGTGACCAGCAATAAAAAGTGCTGAAAACAACATAGAATAGTCTGTTGAGACGCGTTATAGTGTAGCATGGTGAAGAAACGATCAAAAACCACCAAAATGTCATATTTTAGCATGGTGGAAAAATGACCAAAAAAATCGCATAGTATAGCCTTGCCAAAAATGTCAAAATGTGACCAACAATAAAAAGTGCTGAAAACAACATAGAATAGTCTGTTGAGACGCGTTATAGTGTAGCATGGTGAAGAAACGACCAAAACCACCAAAAATGTCATATTTTAGCATGTTGAAAAAATGACCAAAAAAATCGCATAGTATAGCCTTGCCAAAAATGTCAAAATGTGACCAACAATAAAAAGTGCTGAAAACAACATAGAATAGTCTGTTGAGACGCGTTATAGTGTAGCATGGTGAAGAAACGATCAAAAACCACCAAAAATGTCATATTTTAGCATGTTGAAAAAATGACCAAAAAAATCGCATAGTATAGCCTTGCCAAAAATGTCAAAATGTGACCAACAATAAAAAGTGCTGAAAACAACATAGAATAGTCTGTTGAGACGCGTTATAGTGTAGCATGGTGAAGAAACGATCAAAAACCACCAAAAATGTCATATTTTTGCATGTTGAAAAAATGACCAAAAAAATCGCATAGTATAGCCTTGCCAAAAATGTCAAAATGTGACCAGCAATAAAAAGTGCTGAAAACAACATAGAATAGTCTGTTGAGACGCGTAATAGTGTAGCATGGTGAAGAAACGATCAAAAACCACCAAAAATGTCATATTTTAGCATGTTGAAAAATGACCAAAAAATCGCATAGTATAGCCTTGCCAAAAATGTCAAAATGTGACCAACAATAAAAAGTGCTGAAAACAACATAGAATAGTCTGTTGAGACGCGTAATAGTGTAGCATGGTGAAGAAACGATCAAAAACCACCAAAAATGTCATATTTTAGCATGTTGAAAAATGACCAAAAAAATCGCATAGTATAGCCTTGCCAAAATGTCAAAATGTGACCAACAATAAAAGTGCTGAAAACAACATAGAATAGTCTGTTGAGACGCGTTATAGTGTAGCATGGTGAAGAAACGATCAAAACCACCAAAAATGTCATATTTTAGCATGTTGAAAAATGACCAAAAAATCGCATAGTATAGCCTTGCCAAAAATGTCAAAATGTGACCAAAATAAAAAGTGCTGAAAACAACATAGAATAGTCTGTTGAGACGCGTTATAGTGTAGCATGGTGAAGAAACGATCAAAAACCACCAAAAATGTCATATTTTAGCATGTTGAAAAAATGACCAAAAAAATCGCATAGTATAGCCTTGCCAAAAATGTCAAAATGTGACCAACAATAAAAAGTGCTGAAAACAACATAGAATAGTCTGTTGAGACGCGTTATAGTGTAGCATGGTGAAGAAACGATCAAAACCACCAAAATGTCATATTTTAGCATGTTGAAAAATGACCAAAAAATCGCATAGTATAGCCTTGCCAAAATGTCAAAATGTGACCAACAATAAAAGTGCTGAAAACAACATAGAATAGTCTGTTGAGACGCGTTATAGTGTAGCATGGTGAAGAAACGATCAAAAACCACCAAAAATGTCATATTTTAGCATGTTGAAAAAATGACCAAAAGAATCGCATAGTATAGCCTTGCCAAAAATGTGAAAATGTGACCAAAAATAAAAAGTGCTGAAAACAACATAGAATAGTCTGTTGAGACGCGTTATAGTGTACCATGGTGAAGAAATGATCAAAACCACCAAAAATGTCATATTTTAGCATGTTGAAAAATGACCAAAAAAAATCGCATAGTATAGCCTTGCCAAAAATTTCAAAATGTGACCAAAATAAAAACTGCTGAAAACAACATAGAATAGTCTGTTGAGACGCGTTATAGTGTAGCATGGTGAAGAAATGATCAAAAACCACGAAAATGTCATATTTTAGCATGTTGAAAAAATGACCAAAAAAATCGCATAGTATAGCCTTGCCAAAAATGTCAAAATGTGACCAAAAATAAAAAGTGCTGAAAACAACATAGAATAGTCTGTTGAGACGCGTTATAGTGTAGCATGGTGAAGAAACGATCAAAACCACCAAAAATGTCATATTTTAGCATGTTGAAAAATGACCAAAAAAAACGCATAGTATAGCCTTGCCAAAAATGTCAAAATGTGACCAACAATAAAAAGTGCTGAAAACAACATAGAATAGTCTGTTGAGACGCGTTATAGTGTAGCATGGTGAAGAAACGATCAAAAACCACCAAAAATGTCATATTTTAGCATGTTGAAAAAATGACCAAAAAAATCGCATAGTATAGCCTTGCCAAAAATGTCAAAATGTGACCAACAATAAAAAGGGCTGAAAACAACATAGAATAGTCTGTTGAGACACGTTATAGTGTAGCATGGTGAAGAAACGATCAAAAACCACCAAAAATGTCATATTTTAGCATGTTGAAAAAATGACCAAAAAATCGCATAGTATAGCCTTGCCAAAATGTCAAAATGTGACCAAAAATAAAAGTGCTGAAAACAACATAGAATAGTCTGTTGAGACGCGTTATAGTGTAGCATGGTGAAGAAACGATCAAAAACCACCAAAATGTCATATTTTAGCATGTTGAAAAATGACCAAAAAAATCGCATAGTATAGCCTTGCCAAAAATGTCAAAATGTGACCAGCAATAAAAAGTGCTGAAAACAACATAGAATAGTCTGTTGAGACGCGTTATAGTGTAGCATGGTGAAGAAACGACCAAAAACAACAAAAAAGTCATAATTTAGCATGGTGAAAAAATGACCAAAAGAATCGCATAGTATAGCCTTGCCAAAAATGTCAAAATGTGACCAACAATAAAAAGTGCTGAAAACAACATAGAATAGTCTGTTGAGACGCGTTATAGTGTAGCATGGTGAAGAAACGATCAAAAACCACCAAAAATGTCATATTTTAGCATGTTGAAAAAATGACCAAAAAATCGCATAGTATAGCCTTGCCAAAAATGTCAAAATGTGACCAACAATAAAAGTGCTGAAAACAACATAGAATAGTCTGTTGAGACGCGTTATAGTGTAGCATGGTGAAGAAACGATCAAAAACCACCAAAAATGTCATATTTTAGCATGTTGAAAAATGACCAAAAAAATCACATAGTATAGCCTTGCCAAAAATGTCAAAATGTGACCAAAAATAAAAAGTACTGAAAACAACATAGAATAGTCTGTTGAGACGCGTTATAGTGTAGCATGGTGAAGAAACGATCAAAACCACCAAAATGTCATATTTTAGCATGTTGAAAAATGACCAAAAAATCGCATAGTATAGCCTTGCCAAAATGTGAAAATGTGACCAAAAATAAAAAGTGCTGAAAACAACATAGAATAGTCTGTTGAGACGCGTTATAGTGTAGCATGGTGAAGAAACGATCAAAAACCACCAAAAATGTCATATTTTAGCATGTTGAAAAAATGACCAAAAAAATCGCATAGTATAGCCTTGCCAAAAATGTCAAAATGTGACCAACAATAAAAAGTGCTGAAAACAACATAGAATAGTCTGTTGAGACGCGTTATAGTGTAGCATGGTGAAGAAACGATCAAAAACCACCAAAAATGTCATATTTTAGCATGTTGAAAAAATGACCAAAAAATCGTGATAGTATAGCCTTGCCAAAAATGTCAAAATGTGACCAACAATAAAAAGTGCTGAAAACAACATAGAATAGTCTGTTGAGACGCGTTATAGTGTAGCATGGTGAAGAAACGATCAAAAACAACCAGAAATGTCATATTTTAGCATGTTGAAAAAATGACCAAAAGAATCGCATAGTATAGCCTTGCCAAAAATGTCAAAATGTGACCAAAAATAAAAAGTGCTGAAAACAACATAGAATAGTCTGTTGAGACGCGTTATAGTGTAGCATGGTGAAGAAACGATCAAAAACCACCAAAAATGTCATATTTTAGCATGTTGAAAAAATGACCAAAAAAATCGCATAGTATAGCCTTGCCAAAAATGTGAAAATGTGACCAAAAATAAAAAGTGCTGAAAACAACATAGAATAGTCTGTTGAGATGCGTTATAGTGTACCATGGTGAAGAAATGATCAAAAACCACCAAAAATGTCATATTTTAGCATGTTGAAAAAATGACCAAAAAAATCGCATAGTATAGCCTTGCCAAAATGTCAAAATGTGACCAACAATAAAAAGTGCTGAAAACAACATAGAATAGTCTGTTGAGACGCTGTTATAGTGTAGCATGGTGAAGAAACGATCAAAACCACCAAAATGTCATATTTTAGCATGTTGAAAAATGACCAAAAAATCGCATAGTATAGCCTTGCCAAAAATGTCAAAATGTGACCAACAATAAAAGTGCTGAAAACAACATAGAATAGTCTGTTGAGACACGTAATAGTGTAGCATGGTGAAGAAACGATCAAAAACCACCAAAAATGTCATATTTTAGCATGTTGAAAAAATGACCAAAAAAATCGCATAGTATAGCCTTGCCAAAAATGTGAAAATGTGACCAAAAATAAAAAGTGCTGAAAACAACATAGAATAGTCTGTTGAGACGCGTTATAGTGTAGCATGGTGAAGAAACGATCAAAAACCACCAAAAATGTCATATTTTAGCATGTTGAAAAAATGACCAAAAGAATCGCATAGTATAGCCTTGCCAAAAATGTGAAAATGTGACCAAAAATAAAAAGTGCTGAAAACAACATAGAATAGTCTGTTGAGACGTTATAGTGTAGCATGGTGAAGAAACGATCAAAAACCACCAAAAATGTCATATTTTAGCATGTTGAAAAATGACCAAAAAATCGCATAGTATAGCCTTGCCAAAAATGTCAAAATGTGACTAAAAATAAAAAGTGCTGAAAACAACATAGAATAGTGTGTTGAGAGGCGTTATTGTGTAGCATGGTGAAGAAACGATCAAAAACCACCAAAAATGTCATATTTTAGCATGTTGAAAAAATGACCAAAAAAATCGCATAGTATAGCCTTGCCAAAATGGCAAAATGTTAACAACAATAAACAGTGCTGAAAACAACATAGAATAGTCTGTTGAGACGCGTTATAGTGTAGCATGGTGAAGAAACGACCAAAACCACCAAAAATGTCATATTTTAGCATGTTGAAAAAATGACCAAAAAAATCGCATAGTATAGCCTTGCCAAAAATGTCAAAATGTGACCAACAATAAAAAGTGCTGAAAACAACATAGAATAGTCTGTTGAGACGCGTTATAGTGTAGCATGGTGAAGAAACGATCAAAAACCACCAAAAATGTCATATTTTAGCATGTTGAAAAATGACCAAAAAATCGCATAGTATAGCCTTGCCAAAATGTCAAAATGTGACCAAAAATAAAAAGTGCTGAAAACAACATAGAATAGTCTGTTGAGACGTTATAGTGTAGCATGGTGAAGAAACGATCAAAAACCACCAAAAATGTCATATTTTAGCATGTTGAAAAAATGACCAAAAAAATCGCATAGTATAGCCTTGCCAAAAATGTCAAAATGTGACCAACAATAAAAAGTGCTGAAAACAACATAGAATAGTCTGTTGAGACGCGTTATAGTGTAGCATGGTGAAGAAACGATCAAAAACCACCAAAAATGTCATATTTTAGCATGTTGAAAAAATGACCAAAAAAATCGCATAGTATAGCCTTGCCAAAATGTCAAAATGTGACCAAAAATAAAAAGTGCTGAAAACAACATAGAATAGTCTGTTGAGACGCGTTATAGTGTAGCATGGTGAAGAAACGATCAAAAACCACCAAAAATGTCATATTTTAGCATGTTGAAAAAATGACCAAAAAAATCGCATAGTATAGCCTTGCCAAAAATGTCAAAATGTGACCAACAATAAAAAGTGCTGAAAACAACATAGAATAGTCTGTTGAGACGCGTTATAGTGTAGCATGGTGAAGAAACGATCAAAAACCACCAAAAATGTCATATTTTAGCATGTTGAAAAAATGACCAAAAAATCAGATAGTATAGCCTTGCCAAAAATGTCAAAATGTGACCAACAATAAAAGTGCTGAAAACAACATAGAATAGTCTGTTGAGACGCGTTATAGTGTAGCATCGTGAAAAAACGATCAAAAACCACCAAAAATGTCATATTTTAGCATGTTGAAAAAAATGACCAAAAAAATCGCATAGTATAGCCTTGCCAAAAATGTCAAAATGTGACCAAAAATAAAAAGTGCTGAAAACAACATAGAATAGTCTGTTGAGACGCGTTATAGTGTAGCATGGTGAAGAAACGATCAAAAACCACCAAAAATGTCATATTTTAGCATGTTGAAAAAATGACCAAAAAAATCGCATAGTATAGCCTTGCCAAAAATGTCAAAATGTGACCAAAAATAAAAGTGCTGAAAACAACATAGAATAGTGTGTTGAGACGCGTTATAGTGTAGCATGGTGAAGAAACGATCAAAAACCACCAAAAATGTCATATTTTAGCATGTTGAAAAAATGACCAAAAAAATCGCATAGTATAGCCTTGCCAAAAATGTCAAAATGTGACCAAAAATAAAAAGTGCTGAAAACAACATAGAATAGTCTGTTGAGACGCGTTATAGTGTAGCATGGTGAAGAAACGATCAAAAACCACCAAAAATGTCATATTTTAGCATGTTGAAAAATGACCAAAAAATCGCATAGTATAGCCTTGCCAAAAATGTCAAAATGTGACCAACAATAAAAGTGCTGAAAACAACATAGAATAGTCTGTTGAGATGCTTTATAGTGTAGCATGGTGAAGAAACGATCAAAAACCACCAAAAATGTCATATTTTAGCATGTTGAAAAAATGACCAAAAAAATCGCATAGTATAGCCTTGCCAAAAATGTCAAAATGTGACCAACAATAAAAAGTGCTGAAAACAACATAGAATAGTCTGTTGAGACGCGTAATAGTGTAGCATGGTGAAGAAACGATCAAAAACCACCAAAAATGTCATATTTTAGCATGTTGAAAAAATGACCAAAAAATCGCATAGTATAGCCTTGCCAAAAATGTCAAAATGTGACCAACAATAAAAGTGCTGAAAACAACATAGAATAGTCTGTTGAGACGCCGTTATAGTGTAGCATGGTGAAGAAACGATCAAAAACCACCAAAATGTCATATTTTAGCATGTTGAAAAATGACCAAAAGAACCGCATAGTATAGCCTTGCCAAAAATGTCAAAATGTGACCAAAAATAAAAAGGGCTGAAAACAACATAGAATAGTCTGTTGAGACGTGTTATTGTGTAGCATGGTGAAGAAACGATCAATAACCACCAAAAATGTCATATTTTAGCATGTTGAAAAATGACCAAAAAAATCGCATAGTATAGCCTTGCCAAAAATGTCAAAATGTGACCAAAATAAAAGTGCTGAAAACAACATAGAATAGTCTGTTGAGACACGTTATAGTGTAGCATGGTGAAGAAACGATCAAAAACCACCAAAAATGTCATATTTTAGCATGTTGAAAAATGACCAAAAAAATCGCATAGTATAGCCTTGCCAAAAATGTCAAAATGTGACCAAAAATAAAAAGTGCTGAAAACAACATAGAATAGTCTGTTGAGACGCGTTATAGTGTAGCATGGTGAAGAAACGATCAAAAACCAAAAATGTCATATTTTAGCATGTTGAAAAAATGACCAAAAAATCGTGATAGTATAGCCTTGCCAAAAATGTCAAAATGTGACCAACAATAAAAAGTGCTGAAAACAACATAGAATAGTCTGTTGAGACGCTGTTATAGTGTAGCATGGTGAAGAAACGATCAAAAACCACCAAAATGTCATATTTTAGCATGTTGAAAAATGACCAAAAAATCGCATAGTATAGCCTTGCCAAAATGTCAAAATGTGACCAACAATAAAAAGTGCTGAAAACAACATAGAATAGTCTGTTGAGACGCGTTATAGTGTAGCATGGTGAAGAAACGATCAAAACCACCAAAATGTCATATTTTAGCATGTTGAAAAATGACCAAAAAATCGCATAGTATAGCCTTGCCAAAATGTCAAAATGTGACCAACAATAAAAAGTGCTGAAAACAACATAGAATAGTCTGTTGAGACGCGTTATAGTGTAGCATGGTGAAGAAACGATCAAAAACCACCAAAATGTCATATTTTAGCATGTTGAAAAAATGACCAAAAAAATCGCATAGTATAGCCTTGCCAAAAATGTCAAAATGTGACCAAAAATAAAAGTGCTGAAAACAACATAGAATAGTCTGTTGAGACGCGTTATAGTGTAGCATGGTGAAGAAACGATCAAAAACCACCAAAAATGTCATATTTTAGCATGTTGAAAAATGACCAAAAAATCGCATAGTATAGCCTTGCCAAAAATGTCAAAATGTGACCAACAATAAAAAGTGCTGAAAACAACATAGAATAGTCTGTTGAGACGCCAGCGTAATAGTGTAGCATGGTGAAGAAACGATCAAAAACCACCAAAATGTCATATTTTAGCATGTTGAAAAAATGACCAAAAAATCGCATAGTATAGCCTTGCCAAAAATGTCAAAATGTGACCAACAATAAAAAGTGCTGAAAACAACATAGAATAGTCTGTTGAGACGCGTTATAGTGTAGCATGGTGAAGAAACGATCAAAACCACCAAAAATGTCATATTTTAGCATGTTGAAAAATGACCAAAAAAATCGCATAGTATAGCCTTGCCAAAAATGTCAAAATGTGACCAACAATAAAAAGTGCTGAAAACAACATAGAATAGTCTGTTGAGACGTTATAGTGTAGCATGGTGAAGAAACGATCAAAAACCACCAAAATGTCATATTTTAGCATGTTGAAAAATGACCAAAAAAATCGCATAGTATAGCCTTGCCAAAATGTCAAAATGTGACCAACAGTAAAAAGTGCTGAAAACAACATAGAATAGTGTGTTGAGACGCGTTATAGTGTAGCATGGTGAAGAAACGATCAAAAACCACCAAAAATGTCATATTTTAGCATGTTGAAAAATTCACCAAAAAATCGCATAGTATAGCCTTGCCAAAAATGTCAAAATGTGACCAACAATAAAAAGTGCTGAAAACAACATAGAATAGTCTGTTGAGACGCGTTATAGTGTAGCATGGTGAAGAAACGATCAAAAACCACCAAAATGTCATATTTTAGCATGTTGAAAAAATGACCAAAAAATCGCATAGTATAGCCTGGCCAAAAATGTCAAAATGTGACAAAACATAAAAAGTGCTGAAAACAACATAGAATAGTCTGTTGAGACACGTTATAGTGTAGCATGGTGAAGAAACGATCAAAAACCACCAAAAATGTCATATTTTAGCATGTTGAAAAAATGACCAAAAAATCGCATAGTATAGCCTTGCCAAAATGTCAAAATGTGACCAACAATAAAAAGTGCTGAAAACAACATAGAATAGTCTGTTGAGACGCGTTATAGTGTAGCATGGTGAAGAAACGATCAAAAACCACCAAAAATGTCATATTTTAGCATGTTGAAAAATGACCAAAAAATCGTGATAGTATAGCTCTTGCCAAAAATGTCAAAATGTGACCAACAATAAAAAGTGCTGAAAACAACATAGAATAGTCTGTTGAGACGCGTTATAGTGTAGCATGGTGAAGAAACGATCAAAAACCACCAAAATGTCATATTTTAGCATGTTGAAAAATGACCAAAAAAATCGCATAGTATAGCCTTGCCAAAAATGTCAAAATGTGACCAAAAATAAAAGTGCTGAAAACAACATAGAATAGTCTGTTGAGACGCGTAATAGTGTAGCATGGTGAAGAAACGATCAAAACCACCAAAAATGTCATATTTTAGCATGTTGAAAAACTGACCAAAAAAATCGCATAGTATAGCCTTGCCAAAAATGTCAAAATGTGACCAACAATAAAAAGGGCTGAAAACAACATAGAATAGTCTGTTGAGACGCGTAATAGTGTAGCATGGTGAAGAAACGATCAAAAACCACCAAAAATGTCATATTTTAACATGTTGAAAAATGACCAAAAAATCGCATAGTATAGCCTTGCCAAAATGTCAAAATGTGACCAAAAATAAAAAGTGCTGAAAACAACATAGAATAGTCTGTTGAGACGCGTTATAGTGTAGCATGGTGAAGAAACGATCAAAACCACCAAAATGTCATATTTTAGCATGTTGAAAAATGACCAAAAAATCGCATAGTATAGCCTTGCCAAAAATGTCAAAATGTGACCAACAATAAAAGTGCTGAAAACAACATAGAATAGTCTGTTGAGACGTGTTATTGTGTAGCATGGTGAAGAAACGATCAATAACCACCAAGAATGTCATATTTTAGCATGTTGAAAAAATGACCAAAAAAATCGCATAGTATAGCCTTGCCAAAAATGTCAAAATGTGACCAAAAATAAAAAGTGCTGAAAACGAACATAGAATAGTCTGTTGAGACGCGTTATAGTGTAGCATGGTGAAGAAACGATCAAAAACCACCAAAAATGTCATATTTTAGCATGTTGAAAAAATGACCAAAAAAATCGCATAGTATAGCCTTGCCAAAAATGTCAAAATGTGACCAAAAATAAAAAGTGCTGAAAACAACATAGAATAGTCTGTTGAGACGCGTAATAGTGTAGCATGGTGAAGAAACGATCAAAAACCACCAAAAATGTCATATTTTAGCATGTTGAAAAATGACCAAAAAATCGCATAGTATAGCCTTGCCAAAAATGTCAAAATGTGACCAACAATAAAAAGTGCTGAAAACAACATAGAATAGTCTGTTGAGACGCTGTTATAGTGTAGCATGGTGAAGAAACGATCAAAAACCACCAAAATGTCATATTTTAGCATGTTGAAAAATGACCAAAAAATCGTGATAGTATAGCCTTGCCAAAAATGTCAAAATGTGACCAACAATAAAAAGTGCTGAAAACAACATAGAATAGTCTGTTGAGACGCGTAATAGTGTAGCATGGTGAAGAAACGATCAAAAAACACCAAAAATGTCATATTTTAGCATGTTGAAAAATGACCAAAAAATCGCATAGTATAGCCTTGCCAAAATGTCAAAATGTGACCAAAAATAAAAGTGCTGAAAACAACATAGAATAGTCTGTTGAGACGCGTTATAGTGTAGCATGGTGAAGAAACGATCAAAAACCACCAAAAATGTCATATTTTAGCATGTTGAAAAAATGACCAAAAAAATCGCATAGTATAGCCTTGCCAAAATGTCAAAATGTGACCAACAATAAAAAGTGCTGAAAACAACATAGAATAGTCTGTTGAGACGCGTTATAGTGTAGCATGGTGAAGAAACGATCAAAACCACCAAAAATGTCATATTTTAGCATGTTGAAAAATGACCAAAAAATCGTGATAGTATAGCCTTGCCAAAAATGTCAAAATGTGACCAACAATAAAAAGTGCTGAAAACAACATAGAATAGTCTGTTGAGACGCGTTATAGTGTAGCATGGTGAAGAAACGATCAAAAACCACCAAAATGTCATATTTTAGCATGTTGAAAAAATGACCAAAAAATCGCATAGTATAGCCTTGCCAAAAATGTCAAAATGTGACCAATAATAAAAGTGCTGAAAACAACATAGAATAGTCTGTTGAGACGCTGTTATAGTGTAGCATGGTGAAGAAACGATCAAAAACCACCAAAAATGTCATATTTTAGCATGTTGAAAAAATGACCAAAAAATCGCATAGTATAGCCTTGCCAAAAATGTCAAAATGTGACCAACAATAAAAAGTGCTGAAAACAACATAGAATAGTCTGTTGAGACGTTATAGTGTAGCATGGTGAAGAAACGATCAAAAACCACCAAAAATGTCATATTTTAGCATGTTGAAAAATGACCAAAAAAATCGCATAGTATAGCCTTGCCAAAAATGTCAAAATGTGACCAACAATAAAAAGTGCTGAAAACAACATATAATAGTCTGTTGAGACGCCGTTATAGTGTAGCATGGTGAAGAAACGATCAAAAACCACCAAAAATGTCATATTTTAGCATGTTGAAAAATGACCAAAAAAATCGCATAGTATAGCCTTGCCAAAATGTCAAAATGTGACCAACAATAAAAAGTGCTGAAAACAACATAGAATAGTCTGTTGAGACGCCAAGTATAGTGTAGCATGGTGAAGAAACGATCAAAAACCACCAAAATGTCATATTTTAGCATGTTGAAAAATGACCAAAAAATCGTATAGTATAGCCTTGCCAAAATGTCAAAATGTGACCAACAATAAAAGTGCTGAAAACAACATAGAATAGTCTGTTGAGACGCGTTATAGTGTAGCATGGTGAAGAAACGATCAAAACCACCAAAATGTCATATTTTAGCATGTTGAAAAATGACCAAAAAATCGCATAGTATAGCCTTGCCAAAAATGTCAAAATGTGACCAACAATAAAAGTGCTGAAAACAACATAGAATAGTCTGTTGAGACGCTGTTATAGTGTAGCATGGTGAAGAAACGATCAAAAACCACCAAAATGTCATATTTTAGCATGTTGAAAAATGACCAAAAAATCGCATAGTATAGCCTTGCCAAAAATGTCAAAATGTGACCAAAAATAAAAAGTGCTGAAAACAACATAGAATAGTCTGTTGAGACGCTGTTATAGTGTAGCATGGTGAAGAAACGATCAAAAACCACCAAAATGTCATATTTTAGCATGTTGAAAAAATGACCAAAAAATCGTGATAGTATAGCCTTGCCAAAAATGTCAAAATGTGACCAAAAATAAAAAGTGCTGAAAACAACATAGAATAGTCTGTTGAGACGTTATAGTGTAGCATGGTGAAGAAACGATCAAAACCACCAAAATGTCATATTTTAGCATGTTGAAAAATGACCAAAAAATCGCATAGTATAGCCTTGCCAAAATGTCAAAATGTGACCAACAATAAAAGTGCTGAAAACAACATAGAATAGTCTGTTGAGACGCGTAATAGTGTAGCATGGTGAAGAAACGATCAAAAACCACCAAAATGTCATATTTTAGCATGTTGAAAAAATGACCAAAAAAATCGCATAGTATAGCCTTGCCAAAATGTCAAAATGTGACCAACAATAAAAAGTGCTGAAAACAACATAGAATAGTCTGTTGAGACGCGTTATAGTGTAGCATGGTGAAGAAACGATCAAAACCACCAAAATGTCATATTTTAGCATGTTGAAAAATGACCAAAAAATCGCATAGTATAGCCTTGCCAAAATGTCAAAATGTGACCAACAATAAAAAGTGCTGAAAACAACATAGAATAGTCTGTTGAGACGCTGTTATAGTGTAGCATGGTGAAGAAACGATCAAAACCACCAAAATGTCATATTTTAGCATGTTGAAAAATGACCAAAAAATCGCATAGTATAGCCTTGCCAAAATGTCAAAATGTGACCAACAATAAAAGTGCTGAAAACAACATAGAATAGTCTGTTGAGACGCTGTAATAGTGTAGCATGGTGAAGAAACGATCAAAAACCACCAAAAATGTCATATTTTAGCATGTTGAAAAAATGACCAAAAAATCGCATAGTATAGCCTTGCCAAAATGTCAAAATGTGACCAACAATAAAAAGTGCTGAAAACAACATAGAATAGTCTGTTGAGACGCGTTATAGTGTAGCATGGTGAAGAAACGATCAAAACCACCAAAAATGTCATATTTTAGCATGTTGAAAAATGACCAAAAAATCGTGATAGTATAGCCTTGCCAAAAATGTCAAAATGTGACCAACAATAAAAAGTGCTGAAAACAACATAGAATAGTCTGTTGAGACGCTGTTATAGTGTAGCATGGTGAAGAAACGATCAAAACCACCAAAAATGTCATATTTTAGCATGTTGAAAAATGACCAAAAAATCGCATAGTATAGCCTTGCCAAAATGTCAAAATGTGACCAACAATAAAAAGTGCTGAAACCAACATAGAATAGTCTGTTGAGACGCCGTTATAGTGTAGCATGGTGAAGAAACGATCAAAACCACCAAAATGTCATATTTTAGCATGTTGAAAAATGACCAAAAAATCGCATAGTATAGCCTTGCCAAAAATGTCAAAATGTGACCAAAAATAAAAAGTGCTGAAAACAACATAGAATAGTCTGTTGAGACGTTATAGTGTAGCATGGTGAAGAAACGATCAAAAACCACCAAAAATGTCATATTTTAGCATGTTGAAAAATGACCAAAAAATCGCATAGTATAGCCTTGCCAAAATGTCAAAATGTGACCAACAATAAAAAGTGCTGAAAACAACATAGAATAGTCTGTTGAGACGTTATAGTGTAGCATGGTGAAGAAACGATCAAAAACCACCAAAATGTCATATTTTAGCATGTTGAAAAAATGACCAAAAAAATCGCATAGTATAGCCTTGCCAAAAATGTCAAAATGTGACCAAAAATAAAAGTGCTGAAAACAACATAGAATAGTCTGTTGAGACGTTATAGTGTAGCATGGTGAAGAAACGATCAAAACCACCAAAATGTCATATTTTAGCATGTTGAAAAATGACCAAAAAATCGCATAGTATAGCCTTGCCAAAATGTCAAAATGTGACCAACAATAAAAAGTGCTGAAAACAACATAGAATAGTCTGTTGAGACGCGTTATAGTGTAGCATGGTGAAGAAACGATCAAAAACCACCAAAATGTCATATTTTAGCATGTTGAAAAAATGACCAAAAAAATCGTGATAGTATAGCCTTGCCAAAATGTCAAAATGTGACCAACAATAAAAAGTGCTGAAAACAACATAGAATAGTCTGTTGAGACGCGTTATAGTGTAGCATGGTGAAGAAACGATCAAAACCACCAAAAATGTCATATTTTAGCATGTTGAAAAATGACCAAAAAATCGCATAGTATAGCCTTGCCAAAAATGTCAAAATGTGACCAACAATAAAAAGTGCTGAAAACAACATAGAATAGTCTGTTGAGACGCTATAGTGTAGCATGGTGAAGAAACGATCAAAAACCACCAAAATGTCATATTTTAGCATGTTGAAAAAATGACCAAAAAATCGCATAGTATAGCCTTGCCAAAATGTCAAAATGTGACCAAAAATAAAAGTGCTGAAAACAACATAGAATAGTCTGTTGAGACGCGTTATAGTGTAGCATGGTGAAGAAACGATCAAAACCACCAAAATGTCATATTTTAGCATGTTGAAAAATGACCAAAAAATCGCATAGTATAGCCTTGCCAAAAATGTCAAAATGTGACCAAAATAAAAAGTGCTGAAAACAACATAGAATAGTCTGTTGAGACGCGTTATAGTGTAGCATGGTGAAGAAACGATCAAAACCACCAAAAATGTCATATTTTAGCATGTTGAAAAAATGACCAAAAAATCGCATAGTATAGCCTTGCCAAAATGTCAAAATGTGACCAACAATAAAAGTGCTGAAAACAACATAGAATAGTCTGTTGAGACGCGTTATAGTGTAGCATGGTGAAGAAACGATCAAAACCACCAAAAATGTCATATTTTAGCATGTTGAAAAATGACCAAAAAATCGCATAGTATAGCCTTGCCAAAAATGTCAAAATGTGACCAAAAATAAAAGTGCTGAAAACAACATAGAATAGTCTGTTGAGACGCGTTATAGTGTAGCATGGTGAAGAAACGATCAAAAACCACCAAAATGTCATATTTTAGCATGTTGAAAAATGACCAAAAAATCGCATAGTATAGCCTTGCCAAAATGTCAAAATGTGACCAACAATAAAAAGTGCTGAAAACAACATAGAATAGGCTGTTGAGACGCGTTATAGTGTAGCATGGTGAAGAAACGATCAAAACCACCAAAAATGTCATATTTTAGCATGTTGAAAAATGACCAAAAAATCGCATAGTATAGCCTTGCCAAAATGTCAAAATGTGACCAACAATAAAAAGTGCTGAAAACAACATAGAATAGTCTGTTGAGATGCGTTATAGTGTAGCATGGTGAAGAAACGATCAAAAACCACCAAAAAATGTCATATTTTAGCATGTTGAAAAATGACCAAAAAATCGCATAGTATAGCCTTGCCAAAATGTCAAAATGTGACCAAAAATAAAAAGTGCTGAAAACAACATAGAATAGTCTGTTGAGACACGTTATAGTGTAGCATGGTGAAGAAACGATCAAAACCACCAAAATGTCATATTTAGCATGTTGAAAAAATGACCAAAAAATCGCATAGTATAGCCTTGCCAAAATGTCAAAATGTGACCAACAATAAAAAGTGCTGAAAACAACATAGAATAGTCTGTTGAGACGTTATAGTGTAGCATGGTGAAGAAACGATCAAAAACCACCAAAATGTCATATTTTAGCATGTTGAAAAATGACCAAAAAATCGCATAGTATAGCCTTGCCAAAAATGTCAAAATGTGACCAAAAATAAAAAGTGCTGAAAACAACATAGAATAGTCTGTTGAGACGTGTTATAGTGTAGCATGGTGAAGAAACGATCAAAAACCACCAAAAATGTCATATTTTAGCATGTTGAAAAATGACCAAAAAAATCGCATAGCATAGCCTTGCCAAAAATGTCAAAATGTGACCAAAAATAAAAAGTGCTGAAAACAACATAGAATAGTCTGTTGAGACGCGTTATAGTGTAGCATGGTGAAGAAACGATCAAAAACCACCAAAATGTCATATTTTAGCATGTTGAAAAATGACCAAAAAATCGCATAGTATAGCCTTGCCAAAAATGTCAAAATGTGACCAACAATAAAAGTGCTGAAAACAACATAGAATAGTCTGTTGAGACGTGTTATAGTGTAGCATGGTGAAGAAACAATCAAAACCACCAAAAATGTCATATTTTAGCATGTTGAAAAAATGACCAAAAAATCGCATAGTATAGCCTTGCCAAAATGTCAAAATGTGACCAACAATAAAAAGTGCTGAAAACAACATAGAATAGTCTGTTGAGACGCGTAATAGTGTAGCATGGTGAAGAAACGATCAAAAACCACCAAAATGTCATATTTTAGCATGTTGAAAAATGACCAAAAAATCGTATAGTATAGCCTTGCCAAAATGTCAAAATGTGACCAAAAATAAAAAGTGCTGAAAACAACATAGAATAGTCTGTTGAGACGCCAAGTATAGTGTAGCATGGTGAAGAAACGATCAAAACCACCAAAAATGTCATATTTTAGCATGTTGAAAAATGACCAAAAAAATCGCATAGTATAGCCTTGCCAAAAATGTCAAAATGTGACCAAAAATAAAAAGTGCTGAAAACAACATAGAATAGTCTGTTGAGACGTTATAGTGTAGCATGGTGAAGAAACGATCAAAAACCACCAAAATGTCATATTTTAGCATGTTGAAAAATGACCAAAAAATCGCATAGTATAGCCTTGCCAAAAATGTCAAAATGTGACCAACAATAAAAGTGCTGAAAACAACATAGAATAGTCTGTTGAGATGCGTTATAGTGTAGCATGGTGAAGAAACAATCAAAACCACCAAAAATGTCATATTTTAGCATGTTGAAAAATGACCAAAAAATCGCATAGTATAGCCTTGCCAAAATGTCAAAATGTGACCAAAAATAAAAGTGCTGAAAACAACATAGAATAGTGTGTTGAGATGCGTTATAGTGTAGCATGGTGAAGAAACGATCAAAAACCACCAAAAATGTCATATTTTAGCATGTTGAAAAAATGACCAAAAAAATCGCATAGTATAGCCTTGCCAAAAATGTCAAAATGTGACCAAAAATAAAAAGTGCTGAAAACAACATAGAATAGTCTGTTGAGACGCGTTATAGTGTAGCATGGTGAAGAAACGATCAAAAACCACCAAAATGTCATATTTTAGCATGTTGAAAAATGACCAAAAAATCGTATAGTATAGCCTTGCCAAAATGTCAAAATGTGACCAACAATAAAAAGTGCTGAAAACAACATAGAATAGTCTGTTGAGACGCCAGAATGATGTAGCATGGTGAAGAAACGATCAAAAACCACCAAAATGTCATATTTTAGCATGTTGAAAAAATGACCAAAAAATCGCATAGTATAGCCTTGCCAAAAATGTCAAAATGTGACCAACAATAAAAGTGCTGAAAACAACATAGAATAGTCTGTTGAGATGCGTTATAGTGTAGCATGGTGAAGAAACGATCAAAACCACCAAAAATGTCATATTTTAGCATGTTGAAAAAATGACCAAAAAATCGTGATAGTATAGCCTTGCCAAAAATGTCAAAATGTGACCAAAAATAAAAAGGACTGAAAACAACATAGAATAGTCTGTTGAGACACGTTATAGTGTAGCATGGTGAAGAAACGATCAAAAACCACCAAAAATGTCATGTTTTAGCATGTTGAAAAATGACCAAAAAATCGCATAGTATAGCCTTGCCAAAATGTCAAAATGTGACCAACAATAAAAAGTGCTGAAAACAACATAGAATAGTCTGTTGAGACGCTGTAATAGTGTAGCATGGTGAAGAAACGATCAAAACCACCAAAATGTCATATTTTAGCATGTTGAAAAATGACCAAAAAATCGCATAGTATAGCCTTGCCAAAAATGTCAAAATGTGACCAAAATAAAAAGTGCTGAAAACAACATAGAATAGTGTGTTGAGACACGTTATAGTGTAGCATGGTGAAGAAACGATCAAAAACCACCAAAAATGTCATATTTTAGCATGTTGAAAAATGACCAAAAAAATCATAGTATAGCCTTGCCAAAATGTCAAAATGTGACCAAAAATAAAAGTGCTGAAAACAACATAGAATTGTCTGTTGAGACGCGTAATAGTGTAGCATGGTGAAGAAACGATCAAAACCACCAAAATGTCATATTTTAGCATGTTGAAAAAATGACCAAAAATCGTGATAGTATAGCCTTGCCAAAATGTCAAAATGTGACCAACAATAAAAAGGGCTGAAAACAACATAGAATAGTCTGTTGAGACACGTTATAGTGTAGCATGGTGAAGAAACGATCAAAAACCACCAAAAATGTCATATTTTCGCATGTTGAAAAAATGACCAAAAAAATCGCATAGTACAGCCTTGCCAAAAATGTCAAAATGTGACCAACAATAAAAAGTGCTGAAAACAACATAGAATAGTCTGTTGAGACGCTGTTATAGTGTAGCATGGTGAAGAAACGATCAAAACCACCAAAATGTCATATTTTAACATGTTGAAAAATGACCAAAAAATTGCATAGTATAGCCTTGCCAAAATGTCAAAATGTGACCAAAAATAAAAAGTGCTGAAAACAACATAGAATAGTCTGTTGAGACGCGTTATAGTGTAGCATGGTGAAGAAACGATCAAAAACCACCAAAATGTCATATTTTAGCATGTTGAAAAATGACCAAAAAAATCGCATAGTATAGCCTTGCCAAAATGTCAAAATGTGACCAAAAATAAAAAGGGCTGAAAACAACATAGAATAGTCTGTTGAGACGCGTAATAGTGTAGCATGGTGAAGAAACGATCAAAAACCACCAAAAATGTCATATTTTAGCATGTTGAAAAAATGACCAAAAAAATCGCATAGTATAGCCTTGCCAAAAATGTCAAAATGTGACCAAAAATAAAAAGGGCTGAAAACAACATAGAATAGTCTGTTGAGACGCGAAATAGTGTAGCATGGTGAAGAAACGATCAAAAACCACCAAAAATGTCATATTTTAGCATGTTGAAAAAATTACCAAAAAAATCGCATAGTATAGCCTTGCCAAAAATGTCAAAATGTGACCAAAATAAAAAGTGCTGAAAACAACATAGAATAGTCTGTTGAGACACGTTATAGTGTAGCATGGTGAAGAAACGATCAAAAACCACCAAAATGTCATATTTTAGCATGTTGAAAAATGACCAAAAAATCGCATAGTATAGCCTTGCCAAAATGTCAAAATGTGACCAACAATAAAAAGTGCTGAAAACAACATAGAATAGTGTGTTGAGATGCGTTATAGTGTAGCATGGTGAAGAAACAATCAAAAACCACCAAAAATGTCATATTTTAGCATGTTGAAAAAATGACCAAAAAAATCGCATAGTATAGCCTTGCCAAAAATGTCAAAATGTGACCAACAATAAAAAGGGCTGAAAACAACATAGAATAGTCTGTTGAGACGCGTAATGATGTAGCATGGTGAAGAAACGATCAAAAACCACCAAAAATGTCATATTTTAGCATGTTGAAAAAATGACCAAAAAAATCGCATAGTATAGCCTTGCCAAAAATGTCAAAATGTGACCAACAATAAAAAGTGCTGAAAACAACATAGAATAGTCTGTTGAGATGCATTATAGTGTAGCATGGTGAAGAAACGATCAAAAACCACCAAAAATGTCATATTTTAACATGTTGAAAAAATGACCAAAAAAATCGTGATAGTATAGCCTTGCCAAAATGTCAAAATGTGACCAAAAATAAAAAGGACTGAAAACAACATAGAATAGTCTGTTGAGACACGTTATAGTGTAGCATGGTGAAGAAACGATCAAAAACCACCAAAAATGTCATGTTTTAGCATGTTGAAAAATTGACCAAAAAAATCGCATAGTATAGCCTTGCCAAAAATGTCAAAATGTGACCAACAATAAAAAGTGCTGAAAACAACATAGAATAGTCTGTTGAGACGCGTAATAGTGTAGCATGGTGAAGAAACGATCAAAAACCACCAAAAATGTCATATTTTAGCATGTTGAAAAATGACCAAAAAATCGCATAGTATAGCCTTGCCAAAAATGTCAAAATGTGACCAAAAATAAAAAGGGCTGAAAACAACATAGAATAGTGTGTTGAGACACGTTATAGTGTAGCATGGTGAAGAAACGATCAAAAACCACCAAAAATGTCATATTTTAGCATGTTGAAAAAATGACCAAAAAATCGCATAGTATAGCCTTGCCAAAATGTCAAAATGTGACCAAAATAAAAAGGGCTGAAAACAACATAGAATAGTCTGTTGAGACGCGTAATAGTGTAGCATGGTGAAGAAACGATCAAAAACCACCAAAAATGTCATATTTTAGCATGTTGAAAAAATGACCAAAAAAATCGCATAGTATAGCCTTGCCAAAAATGTCAAAATGTGACCAACAATAAAAAGGGCTGAAAACAACATAGAATAGTCTGTTGAGACGTGTTATTGTGTAGCATGGTGAAGAAACAATCAAAAACCACCAAAATGTCATATTTTAGCATGTTGAAAAAATGACCAAAAAATCCATAGTATAGCCTTGCCAAAAATGTCAAAATGTGACCAACAATAAAAGTGCTGAAAACAACATAGAATAGTCTGTTGAGACGTTATAGTGTAGCATGGTGAAGAAACGATCAAAAACCACCAAAAATGTCATATTTTAACATGTTGAAAAATGACCAAAAAATCGCATAGTATAGCCTTGCCAAAATGTCAAAATGTGACCAAAAATAAAAGGGCTGAAAACAACATAGAATAGTCTGTTGAGACGCCGTTATTGTGTAGCATGGTGAAGAAACGATCAAAAACCACCAAAAATGTCATATTTTAGCATGTTGAAAAATGACAAAAAAATCGCATAGTATAGCCTTGCCAAAAATGTCAAAATGTGACCAACAATAAAAAGGGCTGAAAACAACATAGAATAGTCTGTTGAGACACGTTATAGTGTAGCATGGTGAAGAAACGATCAAAAACCACCAAAAATGTCATATTTTAGCATGTTGAAAAATGACCAAAAAATCGCATAGTATAGCCTTGCCAAAATGTCAAAATGTGACCAAAAATAAAAAGGGCTGAAAACAACATAGAATAGTCTGTTGAGACGCGTTATTGTGTAGCATGGTGAAGAAACGACCAAAACCACCAAAAATGTCATATTTTAACATGTTGAAAAATGACCAAAAATCGCATAGTATAGCCTTGCCAAAAATGTCAAATGTGACCAAAAATAAAAAGGGCTGAAAACAACATAGAATAGTCTGTTGAGATGCGTTATTGTGTAGCATGGTGAAGAAACGATCAAAAAACACCAAAAATGTCATATTTTAGCATGTTGAAAAATGACCAAAAAATCGTGATAGTATAGCCTTGCCAAAATGTCAAAATGTGACCAACAATAAAAAGGGCTGAAAACAACATAGAATAGTCTGTTGAGACGCGTAATGATGTAGCATGGTGAAGAAACGATCAAAAACCACCAAAATGTCATATTTTAGCATGTTGAAAAATGACCAAAAAATCGCATAGTATAGCCTTGCCAAAAATGTCAAAATGTGACCAACAATAAAAAGTGCTGAAAACAACATAGAATAGTCTGTTGAGATGCGTTATAGTGTAGCATGGTGAAGAAACGATCAAAAACCACCAAAAATGTCATATTTTAGCATGTTGAAAAAATGACCAAAAAAATCGCATAGTATAGCCTTGCCAAAAATGTCAAAATGTGACCAACAATAAAAAGTGCTGAAAACAACATAGAATAGTCTGTTGAGATGCGTTATAGTGTAGCATGGTGAAGAAACGATCAAAAACCACCAAAAATGTCATATTTTAACATGTTGAAAAAATGACCAAAAAAATCGCATAGTATAGCCTTGCCAAAAATGTCAAAATGTGACCAAAAATAAAAAGGACTGAAAACAACATAGAATAGTCTGTTGAGACACGTTATAGTGTAGCATGGTGAAGAAACGATCAAAACCACCAAAATGTCATGTTTTAGCATGTTGAAAAATGACCAAAAAATCGCATAGTATAGCCTTGCCAAAATGTCAAAATGTGACCAACAATAAAAAGTGCTGAAAACAACATAGAATAGTCTGTTGAGACGCGTAATAGTGTAGCATGGTGAAGAAACGATCAAAACCACCAAAATGTCATATTTTAGCATGTTGAAAAAATGACCAAAAAAATCGCATAGTATAGCCTTGCCAAAAATGTCAAAATGTGACCAAAAATAAAAAGGGCTGAAAACAACATAGAATAGTGTGTTGAGACACGTTATAGTGTAGCATGGTGAAGAAACGATCAAAAACCACCAAAAATGTCATATTTTAGCATGTTGAAAAAATGACCAAAAAATCGCATAGTATAGCCTTGCCAAAAATGTCAAAATGTGACCAAAAATAAAAAGGGCTGAAAACAACATAGAATTGTCTGTTGAGACGCGTAATAGTGTAGCATGGTGAAGAAACGATCAAAAACCACCAAAAATGTCATATTTTAGCATGTTGAAAAAATGACCAAAAAAATCGCATAGTATAGCCTTGCCAAAAATGTCAAAATGTGACCAACAATAAAAAGGGCTGAAAACAACATAGAATAGTCTGTTGAGACGTGTTATTGTGTAGCATGGTGAAGAAACAATCAAAAACCACCAAAATGTCATATTTTAGCATGTTGAAAAATGACCAAAAAATCGCATAGTACAGCCTTGCCAAAATGTCAAAATGTGACCAACAATAAAAAGTGCTGAAAACAACATAGAATAGTCTGTTGAGACGCCAGAATGATGTAGCATGGTGAAGAAACGATCAAAAACCACCAAAATGTCATATTTTAACATGTTGAAAAATGACCAAAAAATTGCATAGTATAGCCTTGCCAAAAATGTCAAAATGTGACCAAAAATAAAAAGGGCTGAAAACAACATAGAATAGTCTGTTGAGACGCGTTATTGTGTAGCATGGTGAAGAAACGATCAAAAACCACCAAAAATGTCATATTTTAGCATGTTGAAAAAATGACCAAAAAAATCGCATAGTATAGCCTTGCCAAAAATGTCAAAATGTGACCAAAAATAAAAAGGGCTGAAAACAACATAGAATAGTCTGTTGAGACGCGTTATTGTGTAGCATGGTGAAGAAACGATCAAAAACCACCAAAAATGTCATATTTTAGCATGTTGAAAAACTGACCAAAAAAATCGCATAGTATAGCCTTGCCAAAAATGTCAAAATGTGACCAAAACTAAAAAGGGCTGAAAACAACATAGAATAGTCTGTTGAGACGTAATAGTGTAGCATGGTGAAGAAACGATCAAAAACCACCAAAATGTCATATTTTAGCATGTTGAAAAATGACCAAAAAATCGCATAGTATAGCCTTGCCAAAAATGTCAAAATGTGACCAAAAATAAAAAGGGCTGAAAACAACATAGAATAGTCTGTTGAGACACGTTATAGTGTAGCATGGTGAAGAAACGATCAAAAACCACCAAAATGTCATATTTTAGCATGTTGAAAAATGACCAAAAAATCGCATAGTATAGCCTTGCCAAAATGTCAAAATGTGACCAACAATAAAAAGTGCTGAAAACAACATAGAATAGTGTGTTGAGATGCGTTATAGTGTAGCATGGTGAAGAAACAATCAAAAACCACCAAAAATGTCATATTTTAGCATGTTGAAAAAATGACCAAAAAAATCGCATAGTATAGCCTTGCCAAAAATGTCAAAATGTGACCAACAATAAAAAGGGCTGAAAACAACATAGAATAGTCTGTTGAGACGCGTAATAGTGTAGCATGGTGAAGAAACGATCAAAAACCACCAAAAATGTCATATTTTAGCATGTTGAAAAATGACCAAAAAATCGCATAGTATAGCCTTGCCAAAATGTCAAAATGTGACCAACAATAAAAAGTGCTGAAAACAACATAGAATAGTCTGTTGAGATGCATTATAGTGTAGCATGGTGAAGAAACGATCAAAAACCACCAAAAATGTCATATTTTAACATGTTGAAAAAATGACCAAAAAAATCGCATAGTATAGCCTTGCCAAAATGTCAAAATGTGACCAAAATAAAAAGGACTGAAAACAACATAGAATAGTCTGTTGAGACACGTTATAGTGTAGCATGGTGAAGAAACGATCAAAAACCACCAAAATGTCATATTTTAGCATGTTGAAAAATGACCAAAAAATCGCATAGTATAGCCTTGCCAAAAATGTCAAAATGTGACCAACAATAAAAGTGCTGAAAACAACATAGAATAGTCTGTTGAGACGCGTAATAGTGTAGCATGGTGAAGAAACGATCAAAACCACCAAAATGTCATATTTTAGCATGTTGAAAAAATGACCAAAAAATCGCATAGTATAGCCTTGCCAAAAATGTCAAAATGTGACCAACAATAAAAAGGGCTGAAAACAACATAGAATAGTCTGTTGAGACACGTTATAGTGTAGCATGGTGAAGAAACGATCAAAACCACCAAAAATGTCATATTTTAGCATGTTGAAAAAATGACCAAAAAAATCGCATAGTATAGCCTTGCCAAAAATGTCAAAATGTGACCAACAATAAAAAGTGCTGAAAACAACATAGAATAGTCTGTTGAGACGCGTAATGATGTAGCATGGTGAAGAAACGATCAAAAACCACCAAAAATGTCATATTTTAACATGTTGAAAAAATGACCAAAAAAATCGCATAGTATAGCCTTGCCAAAATGTCAAAATGTGACCAAAAATAAAAGTGCTGAAAACAACATAGAATAGTGTGTTGAGACACGTTATAGTGTAGCATGGTGAAGAAACGATCAAAAACCACCAAAAATGTCATATTTTAGCATGTTGAAAAAATGACCAAAAAAATCGCATAGTATAGCCTTGCCAAAAATGTCAAAATGTGACCAACAATAAAAAGTGCTGAAAACAACATAGAATAGTCTGTTGAGACGCGTTATAGTGTAGCATGGTGAAGAAACGATCAAAACCACCAAAAATGTCATATTTTAGCATGTTGAAAAATGACCAAAAAATCGTGATAGTATAGCCTTGCCAAAAATGTCAAAATGTGACCAAAAATAAAAAGGGCTGAAAACAACATAGAATAGTCTGTTGAGACGCGTTATTGTGTAGCATGGTGAAGAAACGATCAAAAACCACCAAAAATGTCATATTTTAGCATGTTGAAAAAATGACCAAAAAAATCGCATAGTATAGCCTTGCCAAAAATGTCAAAATGTGACCAAAAATAAAAAGGGCTGAAAACAACATAGAATAGTCTGTTGAGACACGTTATAGTGTAGCATGGTGAAGAAACGATCAAAAACCACCAAAAATGTCATATTTTAGCATGTTGAAAAATGACCAAAAAATCGCATAGTATAGCCTTGCCAAAAATGTCAAAATGTGACCAACAATAAAAAGTGCTGAAAACAACATAGAATAGTGTGTTGAGATGCGTTATAGTGTAGCATGGTGAAGAAACGATCAAAAACCACCAAAAATGTCATATTTTAGCATGTTGAAAAAATGACCAAAAAATCGTGATAGTATAGCCTTGCCAAAAATGTCAAAATGTGACCAACAATAAAAAGTGCTGAAAACAACATAGAATAGTGTGTTGAGATGCGTTATAGTGTAGCATGGTGAAGAAACAATCAAAAACCACCAAAAATGTCATATTTTAGCATGTTGAAAAAATGACCAAAAAAATCGCATAGTATAGCCTTGCCAAAAATGTCAAAATGTGACCAACAATAAAAAGGGCTGAAAACAACATAGAATAGTCTGTTGAGACGCGTAATGATGTAGCATGGTGAAGAAACGATCAAAAACCACCAAAAATGTCATATTTTAGCATGTTGAAAAAATGACCAAAAAAATCGCATAGTATAGCCTTGCCAAAAATGTCAAAATGTGACCAACAATAAAAAGTGCTGAAAACAACATAGAATAGTCTGTTGAGATGCGTTATAGTGTAGCATGGTGAAGAAACGATCAAAACCACCAAAATGTCATATTTTAACATGTTGAAAAAATGACCAAAAAAATCGCATAGTATAGCCTTGCCAAAAATGTCAAAATGTGACCAAAAATAAAAAGGACTGAAAACAACATAGAATAGTCTGTTGAGACACGTTATAGTGTAGCATGGTGAAGAAACGATCAAAAACCACCAAAATGTCATATTTTAGCATGTTGAAAAAATGACCAAAAAAATCGCATAGTATAGCCTTGCCAAAAATGTCAAAATGTGACCAACAATAAAAAGGGCTGAAAACAACATAGAATAGTCTGTTGAGACGCGTAATGATGTAGCATGGTGAAGAAACGATCAAAAACCACCAAAAATGTCATATTTTAGCATGTTGAAAAAATGACCAAAAAAATCGCATAGTATAGCCTTGCCAAAAATGTCAAAATGTGACCAACAATAAAAAGTGCTGAAAACAACATAGAATAGTCTGTTGAGATGCATTATAGTGTAGCATGGTGAAGAAACGATCAAAAACCACCAAAAATGTCATATTTTAACATGTTGAAAAAATGACCAAAAAAATCGCATAGTATAGCCTTGCCAAAATGTCAAAATGTGACCAAAAATAAAAAGGGCTGAAAACAACATAGAATAGTCTGTTGAGACACGTTATAGTGTAGCATGGTGAAGAAACGATCAAAAACCACCAAAAATGTCATATTTTAGCATGTTGAAAAAATGACCAAAAAAATCGCATAGTATAGCCTTGCCAAAATGTCAAAATGTGACCAACAATAAAAAGTGCTGAAAACAACATAGAATAGTCTGTTGAGACGCGTAATAGTGTAGCATGGTGAAGAAACGATCAAAACCACCAAAAATGTCATATTTTAGCATGTTGAAAAATGACCAAAAAATCGCATAGTATAGCCTTGCCAAAAATGTCAAAATGTGACCAAAAATAAAAGAGCTGAAAACAACATAGAATAGTCTGTTGAGACACGTTATAGTGTAGCATGGTGAAGAAACGATCAAAAACCACCAAAAATGTCATATTTTAGCATGTTGAAAAAATGACCAAAAAAATCGCATAGTATAGCCTTGCCAAAAATGTCAAAATGTGACCAAAAATAAAAAGGGCTGAAAACAACATAGAATAGTCTGTTGAGACGCGTAATAGTGTAGCATGGTGAAGAAACGATCAAAAATGACAAAAAATGTTATATTTTAGCTTGTTGAGAAAATGAACACAAAAAACGAATAGTATAGCCTTGCCAAAAATGTCAAAATGTGACCAACAATAAAAAGTGCTGAAAACAACATAGAATAGTCTGTTGAGATGCGTTATAGTGTAGCATGGTGAAGAAACGATCAAAAACCACCAAAAATGTCATATTTTAGCATGTTGAAAAATGACCAAAAAATCGTGATAGTATAGCCTTGCCAAAATGTCAAAATGTGACCAACAATAAAAAGTGCTGAAAACAACATAGAATAGTCTGTTGAGACGTTATAGTGTAGCATGGTGAAGAAACAATCAAAACCACCAAAAATGTCATATTTTAGCATGTTGAAAAATGACCAAAAAATCGTGATAGTATAGCCTTGCCAAAAATGTCAAAATGTGACCAACAATAAAAAGTGCTGAAAACAACATAGAATAGTCTGTTGAGACGCGTAATGATGTAGCATGGTGAAGAAACGATCAAAAACCACCAAAAATGTCATATTTTAACATGTTGAAAAAATGACCAAAAAATCGTGATAGTATAGCCTTGCCAAAAATGTCAAAATATGACCAAAATAACAATGGGCTGAAGACAACATAGAATAGTCTGTTGAGACGCTGTTATTGTGTAGCATGGTGAAGAAACGATCAAAACCACCAAAAATGTCATATTTTAGCATATTGAAAAATGACCAAAAAATCGCATAGTATAGCCTTGCCAAAATGTCAAAATGTGACCAAAAATAAAAGGGCTGAAAACAACATAGAATAGTCTGTTGAGACACGTTATAGTGTAGCATGGTGAAGAAACGATCAAAACCACCAAAATGTCATATTTTAGCATGTTGAAAAACTGACCAAAAAAATCATAGTATAGCCTTGCCAAAATGTCAAAATGTGACCAACAATAAAAAGTGCTGAAAACAACATAGAATAGTGTGTTGAGATGCGTTATAGTGTAGCATGGTGAAGAAACAATCAAAACCACCAAAATGTCATATTTTAGCATGTTGAAAAACTGACCAAAAAAATCGCATAGTATAGCCTTGCCAAAAATGTCAAAATGTGACCAACAATAAAAAGTGCTGAAAACAACATAGAATAGTGTGTTGAGATGCGTTATAGTGTAGCATGGTGAAGAAACAATCAAAAACCACCAAAATGTCATATTTTAGCATGTTGAAAAAATGACCAAAAAATCGCATAGTATAGCCTTGCCAAAAATGTCAAAATGTGACCAACAATAAAAAGGGCTGAAAACAACATAGAATAGTCTGTTGAGACGCATAATGATGTAGCATGGTGAAGAAACGATCAAAAACCACCAAAAATGTCATATTTTAGCATGTTGAAAAAATGACCAAAAAAATCGCATAGTATAGCCTTGCCAAAAATGTCAAAATGTGACCAACAATAAAAAGTGCTGAAAACAACATAGAATAGTCTGTTGAGATGCGTTATAGTGTAGCATGGTGAAGAAACGATCAAAAACCACCAAAAATGTCATATTTTAACATGTTGAAAAATGACCAAAAAATCGCATAGTATAGCCTTGCCAAAAATGTCAAAATGTGACCAAAAATAAAAAGGACTGAAAACAACATAGAATAGTCTGTTGAGACACGTTATAGTGTAGCATGGTGAAGAAACGATCAAAAACCACCAAAAATGTCATGTTTTAGCATGTTGAAAAATTGACCAAAAAAATCGTGATAGTATAGCCTTGCCAAAATGTCAAAATGTGACCAACAATAAAAAGTGCTGAAAACAACATAGAATAGTCTGTTGAGACGCCAGAATAGTGTAGCATGGTGAAGAAACGATCAAAACCACCAATAATGTCATATTTTAGCATGGTGAAAAAATGACCAAAAAAATCGCATAGTATAGCCTTGCCAAAAATGTCAAAATGTGACCAAAAATAAAAAGGGCTGAAAACAACATAGAATAGTCTGTTGAGACGCGTTATTGTGTAGCATGGTGAAGAAACGATCAAAAAACACCAAAAATGTCATATTTTAGCATGTTGAAAAAATGACCAAAAAAATCGCATAGTATAGCCTTGCCAAAAATGTCAAAATGTGACCAAAAATAAAAAGGGCTGAAAACAACATAGAATTGTCTGTTGAGACGCGTAATAGTGTAGCATGGTGAAGAAATGATCAAAAACCACCAAAAATGTCATATTTTAGCATGTTGAAAAACTGACCAAAAAAATCGCATAGTATAGCCTTGCCAAAAATGTCAAAATGTGACCAAAAATAAAAAGGGCTGAAAACAACATAGAATAGTGTGTTGAGACGCGTTATTGTGTAGCATGGTGAAGAAACGACCAAAAACCACCAAAAATGTCATATTTTAGCATGTTGAAAAAATGACCAAAAAAATCGCATAGTATAGCCTTGCCAAAAATGTCAAAATGTGACCAACAATAAAAAGGGCTGAAAACAACATAGAATAGTCTGTTGAGACGTGTTATTGTGTAGCATGGTGAAGAAACGATCAAAAACCACCAAAAATGTCATATTTTAGCATGTTGAAAAAATGACCAAAAAAATCGCATAGTATAGCCTTGCCAAAAATGTCAAAATGTGACCAAAAATAAAAAGGGCTGAAAACAACATAGAATAGTCTGTTGAGACGCGAAATAGTGTAGCATGGTGAAGAAACGATCAAAAACCACCAAAAATGTCATATTTTAGCATGTTGAAAAAATGACCAAAAAATCGTGATAGTATAGCTCTGCCAAAATGTCAAAATGTGACCAAAAATAAAAAGGGCTGAAAACAACATAGAATAGTGTGTTGAGACGCGTTATTGTGTAGCATGGTGAAGAAACGACCAAAAACCACCAAAAATGTCATATTTTAGCATGTTGAAAAAATGACCAAAAAATCGTGATAGTATAGCCTTGCCAAAAATGTCAAAATGTGACCAACAATAAAAAGTGCTGAAAACAACATAGAATAGTCTGTTGAGACGCGTTATTGTGTAGCATGGTGAAGAAACGATCAAAAAACACCAAAAATGTCATATTTTAGCATGTTGAAAAAATGACCAAAAAAATCGCATAGTATAGCCTTGCCAAAAATGTCAAAATGTGACCAAAAATAAAAAGGGCTGAAAACAACATAGAATAGTCTGTTGAGACGCGTAATAGTGTAGCATGGTGAAGAAACGATCAAAAACCACCAAAAATGTCATATTTTAGCATGTTGAAAAATGACCAAAAAAATCGCATAGTATAGCCTTGCCAAAATGTCAAAATGTGACCAAAAATAAAAAGGGCTGAAAACAACATAGAATAGTGTGTTGAGACACGTTATAGTGTAGCATGGTGAAGAAACGATCAAAACCACCAAAATGTCATATTTTAGCATGTTGAAAAACTGACCAAAAAAATCGCATAGTATAGCCTTGCCAAAAATGTCAAAATGTGACCAACAATAAAAAGTGCTGAAAACAACATAGAATAGTGTGTTGAGATGCGTTATAGTGTAGCATGGTGAAGAAACGATCAAAAACCACCAAAAATGTCATATTTTAGCATGTTGAAAAAATGACCAAAAAAATCGCATAGTATAGCCTTGCCAAAAATGTCAAAATGTGACCAAAAATAAAAAGGGCTGAAAACAACATAGAATAGTCTGTTGAGACGCGTTATTGTGTAGCATGGTGAAGAAACGATCAAAAAACACCAAAAATGTCATATTTTAGCATGTTGAAAAATGACCAAAAAATCGCATAGTATAGCCTTGCCAAAATGTCAAAATGTGACCAAAAATAAAAAGGGCTGAAAACAACATAGAATAGTGTGTTGAGACGCCGTTATTGTGTAGCATGGTGAAGAAACGACCAAAACCACCAAAATGTCATATTTTAGCATGTTGAAAAATGACCAAAAAATCGCATAGTATAGCCTTGCCAAAATGTCAAAATGTGACCAACAATAAAAAGTGCTGAAAACAACATAGAATAGTCTGTTGAGACGCGTTATTGTGTAGCATGGTGAAGAAACGATCAAAAACCACCAAAAATGTCATATTTTAGCATGTTGAAAAAATGACCAAAAAAATCGCATAGTATAGCCTTGCCAAAAATGTCAAAATGTGACCAAAAATAAAAAGGGCTGAAAACAACATAGAATAGTCTGTTGAGACGCGAAATAGTGTAGCATGGTGAAGAAACGATCAAAAACCACCAAAAATGTCATATTTTAGCATGTTGAAAAAATGACCAAAAAAATCGCATAGTATAGCCTTGCCAAAAATGTCAAAATGTGACCAAAAATAAAAAGGGCTGAAAACAACATAGAATAGTGTGTTGAGACACGTTATAGTGTAGCATGGTGAAGAAACGATCAAAAACCACCAAAAATGTCATATTTTAGCATGTTGAAAAACTGACCAAAAAAATCGCATAGTATAGCCTTGCCAAAAATGTCAAAATGTGACCAAAAATAAAAAGGGCTGAAAACAACATAGAATTGTCTGTTGAGACGCGTAATAGTGTAGCATGGTGAAGAAACGATCAAAAACCACCAAAAATGTCATATTTTAGCATGTTGAAAAAATGACCAAAAAAATCGCATAGTATAGCCTTGCCAAAAATGTCAAAATGTGACCAACAATAAAAAGGGCTGAAAACAACATAGAATAGTCTGTTGAGACGTGTTATTGTGTAGCATGGTGAAGAAACAATCAAAAACCACCAAAAATGTCATATTTTCGCATGTTGAAAAAATGACCAAAAAAATCGCATAGTATAGCCTTGCCAAAAATGTCAAAATGTGACCAACAATAAAAAGTGCTGAAAACAACATAGAATAGTCTGTTGAGACGCGTAATGATGTAGCATGGTGAAGAAACGATCAAAAACCACCAAAAATGTCATATTTTAACATGTTGAAAAAATGACCAAAAAAATCGCATAGTATAGCCTTGCCAAAAATGTCAAAATGTGACCAAAAATAAAAAGGGCTGAAAACAACATAGAATAGTCTGTTGAGACGCGTTATTGTGTAGCATGGTGAAGAAACGATCAAAAACCACCAAAAATGTCATATTTTAGCATATTGAAAAAATGACCAAAAAAATCGCATAGTATAGCCTTGCCAAAAATGTCAAAATGTGACCAAAAATAAAAAGGGCTGAAAACAACATAGAATAGTCTGTTGAGACACGTTATAGTGTAGCATGGTGAAGAAACGATCAAAAACCACCAAAAATGTCATATTTTAGCATGTTGAAAAACTGACCAAAAAAATCGCATAGTATAGCCTTGCCAAAAATGTCAAAATGTGACCAACAATAAAAAGTGCTGAAAACAACATAGAATAGTGTGTTGAGATGCGTTATAGTGTAGCATGGTGAAGAAACAATCAAAAACCACCAAAAATGTCATATTTTAGCATGTTGAAAAACTGACCAAAAAAATCGCATAGTATAGCCTTGCCAAAAATGTCAAAATGTGACCAACAATAAAAAGTGCTGAAAACAACATAGAATAGTCTGTTGAGATGCGTTATAGTGTAGCATGGTGAAGAAACGATCAAAAACCACCAAAAATGTCATATTTTAACATGTTGAAAAATGACCAAAAAATCGCATAGTATAGCCTTGCCAAAAATGTCAAAATGTGACCAAAAATAAAAGGACTGAAAACAACATAGAATAGTCTGTTGAGACACGTTATAGTGTAGCATGGTGAAGAAACGATCAAAAACCACCAAAAATGTCATGTTTTAGCATGTTGAAAAATTGACCAAAAAAATCGCATAGTATAGCCTTGCCAAAAATGTCAAAATGTGACCAACAATAAAAAGTGCTGAAAACAACATAGAATAGTCTGTTGAGACGCGTAATAGTGTAGCATGGTGAAGAAACGATCAAAAACCACCAAAAATGTCATATTTTAGCATGTTGAAAAAATGACCAAAAAAATCGCATAGTATAGCCTTGCCAAAAATGTCAAAATGTGACCAAAAATAAAAAGGGCTGAAAACAACATAGAATAGTGTGTTGAGACACGTTATAGTGTAGCATGGTGAAGAAACGATCAAAAACCACCAAAAATGTCATATTTTAGCATGTTGAAAAAATGACCAAAAAAATCGCATAGTATAGCCTTGCCAAAAATGTCAAAATGTGACCAAAAATAAAAAGGGCTGAAAACAACATAGAATTGTCTGTTGAGACGCGTAATAGTGTAGCATGGTGAAGAAACGATCAAAAACCACCAAAAATGTCATATTTTAGCATGTTGAAAAAATGACCAAAAAAATCGCATAGTATAGCCTTGCCAAAAATGTCAAAATGTGACCAACAATAAAAAGGGCTGAAAACAACATAGAATAGTCTGTTGAGACGTGTTATTGTGTAGCATGGTGAAGAAACAATCAAAAACCACCAAAAATGTCATATTTTAGCATGTTGAAAAAATGACCAAAAAAATCGCATAGTATAGCCTTGCCAAAAATGTCAAAATGTGACCAACAATAAAAAGTGCTGAAAACAACATAGAATAGTCTGTTGAGACGCGTAATGATGTAGCATGGTGAAGAAACGATCAAAAACCACCAAAAATGTCATATTTTAACATGTTGAAAAAATGACCAAAAAAATCGCATAGTATAGCCTTGCCAAAAATGTCAAAATGTGACCAAAAATAAAAAGGGCTGAAAACAACATAGAATAGTCTGTTGAGACGCGTTATTGTGTAGCATGGTGAAGAAACGATCAAAAACCACCAAAAATGTCATATTTTAGCATATTGAAAAAATGACCAAAAAAATCGCATAGTATAGCCTTGCCAAAAATGTCAAAATGTGACCAAAAATAAAAAGGGCTGAAAACAACATAGAATAGTCTGTTGAGACGCGTTATTGTGTAGCATGGTGAAGAAACGATCAAAAAACACCAAAAATGTCATATTTTAGCATGTTGAAAAAATGACCAAAAAAATCGCATAGTATAGCCTTGCCAAAAATGTCAAAATGTGACCAAAAATAAAAAGGGCTGAAAACAACATAGAATAGTCTGTTGAGACGCGTTATTGTGTAGCATGGTGAAGAAACGATCAAAAAACACCAAAAATGTCATATTTTAGCATGTTGAAAAAATGACCAAAAAATCGTGATAGTATAGCCTTGCCAAAAATGTCAAAATGTGACCAACAATAAAAAGGGCTGAAAACAACATAGAATAGTGTGTTGAGACGCGTTATTGTGTAGCATGGTGAAGAAACGACCAAAAACCACCAAAAATGTCATATTTTAGCATGTTGAAAAAATGACCAAAAAAATCGCATAGTATAGCCTTGCCAAAATGTCAAAATGTGACCAACAATAAAAAGTGCTGAAAACAACATAGAATAGTCTGTTGAGACGCGTTATTGTGTAGCATGGTGAAGAAACGATCAAAAAACACCAAAAATGTCATATTTTAGCATGTTGAAAAAATGACCAAAAAAATCGCATAGTATAGCCTTGCCAAAAATGTCAAAATGTGACCAAAAATAAAAAGGGCTGAAAACAACATAGAATAGTCTGTTGAGACGCGTAATAGTGTAGCATGGTGAAGAAACGATCAAAAACCACCAAAAATGTCATATTTTAGCATGTTGAAAAAATGACCAAAAAAATCGCATAGTATAGCCTTGCCAAAAATGTCAAAATGTGACCAACAATAAAAAGTGCTGAAAACAACATAGAATAGTGTGTTGAGATGCGTTATAGTGTAGCATGGTGAAGAAACGATCAAAAACCACCAAAAATGTCATATTTTAGCATGTTGAAAAAATGACCAAAAAATCGCATAGTATAGCCTTGCCAAAAATGTCAAAATGTGACCAACAATAAAAAGGGCTGAAAACAACATAGAATAGTCTGTTGAGACGCGTTATTGTGTAGCATGGTGAAGAAACGATCAAAAAACACCAAAAATGTCATATTTTAGCATGTTGAAAAAATGACCAAAAAAATCGCATAGTATAGCCTTGCCAAAAATGTCAAAATGTGACCAAAAATAAAAAGGGCTGAAAACAACATAGAATAGTGTGTTGAGACGCGTTATTGTGTAGCATGGTGAAGAAACGATCAAAAACCACCAAAAATGTCATATTTTAGCATGTTGAAAAAATGACCAAAAAAATCGCATAGTATAGCCTTGCCAAAAATGTCAAAATGTGACCAACAATAAAAAGGGCTGAAAACAACATAGAATAGTCTGTTGAGACGCGTTATTGTGTAGCATGGTGAAGAAACGATCAAAAACCACCAAAAATGTCATATTTTAGCATGTTGAAAAAATGACCAAAAAAATCGCATAGTATAGCCTTGCCAAAAATGTCAAAATGTGACCAAAAATAAAAAGGGCTGAAAACAACATAGAATAGTCTGTTGAGACGCGAAATAGTGTAGCATGGTGAAGAAACGATCAAAAACCACCAAAAATGTCATATTTTAGCATGTTGAAAAAATGACCAAAAAAATCGCATAGTATAGCCTTGCCAAAAATGTCAAAATGTGACCAAAAATAAAAAGGGCTGAAAACAACATAGAATAGTGTGTTGAGACACGTTATAGTGTAGCATGGTGAAGAAACGATCAAAAACCACCAAAAATGTCATATTTTAGCATGTTGAAAAACTGACCAAAAAAATCGCATAGTATAGCCTTGCCAAAAATGTCAAAATGTGACCAACAATAAAAAGTGCTGAAAACAACATAGAATAGTGTGTTGAGATGCGTTATAGTGTAGCATGGTGAAGAAACAATCAAAAACCACCAAAAATGTCATATTTTAGCATGTTGAAAAAATGACCAAAAAAATCGCATAGTATAGCCTTGCCAAAAATGTCAAAATGTGACCAACAATAAAAAGTGCTGAAAACAACATAGAATAGTCTGTTGAGACGCGTAATGATGTAGCATGGTGAAGAAACGATCAAAAACCACCAAAAATGTCATATTTTAACATGTTGAAAAAATGACCAAAAAAATCGCATAGTATAGCCTTGCCAAAAATGTCAAAATGTGACCAACAATAAAAAGTGCTGAAAACAACATAGAATAGTCTGTTGAGATGCGTTATAGTGTAGCATGGTGAAGAAACGATCAAAAACCACCAAAAATGTCATATTTTAACATGTTGAAAAAATGACCAAAAAAATCGCATAGTATAGCCTTGCCAAAAATGTCAAAATGTGACCAAAAATAAAAAGGACTGAAAACAACATAGAATAGTCTGTTGAGACACGTTATAGTGTAGCATGGTGAAGAAACGATCAAAAACCACCAAAAATGTCATGTTTTAGCATGTTGAAAAATTGACCAAAAAAATCGCATAGTATAGCCTTGCCAAAAATGTCAAAATGTGACCAACAATAAAAAGTGCTGAAAACAACATAGAATAGTCTGTTGAGACGCGTAATAGTGTAGCATGGTGAAGAAACGATCAAAAACCACCAAAAATGTCATATTTTAGCATGTTGAAAAAATGACCAAAAAAATCGCATAGTATAGCCTTGCCAAAAATGTCAAAATGTGACCAAAAATAAAAAGGGCTGAAAACAACATAGAATAGTGTGTTGAGACACGTTATAGTGTAGCATGGTGAAGAAACGATCAAAAACCACCAAAAATGTCATATTTTAGCATGTTGAAAAAATGACCAAAAAAATCGCATAGTATAGCCTTGCCAAAAATGTCAAAATGTGACCAACAATAAAAAGGGCTGAAAACAACATAGAATAGTCTGTTGAGACGTGTTATTGTGTAGCATGGTGAAGAAACAATCAAAAACCACCAAAAATGTCATATTTTAGCATGTTGAAAAAATGACCAAAAAAATCGCATAGTATAGCCTTGCCAAAAATGTCAAAATGTGACCAACAATAAAAAGTGCTGAAAACAACATAGAATAGTCTGTTGAGACGCCAGAATGATGTAGCATGGTGAAGAAACGATCAAAACCACCAAAAATGTCATATTTTAACATGTTGAAAAATGACCAGAAAAATCGCATAGTATAGCCTTGCCAAAAATGTCAAAATGTGACCAAAAATAAAAAGGGCTGAAAACAACATAGAATAGTCTGTTGAGACGCGTTATTGTGTAGCATGGTGAAGAAACGATCAAAAACCACCAAAAATGTCATATTTTAGCATATTGAAAAAATGACCAAAAAAATCGCATAGTATAGCCTTGCCAAAAATGTCAAAATGTGACCAACAATAAAAAGTGCTGAAAACAACATAGAATAGTCTGTTGAGACGCGTTATTGTGTAGCATAGTGAAGAAACGATCAAAAACACCAAAATGTCATATTTTAGCATGTTGAAAAATGACCAAAAAAATCGCATAGTATAGCCTTGCCAAAAATGTCAAAATGTGACCAAAATAAAAGGGCTGAAAACAACATAGAATAGTCTGTTGAGACGCGTTATTGTGTAGCATGGTGAAGAAACGATCAAAACACCAAAATGTCATATTTTAGCATGTTGAAAAAATGACCAAAAAAATCGCATAGTATAGCCTTGCCAAAAATGTCAAAATGTGACCAACAATAAAAAGGGCTGAAAACAACATAGAATAGTGTGTTGAGACGCGTTATAGTGTAGCATGGTGAAGAAACGACCAAAACCACCAAAATGTCATATTTTAGCATGTTGAAAAAATGACCAAAAAAATCGCATAGTATAGCCTTGCCAAAAATGTCAAAATGTGACCAACAATAAAAAGTGCTGAAAACAACATAGAATAGTCTGTTGAGACGCGTTATTGTGTAGCATGGTGAAGAAACGATCAAAAAACACCAAAATGTCATATTTTAGCATGTTGAAAAATGACCAAAAAATCGATAGTATAGCCTTGCCAAAATGTCAAAATGTGACCAAAAATAAAACGTGCTGAAAACAACATAGAATAGTCTGTTGAGACGCGTAATAGTGTAGCATGGTGAAGAAACGATCAAAAACCACCAAAAATGTCATATTTTAGCATGTTGAAAAAATGACCAAAAAAATCGCATAGTATAGCCTTGCCAAAAATGTCAAAATGTGACCAACAATAAAAAGGGCTGAAAACAACATAGAATAGTCTGTTGAGACGCCAGAATGATGTAGCATGGTGAAGAAACGATCAAAAACCACCAAAAATGTCATATTTTAGCATGTTGAAAAAATGACCAAAAAAATCGCATAGTATAGCCTTGCCAAAAATGTCAAAATGTGACCAACAATAAAAAGTGCTGAAAACAACATAGAATAGTCTGTTGAGATGCGTTATAGTGTAGCATGGTGAAGAAACGATCAAAAACCACCAAAAATGTCATATTTTAACATGTTGAAAAAATGACCAAAAAAATCGCATAGTATAGCCTTGCCAAAAATGTCAAAATGTGACCAAAAATAAAAAGGACTGAAAACAACATAGAATAGTCTGTTGAGACACGTTATAGTGTAGCATGGTGAAGAAACGATCAAAAACCACCAAAAATGTCATGTTTTAGCATGTTGAAAAATTGACCAAAAAAATCGCATAGTATAGCCTTGCCAAAAATGTCAAAATGTGACCAACAATAAAAAGTGCTGAAAACAACATAGAATAGTCTGTTGAGACGCGTAATAGTGTAGCATGGTGAAGAAACGATCAAAAACCACCAAAAATGTCATATTTTAGCATGTTGAAAAAATGACCAAAAAATCGCATAGTATAGCCTTGCCAAAATGTCAAAATGTGACCAGCAATAAAAAGTGCTGAAAACAACATAGAATAGTGTGTTGAGACACGTTATAGTGTAGCATGGTGAAGAAACGATCAAAAACCACCAAAAATGTCATATTTTAGCATGTTGAAAAAATGACCAAAAAAATCGCATAGTATAGCCTTGCCAAAAATGTCAAAATGTGACCAACAATAAAAAGGGCTGAAAACAACATAGAATAGTCTGTTGAGACGTGTAATAGTGTAGCATGGTGAAGAAACGATCAAAAACCACCAAAAATGTCATATTTTAGCATGTTGAAAAAATGACCAAAAAAATCGCATAGTATAGCCTTGCCAAAAATGTCAAAATGTGACCAACAATAAAAAGTGCTGAAAACAACATAGAATAGTCTGTTGAGACGCGTTATAGTGTAGCATGGTGAAGAAACGATCAAAAACCACCAAAAATGTCATGTTTTAGCATGTTGAAAAATTGACCAAAAAAATCGCATAGTATAGCCTTGCCAAAAATGTCAAAATGTGACCAACAATAAAAAGTGCTGAAAACAACATAGAATAGTCTGTTGAGACGCGTTATTGTGTAGCATGGTGAAGAAACTATCAAAAACCACCAAAAATGTCATATTTTAGCATGTTGAAAAATTCACCAAAAATTGCATAGTATAATATTACCAAAAATGCCAACATATGATAAAGAAAGGCCTTAAAACAATATAGAATAGGTTGTCAAGACGAGTCATAGTGTTGCAACTTTAAAAAACAGCGAAAAACAGAATGTCGAAAAACTGTTGTAAACGCCATGGTATAGTATGCCGACAAATTCTGACATGTCAAATAAATGGCTGAAAGTAACATATGACATCTTGGAGAGACATGTCATTATATTGCTTTTTAAAAAAAGGGCCAAAAATCTCATTATTTATTATGCCGAAAAAATTGCAGAAAAAGAAATCAATTCGTATGTTGAAAAATTTCAAATTTTGACGTGTGTAAAAAAAACGCCTGAATATTACATATTATAGCTTTCAATTGCAACATAGTAGTAATAAAATTTTGAAAGCAGCACCACTTCATGACAAAGCAGTCATAATAAAGGTTGTCCAAAAAGTCATCGAATAGCATGCCAAGAAAAACAATCAATAGGTCTATCAAAAAACCTCACAGTACTAGTCATGGCACGTTCAAAGATTTTGTGAAAATAAAGTCCTTTGAATGCAATTTGTTTTAATGACTTAAGTACCGAATCTCAATTACGACATCACAAAACCGCATGGAACTACGACACCATGTTAATTGCAGCTTGCAACTTTTTTTTTACTTTTTGCCTTTCACAGTGGACAGAAGAAAAAGATTTTCCCAACAGTGAAAAAACACAAAAACCCCCAAAATCAAACAAAAAAAAAAATAGTTTCAAGGATTTTTATTCTTTACCGTAGAAACACTGTACATAAATTACTTTCTCTGAGACTAATATTGATGTACGGATAAGTGGAATTTCTCAACCTTCAAAATAAAAAAAGATCAACCCATAAAACATTGTCAACTTGTCTCTGAAAAAAGATTGGTAGCATATGATGTTAACACTCTGTGTAAAGTTCCTGTTCTTTCCTTTAAAATGATTAAAGATGCCTTCCCAACCTTGTAAACACACATACACACAAAGAAAACTCCTCTGTAAGAGTACAGAGACCCACAATCAATGAGAAAACATCCACATCGATTTTTGATCTATACTGTTACTCATTAAAGTCACTGATGGCGATGCACTGTCCCTTTAAGGAGAAACGAGCAAAAACGAGGAGAGAAGCAACAATTAGTTACTACTCACAGCAACCCTGCCCCCCCAAAGCCATGACAACATGTTTCTATTGCAAGCAATACTACTACCTTTGACCGATAAAAGCACAAGGTCTATGCATTATGAGGCTGAGTCACATTTTGCAGGAGTGAAAGACTCCCAGGCTGATAGGGGATCAGTGTTTTACAGGACCAGTGAGCCCACTCGGTCCACAAAGAATCAGAAACAGCCGTGGCACCGTGGTCGCTCTGTTTCCTCACAGACAGCTGTTGATTGTAGTCTGAAACTGTAAGATTTTATAGACCTTGTAAAAAGACAGGGGATGAGAGGAGTGGTTTTAGAATTGACCAAACAGATAATAGATCAGAAGGAAACAAAAAACACAACTCAAAGTTTTGTTTAGTTCAGATCATGGTCCGGTGGTGGTGTTGGTGGTGTAGTAATAGTAGTAATAGTGGTATAGGTAATAGTATGTAAACATTTTTTTGTTCATTTTATATCCCCTTTTTGTCTGAAGCAAATGCAAGTTTATATATAAAAACAAAAACAAAAAATCCAAACAGAAAATAAGTCTTTTTTTTCCTTCGTACAAATTGTAGTCCTTTTTTGTGCCTGTCTCTCTTAGAGAGAGTCCACAACAGTTCCATTCAATGGCTTCAGCCATGAAAACAATAGATCCTATAGACATGGCTCACAGAGGTCGATAACCCAGAGCGACGGGTCACAGCTGGACCCGCACAGATATGATACCTGCAACATCTGTTAGGGATCCACAGACATTTGTTATATTGACTGCTCTGACAGTTTACAACTGTCTAAATGCTTGGGGCTCATCTAGTTGTGATGGCTGCTGAAATGCTCAGTTGGCTATTTGAACGAGTCTCTACATCCCACTGTTTCACAGCTAGATAGCACACGATTATAGCACTCAGGTTAGCCCCGCCTACCAGAGAGAGGGGGAGGGGCATGCGTGCAGGCTGTTTAAAGGCAGACGACAGGGCGAAAGAAAGAGAAGAGAAAGAAAACATAGATAGAAAAAGAAAGAGAGAAAAAGGCATTGGTCAAAAGACTGAACCTTCTTGAAGGCTCACGACGACTGTTTAAACCATCACAACTGTAGTTTCATAATGTTTCAGGTCATTTGTGTTGAAGTGATTGTTCACTTTAAATCCTACTTTACCACTGAATAAAACTAAATTGCAAACACGGTCTCTTCAGTGGCTAATTTTGAGTCTCAAGACAGTTCAGCCTGTGACATCCATTTTGTGTTAAAACTGAACTCTTTGTTAGTCTTTGACAGTCACGGGGTAGAAATTAGACGTCTGTTGATGCCGTGTTACCTCCTCCCTATCTCGCTCTGCCGTAAGAACTGCATGTTGTTAGCGCTATCGGCCAGCTCTGGGTACTGCTCTATTGACAAGACGTAGTAGCCATCGTAACCCAAAACCTTTCCGCTGCTGAGCAGCTGCCTTTTCTCTCCCTCCGTCCACAGCCGAACTCCCTCCTCCCCATCTCTCACCCGCTGCTGTTCGCGGGCCCAGGCGCTTGACAACGCTCTCTGCCTTGCATGCTCCAGGATTCGTGCTTTCTCTTCGTCCAGCGTCGTCCCGTAACGCACGTGGAGTGCCAGAGCACCGTACTGCAGCTCCACATCAGCAAAGCGCCGCGTTCTGCCATTCATCACCGTTGTAGACTGGGACACTGTGACATTCACCCCGTTTTCCAGCGATTTCCTGCCTGAGGTGAGCCGCAGCGCACTGAGGTCATTCTCAGGTAGGCTGGTCTTGATGAAGTAGTGTGTGTCTCGTCCCTCCACTGTATAATGTAGGTCTTCAAGGTAAAAGGCATTGTTTAGGACTGCAGCAACCTTGATGCAGTCTTCATTGGCAATGTTGAGAGCATTGGTCACGACGCGGCCTTGGATCACAGCAAGCATCACTCCCTTGCCTATCAGAGACTTTACAGTGGCGAACCATAGCCAGGGTTTGGCGTGGTCTGAATGACGCCGGCTGAGCTGGATTTCTGGCATGCGCTCAAAAGACAGGAAGGCCCGAGACTGACAAGTCACCTCCTGCTGGACACCTGAGATAGACTGTGGATGAGAGGAAGAGGAAAACAATGTTTGGCTTCATGTGATGCTTGCTAATGAAGACATCAAAAGTACACTATATAAAACACGATAGCATGTCTTTGTGGTTTTCAATGCTGAAAAACGTCACAGCATAGCATTTTGAAAAACACCATCGTACAGAATGTCGAAAGAAACAGCTGAAAAAGTCATAAGTGTAAAAAAAAGTCATAATATGGCATGTCAAAGAACGCTGTTGTGTAACATGTAGAAAAATGTCCAAAGAAGTCACCGGTTTTGATATTAAAGAAAGTCATAGTTTGGCATGTTGAAAACACCATAGTAGCATGTCGAAAAAAATGGCCAAAAAAGTCGATGCTGTCAAGTCAAGTCAATTTTATTTATAGAGCCCATTATCACAAAACATGGTTTGCCTCAGAGGGCTTTACAGTGTACATGCTGAAAAAAAGTCATTGTATAGCATGTCAAAGTACCAAAGTATATCATTTTGAAAAAAAAGGCGGAAATATATATATTTTAATATATATAATATCAAAATATTCCATAGTTTAGCATGAAAAAAAGAAAAAGGAAACGAAAACAGTTGAAAACTTGTTTTTAATGTCAAAAAGTCATAGTACAGCACGTCAAAAATGGCATAGTATAGCATGTCAAATTAACAGCTGAAAAATTGACGTTTAAAATCTCGAAAAAAGTCATATTCTATAATGTCGGATAAAAGTGAGAATATTTGTATAACGTGGAAAAAGTCTTAGTTAAAAGTCATTTTGTTGAAAAAGTCACAATATTGCTAGTTGAAAAAAGTCATGGCATTGTATGTGTATGTAAAAAATCTTGGTATAGCATATCGAAAAAATTTGAAAAAATGGTAAGTATAGTATAAGTCACAGTACAATTCTTGGAAAAAAGCATACAGAATAAGTCATTGTATGGCATATTGAAAAAAAGCCATAGTATAGCATGTCAAAAAAAATACAAAAAAGTCATAATATACCATGTCGTAAAAAGTCATAGTATAACTTGTCAAAAGAACTGCAAAAAAAGTAACAGTTAAGTATGTCAAAAAGCCATAGCTAAGTACGGTGAATAAACTACAAAAAGTCATAGTATGTAATATGAAAAAAACATAGTATAGCATGTTGGACAAACAACAAAAAAGTAATAGTATGCATGTAAAAAAAATCATAGTATACTACATCGGAAAACCATAAAAAATCCAGTCATAGTCTTAGTGTCGTATGTTTAAAAATCTCATAGTATATCAAAGCCATAAAAAGTCATAGCACAGTATGTCGAAAACAGAATAGAGCATGTCAAAAAGGTCAATGTATTGTATATCGAAAAGTCATCTTATAGTATGTTGAAAAGTCACAGCATCGTATGTAAAAAAAAAACCTCATAGTACAACATTGTTAAGAAGTCATAGTAAATCATGCAGAAAAAACGTACAGAAAAGTCAGAGTATAGTACTGTAAGTTGTCATAGTATGCTGTTGTAGTAAAAACTTAATCTAGTGTGTTAAAAATCGTGGTAGTATGTAGTAAACCCATTGTATAGCATGTAAAAAAACATCATAGTGTAGTATGTTCAAAGAAACATTGTAGTACAGTATGTTGCAAAATGTAATAATATAGTATGTCAAAAAGGTACAATGGTATATCTAAAAATATAATTTTCTAGTATGTCAAACAAAGTCATAGCATAGTATTTAAAGACAAAAATCCCACTGTATAACAAACTAAAAAAATCTTATAGTATGTTAATACAGATACAGTATGTCAAACTAAAACCTACGAGTTATAGTTTAGTATGTCGGAAAAAATGTCCTAGCATATAAAAATAAAATCAGGAAAACAAAATCAAAATAAAAACAACCCTCATAACAGACAGAAAAATGTCACCGCAAAACTGTAAAACCTGAACAATAGTGATTATGTGTGCTGTATATTCTTATGTCACCACAAATCTGATTAAAACTAATTATTTTTAGTTAGAATCATATTCAGTATGTAGCTTTTACTTTTGCTGTTGCTTTGTTGTTTTTCTAAATAATATCTGTAGGTGTATGTTACTGTTATGTGATATACTGTAGGTGTACTATATTTTCGTTCTCCTCTCCAGGGACTGTGGGAGAAAATGAGATTTCTGGCTGTATCTTTGGACAATAACAGTTTGCTGTTTGTCTTTATTGCATTTGCTGTTTGAGAAATAAACCAGAATAAACTAGAAAGGAACAGCACTGCACTTCAGCGCTAAAAAAAGACATTAATAAACACACACACACACACACACACACACACACACACACACACACACACACACAAAGTGGTATATTCATATGATTATTTTTGCTGACAAGCAAAAAGGAGTTTTACTATTTGTGCGTGTGTGTACATGTGTGGGCTTGGCCGATCAACACCCCTGTTGCTTCTAAAGTTCCTAGTGCGAAAGGCCATTACTGCACTCAAATGGCAAAAATAAGTCCAGTTCATTCACACTTCAAATAACACTGTCAGTCGGTCCAACTCTCTCTCCTCTCCCTTCTCATTTTCTCCCAATCCCTTTCTCAATCTGCCACATCTATTTTTGTCCCAGCCTTCATTAAGCAGTGTTCATGTTGGTGTCTTTATTTCTCTAAATTTCAGCACATTCGCTCACTCTGTGTGCACAAGTGTGACTTCCAGATAACCTGTCCACCAAACAACTGTATGAATAGCAGCCGTTACTGAGTGAGTGTGAGAAATGAGGAAGGAGCAGAGAATGCAGCTTTAAGCAGAGAAAGGCGTGAATGATTGGTTTTTGCAGGATGACTCCTCTCCTCATTATTCTCACTCCATTTCATCCTACAGTTTCCTCTTTTCCCTCCATTTCCTGATTTTCCTTTCTCTATGAATGCCAGGTTGTCTCTTGATTTCCTCATCAGCTCACCATCCCGTTTTATCATGTTTTTTAACTGCTTTGTTTCCTTGTCTATTTTCACTTTGTAATTTTCATCTCGATTTTCTGAACGTCTTTTGCGCCACTACTTTCATCTAAATCCTTTTCCTTCCTTTGCACATTTGTATTCATGTGCATGAAATGAACCTTACCTGATTGTAATTTTACAGTCTGTAATCATTTGAATATATTTGTGCCTGGCTGCACTTAGTTTAGTTAGCAGAGTTACAAATAGCATCGTACAAATGTATGATATCTGTAAAATGTACGTTTTGTTTTTTTTAAAAAAAAGATGCATTATTGTATTTTTTTTCCCCTTTTTTTCTGAGTATCAATAGGTATGCAGGTAAGCATAAAGGTAAGTGCTACATATAGATAGTCCTGGGTAGAGGTAAGTTTTATAAATTAATATGGTTGTTTGAGTGACTAATCTATTATTTACCAACAGGTAAGTGCAAGTATAAAGTAAAACGACAGTATAGTTCAGTGGTAGGTTTAGAGATGAAATGTGAAATTTCGCGCAGAAGAGCTTGACTGACTTTGACAAGAAATTACAAGACGGATAAATTAAATTAGATTGTTTGTTGTAATTAAGACCTCACAAATTAAAATTTGAGACTGACTTTTAAGGCCTAATATTTATTTATGAAACTGAATTTTAGACATTTTAAGACTTTTCAAGGAGCTGTTTTTTCTGTGTGTGGAGTTAACAGATTCACATTGTCCTACCTATTGCAGGTGAAATCTTAATTGTTAACATATATTTGATTGTCTGAATTTAATAATAATAATAATTATAATGATAATAACTTTATTCATTTAGCACCTTCATAAACAGTTGTTCAGAAAGTGCTTTGACAGACAAAGTTAAGGCAGGAACACAGGAAATAATAAAATAAACATTAACAAACATGCCAGACAGAGAGAGGTCTATAAAAGTCACACAAAACGGCAAGAACAAAATGCTTATACAAAAGGTCAATAAGAATGAAGCAAATAAAAGGAATGAAAGTGACAATGCAGGCAGACCTCAAAAGGCAGTTAAAGCACTCAATGAATAAAAAATTAGAAAATAAAAGAATAAATGCAATAAAAGATGATAAAAAGAATATACGAAATAAAATAAGAAGACAACATCACATCAGTGGGGTTAAAACAAGATAAAAAGATAAAAACAGATAAATAAGAGATACATGAACAAGTGTAGAACAGGAACAGGAAAATGAATGAATAGAGGAACAGAGATAAAATAAATCGATAGATAAAGGCGACATCATATAAAAGGAAGCCTGTAAAAGTGAGAAGTGATTTAAAAGATCTCTGTAACCTCTCATCCTTTACAGGGCAGCTGGAGCTGATCCCAGCTGATTTGGACAAGAGACACCCACCAGACAATCAGGGCTGACACAGACACAGAAAACCATCTACACTCACGTCTACGTCTGTGTATGGACAATTTATAGTCAACCCTGCATGTCTTTATGTCTTTGTGGGAGTAAACCAGATAAACCAGAAAACAAAACAAAACAGAAGACTCCACACAAAAGGGCCCGGCGGGTTCAAACCCGGAGACCTCTTTCTGTGAGACGACAGTGCACCACCATGCTGCCCAAAAATATCAGAAAAATAGATTTAATAAATATTTTTAATAATCTATGATGACAGCAGTGGATGTGGATGCAGCAGCCAGTAGCTCCTAAAATCCTTGCAACTTTTTTTGCGGTATTTTTCTGTTTTTTCGACTCCATGGCCCCTTTACTGAAGCATGACTTTTCTATGATAAAGAAGCACTTAACAACATTGGGAAAAGTTGTGTTAGTTTTGTACTGACTGCAGCAGGCTGCAAGAGGATCTCCACCAATGGGAATAATTTAATCAACTCATCTTTCAACTCCAAAGATGTAGCAGGATCAAGGACAAATTTTAACTAATAAAACTACCTTCTACCTTCACATTGTCACATTGCTGGTTAAGGCCGGAAGCAAAAGAATGCTCGAAGGTTTGAGCTGCATTTTCCGCTCCTATAGTTAAATGTGCATTTGCTCATCAGCTATGATGCATATGCCAATGTTTCTACTCAGGAATAAGTCTTGTCCTAACTGCTGCTAACGCAACAGTGTCTCCTAAGTCAACTGCATCTGTGGTTCTTTCAACCTTTCTCTATAAGAGTCATTGGAATACTCACAGGCAGATCATCCCACAGTTGGCTCTTTTTCATCTCCAGCGACGGCTGGGTCAGGTCAAACTTGGGAATGGGGAATCCTGGGATTGCGTTGTGGAGATGGAAGCCGAAAGTGACCAGCCAGATATTGACATCTATAGAGAAAGAGAGCAGTGGATGTAACAAAGAGAAGAAGTAAAAATGTTCAACAAGGTTAAGCTGATATGGGAGAAGGAATGTGGACTGTGTTGAATACGTGTTCTGTCCAATCATTTTCCACAAGTTCAGGCTTTTGGAGACAGTTTTGTTGAAAGAATTTGATTAGATATTTCGTAACCTCTAAGTTAAAAAGTGTACAGGCAGGTGTGATGGAAAGAAGTCTATGCTGGAAGAAATGTGGCAGATGATTTCCACATATGCTGGGGCTGTCCAGCCATTCGATCATGTAAGCACGAAGTAACAAGCAACACAAAACATATTCACTATCTATTTGGGCAATATTATAGCTCATCTTTTGCCCCAAAATAAATACGAACTAAAGATATTATTAGCTGCCAGCAAGAAAGCTGTAATATAAAAATGGTTAAAGGCTGAACCTCTAATAAAGACTGACTGGATAGATGTTGTTACTACTATTCAAGGAATGGAAAGAATAACTTTTTAATCAAATTTACCAACTGATAAATTCCTGCGGTACTGGGAAGAGAGAGTATGTGACCTCACAAGATGATCACTGAATATTTACCATATAAAGAGACTTGAATATCCATCAGTGCAATTGCTTATAAATACAAAAGGGACCAACTGTTTGTACGTTCTGCAGTGTTTAACTGTATTTCAATGTTCATTTGGAAAAATAAAGTATAAAAAAAGAGAAGTGAAAAAAAATTGAAGAGTGGGCTCAAGGCATGTTTCTTTGATAATCTGCTCTCAATAAAGGCACAACCTGAAAAAACTGTCACGATAAAGACAGGCTTTCTAAATTTACTTTGCCTTGTTATAATAATTCCAAGCAAACCTGCTGTTCTCTTTACAAACATTAAATGACTCACATTGTTGCAGCACGTTACTGCAAAAAACCAATAAAAACTCCTGCTTCAGTTTCTTCTGATGGACCATCTAGACAGAAAAAAGTGCCTTCCACCTCTTTAGTGCTTTTATACTGGTAATGTTTTCTTGTTACCTGTGACATATTCTTTGACCTGATGAATCTTGCTGATGGGGTTGTTGCCGCGGAACATGTAGAGGTTGAAAGGCTGGGGGTCTTTGCCAACACGTGTCCATGTGCTGATGTCAGGAGTCGTCCACCTTCATAACAAACACTCTTGTCAGATGTGACAGTGACAAACCTGGAAAAGCATTCTGTTGTATGGAATAACCTCTAATTCTTGGACTGAAAGGGAGCGAATACCTTCCAGCAGGGATGTCATAGTCTCTGTCTCCGAAATGCAGCAGTCGGGTCAGAGGGTCATACAGGCCTCCATGGAAACCAATTACCAGCACAAAGTCCGGGTTGGAGTCAAAGTAAACCTCACCGTATGCCGTGTACTGCACCTACACACACACACACACACACACACACACACACACACACACACACACACACACACACACACACACACACACACACACACACACAGACACACACACAGACACAAACAAACAAACAAACAAACAAACACACACACACACACACACACACACACACACACACACACACACACACACACACACACACACACAGACACAAACAAACAAACAAACAAACAAACACACACACACACACACACACACACACACACACACACACACACACACACACAGATTTATGATCTGCTATGAAGACACAAAATCATTTCATAGATACAGGATGTCCACAGGTATAAACAAGTTAAATTTAGTATTTTTCTAAATCTTTGCAATAACTTTAAATGAAACTTTAGATCAAACATGTGATGCAAATACAAATGAAAAATGTAAAATGAAAATGCACAAATATTAAGTGAAGACATAGATGTCAGTTCAATTGATTGGAAAGGTAAAATAACACTAATGATACTCTCTGTTGTTACTGCTCTGCATGCGCAACTGCACCACCTTGACCCCAGGGTCCCAAGTTTGAACAGCGCAGTTTGCTTTGTAAGCATCTCTAAGCACTGGCTTTAACTACCACAAATTATCATTTTTTTCGATCACTGGAGAATAAAATACAGGCGTTGTGTTGAAGTGTGTTCCCACACCATATAGTTTCCCTCCTTTTAAAATAATGTTTCTCGTAGAGCCACCACCTGAAATTCATGTGGTGATGTGACTAACAAACTTTTAAGACCCATCCAATCTGGAAATCAGATCATTTAGAGCAGTTTAAGACCATTTATTTGCAAATGTGTATTTAATACATTTTACAACACTTTAGAATTTTAACAGATACACTTGCTATGCAAAGAAAACTAAAATTAGTGCCTTGTGGTTGTGTGCCCCGCAAACATATCAAGTCCCACTCATAGTTTACATCCATGTCTATGAAAACATGGATGCTTCACACACATCTTTCCCCCGGCAGCACAGAGGGTCTATACAATATCTGTTAATTAATATCTAACAGCTTAAAGATGGGCACCCAGATTAGTATCACCAATTCAGTATCTCACCAAATGTCTCCCCTTCTGTTCCTGAGTAATGTCATTAAATATTGGCCAGAAAAGTGATTTTACAGAGGTCAAGTAGATGTCACAGTAAAACTGACCTTTGATCTTTGGATATAAACTGTAATTACTTCATCTTTTTATCCCATTTGACATCTGTCTGAAATTTTGTCATAATAAGCATTTGAATTCTTGGCCAGTTCATCGTTGAGACCAAGTGAATGTTTGTGCCAAAAGTGAAGAAATTCCCTAGAGTTGTTCTCGCATTCACAAAAATGGGACTTGCGCACGGATGTATGGAAAAACAACCCGAAAATGTAACAAAAAACATTCACACACACATACCTGTTTAAGCAGTAGTCCATTGTTGCTAAAGACAGCCAGTGGCGTCCCAGTGTTATCACATGCAATATAAAACTCCTCTCCGCTGCTGATCTCCATAGCAAACACATGGCCCTGTGCAGCAATAAACATTGCAATTAGACACATTATGAATACAGAAATAACAATTATGCTGATGAGTTTTATTTTAGCTGTTGTATTCTAACTTCACGGGAGGGCTGTAAAGAATGACATCACCCTTTTTTATTAATTGTTGTGGGTCTTGCTACTGCTGCTTATTCAATAGCCACATTCATCACAATGAAACAAGTTCATCTCTGGCTGTCACTGTGTTACATGTTTCCTAACCTGTGAAGCATTTAAAGTACCAAGAGATTTGGGAGGATAATATAAAGTGGGGCTGCTGCAGAGGAAAAAAAAACATAACCTCTCTAATTGAGATGCTGTACATTCACCATGTTTTCCCTGTGGTTACTGGAGGGAAACCTGCTGCACACAGACTATCATAAATCAAAAAGTTGAGAGTGAAAACCAACAGCGGCTCATAAATAGCAGTAAGTGGCAGCTCTGGACTCCTCCACATTCAACGCCTGTCTCTAGCTGGAGATTCATACGGAGAAGAAATCCCCAAATTTTTACAGACTTAACTTGCCAAATTCGACCAATTAACTGTATGTTCACAATAATGTCACCATATTTAGAATCACTTTCCCAGTTTAGCTACCTGCAGATCGTAGTAAAAGGATGTGATTTCGGAGCTGGAGTGGTTGTAGACATGGGTGATCCTGGTGGGGTAGTTCAGGTCAGCGTAGAAGAACTGCAGGTGTTGGCCCAGACTGTTTCTAGAAGCCACACGCCGACTCAAACCATCGTAACGATACTGGATAGTCCAGCTGGCCGCTTTGCTGTAGACACGAACTAGAAGACCTGAATTATAGATAATAAAAGAAAGAATGAGGATGTGGAGAATGACAAGATAAAAAGCACCCATAAAAAATCTATACATTGTGGTGTTAAGTCAGCTAAAAACTGGGGTTAAGGAAGAGCAACTACATAAAATGTCAAACTTTTGCGGCCAAGTTAAGCCATTTAATTGATCGCGTGTGATTGCTCACGTTTAACTACGAGTAACAACAGCATTCAGAGTGCCTATCCACCTCTGAGTGAGCCTATGCAATGGCTTGCTGTTGCTACGACATTGGCTGGAGGTACCTGAAGCTTTGAAATAGAGCCAGGGTGAGTGTCTTTTCAAACAAGCAACACATTGCTTAGCCTGTTTACTGATGACAGGAACAGGTTAGGACATCATCATTGGGAAACGCTTAACAATACGATTTTTGGTTGCTCACTTTCATCTAGTCCTGTGAGGAGGTGTTATTGTGACCATGATTCTCATGGATGGAAAAAAGAGACCTGAATACAGTGTTGGAGGTGGGGCCTGTTGGAGGTTCAGTGGCGAATAAAGCCAAAAATGTTTGACTTCCAGGGTAAAAAATTACCCACATATTCCCCATGGTCGGACCCATAAAGAGGGTGTACTGTAGACTACGCCTACTGAGGAGATTACTCTCTTGTATGAGGCTAAAATGATTTAAATGTTTGGCTCTAGACTACTGAAATATTATTGGAATAAATGGATCGAATCCCGATATAAAAGCAGGTCTCTCACATTCTACGGCAAAGTCTTTTTTTGGCCCCACCTGACGGACTTGGAAGTTGTAATTAATAGTTTGTCCACTATGTGGACTGGCTTCAAAGCCTGGCGATGCTCCTGGGGGCTTGTTGAAAGTGACTTGTAGTAGCATGATCCCAGCTGCTAGGAGTTCAAGAACCAACCCTGCTGCTAGTCACTATATCATCAAGCTTTTCGCTCAGTGTAATTCATAAGAACATACAGATGAATGACACTGTGGCACTTTCTGAAGGGACTGGGCCTTCTTATGCTATGGCAGGCAATTGCAATAGTAATCCTCACCTTTGGAGTTGTATTCAAATATCTCAGCTCCTCTCTGTCTCAGAAAACCATCTTCATCCAGCCTGTACTGAACATCTCCCAGACGAGTGATCCTGTCCCTCAGATCGTAGCGTAGAGGAGTTAAACGACCACTGTTGCCAGGGTTCAGCAAATGCAGGTTCCCATTCAGGTCATAATTATACCTGGAATACCAGAAGATTATACTATTAGTTTTAAACATGATCAAACGATGATGCAACTTTTTCAGTTTTGATGTCATGATCCTACCGCCACATCATCTTCTCGTTGAGGGAGACCGTCTGCAGCTGACCATCAACATCATACTCATATCCATATTTGGTTGTGTTGGCGAACGGTCCAATCTTGATCTCCCGCTTTGTGACTCGGCCCATGTTGTCATACTGAATGGTGATCCAGTACATCAGAGACCTGAAGATCTCGTATTGGATCTCCTTGATGCGGCCGTGCTGGTCGAAGTGTTTGGTGTAGGTCATCACTGCCGTGGAGATGATCTAATATGAGAAGAAAACAAGTTCAGAAAACCAACAGTTTACTTTCAACACTGACAAAGAGCCTGTTTATAGCTGGTATCAATATGCATCTTGGGTGATTTAATCACTAGTGGGCTGCGTTAAATATACGTGTAAATGACCACCAAGATGCAATGCGATCCAATCACTCAAACTACTTGCAGAGGTGGTCTGGGATGCACCTTCTGTAGAGTAAATGCTAATGCGTCCTGATGTGTCCCCGAAAAATACTACATCATCAGTGCAAATGCAGGATGTGGTAACTGTTCTGGTGACAGTAAGCTAACACATAACTTCCCTACTTTACGAAGAGTTCAACAAAACGTTGCATGACCGTCCATCATTTTGTCCTATGGATAATGATGTGTTACAAGAGTATAACCATCAGTGGGGTCCTTTGACCTTCTAGCACAGTGGCTCCCAACTGGTCCAGTCAAAGGGTCCAGACTTATCTTTAGTTATTAACTCAAGATCCACACATAAATTACCACATATTCAGTTGCACAAAACATAAACAACATGTTGGCGTAGAACACTAAGAAATAAAACATATTGCAAAAATAAACAGACTTAAACAGCACTTCAAAATAAAAGCTCTGTGCTGAAAATTCACTGTATATTAAAGTGTACCGCAACCTATCAATTGGTAACGACTGATGCAACATAAGTCATGTAGGCAGTGACAAAATCCAAACACAAACGGTCAGCTGGAAACACACGATAGACACAGGTATGAACGGCAATGTGTCTTGGCTGTCCACTTGTGTTTGGACCACAAAAATGCATGTTAATACGAGGTATAAACTTGCTAAAAAAAGCCCTGCTGATCAGATTTCAACAGAGAGACTGGAGGGAGTATAAATGACTGACTAGGCGAGACAGGGCATTAAACAAGTGCCAGCCGGGATAGTGTTTTTATCCTGCTTTGTAGACACAAACACATTAACGATTGGTTCTGTTGGGGGAAATCAAGCGAATAGCTCAGGGCCTGTGTTTATCAGCATCTCAGAATCACTCCTAAGAATTGAATTGAAAGTTAAACTTGGACTAAAAACAGTTATTTAAGATTTCAGGGCTCTTTTTCAGTGAGTAGTAGGAGCTCTCATTTGAGAAATGTTTGGTTTGTGTGGTAAAAAAGAGTCCACTGATAGCCTGCTGACACTGTGGCAGTAAACATTGTTATTCAACAACTAACTGAGTGCTGCTAAGGGAGATAACCTGCTTTATCCAGTCTGGTGCAATATCATAAAAATTAAAATTTTTGTTTTTGCTTGTATGTGATGGATAATATGGAAGTCACCTGGTTTCACCTCATTACTTCTTGCCTTTTTTCTCCTTCTCAGAGGTCCATGTTTGCATTCCAAAACAAAATTTCACTCGTGCATTTGATTTATTGGGGTCTTTAACATAAGTTGTTTGCAAAACAAACAATCTGAATCAAAATGAAAGGTACATTTATTGGTCACTGTTCTTGAGGGATGCATTCTACTTGCAATTTGCATAACATAATGCATCATTCTGTCATATCATCAGTAATGTAGAAAATGTTGTGATATGAAGTCATATCTCCTACCACAAGGAGTAACTTGTAATGCAAGGTGCAGCTGTGTAAAATGTCAGGGTGCAGGGATGAGGGAGGATCAAACAGTAAAGTCACACAATTACGTTTTTTTTACTTGGTGTCAATATGCTTAACCTGCACACCAACTAGGAGGTTATTTAGTCATGAATTATTTATTCCCTTGAAAATTCAGATTAAGGATGTATGACAGGGATACTCAACTTGCTTTGCTTAGGGTCCACTTTTGCAAAATGACAGGGGGGCAGGGACCAGTCACAGCAGCCTTATACATGTTTCTAGAATTTTAGGACGTTTGTAGGATTTTAGGTCGTTTCTCAGATGTCTGGATTATTCTATGATTTTCTGACATTTCTTGCATTTTAGGACATTTCTATAATTGTAGGACATTTCTAGGATTTTAGGACATTAGGGGCTTAGCTAGGACCTCTGTCAGGGGGTGCAAGGGATCCTTCACTGGTACTTTTTTTGATAAACGAGCTATTTTGATTCTGTTTCATGGACTCTCGCACATTATTTATACTAAAAGTACAAAAACAATTCCCAGTGTGAATCACTTTATTTTACTGTGGCCACCCAACACCCGCCTTGGCCCGCTGGCTGTAAGCTGAGTATCACTGATGTGTGATCTGTCACTCTCTGTTCTTTTAAATGCCTGATTAATATCAAAGTTCCAACAAGATGTATGAGGTACCTTTTCTTATTCATCCATCATTTAAGGACAATATAAATCAATGCAGCCAATCTTGTCTTACCTGATTGATATCATAATAGATGACTCCAAACTTCCCAAACTGCTCCACCTTCCCAGATATATCATCAAACTGGTAGAGATCTATGGGCAGCGGTGTCTCATTGATTACAGCCTGCATGCTGGTGACTCTGAAGCTGTTGTCGTAAGTGTAGTCGAAGCGTGCGTTCACCATCCCATCCTCACTGAAGCGGAATATTTGCCGGTCAACAAGCGGGCCGATCTGGCGGTATCGGATGGAACAGATGAAGCCTTCGCTCTGCAGGTTGACGGTCTTAAGCACACCAGCGGTCTCATCATACGTGAAACTGACCCGTGTTGAGTCATAGAGGATCTCTGCCAGCTTGTTCTGATAAGAGAAACAAAACAGAGCAGTATGTGTTTACAATGTTGGACTTATAATGAGTCCCATTCATCCAGAATCAGCTTGACCATGAGCTAACCTCAATGACTGCCATCAACTGACATGAGTGGTTTATTCAAGCTCTCAGAGCCCTTGTTCATTCTCTGCTGCAGCTGCTGCTCATGCATATCACCTGCCTCACCACCATCCGAGCGTCCACTTGACCCTGTTTCATGATGTTTCAAGCTGTATTGATCTCTCCCTGGCATCACTTACAATGAGCGCAAAAAACAGAGTCTTGGTGTAAAAAAAAAGATCTTCTTTCTATTTATTACCTATTTATTTTATTATGGTTGTTTTATATTTGTAATTCATAACAAGATACTATGATGTATTCGTGCCTACTTCTGTAAATGGTTTATGTTAATAATTTTCACTGCAACGAAGGGATAAGATGATACTGCTATGATACTGTTAAAGATAAAAAACATTGTATTTATTAGCTATAAACTACATATGTACTTTAACATAAACAAATATAAAAATGAACATGAATTTACATATACATACATATTAATAATAATTATATATATACAGTACTGTGCAAGGCTACCATTAGGCCACAATTGATTTTTTGTTTTAGAAAAGTTGTAATGAGGATATAATATATACAATTATTGCTTAGTCTTTTTATTAAGATACAAAGAATACAGAGAACATATACAATGTTTTAAAACAGCAAAACAGTCAAAACAAAATGGCTTCTTCTGACTGAAGTCAATATTTAGTGTGAAACATGGAATCATACGACCATACCAAAACGTAGCTCAAACAATCAATACTGAACTTTGGACATATCTTGAATGCAACCTGGAGTAAATACACCAGAAGATTAGTACTGTAAATCTCATATTGCCTGCCTAAGAGTTCAAGACATGCTGAGTGGAAATGGAGGTCACAGTAAATATTTATAACTTAAGCCTGATGTTTTCTTCTGAAATATTTCCATTTTTAATACTGTATACTGGTTGTATTTTAGTTAAGAGACTACTGAGAAATAAATACATATGTATGGTCATTATAATCTTGCTAAAATAAAGTTCAAAGTGGCCTAAGACTTCTCCAAAAAAAGAGTAAATCTCATACCTGTCTGCGATATTTGTACAGTATACGGCGTCCAGTGCCTAGATGGGCGACTCTGAGAAGCTGAGGAGAGAGAGGAAAAAGCACCGGAGATGAGCACTTAAAATGATAATGAGATGAGATGAATAAGTTGCTGATCAGTATCAAACAACATTTATTGGAAAAGACATTCATCATAACTTCAAGTCAGCCTTTCAGAATTGACTACGGTGAGACTTGAGATTTAAATGTAGGGCTGCCTTACAAATACAAAACAATATACTGTAGAACTATAATGTCTGCTAATAATAAAAAAAAGCAGAAAAACAAAGACTCCTATCAAACGATGTGAATGTAAGTCTTATTACACACACAGCCACACACCTGTCCATCTTCAGAGTAGTCCACAGTGACAGACGCATTGCTCTCTGGAGGGGTGTAGATGTTCCTGTAGTATCCTATGGATCTGATGGTCTGCATGGTGTGTCGAGCCACACTGGGCATGGTGACAGCTGACAGACGGTCCCCTGAGTCATAGTCAAAGATGTACTGGTGCTGGCTGTGCAGCAGTAAGACCATGGACTGTTGGAAAGAGAGTAGAATAAAGGAAAACATGTAACATGCCAGTAAAAGACCGTAGAAGCAAAAAGAGACACTTAACATCTACACAATGTTGTGGAAAATCTTATAAATATCCATATATGAATAAAAAATGCAGCTTTTGATTAGTTTGGGGTTAAAGAAAAACTTCCATCATATCCAGGAAGCACTTTGTTGAGAGGTAAGGACATATATTTAACCACAGACTGGATGTTTGTATTTAACATGTAGCTCCTTACACACAAGTGTTGTTTATATCATGAACCTTATGGTCCATGACACTGTAGAACATCCACATCAATCCACATTATAAAGAAATGAAGGACTCAAGTATAATTGGCAGTATATCTTTCAATCAGCTTTTATTAGATGAATATCTTGATTATTTTTTGCCATCTGCTGAGGCTGTGCCCCACTGGACCTTATGCAAAATCCCTCCTGCATCAGAGTTAAGACAGCTCTCCTTGCATTTTAAGTAGTGCTTTATTTACAGTCCTCTGGGGACATTACCTGCCAGCTAAGAGTAGCTATTTAGTTGAGGCATATGTGGCGTCTGTGCATGTGTGTGTTCTATAAGATCCAGATCCATCACACCTGTGCCTGCCTTCTTTCATGGTTTACACTGTGGAAAGAATCAATTTAAAAGATTTCACTGTTTGTTTTCATGGCTCTTAATGTGCTTCCCATTTTGTTTATTTATTAGGGCCTTTAACCCTTCAGGTTACTGGCATTTTGTTAGACTGAGCAGAGCACTGCATCATCATTCATGCATTACCCTCATAAGCTCATCCGCTGCTCATAAATATAATTAATCAGGTGGATTAATCTGCTGATTTACTCTTGCCAAGACTGCTGCTGCAGCTCCTTCCACCACTCCTACGTCCCCCAACATTCTGGCAGTAAACCATATAACATACGATGTAATATTCATGTTTGTGTTTCCTTAGCCCATTATCCTTAGCTTATATTTAAGTTCAATGCCAATGCAGGAGGCAGTGTTCATGCAACAAGAAGGAAAGAAAGGATGTAGAATTTGGGGTGGTGTGCAGGTAGCAAATTGGACTTTAATGAAGATTTTAGTTTGCATGACGTTTAAGACCTGCAAATAAGTTTTGTCTTTTTATTGACTATAATCACAATCCTTTCTCTAATTACATCTTTTCAGCCATTACAGATATTACAGATTACAGATATCTGAATGGAATCAGTTCCATGATTCCATGCTTTCGTTCAAATATCTGTAATATCAGAGCAAAAGTTGGCGGGTAATCAATGTAATCTGCGATTTTGCTCCACCGTTTACTTCAATTACGCACTGTGCAATGCCCTCTATTGATTACTCATCCATGATTATAATGGTTGCACTCAAAAAACTGTATAAACTTGGGCTGGTTTGACAAATATGACAATATGCCCTGAGATTAGCTAAATAAGTGGATTGGCGTGCAAGTCTGTCGGACTATGGTGAACGGTCAAAAACATGAAAAAAGTCAGCACACTGTAGCTCCCTTATTTGCAATTTATCGACACATCCACAGGTGACGCTTTAAGCTCATTCTATTCTTCAGACTGAACAGTGAGCTTCAGAGAGGTGTCTGAAGAAGAGCATGAGCTACAAACATCACTTGCAGATGTGTTAAATTACACATAATAAAGCTGCAATGTTCAGACTTTTTTCATGTTGTTGACTGCTATTCTTCTTGTCCAGAACCTGCCTGAAATGTTTTTTGGGATGCGCAAATCTACTATACTTTTCACACTATGGTGATATAGTGGAGCTGGAGGACGCGCCTGCAGTTCCTCAGTCAGCTACAACAGCAACGGAAATAGAGCTGTGTATAGACCGAGGACGGCGTGTGGACACTTCTCTACCGCTGTAGGAGATGTGAATGGAAACACATCTAACATGCTAATGCACATCCAACAGCAATACTCAGACATGTGATCACTAGAACAAGGAAAAAAAAAGCAACTTGTATTCTAAATTTTCAGTTTCATAACATAACAGATGCCTTTCAGTTTTAGAGCCTGTTGTGACCGGTTGCTTTTTGGTAAAGTGTTGATTTAGTGCTGTATAATACAGAAGTGTCTGAAATGTTCTTACTTTTAAATTGAAAATATACCAGCGCTGCCAGTATGCTACAGTATCTCAGTCCCCTGGAAGAGGGTTCTGTCTGTCTTTGTTACACTCTGGCAATACAATTGGTTTACTGAAGGGGGTAGCAGCTCAAATTCTCTGAGAACCCCTTTCAAAAAGAAAAAGAAGAGCCTTTTACACCATGTCATTGTATGATCAATTTCTATCAATGTTCAGTTCCTTAAAGCGAGTGTGTCTGACTGAACGAGCTGCTGGCTGTTATGAGGTCATCAACAATTGTGAAAAGCTGCTCTTGTGTCTTTTTTTAAAAAAGTGCTTCATCAATATAAGTGACACGTTTCAGAAATATTTGACATGGTAGTTTAGCTTTCTACATAATAGATTGTTATTCACAAATAAAACTTTGTATTTGACTGAAAAGCACTCATTCGTCTGCCAGAGTCTGATCCTGGTGATTGCGCCTTTTTGCAGTTTGTGGAACTGGACCACATGTGTTATTGAACAGTCACACACAAAAGCACAAAAAGAGCAAGGACAGTTATAAAACGATGTTGGAAAAAAAAGAGAGAATCTTTTTTTTATTTTTCCAAGTGAATAGTTCATGGTCTGTACATTTTCAACCAACCTTCAGGAAGAAAAAGCCCAACATTTCCTATAAAAAAGCCGACATGGCAGCTCAGGTCAAGGAAATAGCTTTCAAATTAAAACACAGCAACACGTTTGCTGGACAAACATCTATAACTTCTACAACTGGGATGCCCTGCTACTTCATTTGTCCCACAGGCATTTTCCACAGTGCATTGGCACTCAGGCCTGGGGCTAAGCACGCACTGTTCTTCGACAGGATGAATAAAACTGTTCCATCTGTGTAGCATAAAGTGACACCAATCGCCTCTGGTTGTTCAAAAGAAAAGACAAAACCATCATTTTCATAAATCCTCTGGGAGCCTCCTGCACTGTGATTAGTAGTGGACAATAATCTGAAAAGTAAGGTGAATGCAGATCTAAACTATTAAAAAGGACAGCGGCAACTCGTCTTTGTCTGGAAGATAAAAACACAAGCTCTCTTGGGTGAGTGCTCCTTGCCTCAGGCATCAGTAAAGATCACCTTGACCTCCAGCTGCACAGGTCAGAGGAGTGAGACTCTGTTAAGCTGCTAAAGTGGCTCATGAGGAAATGATAGTGCGCTTTTTTGCAGTCTTGCTCTGAATTAAACGGGCTTGATGTATTATTGTACATTAGTGTTTTATGTCTCTAATACACTGTGACATTGGGGTTTGTGTTGCCAAAGAGCAGCTTGAGGTTGAGTTAAATTCTTGTTGAGTTGACTCATTTGGATTTTTATGTATCTGAAACTGTTAAATGGTTTCTATCACCTGTTGAGTATGTCTTCTTTGCTGGTTTTAAATAGGGATGATCGCAATTAGTTGACTCATGAATTAAACCCAGTAGTGGACAAATTATTCAGATGCTTTACTTGAGTGAAAGTACTACTACCATACCGTAAAAATATCAGTCCTAATATTAAATACTAAAGCTGTGAAATGTTCTTGCATTAAAAATGACTTAAACGATTATCAAAACACCCTACAGAAAACTACAAGTATAACAGCTTCTTCTAGACATGTTCTTGCAGGCAAATATTCTGTAACCAACAGGGCGTTGTTATGTTTTACCTGCTTGTAAGACTTACCGCTATTCAAATATTTTATTACCTCTGTGATTTACATTCTCTTTGGATTTTTTACATAAAAATTATTTTATTGTTTTGATCTATTTTCTATTTACAGATTCCTTTACTCCACCAAACGCCTGGAGTAATAGTACAATATTTACTTCTGAATTGCAATTGCATAAAGTGTTAAGTGGCATGGCATTAAAATAGTCAAACAAAGTATAAGTACCTCAAATGTGTACTTAAGTGCAGTACTCGAGTAAACTTACTTATTCATATTTCACCACTGATTTAACATTGCAACCCTCGGCTCCAGACATACTAGTCAGTTAAACCTATTATTAAATCAATCAATCAAATCAAATCTTTATTTGTATGGCACTTTTCATACAAAGAGTAACACAAAGTGCCTCACAGAGATTAAAAACAATAACAGAAATGAAAAACATTAATGAAAATCAAGAAAAATACAGACAGCCTGACCCTCCCACCCCCACCTAGACGTACGCAACAACACACACACAATCATGTAGATATTCCCACACATATTATTAAGGCACCTAACATCCACCCTTACCACCCACACACGCACACATACACCAACACACACCAATTGTTACTAAAGAGACATGGCTAGGCACTGAGACCTGAGGCGAGGGAGAAGCACTTTTTGGGGTTAACCTCACTGAGAGAGGTCACGGTCCAGCACTGGGCGCCGCTTATACAGAGACCATCCCAACCTGGCGGACAGGAGTGCCCGCACCAAGATGCCGAGCCCTCTAGCCACCCGGGCCGAAACAGTCCACGGTACAGCACCCCCAATGGTGGACCAGAGACCACTCCCAGTCCGGTAGGCCCCGATGAGGAAACACTGGAGCTAAAAACTAACACAATAAAATAAGGTAAAGAACATAAAACCTAAGAACGTAAGGGACTGAAACAGTAAAATAAGACAAAGAATACAAGTGCACAGTAAAATAGATTAAAGGTTATAACCGCTAATAATTAGATAGATAAATAAATGGGAGACTAAAACAGTGGGATAAGATAAAATAAAAAAGGAGAATAAATAAATAAATAGTTGATTAGTTAGTTAAAAGCCTGATTGAAAAGATGGGTCTTGAGCCTCTTTTTAAAAACCTCAACACTGTCTGTGATCCTGAGGTTCTCCGGGAGGCTGTTCCACAGACGGGGGCCATAGTAACTGAAAGCCGCCTCCCCATTTCTTTTAGAGCTAACTTGTGGTATGGTTAAAAGGTTAGTGCCGGAGGACCTCAGGGTCCATGAGGGGTTGATAAGGTAAAAGCAGCTCAGTTAGGTAAGAAGGCCCAAGACCTTTGAGACACTTAAAACAAGTAAAAGAACCTTAAAATCAATCCTGAAACGCACGGGAGCCAATGAAGCGATTTTAAAACCGATGTAATATGCTCCGCCCTCTGGTCCTCAGCACTGGCGGGCCGAAGTTCTGCAATAGTTGTAAATTGAAATGCTCTTTTGGGAAGACCAGAGAGCAGGGCATTACAATAATCTAGACGACAAGAGATAAAGCATGCATCAGTACCTCCGTGCTGGCCTGAGAGAAACGGCGGACTCTGGCTATGTTCTTTAGATGATAAAAACCAATTTTTGTTGTGTTTTTGATGTGTGGGATAAAAGTAGCTCAGAGTCAAAAATCACACCCAGATTTGTTACAGATTGTGATGTTCTAAAAGCCTGTAACTTTGGTAAAAGTCTCTCTCTTTCTGGCCTTCAGGACCGATGACTAAAACCTCTGTTTTGTCCTGGTTGAGCTGTAGGAAATTTGCTGCCATCCATGAATTTATGTCTGAAATGCAGTTAAAAAGGGCATCAATAGGCCCTGTGTCATCAGGAGACACAGCGATGTACAGTTGAGTATCGTCAGCATAACTATGAAAGCTGATGCGTGACTCCTGATGTGACGTCCCCAAGGGAAGCATGTACAGATTAAAAAGAGTTGGGCCTAAATTGACCCTTGGGAACCCCACACTTTATCTCATGGATTCCTGAGGAACATGTATCCATACTTACAAAGAAGTGTCGATCTGTGAGGTAGGAGTGAAACCAGTTCAGAACAGTACCAGAGAGGCCGACCAGGTTCCTCAGTCTATTTAATAAAATGTGATGGTCTACTGTATCGAAGGCGGCGGTTAGATCCAGTAGTACCAAGACAGTGATTTTATGGTTATCTAAGTTGAGCCTGATGTCATTTAAAATCTTTACAAGGGCCGCCTCGGTACTGTGATTCATCCTAAAACCAGACTGACACCTCTCTAAAATGTTATTTGTGGTTAAAAGTCATTTGCCACTTGGTTAAACACAAGTTTTTCCAAGATTTTACTTAAGAATGGTAAGTTCGATACAGGTCGATAATTATTAAAATGTTAGATCTAATTGCTCTTTCTTCAGAAGGGTTTCACCACCGCTTTAAAGGAGGTGGGAAGACACCGTCTGAAGAGAGCACCACCATGTATATCAATTGTTCCTCAAAGAATGCATGAAACGCTTTAAAAATGGAGTGGGAATTGGGTCTAAGAGGCAGGTTGTGGGCTTTACTTGGGAGAGAAAACCTCGACCAAGTGTCCTCAAGATCTACCAGGGAAAACTCTCCAGTGTTTCCTCCGGTAAAATCAATGATCCGGGTGAGTAGACACTTAAATCTGATGCGTAAAGACTCGATCTGATGTCATTGATTTTACTTCTGAAGTGGTCTGCAAAATCCTCACAAAGGGCATCACTTGGTATCTTGGAGGGTCTATTAAAATTTGCATTTGTTAAAAGGTCGATTGTGGAGAAGAGGAATTTTGGGTTGGTTTTATGGTCGTTGATTAATTTTTGAAAGTGAGAAATTCTTGCTCTGTTTGACAGTGTTATTGTAGGTTTTGAGGTGTTCACGGAATATTTCGTAGTGAACTGTTAACTTGACTTTCGCCATCTCCTCTCAGCACTCCTGCAGTTTCTCTTCAGCTTTTTGATGTTCATATTTCTCCAGGCGTGTGTAGGTTTTGTTTTAACAGTCTTCAATTGAAGTGGGGCCACTGTGTCCAGTGTTGTCTTTAATTTATTGTTAAAACTGTCAACAATGAAATCACATGGTGCTGGTAAAATATCTGCTGGAGTGCTCTGTAAAATCCGGATAAACTTTGCAGCCACTTCAGACGTTAGGTAGTTGCTTCCCTCACTGATCTCACCGGGCCTCCTGCTGATTAAAACTGGTGACTGTAAAAACACACAAAAGTGGTCAGACACAGCCAGATCCACAACAGATGGCCCACCAATGGACAGGCCATAAGTTATGACCAGGTCCAGGGTGCGCCCCCTGCTGTGAGTTGGCTGTGTGACATGCTGTCTAAAATCTAGGCAGTGTAAAAGGTTTAAAAATTCTCTGGACACTGTGTCTGAGGAATTGTCCATGTGCAAGTTAAAATCACCAGTTATTAAAATTCTATTGTATTTACTATAGATAATTGATAAAAGTTCGGAAAATTCATTGATAAAAGATGATGAGTACCTGGGTGGTCTGTAGACGGTTAGCAAAGAATGGGGTTGCTAAAAACAAAGGCATGATACTCAAAATGATAAGTTGTTAAAATACTTCATTTGAGCACATGTTAATCTTTGTAATTGAAGCAGTTCCGCCTCCTTTTTTGCCCTCTCGAGTTGAAAATAAAAAGTTAAAATTTGGTGGGGAAGCCTCAGTGAGAACGACAGGTGCATCAGTGCCAAGCCATGTCTCTGTCAGTAGAATGATGTCTAAGTCGTTGTCTACAATAATATCATTTATAATAAATGATTTGTTTAAAAGGAGCGCATATTCAGGACAGCTATTTTAGTGTCTGCACTGGGACGGTGCTTGTCACCTCCAACTCGGGGGATTTTAAATACAGTTATTTCTATGAACAGACCCTGGTCTTACCTGTCTGTTGTTTGTAATTTGGTTTTGATTGTCTGAATATTATCCTGCGCCTGTATAGGGGTGGGTGACAGTGGAGGTGAAGGTAATTGGGAGGCAGGGGGTCTGGAAGTGCGTGTGTCATTAGTGAGTCATGAGGAGGTGGTGGAGCATGAACGGATAGTCAAGTCAATATACACAGATAAAAGATGTAAACCATTCTTGTTTGGGTGGAGGCCGTGTTTGAAAAAAGGTGGGCCTGTTTAAAAAAAGCTGCAAAAGTTGTCAACAAATGGGATACCTTTTCCCAGCAGTATCCCTTCAACCACACGTGCAGCTGACTACGGAGGTGGTGACGTCACCGTAACGAGGGGGGGAGCGGCCTGAGATAATTAACCGCTTCCCGTGTCCAGCAGCAGGTGGTCAATTAGGGGTGGCGAAAGTCCCGCTTAAGAAGTCTGACTGCTGGTATTTTAGGTCGTTGATGCCGGCCTCCATGACCAGTGTAGAGGCTGAGCTGGCGCTGAGCACTCAGCTGCAGAGCGGAGGATGCAACGCGCCCTGACCTGTGCGCCAGGGGTGGCAGAAGGTCCGCCGCCATGCACTGCCACGTGCCTGACCATGGAGGTCCCAACCACCAGCACAGAGGGGCAGGTGCGCCTCTCCGAAAAGTGCATTTTGTGACTGGGCCATGGATGGTGGAGAGCGGGCCGTGTGGCTCCGTGCCTCACGGAGGAATTCCCAGGTAAGCTCCCAGCGGAGGAGCGCTGTTTGTCAAAGCAGCACGAACACTGGTCAAATCAGACCCGTTAGGACCCGGTGGTGTCGGTCGCTGGGAGCCGGGGCAGCCACTGCCCTGCTGAGGTATCCGAACCCGGCTGCTATGGGTGGTCGCGGGATGTCTTCGACAGCGTTTTCAGCAGCCTCATACGCGTGGCCGAAGACGTTGCCCGGGATGGCAGCTGTTGGTCCCGGACTCCAGCGGCGCAGCGGTGGGGCCCACCCGGAGGCTGCAGCGGAGATGACAGACCGGTGCGGCAGCGGGCGCCCGCTGCCTTGGTGCCCGCCGATGAGGAGGGACCTGTGGGACCGGGTGGAGGAGTGTCTCCTGGGTGGTGAGCTGCGGTCACCGCGTCGGTCCGAGGCGGGGACTGTGCAGCAGCCTCTGGAGGGGAGCCAGACCCTGACCATCGCCTGGAGCACCAGCATACCAAGTGGACAGAGCCTCAAAGCGGTTGGAGAGTAGGAGTGAGGCGAGGTGGTTCCAGCCAAGGTCCTAGATCGGCCACGGGTAACCACCTCAGCCCATGAGCGCTGGAGACGCGGGGTGGAGCAGAAGGATGGCCGCGGACCGGTGGGATCCCAGGGCACCGTGTCCTGGAGAGCCGCTGAATACGAGGAGATCCGGAGACATTGCTCGTGGGCGATGGTCATACACTGGTCCAGCTGGGCTTCCTTTACCCTCAGTTCCTGGAGAGCCGGCGGACATCATTCAACAGGTCAGCGATCTTTTTTCCGCTTTCCTTAGTTGGAGATGATGGTCTTTCAGGGACATAATGGCGGTAGCCATGTAGCATAGCTTAGTTAGCTAAGAAGCTCGCGATAAACAGAGGACAAACCGGATTTTCCTGGTCACTTCTGTTTAGTTTGTCGTCTGTGTTCGTCTGCGTTTGTGCCACCAAGGCAGTTAGTTTGTCCGCAGAAGTTGTGTGAGTTTAAAAGCTTAAAAGTTTACACAGGAGCGAGCGATTAGCCTAGCCACCAGGCTAAAAACAAACCTGCTAAGCTAGTCCATAGAGTCCGGTAGGCCGGATAAACTAAAGACCCAAACGTGCGATGGTTAAAATCTTCGACCTCGTTAAAAGATGAAGGTAAAACAACCACAGTCTAAAAGTAAGAAGTATAAGAAGTCGCTTTAAAAGTAGAGAAAAACGTTAGTTCATGACAGAGTAACTGGCCGTACGCTCAAAACACGCAAAACGCTGACGCATGCGCAAAACCAAAACAACAACAACAAGCACAGTTACATGAAATACAAGACATGCTTTCCTTATTTGTCCAGCACCCCATTGACTCAGTAAGTCAATGATTATCATTTCATATAATTATATTTAAGCAGGGAAAATGCCTATAGATTTATTTTCCTAAAGAACATTGTTTTCAATAAATGTTATTTATTAACTTTTAGCCATTTTTTAAAATTGTTTTTTAAATTTTAGACTACTTAATATTCTAAGTTTGAACTTCTCTTTAAATGTCCGCGAAATAAGTTGTAAGGAACATCCCTAATTTTTACCTCTGTGTTTATTTGACTGTGAGGCTTATTATTTTTTGGGACAACAAAGATCTGTAATTGATTACAGTACTTACAGAGAAATACATGAGCATACCAACCACTCAACTGTGCTCATAATGTTCATCATAAATTACAGTATGTTGCATCCATATAGATGCAGTTATGATGTTGCATGTGTATTACTGTGCATGATGAATTCTGCTTTTCGACACTGTTTCCCAAAGAAAGTATTTTCAGCAAGGAGAGAAAGTGACAGATGGAGGAAGGAAGTGAATGAAAAACAAGTGCAAGAGAAGGCGAGAGTGTGAGCACGGAGTGACACATGGAGTAATAGAATATGGCTCATTTATTCACCGAGCCGGGATGATCTCTTTTCTATTTTGTCTCCTCCTCACATCCCTTGTTTTGTCCCCTGTTTGGTGCCCTCACTCACTCACCATTTTTATCTTTAGTCTGCTTCTTTCTCTTTCACTTGTCTTTATTTCAATCCCTTTGTCAGTCTCTCCTGTTTTATTCATTATTGACTAGGTTCTTGCTTCCATCAGCCCCTAAAAAACTGTCACACACTAAAAAAGAAAAAATACCAGTTTTTTTTTTCCTTATAGTTTCCTCAGTAAGTTTCCCTTTTTGGCTTCATAACTTTTAACTCCATAATATATACTTTTCAGTAAAACACTACCACTTCAAAAACTTTACAACTCTTGTTAAGTTGGACTAATATACACTAGATCAGGGCCCACCAACTTTGCATCACCTCTACCCAAACTTATCACGTTTGGCCTATAACAATGATAAATGAAAATTCAAATGTTAGGAAAATAACTGTACGCATACCATTTTCATGTTTTTGGTTGAATCCACAAGGAGCTACTGGAGAGGGGAGCCTGTGGCTCCAGAGCTGCACGTTGCCTACTCCTGACCTAAATCATGAAATGTCTACTATAAGTTTAAAGTAAAAGCTAACCCCAGATTCACTCTCATTTGGTGCTTTGCCTTGCTATATTTGCGTTTCTTTTCTGAGTTGTCTCTTGGATGCCTGATGATTACAGTCTGGCACCTGGCTGCTACTTTTTTAATAAAGCCCCAACCTCAACTGAGCGCTGTGGGGTACACGCCCAGTAAAAGTCCCAAATGCAGAAAATAATCAAGTACAGGCAGAAGGTAGAGTCTCTACAGACAAATACACAACCACACACTTCAAGTGGGTCATAAACGATGACTGAGAAAGATTACTTCTGTATGAGTTGATACAATATCTTCTGGGAGAATCCTGCATAGTATAACTTTAACGAAATTATATATTAATGATATGTGATGTATTGAATCTCCTGCAAAATGCATTAGGAGTACTGTTACTATGCACTATGTATAAACCTGCTTATTTGCTCTCTCTTACTTTCTTTTAGCCTTTTGACCCTGTTAATTCATTTATTTCTCTCTCATTGTTTCTTCCTCTCTCCTTACATCTCATACTATATCACTCCTGTTCCCTTACTACCACTCTTGTCTCTCTTCATCCACGATTTCTCTCCCTGTATGTCAGCCTCTCACTCTCTCTGTGTAACACGCTTTAACTAAGCTCCCACCATCCCCTGGGTCTTGTTTCCACAGTAGTACCGCTGTCTTTGCAGTCTCCCTTAAAGATCCCTCTCTGTCTCTCTCCCTCCATCTCTCTCTATCAGTCATTTCTTTCAGCAGGCACAAACAAGGTCTGTTGCTGTTTAGTGTCGGGCTCTGCCTGTCTGCTCCTCTGTCTTCCCCGAGCATACAAACACAAAAAGGGTCTGATTTATCCCTCCTGTCGTCTCCTCCTCGTCCTTCTCGCACTATTAATTTTTTTACGCCCCAGCTCTTGTACTACAGGGAATCCCCTCTCTTGTCCTCTTTAAGAGACAGTGTGGGTTGTTTCTTTGTATTTAAAGTCACTCTTTTAAATTATCTTTTTTCCTTTAGTTACCTCATCTTTACTCAAGTCCTCTTTTCTTCAACAAAAGTCGCTGGCTTTTTGAGTGCAGTCCTTTTTATTGCTCTATCCTCCTTCACTCATCTTTTCTCCATAAGAAAGTAAGTAAGTCAGTCATGCATTTTACAGCCATCTATATTCAACAGTGAAATACCCCTGGGATTGCTGGGAAAACTCTGTTACAGATCCCAAACTGCCAGGTGTAACGGAACAGATGCTACTTTGCCTTTCCACATTTTCATTACCATTCAATGTCACTGTAAGCCTGCCGATTCCAAAGCACACTGAGAGCTGATTGACTCGTTTTTAATCTGCGTCCACAACCTGCAAGTCTCATTCGCCTTGAAATGTAGTAAAAAGAGTCGATACCAAATTAGCTTTAAAATCTAACACATATAAACTGTGACCTGTCCTGGAACTCAGTCAGACATTTTCAACCATCACAGAGCTCTTGGAAGGGAAGAGAAACATATGTTTTCTTTCCTTCTTAACCATTACATGCCATTTCCTCTCCTCTCCTCTCCTCTCCTCTCTTTTCCACTCTCTCGGGAGGTGAGCTGTCTGTTTGTGAGTACAGTCTTTGTGGCTGCTTGTTTTCCTCACTAGCTTTGTGACAGTACATTTTACACAGGGGAAAAACCTCAATTAGTGTTGCCTGCTTTGTTTGACCAGAATTTATGGCAAACAGAGTAACCTTGCTTTGTGTGTGGAAGAAACAGAGAACAAACTCTCTCTCGCTCTCTCCCTCTCTCTGTATGTGTGGTGTGCGCACGCTTTGGCATGTCATTTATCTTTTTTTATTTTTCATCACGTCTCTGCAGAGTTGAGCAGCATCTCCATCACAGCACCTCCTTGAGGGAGAGCGTGTGTGGTTTTGTGTGTGTGAGCAGCATGTGTGTGTGTTATATAAATGTCCTTGAGTATGCTGTTATAACACACAGGTTATATTTATGCAGCATTACTTAAATATTTTTTTAAGACCTTTTTGTCTTGACCCTCATGAAATACACTGGATTTTTATCAGTTCTTAATTAAAGCCTTCAAAGTAGACTGTCAAACTAATGTCTTCAGTTGTTATATTGTTGTAAGTGATGCTTGTACATCATAGAGTACATAAGTAATAGACGTAGCTACCAAAGAGTCATCGACTGGTTTGTGTATTGCTGTTTTGAAGCCTTAAGTTTGGCATTGCGGCCTTCACCACCTTTTTTTTTTTTGGTTTGAGCCAGTAGGACAACATGTTGTGCGCAGTGGAGGAGTGAGGGGTGTATGTGACTCACAGACTGTGCTGAGGCCTCTCAGACAGCCTGTTAGTAAAGCGGCCTGTCCTTAAATATCCGTAACTTTTGGCCTTAACAAATTGTAAACTGGTGAGTTAAGTTGTCATGAATGTTGAAATTAGCTATGGAATACCAAAACTAAAACCATTTTTTGTACCAGGGTGTAAACGTGTAAATGTTTATTTCCACTGTAAAGTTGAGCAATTTAACATGGAGTTTCTACCGGGATTTACTTTGTTTTGGAAACACCGGCCATTCAAGGAACTGCAGTTTTTAGCACTTAAGTGTTAGCTTCATTTTTCAGGCCTGGAGGTTGCTGCTTGGTGTACATGTGATGGATTATACTGAAGTCTGTGAGGTGTGTACATTTATGTGAATGGCTTCCATTGTGTCATCATGTACCTTATCCAAATAAGTGTAGCTCCACGTCTTTCCATCAGCGAAGACTCTGGAAATGATTCTTCCCTGACTGTCGTACTCCCACCTCTCTGTGGTTGGACCCCTCTGGAGGCCAGTCACCTGCCCCGTACTACACACATGCACGCACACACACACACACGTACGCACGCACACAAACAATTTGAAGAAGGTTAATATGAAAGAAAGAAAGAAGTTCCTTTTAAAATGTTAGGTAGTCTCAGAGGCTGTATTAAAGTCACATATTTCACATTATCATTCACACCGTTCAGTATAATGCAATCCTGTACAGCACCACCAACCACTACAACCTTAATAATATGCACAAAGTAGAATCATCACCATGGTGACAAACAGTGTCAAAAAACTGAAAATGAAAACACTTTGCTAAAGTAGAATTCATGGGAGGGCTGTTGTAGTGAGTTGCCTGGGATTGTACAGGTGTACCTAATAAAGTGGCCAGTTAGTGTATGTGGAAATGGGTAAATGTGACTATGCTTACATCACTGATCACATAATTATACAGTGCTCTAAAGGTTCTGCAGCTGTTGAGAGGGACATTAACCTGTTCTCAAAGAATTTCATGTTAACCAAAATACCTCGACAGACCTTGAGAAGAATCGACTGAAAGTGGGAGATTTTTGTATTTATTTATTTATTTTTTTTATTGGACAGAAATGTGACGCTAGAGAAAACCTTTGTTCGCTCAACCAACTTATCCTACAAGTCAGGGTGCTCTCAACAGGTGTCTCCACGTGCACTTTAATGTGTACAAACAAGTGCTGTTAGATTTACAAAGTCATGCATCTATCAGAAACTCAGAGACTGTCCGTTTTTCACCGGGACCTTTGTTGGACTTTCCTTCAGAGCCCAAAGATATATTATAACCTTTTGCGGCTGAGTGTATTAGGTGGGGGACACCCTCAAACAATAAATAGCCCAATATATAAGTTTTTACCTGGAGTATGTCAAGTTAACTGACAGTAGCTTGCTGCTGGGAACCCAGAGTGTTGGATGACCTTGGGTGTCATAGATGATCTTCAGCAGGAACTTCCTGTGGTCATCGTAAATTTTCTCCGTTCGCAGTGTACGATCATAATCCACAGACAACAAGTTCCTACCATTCACCTGGAGGGGTGGAGACAAACAAATATTCAATAAATAGAGAAACTCTTGTGATCATATGACACTTTGATTAGCTGATACATGAAATGCTTCACATCTGAAACTGATTATATTACACGCAGCTTTCTGAATCCCTGCTGTGCTCTCCTTCAAAGTCAGAACATGACAAGAAGCCTAAAGCCTGTTAAAGCCTCCTATATGCTGCAATGTTGGTGTCACCCTACACTATGAAAGCGTTACATAGATCAAACACTACGGAACATGGAGCCATCGCAGTAGAAGGATTAAATAGTTAAGTTTGCCCTGAAGATGGCACTAGTGTTTATATTCCTGAGAGCATACATATATTGTGTAACCATGGCAATCTGCCTTTATGTTATGACATGTTTTAAATGATGCCAGAGGAAAGTTCACTGAATGGAAAGAGTTGATCCTTCGGGTATGAACATGCTCAGTTCATTAAAATTGGCCATTTGATTTTGTTTTTTGTGGACATACAGAAATGTGTGCTGGAGCAAATATCAAAAGAACCCCCCATAATTTTGTTTTCTTGCCAAACTTGCTCAGATTTAAACTCGTAACAAAAAAAGTTTTGTTTTTTTTTTAAATTTCAATGATTTTTATGACTTTTCCAGGCCTGGAAAATGTGGGATAAATGGAGATTAGGATGGGCCAAAAACACCAGGAAATTGGAACAAACATAACCTGATATAAATCTGAGGGAATTTTCAGAAATTATAGACCGGCAGGTCAGTTTGGGGCCAAATCAGGTCCTGGCAGAGAGTCACAGCTCTGAGAAAAGCTCACCAACTGACAGAGTGACAGGGAACAGACGTAATTATTATATTGGCTCAAATGTTACTCAGTCTGCTTTCCTTTTCTGTTAATGTTTTGGTCTAAAATAGAAATACAACAATAAACATGCTACAGGATGAAGGCTTAACAAACAGACAAACTAAATAAACCATACTAACAAAGCCAAGGTGCTTAATTCTTGTTAATACATAGCTGTTCAATTCAACATATGCGCCTCTGCCAGTGAATTAAAATAAACTTCTGATCCAAGACCCATAAAATACTGTAGCATCACAGAGCCAGCCAGCCACTCTTTATCGCTTTCTAAATGACGTGCTGTTTGTTCAAACTCCGATTTACGAAGACAGATAACCCAAGTTCTGAGCTAAACTCACCTTATGGATCCTTGAAGCAAGGGGAAATACTAAGAATCAGCCAAACCGTAGTTTTACAGACCTGTTTCATTAAAGAGAGAGTCTTGCTGGAAAATGTTCAAGAGTCATTTTTCTCATCTTTTTATTCAGCCACTCATTCATTCGTAAATTAGCACCAGTTGAATGCAGCGAGGTGAATAAAGGGGGCAGAGGAGGAGGATATTGGGACGATGGCTAGCAGCCAGCTGGATGAGAAACAAGACGGGACAGCAGCCAAAAGCCACGCAGAGTGTGAGCCACACCATATCAGGGGAAACAAATCATTCTGCAGATTGGCATGGCCTGTCATGTTCATAATGGATCAGAGCAAACCGTGACTTTTATTTCAGGACTCTCTGATAGTTCAGCCTTTTCTCTGCATAGAATTACTCAAACTAGACAGAAGTATTTACCTTACAACCCAGTATAGAGACACAGTACTGGAAGAAATTGAGACTGAAACAATGTATCCTTACTTAACAGTTCGTACGATATCCGAGTTTCCACGCATAGTCTGTATCATAGCAGCCAGACGCAAAAAAAGTATCTCAGCTAAAACCCTTTATACCCTTTTACCCTTTTGCACCCTTTATTGTGCCTCATTGCGTGTTTGTGCTCCGTTTGTGCCATTTAAAAATGAATAAGTGTTTAATTAGTTTTAGTTTTAGTTTTAATAGCCAACAATAAGGCTTATTTGGGCATCTGAGCAGAAAGCCTCATGGGCACCTCCCATTAGAGGTTTTCTGGGCACTTCCAACTGGTAGGAGGCTCCGGGGTAGACCCAGAACATGCTGGAGGGATTGTATATCTCATTTGGCAAGGGGACACCTCGGGATCCCCCAGTAAGAGATGGAAAGCATTGCTGGGGAGAGGGACGTCTGGAGTAACTGCTGCCCCCAAATTCCAGCCCCGGATAAGCAGATGAAAATGGATGCATGAATGGAATAAAGCTTATCTATAAGGCACTAAAATCAGGATAAATTAAGTACTTCACATTGTTAAGCAACCATTAATCTCCACAAGGGGGAAAATGAGCCAAGCCCCTGAACTATCTACTGATCTTAAATAATAGTTTGATTGAATCCACTGCATGTCTATCTTTAAAACAGTATTGACAAATGTATCATAAATTCATGATAAACAAATACATGTAGGGATTAAATCCCATCACCACATGTTCCTCATTCAGTCATCTCATAAAACGTGCTAGCGTTGACATTCTGTGTGTGACAGTCAGTGTTTCATTATTTCATCCAACAAGCTGCTTAAACATGCAGTTTCCCATTACCTCGCATCTTGCGCTCAACATACATTCCTCTGGGGGATTAGCACACCATAAAAAAACAGCATAAATATTAGCATTTAGCAGAAAGGCTGGACTAAAGTTCACTGCTGTTCATCCAGCCCCACAATCACCCCATCATCATTAACGACTTAAACTGGCATGTTGTTGCTGCTGCAGGACAGCTGGACTGTCACTGTTAGTGAAAACAAATTGTAATACACACTGATCACAAATGTGTAGCTGACATATACAGTATATACATGCTGTATTTGTGTCACCTTTGCACAGCCATTTACAAAAACACATCTACCTGCAACTCGTTATTGCAGGCTCACCATACAAAAGTCCCCATTACCACTAGTGGACCACACATGCTGTTACATTCATTAGGGTTTATTGGACCATGCTGAGAGTGGCACCAGTGTGTGGATCAAACTCTCTAGAGGCCACATGACTGCAGAGTTTCCTCCTATTAAGCTGTGCTAGTTAGAGAGCACTTCATGTAATATTCAAGCACTGCAGACAAATCACTGTCCCCTCCTCTCTAATAGCTTGTAAGAACAACAAACGCAGCGCCATAATAGACAGAAACTGAAACCTCTATGTAAACCACATCATGCTGCTCACAGAGGGGGACAAAATGATGGGAGTCACAGGACTCGGTGATTAGTGAGCGTTGCTGGGGCCACTCTGCGTGCGGTGTGTGTTCTCCCACTTTTTGTTCCAGTTTCTACTTCCAACTAGGGCTGGACAACACGATGATATTATATCGATATTATGACATGAGATATCATTTTAGATTTTGGATATCGTAAAAACGTAAGTGATGTCTTTTCCGAGTTTTAAAAAATGTATTACAGTAAAACTATAACATTCCATTTAATATTTTTACCCACTTAGTCATTATATCAACATTAGAGATGATAATTTATTAAAAATCTCATTGTGTTAATATTTTATAAAAGCACCAACAGTCAACCCTATAATATCATTGCAACATTGATAACAAAGTATTTGGTCAAAAATATCAAGATATTTAATTTCCTCCGTATCACCCAGCTCTACTTCCAAAAGTGCAGGTGACGAAATTGTCTGTCAATGTGAATGTACTCGTCTATACAATATGTATACTGTACAATACTGCCTTTGGTGAAAGTGCCTCTGAAGTTGTTGTTTTTTACTCTCATCTTGGTGTCAGCTACAGAGTCAACTAGATTCTATTTTAAGCATGGGAGATTTGAAAACAGGATAAGAGGCTTTCTGGCCACTGAAAGCACAGGCGTGGTTACTGAAAACTGCTCATTTTAGTTATCTGTTGTAAACTGGCTAATTGTTATAAGTGTCATGTTTGTTTGTTCTAAAAATCTTGTTTCAACTTTTTTTCCCGTTGTGTTTCCAGTCTGTTTGTTCTTTAATGTGAAATTCTTAATGCTGCTTGAAAAAGTGATTTTGAATCTCAATAGGCTATTCCTATTCAAAGGTTACATAAATACAGAAAGTGACATTCATGTAATAATCATATACTTATCCAATCAATACGTGACTGGTCCCTATCCACTGCAGCACAGGGACCGAACCAAATCCCATTTCAAATAAAAGGACATGCATGTCAGTCTATTTTCTCTTTCAGCTCAGTGATGATGCCAGTGATTGTATAGTAGTGTTTCTTTTGTTCTGTGTTTATGAAAAGGACTTACCCTGAGCTTTCTCCCAAAGACGATGACTTTTCCACGTGTCTGTTCCTTCCTGAACCTCCACTCCACCAGGTTTTGACCATTCTCTCCTGGAAGTGTCATGTTGCGTCGGGCTACAGTTGGGTTAGCAGCACCTAGAAATAGACAGGAAAAAGACATGAACACTGTAAATGAACTGTTTTTAACTTCATGGAAATATCCCTGGTACCTTGTGCACGACCTGTGGCGCTGCACAACTTTCTACAGTGCTTGGCAGATCATCCTAATAGTGTTAGTATTATGAAATCACTGAGTTCTTCTTTTTTTTTTTTTGCAAAATAAACATAATGCTTAAACAGTCAATTACAGTACAGATTTTGATACAGTGGCCATCAGCCTCTTTCAAAGGTTTAATCTTTTAATCTCAAAATGGATTTTGTATGTGGTTTAAAGCTGGAGTGGAGAACTTTTGTCTCCCCCCTCTGGCAGTGAAAATAATTACACGAACATTTTTGTTGCATGCTTTCGGTGTATGCTTGCAGGCAAGCTCGCAGCATCTTCTGCTTACTACAAAACTTTCCCTGGGGGCGATAAGCTTAATCAGCATTGTGTGAACTCTTTGCAAAGGGCTTAAATGTAAAAAAACATTCATTTATATGTAAAAGTCCAACATGTTACACATTGTATATAGTGTATATATTCTTATTGCTATTCTTGATTATGTATATCTTGTTGTTCATTGTGGTAGCTTTGCACACATATTTACATTTTTATATTTTTAACTTACATACTAGTTGTCTATAACTGTATTTTTTACATTTACATTTTTACATACCTATACACTCAGCATATTAACATACTTTTAAATTTTTACATACTTTATTACACACTGTGCTAATTGTTTACTCTTACTGTATTTCTATTTTCTATTTTTATTTACTTGTGCTGGTACTTATTGCTACTTACTATAATTATCTATGTTGGCATCAGAGCGACGAACGAACCATTTTCCCCCCAGGGATCAATTAAGTACTTCTGATTCTGATTCTTTAGTCCTTCTGTTGCTTGGCCACAATAAAGGGTGGATATTACTATTTAAAAAGAACAACATGAATATGTAATACTGTATCATCATATGTGCAGACTGTTAAACAAAATTGGTTTAAAAAAAAAAAAAAGTCCCACACTCCAACTTTAAATCTTCCAACACTGACCATTAAAAGCAGATCGCATGTCATATCAGCATATTGTAATTGCTACTAATCATTTTCCAAAGCATGCTGTAGTGCTTTAACTTTAGGTTGCAATCTCAAAATCAGCCTGCAAAGACTTGACACTTTAGTAAGTCATGAATCACGGCAAATATGACTTCCATATTTATTGTTTTGAAAGTTTTATTGCTGCAGTTTGGTAGGTCAGCTGCTAATGTAGGCTTGTAAATCTGAAAAGTCTGCACTACATCACCGTGCAATAAAAAGAAAACAAAGACAAAGAAAAGCAGGCATATTTATTATGACTAATCACCTACAGTGAATTCAGCACATTTCAAGTCTCTGTGAGGAGATTTTTACACTGTACTGTGATGGATGCAAACAAGGGGATATCAAGAAAGAAAATAGTCAGCAACAAAGCTAACTATAGAAGATTTGCAGTAAATGCACTGGAATGTGAAAAAACTGATATAGCTATACAAATGATCAGATCCAAATCATTAAAATGTGACATTTTGTGTTAATATTATGATATTTTCTGCTACTTGCAATGAAAATCAACTGCTTATGTGTCAAATCAAACTGTGAGCCAGCAACACTGTATCATTACAGCTGGACAAGCAGTGGCTTGTACCGAGTGTCAGAGTAGAACAACTGAAAACATGACACTGACACTCCACCATGATCCTTTTCACAAACAGGCCCATCACATGGTGTTTACCTGCAGAGAGCTGTGTTGGCAAAAGGCCTCTGACTAAGCATGCAACACAAAAACTCTAAGCTGAAAACCATTTACATGAAGATCTGATGCACGGCATACTGAGCAGATTATAACTCATTAACGCTCACCATGTGGATGATATACACCCAATGCTTTGCAAATTCTGCATCATGTAAAGCATGACACATGATTACAACCGATCTCTGACAGAATCATTTCGACATGAAACCTCTGATTAGACCACATTATAAATGCAAGGTAATACACTCAAAGCTGCATACCTGCCAGTATATGGGGCTCCGTCTGGTAGTGTGTGTCCATCCCGTTGGCATAGATAACCCTCAGTGAATGGTCATTACCCACCTGGTAGCTGTTACGAAGCTGATCTATATGACAGAGAGACAGAGAGACAATTACACCAAATGACAATAACAATATTTCACACTGATTCTATGTTTGTTTTTGTTATGTGATAGTTTTCAATGCATTGATTCAAAAACTGAGCAAATGCTTGGCTGACTTTAGGGGGAAGGAGTGTGAAAGAAGGACAAAGAAAGGATAGCAAGAAAGTGCAAATGAGGGAGATAAAGAGATGAATGTAAAGAGAGAAAACAGTGCAATTAATTTCAGTGGGCAGGGTCTGAACCTGCTAATGGAGCACAGAGCAGGTATTAACATCCCCCAGCCTCTTTTAATTAAGTTCCCCTTGACCTCTCGCAGGACTAATGGCTCTGTGTGTGTGTGTGTGCGTGTGTGTGTGTGTGTGTGTGTGTGTGCGCGCGCGCATGTGTGTGTGTGTGAGAGAGAGAGATAGACTCTTAAGCTTTAAAAATTTAAACTTCTTTCTCCTTTCTTCTGATATACTGTCAGGTAAGTGATTGAAAGATAGGTTGATCTTTCTACACACTAAAGTTTTTCTAAACAAAACTTTCGATGTCAACTTTATTGCAATATATATATATTTTTAAGGGCAAATTAAAAAGGAAAAAAATACACTTAAACAGTTGATGCCACAGTTATTCAACAATTTCAGACACTGATATGTCATTTAAATTAAATATAATGATTTTTTAAAACACATTTTTATCTGATTTGAGAGTAACTACATAGGTTTTTCTTCTCTCTTCCCATAGTTTCATCAGGATCATTTTTTAAAAAGCTCTGTCAATATGAAATAAAAATGAGAGGAAAAAATGTATCATTAATTGGCCAAAAATTCTGTTACTGTGAATTATTGAGGTCTTATGAAATAAATGATTATCGGTTTCATGATGAATCACTGTAAATTATCCTTTGGTTAGTATTAATGTTTTAAAACTGAATTATGGTTAAAACTGTTTGATACCTGCACTTTTCAGTATCACCCAAAGTTAGCAACCGTCTTGCAGATGCATAGACACGTTTTTCCATCTTTAATGTCAATGCACATACAGTATGGTTTCCATAAGTTTACATTAGGTGTTGGCTATAATTTCATTGGTGGTTTTCAATATAAAATCTTTGTATCTGTATTTTTCAGTCACATTTTAACATTATTGCAATAATACAGATTAACATGATAATTTGGTCATTATAATCTTGATGTGAAATTTTCCTGCCGTTTCATATCTATCTGGACTGAAGTAACTCAATACAAAGATAACTTAACCTTTCAAATCCATCCAACCAGTAATTCCTGCAAACTGTGTTATTTTTCCAATGGTGATTGTATGTTGTGGAGAAATATTATGGGGTGGATCTGATCCTTCACTCCCACCCACCCACATCAATTTTCCAGCACAAATGAGAGGCTTTGTAGAATATGTTTTGAATAGGGAGAGTGGGCATACACAGCATAGAGCCAGCTCATGATAATGCATTGGCACAAACATTTGCTGTATTTTTCCTCGTGAAGCATCATTGCCAAGCCCTGCATTACCAACATGTTCTCCCACTTTCACAAAGCAATCAGCAACAACAACATCAAAATGACAAAACACAGCGGCTATATTAGCTTGTTTACCATTTCTGAGCTGCACCTACACCTAATGTGATTTCACATTACCGAGACCACTTGCACACTGGCACGTTGCGCAGTTTAGATGATAGCAGGGAGGCGAAGCGATAAATAATGTACACCAATTGATGGAGAGGAATGCTACACTTGTCAATGGCTTTGAATAACTTATTACATTCTGATCAATACTGTTTTGCTGTGAGGGAGAATCTACTCTGTTTTCCTCACACTCTGGGCACATGTAGCTGGCTCTGAAACAAATCACTGCCAGCCACTCGAGGCCTCGCTTCAACTGGCTCATTAGTTCAGATTTAACAAGGGCATCAGTGCTAAATTATTGTTTTCGTGCGCCGTTTAGGCGGAATGTCTGACATGAAGCATGATAAGGTGGGGGAAACAAGCTTTTTCTTTTCCTTTTTGCACTTCCCCTCAAATCTAGGATTCTCGCTGCATTGACAGATCAATCTACAACTGCCTTTCTCATCTCTGGTCTTAAAAGGTTTAAAATGGAGATCAAAAACATACTTTACAATTTTCATTCTCAACTGTAACATGAGGTGCTGATGTTTGTATCTACAGGGATAATACGAACAATACAAATGTCAAAACAACAACATTCATGGTAGAGATCTTGTACCGGATAGTGCCACATTATGCTGTGTCCACAAGCAGCAATTAAATGCTGCACACCTCTTTAACAAAAGATTTACATCTGTACACTATTGACACATTTTTCTTCCTTTCAGCTAGTCAGTAGTTAATGGTTATGGATTTGAACAAAGGCATACACAGCGGATGGAATTCACTTAGACCGTGGCGCACTCTATCAATACTGTTAAGTGTAGGTCAGTGCATACATGTTCCCATGGCACATTCACCTGAGCCAGAGGGTAATATTCTGGAGAGCAATGCGAATAAAACCTTTCACAATTTGGCTGGTGGTCAGAGAAATATAGATTTAATGATTTGGAGTGTTTGCCCTGTGTAAGTGCCAGGACTGATGGTGGTGGCTGAAGATCATGAACTACAAAATGGAGCAATTTCTGGGTTATTGGATGTTTATAATGGTGTACAGGGAAGACTTTTCCACAGGGTGCCTTCTTAATGAGATTGGTCTGACTTTTTCAGCTATTAGGTGCGTTTCCATGGACCCTAATATTCCACTAATAATCAGAATAACAGTCAAATCAAAAAGGTCTGATGTAACCACATCAATTGGATGAGACAATCTCAATCAAAAGGAATTTTCATTCAGGTTGAGAGGGTGTTGTCAAGCTTTCCATTCAATAATCCATTCAATAGTAAAATAATTGCACCTCATAACCATGTAAATGCTTAATCTGATTGCTTCCCTCTTGTTGGAGTGAATATATTCTTTCTGCATTTTTGCCCCATGTGGGGGTAACGTTAGAACTACTTTGCGCAAGTTAAAAAAAGTTATTTTCTGATTAAATACTTTGCGCGTCATGTAAAATCTCATCTTATAACACTTTATTAAGTCTCCCAGTGAACAGAATCTCTTATCAGAAATAATACTACAGTGTAACATTTACTATTCTCAACACTGCAACAACAGCTACCCTCCATCAGCTTTTACTGCTGTCTCTGCTTTCTTTGTGGACTGTATACGTTGTATAAAACCTTACATCTTCAACGTGATTAAGAATTGAATGAGACTGATTGCTCTTCTAAAACAAATTGGGCTTTTTTGTAGTGATTCATTTCATTCTGAACCAAAGTCACCTGTGAGTGAATTAAAATGAAAAAAAAAAGATACTGAATAGAAAACACACAGCCCTCATTTCTACAGGGACAGTATCACTCGGTATGATTCACATTACAAAGGCATTCGCAAAATAAATGGTGCTACAATACACACACTCTTGCCAACTTACTTCTCTCTCTCTCTCTCTCTCTCTCTCTCTCTCTCTCTCACACACACACACACACACACACACACACACACACACACACACACACACACACACACACACACACACACACACACACACACACACTTAGGCATTTACCTTGCACCAGAGTGTAGAAAGAGTCTATGGAGGACAGGTTGGTTGTGATGGAAACATCCTCATCCCTCCCTGACGTCTCGATGTCCACGGCAACAGCCCCTGACGACATGTCGCCGTGGAGATTGGTGACCACACCAGTGGGGAAAGTCACATTAGTCAGACGACCCTCGCTGTCATAGCTACAAGGACAAGGAGGATGCAGGGAGGGATAAAGGGACATTAGTAGCTATTATTGTAATGCGCTTTATAGAACCCTGTAAAAAAACATGAATCTATATAATACACACACAGACACACACACACACACACACAGACAGACAGACAGACAGACAGACAGACAGAGAGACAGAGCCAGTCTCTTACAGCTGAATGTGCTAGAGCTGGCTCTGAGGAGCAGCACTGTTAGAGAGTTAGAGAAGGTGGAGCCGAGCAGAGCTTCAAGTCTAATCAGTCTAATTAGAGGAACTTGATTTTAAAATGAGTGAATTTATACTCAGTCATGAAACTAGGCTTTCAGTTTTATGTCACTTGACAAAATACTAACTGTTCAATATCCACTGGCCCAACAAAAGGTTATGTCAAGAAATAAACTTGTAGAAATGACAGAGTATGTTACAATTCTGTCAGTTCATCTGGAGGGAAGGCAGTCTGTGGTGTCACTCATATATCCAACATTTTTTGCGGGTCCATGAATGCATCGCAGCAGGCATAGTTCTTTTTATCGCAGCCGAATGCCACTGGTTGGGTGGATAATTGATCTGTTGATGCGTTCGCAGCTGATCAGTTTGATGGATGAGAGAAGATATTTGCTGATCTTTATCAGTGAGGGAGAGTTTTAGGCCCAGCAGAATGAACGGATTAGTTTCACTTTTAATGCACCTTATGTTCTGCTGCTCCTCTCTGTTGCTACTGTGCTATAAATAACCCAATGGCGTATATATTTTAATACCGCTATGTATTAATGCTCCATTTAGACTATGGTGGGAAAAATTTGACTATGGCGGCCGATCTGGTGGGGAGTCTAGACTCTGTCATAGCAACTATTACCAATATAATTTTCTGTGACTTGGTTAATAAAGTTATAGATGGCTTTTAAGATTTAAAAATCCAACTGTGTATCCATCCATCCATACAGCAGCACTTCACACATGTACTCAAGTTTAATCACAGTAATGATTCTCACTCATAGAAAGTAGTCCAGCCTATTTGGATGCTCTTGGTAGCCAGCAAGCCGCTGTTGCCATGGTAACTAAACAAGACCAGTTCCTGACCCTGAGCTGTGAGACTCTTCAGACCTCCGTTAGTTCCGATGGTCAGCCAGATGACCTGCACACACACACACAAACACACACAGTAACAGAAAAACAAGGTTACAACATCAGATTCTGCCATCAGTAGAATAGCGTTTGAGGATATTTCTTGAAACTTTTGCGAGAAGTAACACTGTATTTAAAGTTATGATTGAAAAGAGTTACTTGTCTCCTAGCTGGCTGGATGGAGTTTTTTTTCAGCAGGTACTTCAATAGCATGAAGTTAAAGGGACAGTTCACCCCCAAATCAAAAATACACATTTTTCCTTTTTCCTGTATTACTATTTATCGATCTAGATTATTTTGGTACGTATTGCTACAATGTCAGCCGTGAGCACCACAAGCCGAATGCCATCTATTTTTATTATTAAAGAGAAGGCAGATTCTCTACGGCCAATATCTTCAACACTATGCAACTCACACCAAAGCAGTCAAAATGTTTAAGAAGCACTAAAAGTAAAAGGAAAAAAAAATTGGGGTGAACTGTCCCTTTAAAGTTTTGCAGCATGACAAAAAAAAGACTTGCTCATCTCACCTGATTGTCAGGGGCAACCACGCGTACGGGCATCCTGTTGGTATCTCTACGGATACGAAGCGTGTTCCCGCTGCTGTCAGTCACTGCAGTCACATCCTCCTCGTTGCTGACAGTGAAGAAATGGAAGGTGGAAAATGTTTAAGTAAAATTAACATTTATTTTGGGAAGAAGAAGAAAACCAAAAAGAGTGCCCAGACAACATTTCATTTTTAAGATGTAACAAATGAGGAGAAGAGACACTCAAGGTTATATCTTACAGAAATAAAACCTTTTGCAGGTGTTGCAGTGATCTTAATTGCAAAATTATTGTTTTATGTTTTCAAAGCAACCAACCTGTAGCTGAAGTTGTATTTATAGTCTCCAGTGACCAGTGACATGGTGAACTGGTGAGTCCCATTCCAATCAAACACATAGAGCTCTTGAGAAGCTGGAGACGCCACTTCATAGGAGCTGGGGCCTGAAGCCAGAGAGCCTGAAGAAAAGCAGACAGAGAGACTTTTTATTTATTTATTATTTACTTTATTGCCCATTATTATTTACTCATTATCTTCATTAAACTCATACAGAATCTTCCCAGCACCCAATTCATCATACAGTTTATGCAAAGATTTTTATTCATAATTTTGTTTAATCCTTCTCCATAATGGGTATGGGAAAATATCTGAAACAGTTCTGCTGACCAGCTTGTGTACACCACAGCAATCACAGCCAAAATCTTCTTTTGGTTGTAAACCTGTCATTAAGCGCTTTTCAGCTCAACAGGGAAGAGCAGCTGAGCAGATTTGCCTGTACAAACATCTCTACAACTCTTCATTGAAAGACCACAGGGACAGTCAAATGGCCTAAAATTCTTGGAATGAAATAGCCCACCACACAAGAAGAGGCTTTTTGCTGCAGGGTGTGGAGGAACATGTGAAAACTAAAAAATAAATGGTCTCACGGATAGAGTGGAGACATGGTTGGAAACAAAGTGGTATAAAATGATTTAGACTTGGAGGTAAGTGATAGTTACAATTACACAAACGCAATTTTTGGTGGTATGGTGGTGTTTACGACTGTTGCCAGCCAGACTACTTTTGATGTTGAATTCTTGCTCATCAACAGAATTTTTTGTTTGTTATTTCAGAGTACACTACATGCATGTGCATATGCTCGTATGCTCGTCTTTGGTTAGTCTTAGGTGTTTTGTAGGTTGTAATTGTGACTGTTTAAGACGTGCACTTTCTTTCTCTTAAATCTAGACATCATGTTAGTCAACAGATTTTAAATGCTATCTGCTAAGTGTCCAATGCAGCAAAGAGCCAAGGCCAGAATTGAATGGGTGGCTGCTGCGGCGAGGATGCAGCCTCTGCTCATGGGGCACCCACTCTACCATATGAGCTACTGGGTGCCCCGTGCTTTACTTTTTAAAACAAGCCGCCATCGATGAGTCCAGCTAAGTTGCAGGTAAAACCATCAGCCAGCCTGAGTCCAGCTGTGACAGGCCAGTTCACACCGCTGCAACTTTTCTTTGCAGCTTTCTAAAACGGCTTTGTCTTGTCATGAAACATTGGTCTGAACTGGGCTTAATAGTGAACATATAATGATAATTAATTAACAATTGCAAAACAAAGGCTGAAGTACAACAAAAGTGAAATACGTCTTGAAATTATAATTTCTTTTTAAATTTCTAATATTTTGGCCCTCTAACATACAGAGAGGGATGGAGAACAACATTTATATATATTTATTTTGTATATGTGTTTACAGCACATACCAGTTGGTGGTTGGTTGCGTCGTATGGCTCGAATCCGGATGTTTCCCAGATCAGCCACATACAGCGTCCCATCCGGAGACACCACCAAAGAGGAAGGACAATTAAGCCTGGCATCTTTAGCATAGCCATCTCCTGTTTGATAGCAGTCACAGTTGGCATCATTCTGCAGGGCAGAAGGAGGCAGCGAGCGGGAGAGGAGGAAGAGGCAAACAAAGACAGAAAAGAAGGGAGAGATGGAGAATAACATTACATAAATAATTCAGCATGGCTTATGTTATGGAGAGCAGGGAAAGGTGGGCACCATCAAAGATTCAACAGGAGAAAAAATTCTCAGGAATTTATTGTTTTTTATTCTGCTGTAGTATTAATATATTCATGTTGATCAGGTGCTACCTGCACTCACTGTATCATTGTCTTGTTTTGGGATTAGATTACATGTATTCTGTGTGTAAACTAATCCAAGTCATTCGTAAATTTGATTTCAAACAGTAAAATTAGGCAGTGCTGTTCATATTTAAACAAATATTCTGTTACTTTATTACCTACTTCTCACTTAAAATGTCTTCAGAAACACAGATGTTACACCATCACCCCATAGTGGGAGCATTTATTGACTGTAGGTTTTTTAAGTCTTAAGCAAAAACAAATGCCATAGCCCTTTTTGTCTTTTCTTTCTCTGGTCATGAAGCTCCCATTTTGAGATGTATTTTGAATCTTTCGATCGTTATAGCACTACTTGTTTAAGTAGGTTTAGTAAGCTGATGGACAAAACAGCTATACTATTATAAGATAATCAAGATTAAGATTTGAAATTTAGATATAAAAGAAGCTCATGCAGAACTAAAACAGATACTTTTCAGTGTCAGTTGAATTATGTGAAACAGCTGCGGTATAGTACCTTGCAGTCACAGTCAGATGGCGCTCCAGCTAGATGTGTGATTTCTCCATCAGTTGAAACCTAGCGGGGTGATAGCCAGAAATAGACATCTTAAAGCCAAGGAAACAGAAGTGCTCATTCACAAAATAAAAAAGAAAACAACACACCAAAAGCATTCAGTTAATCATCTCCTCTTAACTTGTGTCGCTATGTCTGAGTTTAAAATCAGACCTGGGACTTTTGTTATCGCCGTTTCTAGTTTCTGATGTGAACAGACATTCAAAATTTGACTTCCTCGATGGCAAAACTGTTCATCTGATAATCACGGAATTACTGAATATACTATACATGTCTTAGAGATTACCTGTCGAATGCGGTGGATTTTCTTCTCATCGGTCTCTGCGATGTATAGGACACCACTGTAGGACAAGGCGATGGCTGTGGCTCCCTCTAGCATGGTCTGGACTGCTCTCTTTCCCATAGTGTACTCTATACCAGGAACCTGGCAGTGCATGGGACGACCTGCCACAATACGAACCTGAACACCCACACATACACGGATACTGGTTATGAATGATTAAGTAACACTGTGTTTCCTGTTTTGACAAAGTGGGATGAAGCTATGTCATTAATTGATATGTTGCTCAAAAAAGCAGATTTATTCAGCAAATATTTCATGAAAATCCACCTCCATACCTGTCTGTTTTCAGTGATCTGCAGCACAACGTTGTTGTCCAGGACGTAGATGGAGTTATCCATGGGATTGATGGCGAGATCTGTGGGCCATTCTAAACGAACCTGTATACAGAGATGACAGAGGGGGAGAGAGGAGTTTTACTTCACATGGTACTCAGACTATAGAAATTAATAAGACTACACTATATGTTTCTGTCTGATAGTACTGAGTGTAATACTGACATACAGTTATTTCCTGGCTGAATCCTGCCAATGTTGTTTGACCTCTCAGTTGAATGAATCAGCGTCCATGGTCTAATGATAGTGCTTGATGGTGACAAATGGTTTAAAAATGATGTACATGTAAAGAATTTTTATGATCTTGAAGTCTGCTGCCTCAGTAGAGAAGCTTTACGATCTCTGCCCTAGATTCTGGAAATGTAATCAACAACCTGGTCTCACTCCCATCTTTTCAAATACTGATGCTTGCTCAGTGGCCTTCAGCAACAGACATAAAGGCACGGAGGCAACCTTTAGCAGATGCACCAGGGCTCCTTTTTATTTTTATTTTTTTTTACTTTCTGGTCAACTACTGCAGCAAAAAGAGCTGTTTGTGTCCTTGGTGCAACAAAAAGTCAATCAGGGTATCTTAATAACAATGTAGTGTGTTAGTATGTTCTTAAAAACATGCCTATTTTCAGCCAAATCATGTTTTTTAACAATGTGCTTTTGCTGCATAAACCTCGGAAAGCAACTCTAAAAAAAAGTTTTCTAACCTCCGTTGTAAGTTTATTTTAAAAAGAGGCTGCATTTAACAAGCAGAAATTGTACTTTTCCTGTGAAAAGTTTATTTTCAAAATGCATGTCATGAGCTTGAATTGACTTGTTGACCCAAGCGTCCAAAACTGACGAAGCAGGGGTACCAAGAGTGTCATATTTTGACATGTAGAGCCATTGATCAAGCATCAGTATTTGATGGGTTGGGGTTGAGAATGTGTTGACAAGGAGTATTGCTATAATTTGAGTCGATTAGAATATCTGGCTATAAAGCATTTAGTGCACTCACATACATACTCTACTGACTGTATAATTATATAGAAATAAACAAGAATCTACAGAAAGCACTGTGAAACCTGTAGATGTGTGGGCTGGCAGTTCACATGTTCCCACAAGTAAACTAAAGGTCAACTAGATAACTGCTTGAAGTCAAACAGAGCTAAATTCTGCAGAGAGGGACACGCGGTCAGAGTTCAGATAACTTCCGACTCTGCAAGGAATGCTCTGAACTATGCTGCTCTGCCTGCAAAACACTGACCACAACACTCTATATCAGACACACACACACACACAAAACAACCACCGAGTATCAGACCTTCAGGAAAACAGATGAAACAAGAAGGCATATTATGTGTGTGTCTTTGTGTGTGTGTGTGTGTGTGTGTGTGTATGTAGGTGGTGTTTTTTCCATTTTTAGGTTTATCTTGTGTTAGATATTACATTCTCACTCTGAAGCTAATGTGTAAAAACAAAAAAGTACTTTCTTTCTCAGTCTGTCTCACTCCCTCTTGAGTTGTTTCTGAAATATTTATTTTTGTGATAGCACATCAGAGCAAACCATCAACTGAGTTGAATCTCAGCTACAGTCTTGTTTTAACTATGTTTCTCTCTATTTTCTGTCTCCTTTGAATCATGTGCAAGTGCAACTAATTACTAGTTGTTCAAATTCACTGGAAACATTTAGTTATGCGTGTGATATTTTTATATCACAGTGACAAGTTACAGGAAAGCAGTCAATGGTTGCATGCAGCTTATTTAGTTGCTCTTTGAATGTTACCTGTCTTATGTGCATGCTGGTGTCACAGGTCAAAGGTCGTGCAGAGGTCAGGTCATTGCTGCCCAGCACCGTGGAGATGATCCCATTCCGGTCCACTTTCCTTATCATAGTCCCATCAACGAAGTAGATCAAACCATTTCTATCAACTGCAATCCCTGCAAAGAGCAGAAAGAAGAAACAAATAAACAAACAAACAAACACATGATTCAAAATTTTGTTGTGCAGTTTATTATTAATAGACTCATTCTAGGATTCAAAGGAGAAAGTGAAATCGAGGTAATTCTCCTGTGGAGTCAGGATGCAGCTACAGCAGATAGTCAATAAAAAAAACTTAATATGAACATATAGAGCCTCTGTATTTAAAGAAAGTCAGCCAAGATAAATTAATGAATTAAATCTGTTGGAAGTGATTAAAAAACACTGATGCTGCGAGGGGCGATTCCAGCGTCCCTGCCCCATTAGAATTCGAAAGGATGCAGAAACTCATTATTGACCCATAAAAGGTAAACACCCTATAATTTTCCCTGATACTGCTACATCATGAGCAAATCTGTGTTAAAATATGTTACAGCGGTGTAGTGAGATTTATTGTAAAAGTTCTTCCCATGTCACAGAAACCACTGAGAGTTATGTTTTGGATGTCATTTGAATGATTTGTCAGTGTTTTCGTTCAGGTGCTCTGCACAGATGTGACACCTGCTTGTCTGCTGTCAGCGTTGTCAGCAGAATGGAGGCCCCTGAAGATGCCAGCAGACATACTCTTATGCTTTTAAGTTCATAAAATGTACCCAAATTCACAAATATGTAGGATATTACTCAAGTACAGACAATCATGCAATCTTACACTCTGTCACCACATTAAAAGCCTAATAACACTACTGAAAAAGTATATAGGTGAAAAAAATTATTTACCATAGCACTGTGAAAAATGAAAAATAAAAGCAATTGTGTGTATGTATGATTTATCCACAGTCCTTCACTGTCTGCATGAAGGCGTATAAAAAGGCTACAGGGTGTCTGAAGGTTAAGATAATGTGGTGACCAAGGGTTATACCATATTGTTTTGATTCCTCTAAGATGGAGTGATTACATGTGCTTCTGTATGATGAGCAAAATACACTGTATAAGGCTAAATCATTGCTCTGTTTCATGAAGTTTATGGTATGTATCTGTGCATGCACATGTGCTGTACCAAAAGCTTCTCTGATCGCATTTGTGTTGTAATGAACACATACTAAAGTAAGATTAACTGAGGCTTGTCGAGTTTATTCTACTATTGATCAAAACAAAGACTGAAGAGGAGTACAAGACTTTTCTACATCAATGAGCTAAGCAGCAGCAGCGAAAGTCAAAATTAAATTTAAATAATTAAAGACATAGAACAATAAACACTAGGGTTGTACATAACTCAGAATTATGTTAGTCGGATCAGATTTGATGGTTAAATACAAATATTTGACAATTTATTTTTATTCCAAATAAAGTTTTTAAGTTTGAACGGGTCAAGCGGGACATTCAGTGGGACAGCGGCATTCATATAAACAAGATAGTTGCATTAAATGGTGGATTGGATATGCACAACATTTTTTGCAGATACTAGATACCAAGCAAAAACCAGAAACTGCGGTAAATTCACCACTTCTAAGCAGAAGAGAGAAGATAATGTTATTTTGGAGCCCAGGGCGAAGAGTCTCTTCCTCATCTGTGCCGCTGCCTTATGTACGCAACTGCTTGTAACAAAGAGCAGCGTGGAAGCCAAGAGTGGTCACTCTGCAGCAAAAGTCTGGGAATAAAAAATGTATCAAGAAGCACACTGCACAGCACACTGTCTGGCAGAAAACATCAACACAAAAAAGACTGCTCATGTTGAAGTTATCTGGGTAGACTGAGGGGTCTCCGACTAATGATTTGGGTCTCCAACTTTAAAGGGGCAGCCCTAACAAACACCATCAATTTTTTATGTTTGAATATATTTTGAGACATTGGCCATGGTGTATAACTCAGAATATCCACACTCAAATACAGTATAGTTACTGTCCCATTATCAAATCTCTTGATGGTAATCAAGCCCAACAAGTTAACCTCTGCTGAGAAGCTTAATACTTTTTGTCCTTTTCAACATGACTGTCTGAGCTTTATAAAAAAAGCTCAGTGCAGCGAGGTTCTGGCTTTACTACTCAGTGATATTTTTGTAGAGCAACCTTGTATGCCTGACCAGGTTCTGTAAATGACACATTGGTTGACTTAGTTTTATTATCCCTCAAGCAGGAGAAACATGCAGAGCTCTTCCAGGATCCATGTGGCTGTAGTGTGAAAAGCTGTCATCCCACACAAAACCTATACAGACATCAGGGTCAAAGCAGTCCTCCCAGAGCTTAAGTGTCCCTGTGGTTCACAGTCAGTTTCTGTTTCCTTCACAGGACAACAGTTGTCCTACAGGACCGGAGAAACACGGTAACCAAAAGTGCTATCTCCTCCGATGCTTATTTAATTTATAATGCTGTCTGTTGGCTTGTAAGGATTCTGTGCCTCCTGCAACGGTTTTCTTTAGGGACACTGATTGTTCTCTGCCTCAGCACATTGTCTGAGTGCTGCAGAGAGTGCACTGCTTTTAAAGGGCAGTAAAGAGGTGATCTGATTGTTCATGACTGGACCTACTGATAACAGATCACAAATCCATCTGTCATTCTAACTGCCCACACATTGTGTACCTCGAGCCACAAAAGTTAAAAAAAATAAATAAATCACACCATTATTTATAATAACTGTGTACTTTTATATAGTAAATCATTAATTTATGGCAATAATTTCAACATATTCTGAGTGGTATTTAACTTTTTAAAGGAAACAGTAAACAGAGTAAAAAACGACTAGGCAAAGTATGCACAAAGGCCATGTGACCTCCTTCAAAGTTTTGAGATAAATAAAAATATGCTGGCACAACTTATGTCTAGGTGGTAAAAATAAAAGCAAAGAGACATTCAACAATCAACAGCAGAGAATGTTTGTGAGAAATACACCTGATGCAGTAGAGCAAAGCAAATATTTATCAAGCAGCATTGAACTCTGCCAACTCCAAATGTCTGCTTTCACTTAGTATATAAAGATGTCTATTGCAAATTTTTTATGCATAAGTCTACAGACCAAAAAGCATTTTAAAATATGACGATTAAAGATTGGTTTACCACATACCACATGCTGACATTGCTTCTAAACTAATACAAGATTACACTAGACTAAGAAAGCACTCAGCTCTGCAGAGCTGACTGCAGTTCATGAACTAACATATATTATACTATACATACTAACATAAACGATACAACCAAGCTCCTCTTTACTTCCATGGTGTCAACTAGCACAAGCGGAGAGCCTATGGGATAAGGACCCCTCTGCCACTGGAACTCGATGGGTGCAATTTTGCCATACTAACCTCTAACACTAATAATGTTACCATTGGCAAAATAACTCTGCAAATGAAATCCACGCTCTGCCTTATTACAACGATGGTTAAAGCAAGTGACTTATACCCTATTTGGAAATGAATATATCCACTTAGTATAATTCAGCTTTTATTGTGACCTTTAGAAGTCATGACTCAAGTCTGTCAAACATTGTCTGGCTTTACTTTCCATACTTTATCTAACTGGGACTGTTGGCAAGCTATTTGCAGTGGTAGAAGTAGCTTCTCTGACTTTTTTCTGAAGTAAAACTATTAGCTATTAACAGTAAAACAATAATTACTTTTTCTACCACACAATGAAAGTAAGCTGCTGCATCCCAATGTAAACTCAACATTTGAACATTTGCACCAAATTTGAGAAAATCCCCTTAAGGCGTTCTTGAGATATTATGTCCATAAGAATGAGACAAACATATTGACAACCTGAAAACATAATGCCTATAGCCACAGATGTCACTAACACAGAGGCATAAAAATGTAAAATAACCAACAACATCTCGACGACAACATAAAGGTTCGTGCTTGTATGACCTATATTATTCAGTGGATGAAACACATCCTGTGATATTGACTTACTAAGAATATGTCCTTATCTAAACTTGGAGCAGTGATGTTATGCCATCATTAATGCACTGACACTGACAAATGCAAGGTGGCCCCCAATTTGCATAAAATCATTTCAGCCACCTTCATTGTCAGGGACATTATTAGACGGTGTTGAACTTTGAGGTGCAATAAACACCGTCACAGTTGTGAGAAACCCAAATCATCACTTTGGCAGTTGTATTCCCTCAATGCTGGTTCAGCGGGAAATGGAATAATATGTGTGAATGGATGTGTGGAGTTGGTACTGTTTTGTGGAAAGAGCAATTACACCTCCGAAAAAAATCAGCCATAGGAAGTTTCTTCCAATTAACATCTTTGAATAACTCCTCGATTGTATACACTCCACCTGCCAGGTTGTGCATATGCTTGTATCTTTTGCCCAGTGCCGGATACTTCTAACATAAAATTCTGGCAGAGGTAGGATGACTTTCTAAGAGTAAGAAAGCTAGTGATATGCTGTTTCTAAATGTAGGAACAAGTATGTGCATTGGCCAGTTAGAAGCAGTTCCAACTCTGAAACATATGCTACATACAGCCCAAGATTTAAACTGGGAGTGTGTGCACAGGTAAAACTTTGTACCCTTGTGTGTCTGAACAACATCTTGAAAATCCTCCCCGGTTTTGATAATTATGAATCAGGCTTTAAAAATAAGCACACACATGTATTTATCTCCTGTGTATGTGTATTTTGTGTATGTACCTTTAGGTCCCAGTAGCTGAGCCTCTGTAGCTTTTCTTCCATCTCCACATCGTGCTTCATCAAATGGAGGACACTGTTCACCTGTTCCAGCCACTACTTCTCCATTACCTGAACACACACATCATGCATTTATCCAAACAGTCCTTATCCTTTGTCTTTTTCCATGGTGTTTAATATTTCTACCAACATGGGTACAAGTGCATACTTACTGATGAGGTCACGGGCGCCGCTGAGCATCTTGGGTCGGTAGATTCGTCGAGAGTTAGTGTCCGACACATACAGCTGCCCTGTAACTGGGTCAGTGGCTAAGTAGTAACGGTGAGCAGGGTTGTTGCTGTGGAGGGCAGTGACAGATGGAAGGGGAGATGGGTAACAAACATGACAAGAGAAACAAGAGAAAATTGGCTTAGTTGTTCTTTGTCTCTGACGTCAGTGATTAAAAAGTCCAGCTTTGATCTCAGACACTAAAATTGTCCGTGTGTCTTTTTTGCCTCTGGTCCACCCTCCTGACACTTTACAACATGATCTAAAGTTTGAGTGGACATGAAGCGGCATAAAAATTACCTTTATGGAGACAAGCTGCCTTTTAAAAATAAAGTGCACAGGTTCAACAGTTTTACAAATGGGTTAAAAGCTTCCAATGAAATCACGATCAACAGAGCGGATCGACAATTTGGTTCCAGCGTCATTATGGTGGAAATGAAGGAGACTTTCTTGAGATGATGATAATGCAGAAGTAATGAATAAAAGGAAGGTTGATGAACTGAAAGAAACGGGTGTTAATTTACTTCCAGTGAAGTACCGAGTAATTGGTGTGTGTGAGAGTTACACACTCACAGGAAAATAAGAAGCAGACATCAACCCCCAGGTAAGTTGCTCAGCCTTTCTTTCAGCTTTTCCCATTGGCCACTTGCAGTATTGCTTCAAATAAAGCATTTTCCCTATTGACTACCTTTCTAAACGTGCCATCTGTAAAACTGTTGACAGAACACCTCAAACTAGAAACAAGGTCAGTGATGAATTTGTCTATTGTGAATTTTTGAGCCATGGAGGTTTTATGTTTGCAAAACTTTCCTTAAACTGAAAAAAACAATTTAAAAATCAGTGAAATCATCATACGCTACAGGCCAAGCAGGAGAAAAACTACTGCGCATATTCAACTGGCCATAAACCCCCAAAGTATACCGGGAGGCTAGAAACTTTTTTTGTTGTATGCCAGGCATGTCCAAAGTCCAGACCAATTTTAGACGCCCCATGGCTTGACTTTCACAATATACTATGTGCGTCCTACCACACAATATTATTTAATCAACCAAGATCAATTGCTTTTTTTGACTCAACCTCACAATGGCAGAACTACTATACACTTTGTAGACACGTATCAAGTTGCAACTATGCAGACAAAAGTAATGCATTTTCATAAACAGACTGTAAACAAGCAACCTGAACAATTATATGATAGCAGACATTTGCTGCAAGGTAGTAAATATGGAAACGGCAAAGAAGCGTAAAGTCGACAGTGCGGACGGCAGCTTTCAGGACTGGTGGAAAGTTGAATACATTTTCACTGAAAGATCAATGTATCGTAATATCGGAGGCTCAAAAGGTTCTCTAAATATTGTTGCTACCCTGAGCGTATCTGGAAACTTTTGCACTCCATCAGCCAGAGTTTGCTCGTTCGATGTATGAGTGTGTGCTGCTATTTCTGTATACCTGTTTTTGAGAGATTTTTTCTCTACAATTAAGTGTAGATGTGATATACAGTATGTAAGTGAGAAAGCAAGCAAGTGCATGTTGTGTGTGTTTTGACAGTAGGTTGGCTTGTCTATCAGCCTGAGCAGAACTACATGGGTGCGATCAGCCTTCCCTTGTCTGTGACACACAAATGATGTCTGCCACACTGTCATGTAAAACCCATCACACACGCACACATGAGTGCACGCCCTAACGAACGAACACACACACACATACACATGCACACGCACACACACGCGCACACACACACACACACACACATACACATGCACACGCACACACACACACACACACACACACACACACACACAGAGCAAGTGTCAAATATTAGACCTCAACACACGCAGGCATGGATATATACATATGCACTCGCCTCTAGCCATAAGTCTCAGTGGTTGGTGATAATCAGCAGATGATCACAGGCTGTTAATTAAGACAGCTAAAAATAGACAGACGGTGTGTGTGAGACAGAGACAGTCTGTGTTTTTCTGTGCTTCTGAGGCCCAGACGTGCTCATAAGCATGCCCTTTTGTTTTCATTTAACCTTTATAAAAGCATAAAAATCCCATTTAGAATGAAACATTAGCAAGATTCCAGATACGCAGCATCACAGACAAAACCATGATATCTGACAGACTACACAACAGTGAAAAAAAAATGCACAAATGGAAGAAAAGAGGAAAAGAAACAGGAGAAGTACAACTATAGTAAGGAGTGATGGATGAGGCAATGATTGAATGAGGAATGGATACAGAGCACAGGACAAGAGGAAGACCAAAGGAGGGCATAAATCACTGACTGAGGGAGGGAAGGAATGGAAAAAAAACAGGAAGGAAGGCTGTAAAAGAGAAGAAAATGAAGGATGTAGTGAATTACGAAAGGTGAGAGAGGAAGAAAGAACTCAAGCAAGGGAGAATGAAACAACAACAAGTGAAACAGAGCACAGAGTTAAGATGATGTGAATAAGTAAACATGAAGGAAGGGCAGAAGGTAGAGAAAAGCTCAGTGACACGACTAGTCCTCCCGAGAGGAAATTGTGTTTTAATTAAAAAGTGAAATTTAATTGAAACTACATTTGGATGAGTAAAAAAATATAATCCAATCACTGTGTGTTGCCAGTAGCAAAGAAGCCCCAGGTATGGTGCTGCTCTGTGAGAGTGTGAGGAGATATGAAAGAAAACTAACTGGGTTAAGCTTAATTTTCAGAAGGGACAGAAGAGAAAAGGAGGGGATGAGACAGAGCAGCAAATCCTAATGTATCAGCCTAAATCACAGAGAGGGCACAGATATGTAGAGAAGGCTGGAACAGTAAATTTGATGGTGGATTGATCCTCATTGTAAAGGGCAGATGACCCCAGAAAACCTAATTAAGCTCTGGATTTAACCAAATCACTCAAGGCAACTTAATTTTTTACAGCTTCTTTCATGCACTTATATGAGTTTATGATTCAGATATTAGTGGTAGACGAGCAACAAGTCAGAATAGACCGTCAGTGTGGAACGACACATGGAAGCGTTTTCACATCTACTGACAAGCTGACATCATTTGTCAGTGTCTTGCAAAACTGTCACAAGTCACTGTTGAAAAATCTGTTTTGTGATGCGACGCTATAGTTAAGGTTTAGTTTGATTTAGGAATCAATAGAGTCTCCTGTGTGTAAGTCCAATGATTTATTGATCGGTCAATCTGCCTTTACTTTCTCTGTACACAGACTTTGTTAAGCTATGACAGCCAGCTGGGCACACAAAGCCATGTTCAATGCGTGGGAAATAAATACTATACAACAACATCGAGGCCACATATCCGCAGTTCTGTTCATGTTTAAAAAACAAAACTTGTGCTATGTTTAAACCTTGTGTCACTGTACTAAATATACACTACTCTAGCTTCTTCAAACACCTAAGAAGGTGAGTTTTGAAAACACTGCTGACCCTGTTTTCATTTGAAAACTCAGGCATAAGTTTTCACCTGTATGGGATGAAAAGAAAACTTCTGAAAATGATGACACAGACTCCCATGTTAGCTTTCTGATTATGTTCTATCAGTCATGACGTGTCCTTTCTCGATTTGTGTCACCCCGAACATAACAATGCACAGGTGTTGCTGACACTGTTGTCTATGTTAGCAGCTGTAAATTAAATTAAATTAAATCAAGTTCATTTGAATTCAATTCAGTTCAGTTCAGGGTGACTTGCAAATGTGCACATTAAAGCTCCACAGGAGCAGATTAATAAGTGTCCACCATAAACCCTAGGGCCTATAATAATTTAGTGAACATTAAACATCTTCTAATGTTGTGCAATTAAATTCTGCATTTCATAATGCTAGGGCTAAGACTTATCATTCAAGCGACTTGTAAAATTCCTGTGTCCCATCTTGCGATGTGGTCACTCTAGCCACATTACAGTGATTAGCATCTATGAAAGAGGAAGAAAGCCTTTAGATATTGCAGCTGCTTGAAGTGGAGCAAAACTGAACTACTTCATATACTGGCTGGTATTTACATTTATAATAATGCATGATTCAATATCTTATGAATTAATGGTGTCTGTTGTAAAATCTTATTATGCATAAAAACTAGTGGGGTAGAAGTATAAAGTACAAACTGTACTTAACACAGTACTTCACTCAATTATTAAGTACAGATTTTACATTGCTCATGTAAACAGTGTCTTCTGCAATGTAGATCAGTTATGAATTTTGTTCTAAAATACAGTATCTAATCAAATTCATGTTGAGAATAATTTGTCATGTTTGTTTAAAACTAACCATGTAAAGAACATTTTATTACTACCTGAAATGATGTGTCATTGCTGTTTTGGCTTTGCCTGCATGAAATCTTTCATGACTATGAATCACCTTGCATGAATTTCAAAAAGGACAGTGAGGATGGGTCTGGGAGAGGGACGGATTAAGAGACAGAAATACGAAACAAAGATATAAGGCAGACCAGTAACCACTGCCAACACCCCCCCCCAACACACTCACACACACACACCCCTCTCCCTCACCCACGTGTCTCCTTGCTAGAGGGTGCTGCTGACTTCATCTGAGCTGACAACAGTAGAATAGGCTCCATTTCGTGTGAACACTTGTCAGGATTAGAGAGGGACAGAGAATGAGACTGAGGGAGATGAAAATGAAAAAAGTGAGATGAGTGGGTCTGAGTGGATGGTGGCAAAAATCAGGCCTATTTTTCCCCTAATTTCTTTCTTTTCTCTTCCTTGCTTTGCCCTGTGGAGTCATATCAAATGTTGCATTTATTAATTTTATGTCTATTATTATTGTTATATATTATTGTTACTAATATTGTTTCTGTGCACCCCCCCCCTCACTCCTTTGTATCATTTTGTCAACAACTGTAAATTTGTTGTTCTTTACGACATCTGTTGCACATCTGTCTGTCTGGGAAGAAGGATCCCTCCTCAGTCCCTCTTCCTGAGGTTTCTACTGGTTTTTTTTCCCCTGTTAAAGGGTTTTTATTTGGGCGAGTTTTACCTTAATTGCTGTGAGGGTCCAAGGACAGAGGGATGTCATATGCTGTAAAGCCCTCTGAGGCAAATCATGATATGTGATAATGGGCTCTATAAATAAAATTGAATTAAATATTGCAACATTACTAATTAATGTCAATAGATAATTAAATATGTCCAGATCATTTTACTCTGGTGAGTAAAATTCAATCATGACGGATAGAAATAATGGCCAAAACAACAAAAGAGACTTAAGAATTACAGAGACTTAAGTTGTTATAAACCTTAATTATCATTTTTGCTAACGATATGTTTATCTGACCTACCTGACAGTTCCCTCTTCCCTACACGATACAACCTGCAGCTTTAAAGCGTCACACGATTCAGGAAGAAATTATACATGCAAAATTAGCCTGCTAACAGCGTGATCCAGCTCGGTGTCTCCTAGATGGCCTGTCAGCTTGAGCTAAGGACATCAGTGTACTCAGGTCTGAAAGCTGCCAGGAACGATCAACAGCCTTTGTTTTATATTTAGAAAAGGAAGAGACAAGGACAGAAGAAATATGCAGAGTCTGGTGCATAAGCAGCATAAATGGACAGAGAAATTAAAAGTAGGCTGAAGGTTGAAAAGGATTAGTCACTCTTACCTATGTCTGAAATCTTTGTTTCTTTATAAGAGTGCAAGCAAAGGAAAGAAAACAGAAGAAACAAGAGTTAGTAGACAGATTGCTCTCTGATAGATATTAAGACAAATATCACCAGAAAAAGAAATTGACCAGAAAACAATAAAGCAACAGTTGGAAGTTGCAGTCAAATTTAGAATCTGAATCGTGCTCCACAGAAGTCAAAAGGAAAAAGATTTTAGTTGGCTATTAGACTAAGAGTTTTTGAGAAATGAGCACTCCAGAGTGTGCCAGAAGCATGTTTCTAAATTCAGAGCACTAAACCAGTGATCTTTTATCTTTTAGCACTTTGGCTAAAGAGTAAGTACTCGAATGTTAATTACTGTAGCGGCAAAGAGTCCAATCTGGCCATGCATCTATCCCTCTTTGCTTTTATGTTTTCAAGCACTTTTCAAAGTCATCCAAGACCAACGATGTAGAGTTGAACAGTTGAGTGCAGGAAGAAAAGATGCCCAGAAAGCTTAGGCAGAGAGCTGAATTCAGATGCTTTTTAATTAAAAAACAAGAACTCTCAAGTCAATCAGTTCATTTTTACAAATATTTTAGGTCACATTTTGTTTAACTCAAATCCACCAACATTCTTGCATTTGCAGTGACCCTGAGGCACATGGATGAAATGGCTTTGGCAAAGCTTTTCGGTTAAATGGATCATGAGCTCTCGGAGTGAGACCTTTTTCTCCGTGACACTAGAAGATGTATTTTTTGGATTAGATTCAGATCCCGATCTGGCAACAGCAGCCATCCTCCCTCACTCTCCTCTTACCTCAGCTCCATGACACTGGTAACATTCCCAGAGGGGAAGATCCTCCTGATGTAGTTGAAGTCTCCAACGAAGATGCTGCCATCTGCTCCGCAGGCCAAAGCCAGGGGCGCCAGCAGCTTGTTGCCCTCTGCCTGCCCATTACAGCTGGGGCAGGAGATGCTGCGGCGACGTCCGTTTCCTGGGATAAGACGGCGAAACAATTATTACTAATAGCACCATTTGATTTCTGCTCTTTCCACAAAACAGACTCACCAGCTTAGAGCTTACTTCATACTAATTTTATCCGGCCAGGTTGTAGAGTAATGATAATCTTTACATGCACAAAAACACCACAGTATCCTTCCTAATCTTTTTACATGGCAAATAAAAATGAATATTCCACTAATATTTCAGCTTACATGCAGCCGTGCATACTTTGATAAACGTGTCCTTAAATGCTGTTTATTACATCAAAATATGGAAGATTGAAATTTCCGATCTGAAATCTGGGCTTTTCTTAAACAGTTGGCTAGCTGGTTTGTGAACGCTTCCATGATAAGGCATAGAGCTCCCTGTGCTAGATAGGCCATGTGCTTCTAAAACCTGAAAAACACCAGCTGTCCCAAATGTCTTAATCAGAAAATGGTATATGGTACATGCCTCGTATCAAATTCAGAACATTTTCATATTTGGAATAATAGTGGAACATTAGATTGCATGTTAACATATTCACTATTGGGGGCCAAGCATTTGTTTAACAACCTTAAGTCACAAAAACTTAAAAACGTTGGACAGATGCACTATCGACCAGCAGAAAGACCAAAGGTTTGATTCTCTGTGGAGGCACTTCCAAGAAGTTAGTGAGAACCTCTCAAGGTCCTTTGTAACGTGCACTAAGCTCTTTGTTCTGCCTGGTTTCCTTACTCTCAAAATATCCTAATTAAGCCTACATGTTAATCTCCTACATACATAGGAAATAACATCCCACATGTGGGAGACAAGATGTTGTATGTAGGAATTAAACTTACAAACATTGCCCTCCAATAAATAAATAAATGAATAAATAAATAACTAAACTTGCCTCTCAGGACTTCTGTGGGAACCATACATACATTTTCTAGCCAAACCAGTTTTTCCAAATGTTTCCCTTCATTCAGACAGTTGTGTAGTTGCTAAAGAGCAACTGGCAAATAGAAACAGAAGATGTTTCTTTTCTGGGTTCCCTAAGGTTCTTCCATCTCTCACACTTAAACCACTGTAGCATATCCAGAAACATTACTATCCGACATGCAATGGCATGATCAAAACCGATCACAAACGAGCAGGCTCAGTGAAGTCAATTATGTTTTACGTCTGTACTTACCCATGATGCTGCTGATGACAGGGGGCTGCTGGGAAATGAAAATGTTCTCACCGTTGCCCTTGTACAGTATACCTGTTGGAGAGAGGACATGGCGATGAGATATAAAGAGCACTGAAGGGCAGCAGAGAGAAAATGCATCCAGACTAATTTTTACTTTGCATTAATGTCTGTGTGGTGATTGAGACCTCTGGGGACGACTGAGGTGAGATTTTATTAACACAGCTGTCATTCCAAATATGGCACAGCTATTGTCCTTTTACTAAAACTCCGATCTGGCCCCGTGATCGTCTCTTTCTCAATGATGTCATATTATCCTTGTTTGTCAATTGGACTATATGATGCAATTGAAAGTGGGTGTTGTGATGAGTGTGGTAGATGTGTGTCCACATCTGCCTTCATCTAAAGCATTTCTATGGTGAGCTCAGGTTAATGATCAAACCAAGTTGTGTTCAATACTGAATGCTTTACTTGACTCCACTTAACTTTAAGATTAACTTTTCACATGACAAATGGATAAAAAAATATAATTTCCATTTGTCATCTAATCAAACTCATAGTGGAGGAATGTCAGGATTTATGCAAATTTTTAATGAATTTTTAAGACACTGTGTTGCTCTTCACCATAAACTGTTTTTTCACTGCAAGGTCACAGTGCATTGATGTTTACAACAGCACTGTTTTCCCCACCAAACCCTCATCCCCAAAGGATGGTGAGGAGTGTCAGATACAACCACAAACTTGAAATGGGGAAATTCACTCAACACACTGACAAGGAGGAAAGTGTGTGTTTGTGTGTGCATGTATACGCCCCCTCTGGTGTTTTATGCACCCTGGCACCATATAACCCCAGCCTGCGTGTATGTGTGTGCACGCGCGTGTACTGAACATATACAGTACAGCATGCACACATCGTTGTGGGTATGTTTGTGTTGAAACACATGACAGTTTCTCCCTCTCTCTCTCACCATGAGGCTCCCAGAGGAACATAAAGCATCCCTTTAATCTTTGAAGGCTGCTGCTTTGTGTGTGTGTGTGTGTTTGTGTGATTCACATTTGAGAAATGAAAAGAAAAAAAGAAATGGAAATGATGAGTTTAATGACCATAAAACTTTTAAATTGTATTAAGATAAAAAGCAGCTAAACCTGGTAGAATGTATAGTTTCTCAGTATTTACTTATTATATATTTTGTTGTAAATTGACTAAACTAAAACTTAAACCAAGACTACTGTTAACTGTCATATGCTGTATTGAAGTGTGAATAAAAAACAAATTAAGTAGTTTAGCGACATCTTTTGGTGGCACCTAAAGTAACTGTTTGTCCCATCAAGTGTATTTTTCAACAGAGATTTCCAGGATTAGTTAAAAATTACAATAAATAATGATTACTGGAGGCACCCAGTACCTCATCTGGTAGAGCAGTCACCCCATGTACAAAGGCTGTGTCCTTACTGCAGTGGCCACGGGTTCCTGTGGCCCTTTGCTGTATGTCATCCCCTCCCTCTCCCTCTTGCACGCTACACCTGTCCTATCAAATGAAGGCAAAAAACCCTCCCAAAACAATCTCAAGAAATAATAATAATGTTGACCGAAGGAAAAGCTACATCTTCACAGCATCTGGTCTGTCCGACCTTCAGTGCAGGGTGGTTATACACAAGTGCGTATAACGGCACAGATGTAAACTGAACATATTCATTCTAAAGATAACTCACAACACATTTTATAGTAGTTAGCCTCAAACAAACAAATATAGTAATTTATGGCTCCAAAACTTCAAGATGGTGGCGGCCAAAGTGCTGAATTCAAGACTTCAAAACGGGGAGTCCACAAACCAGTAGGTAACATCACAGGGGCCACACCCATCATCTTATGCAGTCTTTGATATATGCTGAAGAATAAATGACAGGGGGGACATTTGACCTGTAACTGGGGGCCAAGGTTTCTGCATCTGCAGGGTGAACCAGCCTGAATGTAACACTATTATTATAGCATGTTGATCGACTCTTTACTGCGTTGTTGTTTTGCATGGTTATGAAGATAGATGAATAAATTATAACACTGCAATTTTTCTTTTCAAATGGAGTACAACTACTACTGCTGCAATTAATAATTCACTAATTATGTGGCTAACAAAGAGGAGAGACAATGTGAGGTGAGAGGAGGAGGAAGGGGGGTGTGTTGGCCAACTTGTGAGGGGGTTAATGTGAATGAGTGGTGAGAAGATGTACAGAGGAAAAGAGAGGGATGCACTCGTTCTTCAAAGTGAGACATCAAAGAGGAACCTCCTGCGGTGAGCTGAATTATTAAAACTCTGCTGCCATCTTGGAAACTAGCCCACATTACACTACATCCATGCATCTCTCTATCGACCGACTCTATATTCTGCTCTTTACATGGATGTATAGCAAACTGGGGATACACCCTACAATTTGCAAGTTCTTCAAACTCAGCATGACACATCGCTATCGGCCCCTAAATCCCATATCAGTTGGTTCCCTTCCCGTCAGGCGATCTCTATATCCCTCTCCTTCCTCTCTATCTCTTCTCCCTCTCTCCCTCTTTCATCTCTCTCTCCATTAGTAGGTGTTGATTGATCAACAGAGGGCAAGCCAGCAGGGTTCCACCCATGCTGTGCTGTGGTCTACACAGGCAACCAACTATTTGCCTGACTGGAAAAAAAGTATGTGTGCATGTGTGGTGATGCAGGGAAATGAAAAAGGGAGGGAGTGAGGGAGAGAGAGAGAGAGAGAGAGAGAGAGAGAAAGAAAGACAGAGAGAGAAAGTAGTATAAAGAGAAAAGAAAATCGAATTTTCCTGCTGTGTTAAAAGAGACAGCAGTGGGGCTTTCTCACACAGTTTTCTAGATGTGTGTGTATGTGTGTGTGCATGAGCATGCGTGTAAATGAGTACATTGACCTTGATCTCAAAACTCTCAATTTCAAAACCTGAATTCTTACTTTCTTACCACACACCCGCTAGGGGCCCAGGCACACTGATCTGACCTTGAAGACCTGTACCAACAAGGTCAAACTGATTTCGTTTATATCTTCAAAGTCTAACTTAACCCATTGAAACCTGGATCGACATCAGTTTTCTTGTGCTGTGTTCAGACGCCTTTCAAAAGCATTTACACCTTTCAAAATGTGCGCAATTTGTTTGCTTTCTTTTTTAAAAACATGGGGAGAAAAAACAATCAGAAACTTGGCATAAAATGTCCCGCAAATTTAAAAGAAATGACCTGAAAATTAGAGAGACAGAAAGAGAAAGAATCATTATAAAAAAGATAAACTGAACAATCTAGACTACAGAAAACAAATGTTGTAACAAGGTTAACCAGCAGAAACAGTTACAGAAAGAATATATATTAATAACAATATTATCTATCTATCTATCTATCTATCTATCTATCTATCTATCTATCATTTTAATTTAAAATAGGTAGTTTTCTATTTTTGCTCTCATACTTTTTCATTTCTTTTTCATTTCGTTTTTCTTTTTTTCTTCTTTTTTAGGTAATTTCAAGTAATTTTTTGTAACTTTTTTAAAAGTTATTTTGTGCTATTTTTTTGAGTTGTTTCTTGTTAAATTGCTTATTGCTACCATTCCATGTATTTGAATGAAATCAAGCCAATTTGCTCAGGTTATAAAGGGTTAAACACACTGTATTTATAATAAAAAACACATTACAGAAAGACAAAACAAATCTGCTAACCAGTGCAATGCCACTGTGAATTGGTTCAGCCACCTCATGCTTGATAAAGAATTGAGAAAATGTGTTTTTAGCACATTTCTGCTTGTGAAAGAAGAAAAGAAGATGCAGAGGAGAAAAATAAATAAAGGATGCACCAACATGTTGAAATGACTGATTCGTTAGACTGACTGCTCTCTGTCACTGACTGCTTCGGCTGCTGATTCAACAAGGTGAATCGGCTGAACAGCTGCTGATAAGGGCGGACTGAAGCCAACTGTGCTGCAAAACCTTCAGGTGTGGTCAAACAAACACAACCAACAGTGCCCAAAAAAGCTAACTGTTGACACAAAAACACACTCGTGCACATGCATAACCATGATGACATCAACAACACTTTCCTCTTTAATAATGGATCTAATTGATAAATGGGTTTTTAGTCATACATGCTGACTGCCACATATGCACACAGAGTAAACAAGGGTTAATGGCAGTCAAATAATAAGTGACACACATGCACACAGCATGCATAATGTATGAAGTAAGTTGAATAATGACTGTAGGTTGTTGGAAATCAGTATGAAAAATGACCTTCAGCCGCTCAGTGGAATACATTTGTGCAATTTTTAAAGAGATGGTTCCTCATAGCCACGGACAGATGTACAAAACTTTCAGGTTTGAAATCCCTTTTCTTTCAGTCAGTACCAGTGGATGGCTCTTCTGTCATTTCTGGCCAAAACGTCCCCAGTAGTACACTGCCCACTGACCAAGTCCAACAAAAAAACTGCGCAATTTGAAGAATCTCAGTCGACAGGGTCTATGACTTATGAGTGAAATCTTCCAACTTTCAGGCGGCAGGCTGAGTCAACTAATTTCTTTTCTGATATCCTGATGACTCTTAATGAAGTCATCCTTTAAATTTGTAAAAACAGTATCAATCCCTTTGGAACAAAAGAGCTTGCCAACATTTGATTATGGAGTTGAAAGACAAAATATTCTGTTACCTAGGTTACATCTCAGGTCAGTTGTGAATGAAATAGTCAAATAAAAAAAGAAAGACATGCACTTTAAGACATGCAGCTTGTGACAAGGGGTCACAAATAGATGTTGCTTTGTATCAGGAGTCATGAGCAACAAAAAAAGAGAGAAAAAAGATAGGGAGCCATTGCATTTTAAGACAGTACTAGATTCCCACCTGCAGGAACATCTAATTCAGTCATATTCAGAAAAAACCGCAGACATCCAAAAATAAACCTGTTGTTGAGTGAGCTAAAACGTCACTCTTGAACACACACGTGCTCACACTGTGACAGTCTGAACTAGTTAAGGCAGGAGAAGAAAACTGGCTCTGATGAAGCTAAGGCTGACCTTTAATATTAAATGGCACAGTCTCTGCATATCTGTCAGTTACTTCAGCAGGGTGAGGGAATTACATTAAAGCATTATTAGGGGGAACAGGTGTACTATTGAGTCTTTTTTTTCTTTTCTTTCCAGATTTCTTATAGACTACTTAGATTTTTTTGTGTTTAATTCATAAAAAGAGTCATTAGATGTAGGATAGTAAACATTCACAGCTAAAGTGAAGGCTGTATTTTCTTTGATTTTTCTGGATATTACATCAAAAAATTACTGGGGGGAACAGTTGTGCTTTTGAGTCAGTTATTTGAAGATTTCTTACAGATTACTTTGAAAAGTGACTTTATTTTTGCATTTAATTCATAAAAGAGTTATCAGATGTAAGGCAAGTAAAGATTCACTGCAAAAGTGGGGGTTGTATTTTCGTTGATTTCTTGGATATTACACTGAAACATAACTGGGGGAACAGGAGTACTATTAAGCTAGTTATATGCAGTTTTCTTTCTGTTTAAAAAGGTGATTTTATTTTTGCACTTAATTCATAAAAAAGTCACTGGATGTAAGGAAAGTAAAGATCCACTGCTGAAGTGAAGGTTGTATTTTATTTTATTTTTTTTTTATTATTATTTTGCTCACCTTATTAAGTGTAATCATTCATAATCTTTTAAAACTGTTTCAGGTTGCTTTATTTTAACTGGTTGACATAAAACTTATATCATGACAATGTTAAAAAATAAATAAATAAGTAAAGTTGTATAAACTTCAGCAATTTCGATTTGCTGTCCTGGAAAAAAGCGACACTTTCTCATGTTCTCTAGAGCAAAGCACTAAAGGACCCTGACTGTGGCTGAGCTGCTTAGTGTCTGAATAACAGAGTGCAGCGCTCTACGGGGCAGCTTACACACTTGCACTCCCCCAGTCTCTCTCTCTGCACACACACTGCTGTATGAATACACATGACAAACACAGGCTTCAAAAACACTTGAATAAAAATCACACACACACACACACACACTGCAAAACATCCTCACAATGCATGTATGTGGACGCAGACCCTCTGCCCCTGAAAGCCTTCCACACACACACACACACACACACACACACACACACACACACACTCTCTCTCTTTCTCTCTCTCTCTCTTTCATCCAGTCTTATCGGAGTTGTTCAGCAGTGCTCACTATTCAATGCTCACAGATCACACAACACCAGGTGTGAGTGTCTGTTTGTGTCTGTGTGTAAAGGTGTGGACGATCCTCTACACAAACCAGTAGTGTGTCTCTTTTCACCCCTTATTGTATTTCCTCTATGCATGCATTATTTTTCTAATCTTTGAAAAAATCCAGTTTCTCTGTTCCTTTCTCTGTCGTTTTTTTTATGCGTCGGTTTCTTTCTTTCCCACAATGAATGTGGTAAAATATCCACATTCTGGCATTAGCTGTTGTGCAAAATTCACGCCAACCTGATAGTTTTCATACCACACACAAACAAAATATTGAGTTTGTTGGGATTTTAAAAGCGCATGTTGCCAAACATAAGTCAAATTCTATGCTTAATCAAGAAGACAATGTTTTAATAATGAGCCATATTGTCAGACTTTTGTGATAATATGATGTTATTTTGTTGCGTTATATTATGTCAGAAAATGGCACTGCTCCTCAAAATATTTTCTGTTCCAACATAAACATTAAGTTAGGTTTCAAACAAAATAATCCATGCTGTTACACTCAAGGACAAAACACAAAAATGATTGTGTAAATAAGAATCAGCACTCCCTTTGAATTGATGCAGCTATATAAACATAAGATCAAAGTAGAAAACAACATTTTTGATGTTCCATAATAAAAATTAAATAACAACAAAGCTCAGTTTGCTTCCTTATTACAAAAGTAACTGGCTTTAAAAGAGGTGCTGCTGTTCTTCAAAAGAAACGGTAAAACGTCCGGCCTCTGCTACCTTAAACGAAAATGCCACAAATCATCCATCAAAATTAGGGATGTTTTAAAAGTCCTTGGTTACTATAACTTACCTGAACCAAACAAATGTGAATGAATGAATGAATAAACCAGTGAACAAATGTAAATCAGTAAAAAGAGAAGAAAGCTGCTTCACTGCCATTTTTATCCAAAGATAAATACGGAGATAAAACTTAAATCGGAATATGAGACATTCAGTAAATAAGGAAGTAGCTGGTCTTCCTTGTCAAAAGATAAAAACACAGAACAAGAAACAATGAAATCACTGCCAGACGTCAGCACTCACTGTACGGGCACGATATATCCAAATGTAACACATCGTCTCATCCACATCATTAGTGGAGCTACAAGACAAACTACAAAGAAAACACAGCAGCCGTGTTTGATGGTTTCTCCCTCTGTCTTTCTCACACACACACACACACACACACACACACACACACACACACACACACACACACACACACACACACACACACACACACAAGATTCTATGTCCATATGGTGTATTTTAGTCTCAAGAGGACAAACACACATCGTGTGCTGCTGTACTGTCCCTTCAAGACACGAAATCACACCCACAGAGGCCAGTACGCTTATAGACAGAAAATCACAAATCACACCTGCATTTTAAATGCACACACACTCACACACAGTCAGACACACACACTGAATCGGGTGACAAGGTGTTGAAAGCCCAAGAGGACTGCAGGGAGAGAGGGATGAATAGCAATGTGATGGATGGGGTGACAGATAGAGGACAGCAAGGAAGGCAGGAGGAGGAGGGAGGGGGTTTATAAAGTCAAAGTGCCTTTAGAGCTGCAAAATGCATTTTCTAAATATGTATCTATTCTTATATGAACCAGTTCTGAAAGGTGGGCTATCTGAATGGAAATGAATCTCTCGCTAGTCTCTCCTTAGATATAGGAGATCGATATGGTTGTACGTCATTCTGTAAATGGTGCTGGAGTTACAGTGATGCATCCTTTACAAACTGGCTGATTATAACACGACATTAGAAATATGGTTTCAAACAAGGAAAGGATTCACACTGGACAGTCTGCTTCACATTCATGAGGAAATACAAGCAGGTGACCTGGTGGCCAGTGTCAGAATGCGTCAAACTGTAAACCAGTGACACTTAACCTATGGCCAGTGCCCCAAATTTGGCCCGCAATAGGATGCCAGATGCAGGTGGATTCCCAGGACCCCTGACAGAGGTTTGGGCTTAAGTCTAAATGCCCTCAAATCCAAGAAATGTCTCTGCCTACATCTGATCTTTCAGTTCTGCTGCAGCTGGCCCCTGGCTTCCTGTCATTTTGCAAAAGTGGCCCCGTGGCAAAGTGAGTTGAGTATCCCTGCTGTAAACGTCTGCCTCTCACAAGCTCAGAGGTAATTAATATTAGAGTACTGAATGAAAATCTCTGTGAGCCATTTCAATATTATCAAACTAAATGCATTAGAACAGGGGACTTCAATGGCCCCTTAGCTGAAACAAAGACGGAGCAGAGACCTCTTTTGACATATTTTGTGAGTGAAAGTGAGTTGCATATTAAACTGGGTGGATGGAAGTTGTCAGGCAGAGGGCCATATCAGCTTCAGGCTGCTGTCTTAACCGGTATTTGTTTTCAGGTAGGTGAGGGAGAAAAATCCACTTTCACAAAGAAAAGTTGTTGAAAAAGAAAAACATATGTTCATGCTAAGGTGTATTTTCAGAGATATTTTAAATGTGAGGGAAAAAAGAAAAGAATCTTTATCAAACAATTATTTGGCAGCCCCCCTGCAGCAACTCTGAGGACCCCCTAGGGGTCGCAGACCCCCGCTGAGGACCCAGAGATTAGAGCAATTGCAGGAGGGGCACGCTTGATCAGAGGGAAAACGGTGAACAAGGGAAAAAATAACATATGATTCTCACTAATGAACACTTTTTCATCTTTTCACATCTTGACTTTTCATTTGCACTACAAAAACTAATATGAAGCATGCAGGTAGTGTTTTTGTAGTGTTTCAAAATTCTACTCAACTCTGTTTATTATTTTGCTCAATAAAAATTGGTTGTTCAATCAATGTAGGTGGACCTATGTCTCCAGGAGGCAGATAGGGTGTTGTTTTTTTTCCTCACTCTTTTATTTTTGCTTCCAAAGAATAACAAAAAAAGTTTGGGAAGCACTTTCCTACAAAAAATGTCATTTTGTGTTGTTTTCTTTTTTGTTTGTTTGACAAAATTAACACCCACTTTTATTTTATGTTAATATTTCATTGTATTTATTTTTTAATTCTATGGGTTTTAGTTTCAGTTTTTTATTCAAGTTTATTTTAAAATAGTTTTTAAAGTATGCTTACAGATTAATTTAATCCTAGAAATGACACATTTTTGATAAAGTGCACTGTCATCAGCATTAGGCAATTGTGGGTGTATGTGTACTTTATGTTGACACCACGTTTGCTTACATTATTGACCATGAAAGGAATTACACAAAACTCTTACAATATATCTACAGCAATTTTCTGATATGACGTCATGTTTTAACAATAAAAACAGCTGTAACAAAGTGGAGTTAAACAAATATTCAAAATAACAAATCAACAGCAGTCTATCGACAGTGCTAATGTCAACCTCTTAGTTATACGAAGGTGTAAATCAGCATTAAAACATCAGTGAGCTCGACTGAGTTTCCAGTCAAAGAAAGGCTCTCACTTCCTCCACTTCCTCCTGTGGGCCAGCCCACCAAAAAGCCTCTATCATCTTAAGCTTAGTTTAAATTAGGTCAAGACTGACATGTGTATGATAAGATCTAACCTCAGACCAGCTTTATAAAGGCACTGAACAGCACCTGGTTGCTGAGCTTCAATGTTATCAAAGAACCTTTGTGGATGCCTTGTTTATAAAATATCTGGTTTTTAGTTCATTTTATATATAACTTTTTTTTATATCACTTTAATAAGAGGTTTTAGCTGCTTCTTGCTAATAATAATAAACTCTTATCTCAAACTCAAGAGACATTGGTGGTGGGACATTTACAGTTCCAGAGCTGTTTTTTTAATTCTAAAGAAAACTAGTAAAAGTAATCCATGAAAAGATAGAGTGTGTAGTTTTTGTGGCAAAGACAAGTTAGGATTTAGACATTATAAAATTATCAATAAGCCATACCTTGAGGTATCCATAACAGTTTGTTGGAAATACTGTTTTGCTATTTATTTATTCTTTAAGTCATCTTAATAACCTTCAAACTGGAATGTTTAAAATTCAGTCATCATATCCCAACCTGAGGTTTCACTGAATTATGTAAATATGATCATGATAAAGAAAATAATAATAATATTAAAGGAAGATAAGATGACAATATGCAAAAACAAGCAAGCAACGGGTGGAGCGATGACAGGGGAGGAGGCTGTGTGTGAGATGAGAAAGTCAGTGTGTGTGTGTGAGTGTGTGCGTGTCTATGTTTAAGTATGAGAGAGAGAAAAGGGAGTGCAAGATGAAAGGCTGGCAAAAATACCACTGGGCAGCTGGAACAAATCCAAGACGCCAACGAGGAACTCTCACACACATACACACACACACACTCCTAAATTCTTCTCCTCCGCTCCATCGGCCAAAGCCTGCATGACAACAATCGCTTTGACACGTGCTGAGATTAACATACTTTTAAACTGCTATTAACTGCTCTGTCCTATTCTATGACATATAATTAACCAGTTAATGATGTGGAGAGAGGGAGAGAATATGAATTTTATGTTGAGCTTGTCCACATTTAAGTAGAAAATTAAACCTCAGCTGTCACATATAGACTTTAAGTAAAAATATTAGTTTTAGGTAAATTGAGAACTGTTTTATGCAGTGTTATGTTTCATCATCCTGCAGTGTGTGTGACATTTTATGTGTAGATGAATGTGAAGATAAAGCAGCAGTATGAAAGTGCAGGTTATGTTTTGTCAAGCTGTGGCACCTACCGTTCTGTACATCCAGGATGTGATGTTTATCCAGCGTCCATCCTCCCATGTTGGAAGCATCCAGCTCGTAGCCTTGCAAAATGGCCGTCCTCTTCTCCCACAGGATGAGGTCCAGGCAGGACTCGTATTCAAACCCCACCGACACTATTGGACACACACAGGACAAGGCCAGTTATTCAACTTTTCTCATGGACTGTGCTCATGCTCAGACCATAACCAATTGGGAAAGTTGCTGCTGTGATTCAGACCAAAGCAAACAGACAACAGGTTTGAAAACATGATGAGCCGCAGAGTTAACCTCCATTTGTCAGCTTTTGTAACATCCACTGACTCCTGCTGGTGCTTCTCTGAGGGCCTTCATTCTCCCGTCCGACACACACACACACACACACACACACACACACACACACACACACACACACACACACACACACACTTCGACTTTCTTCTTTGTACTGAGAAAGTACTTGTCAGGCCTGTCTGCCTGTCTCCGTGAGGTACAACGCTGTAACGTCAAGGGGTGGGATACTTGCCAAATCAATCGCGCACGCACACGCGCACACACAACGCTGCACCCTGCCAAGTGCATTTTCTGCCACTTCCATTGTGTGAACTGGCAGCCACAAAAGCAGTGTGTGTATTAAATTTAGAAGAAACACGGAGAAGAGAGGGAGAAGAGTGTGGGGAAGGCAGGTAAAGACTGGTAAAAAAAAAGGAAGTACGGTGGCCCTGAGGGTCAAAACACGATGACATTTCAGAAAACACTTTTTTTTTTAATCAGAAGTGTTGTTATGTTTTGTGAAATGTATGTTGTGTTTTGTGAAATGTTATTTTTCCTAAAATGTTGCTGTATTTTCTGCAATGTTGTGTTTTCTGAAATGTTGTTTTGACCCTCAGGGCCACTGTAGGGCAGGAATAGATGTTTAGAGAGACGGAAGAAAGAGAAGCAAACATGAGGCGTTGAATGTTTAACCTTTTGGCTGTGTATGGATGTCATGAATTGTTTACCAAATATTAGCTGGGTAATTATGAGGCAATATGAAATATGAAAAATATCCTATTAGCAAGTAATGAGCTGATAGAGGAATAAAGGAGGAGCTGGTTTGTTCTGGTCTAAAATGAGTTCACAGCAAATATTGCAAGATGCAAGACACTAAAATGTGCAGGTGCCCTCTGCTGAGTTACATTTGTGTCACAGCTCTGATTTTTAACACTTGCCAGACATGCACTCCAAATATTCTTGTGGTTACGCTACCTTATTATAACTTATGAGCACCAATTTCAGAAGTGTTACAAAACATAGCAGTAAATCCTCTTTATGTTCGGCCCATTAAGCCGGGCTACCATAAGTAATAACTCACCGAGGAGTACGTCTGTTGGACTTGTCCCTCGTAAAGGTGTCAGAGGGGTTAGCATACCCATTACGTCTGAGCCATTTCCCTGTCAAAGCCTTCCTGCAGAACCTATTTGAACATAGCTGGAGTTGTGTGCAGTTTTATGTACGTGCGGGAGAAGTGGGTGATACAGAAAGAAGTCTCTCCTCTCCGCAGCTACTGTGCTCAATATTCAAACTTTGATAGTAAAATGGACCAGGATTTTTATTTTTGTATTGAATTATTGAAATTTGATTGTTATGGACATTTTCTCCCCATCTTTATCTACATTTGTGCATCTATAACTGTTATTTCCAATCATTCCTAAAGCGTCTATTTACCTTCACCTCTGGGATACAGAAAGGGTTTCAGCTATTAGGTTAAAACAGTGAGACATAATCTCCTAATTCCACTGTGATCTTGTCAACAGAAATATCTCAATTCATTTAAATTATATTGTCTATAATTAGTCAGTTGTTCACAGGAAAAAGAGAAGCAAACAAAAAACAAAATATCAGTAAATAACTAAATGAATCATGAAATGTATAGCAGTCCTAACAGGTCGTGAGGACACCAACTCACTACTTCATTATTACAGACCTGTGATATACCTGCTGTTTACATGTGTGCACAGACAGGAAGCTACCATACAGGCAGCATTGATGTTATAATTACCTGCAAACTTTTTGTGCTCTCCAGAGGGCTAAAAAGTATATATAGTATATATAGTTTCTCTTCAAAGCTTTCTGCCATTGATGCTGTTTGATCAGAGTTTGCTGGCAACCTCACTTCATCATACATCCTGATATACGCCGCTGTTCATGTGCATCATTCCATTTTGCAGACACACAACCTATTTCTGAAAACACACACAGCCAAGGATGTGCACATACATTTTAAGGGGCTTTTGCTCTAACCCCACCTGATTTTTGGTCTCAGCCATTGATATGTGTCTAAATGGTATAAAATATGGTAATTTGACTAACCACAACTCAAATTAAATTTGTAAATGGCTAGAAATTAAAAGATAAATGAAATAAAATATTTGTAACATTTAGCCCATGTCCAAAATCAATTTGAAACCAGACCCCCGTTTTTGGGTTTTTTTTTGCATTTATGCCATTTGTCTACTGTCTAGTGTTTTGCCCCCTGCAAATGTTCTGCATTTTAGAGGGGCAATACTGTTAAGTGTTCAAACCTGAATAAATTCTTCAAAGGACAACAATGCAATTATGCAAATATTGTGCTTGCCTTACTTTACAGTGATTTAATAATTGCTGATGAAGCCCAGGAATTAGCCTGGAGTAGGCTACATCTAGTTTTGAATGTAAAAATATGTACCAGAATACAAACTAATTACAAAATGTCACATTGGCTTTTATGAACATATTTTCTGGCCTTACCAACCCATAATTAATAAAAGCTGTTAAAAGTGATAATCTTAAACTGCACTATCATATAAAGGTAATAAAAACTAAGCTATCTAGAAAGAAAGAAATATTTTATTTGATCACCGGGCTTTCGAATGTTCTCTGAAGTGGAACTTTTGGGTTAGTCGCCACAGTCAGTGTTCATATGCAGGTAGTTGATAGAAAGAGGATTAAGGACACTTAAAGCTAGGGAGTTTGACAACAGCCTTCCACAGTTCTGTTGGCCAAAGACCATCTGTATCTTTGTCAGTAGCTTTTAATAAAGGGGAAAATGTTGCTAATTTACTGCCTTCAGCCACATTATTCTAGGAAACCTTCTGGTCACAAAACCACATATCCTCCAGACTTCTGCCCCCATTCTTTCATATAAAATAACATCACCAGGCTAATTGTAAAATCATTAAGGAAACCACAGTTTTTTTATTGAATTCCCACTCTGTGTTGTAAAGGGAAAGCTGCTATACTCGTCTATAGAACTTTGCAGTCAGGCTTTTAACATGGACGAGCTGCAGATCTACAGATTTTACAATTCTACTCAAAGACGGCAGTACATGGTCAGTCCCCCTATGTACTCACTTAAGTTGTTGTGCCACCTGAGATATTTGAGCAGGGACCTCTAGCTGCTCAGAGTTTAGGTTAAAATTTAATTTTTGTTCCGAGAGTCTCAGAGAGGTCAAACCGGTGCACATTTTAAAAGGTGTGTGTTATTTTTTTGTTCTGCTTTGCTAATAGCAACAAACTCACCAACTGCCTCAGATAGTCCATAGACGCGTTGGCCATAGGCGTCTGTCTTGTCCCAGATAAAGGTGTAGGAGAGATTTGGTTGGGCAGGGAACCATTTCTGGAAAAGGCGACCCACCACAGCCACCATCAGGTGAACCTGCAGAAACAGCACCGCACACAAAGGTCACTTCATTTAGGTTAGGCTTCCACTGATACGGGGCACTGATGATGAATACTGGCTGAGGGTCCTAATGGTCAGCATTCTGTATTGATATGCAATATCATATCGTAGTGGCTTTTGGGAAATGTAAATGATATTATATCATATAACATATCTTACCTTCATCAGGTTGAAAGGCACTGATGACTGTGTCATGGTGACTTTGAGGACCGGCTTATATCCTGCTGCTCTGGAGCTCAGGTAGATCAGGTTTAGATCGCTGCCTGGTATTGAGGTCTCTTCTTGTAAAACCTGCAAAATGAAAAAAAAAAGAACACAAAAACACATAAACATCAAACACTATTTCACGGTCTCATCTGGTATCTGGAGTATTTTTATAGGGGAATGACTGCTAATTAGCACACAGCTTTATAAGTTCATTACCAGTGTTTGCTGTGAGACTGAGAAAAGCTACAACCATCTGAGGCAATGACAGGTGCACATATTTAAGACCATGGCTACTGTTTGACTGAATACAGTGAAATGTTTGTGGTAAAGTTGGGTAATATGGTTATAAATAATATGTTTTAGAAATAGATAATTTAGCTTCACAAAATTATTTGTCTAAACAAACCCAATAAAGACCTATAAAGAGCCCCCCAATATCCCCATTTTTCATCATTTCTGAGAAAAGATAAAAGTTACACTTCATCAAAACATTCGACAAAATAATTGCCCTTGCATTGAATTTCTTCTTATTCTAGCTTCCTTTTTTACTGTTCATTAAAATATACAGGACAGGAAATAAAGGTTAACAAATAGATTCACTTTGACACTGACATCAATGTCTATCTACAAACAAATAAAAATCAAGAATGCAAAATGAACAGTCAGTATATTGTCCTGTCAGAAGTGACATCACATCGGTAGTGACTGCACCATACTAAACCATAACTGATTCAAAAGAGAAGGCTGCTCTACAGCTGCTTTGCAATTCTGACATAGTCAACAATTAAGTGAGTGAATGATTACACTTGCTAATTTTTTGGCTACAGGCAACAGTTTCTCCTCTCCGTGGCAAAACCCCCCAAAACAAAACATCCATCCATCCATTATCCGTAACCACTTGTACTTTGCAGGTTTTTCGGAGCTGGAGCCGATCCCAGCTGACTTTGGCGAGAGCAGGGTACACTCTGGACAGGTTGACAGTCAAGCACAGGGCTGACACCTTTAAGCCACATCTACACTAATATGTTTTTATGTTAAAACGGCACTTTCAAATGAAAATGATCTCTGTACACACCAGCATTTCAGCACAGTTTAAGGATTCATCTCAGACCAAACTAACATGACTGGAAACACATATCACATAACTATTAAGTGGGCACACACGTGAGGAGATATTTCTTTGCTTGGACTGATGACAAGGTGGAACTGTCAATGAAAGTAACCTGGGTACATGGCGGTAAAGGCAGCAAAAAAACAGACTGGGAGTTGTAAAGGATTGTAAGCAAGTACCGGGAGCATTATCTATCGCCAGAAGAAGGTGTGGTGGTGGGAAAGGAGTACCAACACAAAAAGGATAAAATCACAAAAGGTATGCATGTTTTGACTTGAAAAACTGTGACCGATAAGACCTCATCCTTGAGAAAACCTGGGCTTCATTGTCTTCAACAAGTTTATGTGTCTATACTCTCATATATATACTGTATACATTCTTATTGTTTTATATATATATATATATATATATATATATATATATTGTAGCATCACACACGTAGTTTATACATTACATTATAGCATAAGGCACAACATTTTATGTTTACACAGTCAGTAAATTCTATATTAATAATTTTTAAATTTTTACATACTGTGCTCATCCTTGTTTCTACTTTTTATAACTCTTTACCATTGGCATCAGAGCGACTGTAACAAACCTAACGGATCAATTAAGTATTTCTGATTCTGGTTCAGCGTTTTCAAAGGTGTCTGCTTAAGGGGTTCCTAAAGACCGTAGGGCTGTAAACACAAGGTCTACATGTAGCAATAATTATACGTTTTAAAACAAAAACATGTTAGTGCGAATGTAACTTTAGAGATGGACAGTAGCTCATGCTCACATTAAAGTGAGGCCCATTATCTTTGGACTATGGGAGGAGCTGGAGAAATCGCAAGCTGACATAGGGAGAAAATGCAAACCCCACACAGATGGGCTGAACAGTTGACCAATGCACCACTGTGCCGCCCCCCAAAATAAAATGCTTCTAAGATAGCTGTGTCCCATCACCGTTGTGTGAGAACATGGCAAACCAGTTGGCAATGGAGTCTGGCTGCACTTGAAACATTCTTTCAAGCAATGCCTCCAAACCTGAGGGGGTGCTCACGGCAAAAAGTCTGCGTCACCTATGTTCCATCTTTGAACGTCATCATGTTAATATTTTATTGGGTGCATTTGCAGGTGAAGGACAAGCAGAGAGACGACTCTGATTTAGATCATAACACACGCAGGCACACAGAGACATGCATATTGACACCTCCTTGACCTTTTGATAGCCACAGTGAGACATCATCTTTTAGTTTCAAATCTGCCACTTTGCTCCGTGTTGACTGTAAAATGATATATAATCTTTGCTGCTCTTTCTCTGCTCGTTGGAGAGAAGACTGAAAGGACTCATTTGCAGGCGTTTGCATAAGTGTGTTTAAGTATGCATATTATCTAAGCAGGAATATGAATGTATGCGTGTTTTTATCTATGACTGTGTGTGTTTCTGAATATGTCCTTGTGATGAACCTGAACGAGGGGAGCCAGACTAAATCACAGCTCTATCAGCAGGCAGACACATCAAGCAGCGGACAGGCAACATGTCTCAGCGTCACTCATGATGTGGGATCACTGAGTGTCAACAGTGGGACGGCTGAGAGTTATTGGAGGAGAGTGAGGGTAGCAGCATGGCGTCAGACTGGCAAAGTCACAAAGACAACAAGCAAGACGTGTCATCTTCGAACTTCATCAAGTGTAAAGAACGGTCTGGGGAAACTGAAACTTTTTACAACACTTTTTTATGAATTTGGCCATTTTTTTGATTGTGTGTGTGTGTGTGTGTGTGTGTGTGTGTGTGTGTGTGTGAATATATATGTATGTATGTATGTATGTATGTATGTGTGTGTGTGTGTGTGTGTATATATATAGTCATTTCAAAGCTATTATCTGCCAATACGGATGACACGCCGATAATATTGTGCATCCCTACAGGTTATCAATGTAACTGTTAACTTCTGTTGTGCATTGGAAAATGCACTCCATTGAGAGCATGTCTTTGATTACAATGGTTCCACACAAAAATTGGTGGAAAAGTGGCACTCTGTAGTTTGAATAAAAATATTTCTGTTCGCCTTCTTTTTCACTTCCAACTGGGTTTGGCTAGCCTTCTGGTCCTATCGCCTACATGCTCGTGTTACTTGCCCTGCCAGACTTCTCTTTAGGGACACCGCCGTGCTCTCAGATCTCAGCAATTAACCTCTTTAGTGCAATGTCATTATTACCCACACAGATGGTGATTAAAACTACTGAGCAGTCCTGTGATGCCAAGGTAGTTATATGACATAATGGGACACAAAAGTGTTGCAGTGTGTCATTGGTGGCACTGCTGCCTCAGAGCAACAAAGTCTTGTGTTTAAGTGCTAGTCTGGATTTTCTAATGTGAAGAGATTGCTCGCCGATTTTTTGAGTTTTTCCCAGGTTCTCTGGTTTCCTACCACAAGCCCAAAGCCATTAAGATCTGGCTGAAGGTTTGTTTATTCCACTGAGTGTTTAGCTGGAGTGAAAACACACATACTCAAAGTTCAAATAAGACAAAAAAACATTTCCATAAAAAAATCCCATACTTAGTTCAAGAGAAAAGTTGGATCATTTTAGATAACTCAACTATGTACAAAAGCGATCGAATTTGAAAGGATAAGAAAGACCAGTGACGAAGAGGTGAAATCCAAGAAAAAGGCTACCGGGAAGAAATATTTACGAGCACAAAAATGAAAAATAAAAACAAAGATCCTCAGGGAATGGTCCATTTGGACTGTTCCTGTGTTATATTTTTCAGCTGCACTATTGCCTTTTCATTAGCCGGGCATTAAGTGTTCATTACAGATCCATTACATCCCCTTTAAGACTGCCCTTTTCACTGCCCTCCTCACTAATGGACTCAGCTCCACCAAAAGCTAAGTAGCAGCTTTCCATTCGTTTGCTTTTGATCTGCACTCAGACACACACTCACACACACATCACACATGCTTTCCTCTATGCACACACTCTTGTGCCTTTATCGCAGATAGTCAGCCCCATACACACACGCCTGGCAAATAAAAAATAATAATGGAGCACTGGCTCAGGGTTGTAAAAATACAAAAACACACATGGAGCTCTGTCATCTGTTTCATTTCCTCTGTGGAACCGGTTAAAGCAATGTGACAATAAAGAACCACACAAATGTGCTATTAGGCTCATAGGAAATTAGAGGCAGGACACAGGGTGGGGCTCTGTGTGTGTGCGTGTGTGCGTGTGTGTGTGTGTGTGTACACCACTCGAGAGCCACAGTTCCTCATCTATGGTAACTATGTGCGTGTGTTAGCATGTATGTGCGAATTTTTATTTTTTTTTTTGCTGTCCAGGACCAAGCCTGGTTGTATTAGCATTTAGCAGTTTCTATGACAGAGAGGCTAAGCATAAACATATCATGTCAGTAGTGTAGACAGTGCTAGTGTGAGTGTTATAAGGGCAGAAAGCAACTAAGATTTTTTTTTTCTTATTGGCCCATCAGACTATCTCGACTGGAAGAGCTGTGTCCTAATCCTGTTTAAAGTAAAAAAGGATCACTTTAACTCTGTAATTCAACCTCATTACCACTAATCATATTTATCATTATACCAAAGTCAGCTGTCATCTTATTAAAGGTGCTGTATGCAACAAGAAGAAGACAGCTGATTGTTGAGTCTAAGGAACTCTCAGGTGGTCAAATAGCGACTCTTTGAGTTGGTAGCAGACCCCACCACCAACCTAAAGCATCAATATTTGACAACCTGTGAAAGACTCAACAATCGACTGTGTTTCTCCAGAGTGACATTCAACACTTATAAATGACAGTCACGTACTGAGAAAAGATGACTCATTCTTAGCATATTTAATTATTTTTATAAAAAGTCGAGGGATAAGTTTGTTTATATGTTAAGTAATACAAAGATGACAATGATGAAAATGACCCTGTATAAAGATTATCAATAATAATTGTGTATTTTGTACATGTATTTTTGATCATCTCTAAACCTTATTAAGAACTGAGGGCTTCGACTAGTTATTTTCATTATATATTATGCTGCCAATTATTTTCTTGATTAATCAAGTTTGTCTATTTAATCTTAGAAAATAGTGAAAAAATACTCTTTCCAAGAGTCCAAGTTGACATTTTAAAGACATTCAATTTATAATGACATCAAATAAAACATCAAAATAGTTGCCAATTCTTTTTTAACTAATTTTCAACTCAAAATATAATTAGCAGTGCTAATTTAATGCTTTTTAAATTTATTTTACACTTGAAGGATTGTGGCTCATAATCAGCTGCTCATTTGCATTTTTCCCCTATTTTTTTTTTTTTTTTACATTTTCTATTATCCCAGGCATTTTTTAAACTGTGCTCATTGCAAGAAGATGTAGAAGAAGCTCACAATAAATTACATTGAAGTGTGTCTTCTTGCAGAAGGGAACATCAATGGTGGATGTGTATGGAAAAAAAGACTCCCAGTAAAAATCAGTTCAAAACCAATCTGCTCCATCTGTTAAAGCTGCAAACGCCTTAGAAGAGGGATAAAAGATAAATAAAAAAAACCCCAACCTACTCAGGGTATACTATGGATGATTAATAAATAATATAAACTGGAGTGCTACATACGTTCTAATAATCTGACTCAACTAAGTTGCTGTTTAAATGTTGTCAGAATTGAGTTTTACTGAGAAGAATACTGCTCTGACTGGTAGACACTTTTAAATGAAAACCCGAGAGGTTTTTGCTTGTATTTTCTCTTTTCTCATGCACAGGCTTTTAGCTGTCACTACAAGTAATAGCCAGGCATGCCAAATACTGTTTCCTGAATAAATGAGCGACTCAGAAAATCCATCAATGTGCATGAGTTCTATTAAACATGCTCTCCTGCTTAGCTTTTTTAAAAATCAATATTCTTTAAGTTGTCTGTACGCCTACGAAATTTTAACATAGGGTGAATATTTGTATATGAATGGATACAAAAGCGTGTCAGTGTTACAGGAACTTAAGAACCATATTGATGGGACATTCTGAGCCTTATTAACTAACAATGTATTGGCAGAGTGACATAGAAAGTAATATTAATGGATTTTTGTGCATTCCTGTTATAATCTTTCTCATACATCTACATCCAATAAGAGGTATTATGTTGCCATGTAAGCCCTGTTTTTTAAAGCTTGCATTTGTTTACATTTTGGCATTTTCACATCAATTAAAGCGTGTTGAATTATCTCAAATTATCAGATTACTATAACAAAACAAAGTGGATGATTCTCATCAAAGTTCTAAGCAGCATCTTTTTTTCTACGATTTCTAAGCAGGTAAACTGAATGAACATTTCGTATTTATCGTATCTGCATGTTCAGATTTGACTGAGTAATGACTCTTTGGAAAAAACAGTGATTTTTGACTAGTGCTGCCACAATCAGGGGCAATGGGCTAATTATCAATATGTCTGTATTTAGGCTTATATCATATGTATGCTGGTACTTTCTGATAACTAGAAACAGTGACCAAATTATTCATCAACCAATCCTGACAAGCTGAGATCTCAGTTTTATTAAAAGTGTAAATACTGGCCTTGGATATGTGTAGTTACTTAAAAACCTCCTCTGTGGTGTTTAGTACCTGTGTTTCAGGTATGATGGGACCATCCTCAGTTGAACTTCTGTAAAACGTAGACAGTGGAGAGGCAACGATGACCGGACTGGGTCTGATGAAACCACTCAGGTCACAGCTAGGAATGTCATTCTCCTCCTGAAACAGTCAGACAGAAGTGAGCCAGTCAGTCTTTTCATTTACTGAGACATCGATTCATTGACTGTGAAACAACGAGCTCATTAGTCACTTAGTTAGTCAGCCAGTGAGTAAGTGTCAGTCACATAGTGAATACGCAAAAATGAAAAGAATTTTTACCACAGCTAAATGTCATCATATTTCACATAGTAATCAAATACTTATTCATAAACTGTGTGATCAGTCAGACAAAAAGGCAAAGATGAAAGCTTGAAGATGGTGTTAAAGGTAACTTGAACATATACAAGTGCAGTTCCTGTCAGGCTGCATCAATCCGTAAGCCCGTGATGACAGCAGTGACACCTCTCACCTTCTTCATGACCAGTGTGTCCATCACATAGAAGACGTTCCACGGCACCCACACAGTTCTGTACTGAGTGAGGAATGGAGCACGCTCAAAACTCAGTGTTAGGGATGCCCCACCATTAGCCAGGAGATCGAACCTACAACACAACAAACAAGTTCAGTATACTGTAAGTGCTATAAACCACGGCTGTCAGAGGAAGAATAGAGTGAACATCATTACCTATGAGTGTTTGTACTGCATGTGCATATCCTTACATATCCATATGCAGCTAACCACGGAGCAACCTTATCGTTAACATTGTTTGCATTTTTGACCCTTATCATTACCTTGTTTATATTTTTGGTCCTTATCGTTACCTTGTTTACATTTTTGTCCTTTATAATTACTCTGTTTACATTTTTGGCACCGATTGTAAAGCTTGTTTATACTTTGGGCCCTTATCATCAACTCTGTTTATATTTTGCCCCCTACCATTAACCTTTGTTTATTTTTTTTGGCCCTTGCTATTAACTTTATTTATACTGTGTTTGTGCTAATTATCATTAATGCTGTTTATATTTTAAGCCTTTACTGTTAACTTTGTTTATATTTTTTGGCCCTTACCATTAACTTTATTGATACAATATTTTTACCCCTTGCTGTTAACCTTGTATAGTTTTGGCTCTTATCATGACCTCTGTTAATACTTTTACCACTTACCATTAACCTCACTTATCATTTTGGCCCTCACCATAAACCTTGTTTGTATTTTTGGCCCTTATCACAAACTATATTTATAGTTATGCCCCTTGCCATTTACCTTCATTTATATTTGCAGCCCTTGCTTTTATATTTATTAATAAAGTATTTTTAGTGCTTACCATCAATCTTGTTTAAATTTTTGTCCCTTAGCGTTAGCCATGTTTATTTCTTGGCATGTATTATTGGAATTTTGTGTATTTTTGACATTTGTTAATTGATTTTTTCTTTATATTTATTTATTTATATTTCCCTTGAAATAAATAAAGGTCCAGCTTATCTTATACATATGTTGTGTAGTGTGTGTGAGCAGCTCTTTGCACATATTTATTCTCTGTGTTATGTTATTTATATGTATGTGTGTGTGTATGTGCACTTGTGTAGAAGATTTTTGTGTGTGTGCATATACTGGAGTTTGTGTTCTGCAGTGATTGATGCATCCTTTTGAATCCAATGCATTTCCAATGCAGGAGACTTGCAGTTTCACTCCTGCAAACATTCACACCTCTTCAACTGATGTGCTTGAGATTCAAGATAGAGTCTGGTATGGATGGGGGACACAGCAGAGTATAGAGTAGATGCAATTCAAAGCAATTCAAGTGCTCTCTCTTTGTTTTGCTGAACTGGCTTTTTAAGAAGAGTTTTATGCAATTTGTTAAGCACTTTAAATACTTTATTTTTGAAGTAACCTCCTGCACTTTCAGGTGGATATAAAATTTGCTTCGTTTCTGAACTTCAGTCTGTAGAATATTAAGTGTTGATATTTTGTGAAGCATTGGGCTTGTGATAAATCATATTATTTTTAATTTAGTTAGCCACACAATGGATGAAATGTGTCAATGAAATAGGCTGGTTGTTTAACTAAGGTTTTGCTACGTGTAGCTACAATAGGTACTCTACTAGAGTCATGATTCATATTTTAATATTATTATCATTATATGGTAATTAAAGATGCTCAGAAAAACAAACAATTGGTAAGTCAATAGCACTATGCATGTTTATGCTGTTTGCATTTTTGCCTGAATGTCTACAGATTATGAATGCATAAAAAGGAGTGCCAGTTGTTGCAGGAATATAATAACCATGTTGTGTTATAAGGAGTGTCTTATCTTCTCTGTTTTTTAAGCAGACTTATGGTAACGATTTTTCTTTAACAATGGACACATTGGACTGAGTGAAGTGCGCTGATTCCAGTAGTCTGCACATTTTGGGTTGTGACTGTGAGACAGGGATACAATTTCTGATATAAACTGTTTATTTAGCAATTATAATAAAAGAGGTGGAGAATATCTTATTAAGACAGTTTTACTTCACCTGTAAAACCAGTAGAACTGCACTTAAGGGAGGCAAAAGGACACTAAAAAACCTGATGTAAATAGTGTGCCAAGAAGTATAGTGCTGCACAGCTGGTGGTTGTTTGTCTCAATTTCAGACTTGAGGTAATAGGTGAAAAAGATTTGCAATCAGAACACTGGGAGGTACAGTATATTTTGTCTATGCATCATTTCTCTTACAGTTTTACATTAACAGATGTTTATTTGGTTAAATGAGAAGTCATAATATCTATTGTAAGAAATGAAGAAAAGGTCAGGTGAAACCATTTTAGGGAATGATGCAAGATACATATAAAAAAGAAGGTTACACATATATACATATACATAATAAATAAATACATACATGCCATCCTTGCGTGTTACAGTGTATCCATGTTCGGGATAGTGGACAAAGGTCACGTTGACTCCAATTAGAGGTGTTCCGTCGGCTGTCAACACCTGACCTCGAATAATTGACACCAAGCTGAAAAGAGAAAGAGAGATGGCAGAGAAAGGCTATGTTTAGTAAAGCTGCATCATTTACAAAAGAAGCTCCCTTGTATTTTACTGTATTTAATTTAGAGAATTGAGCCATCAAGGACAGGAAATATCCCCTGGTGTCTTTGACCTGAGTCCCTGTGGTTGTGCTAGAAAACTGTCTTGGGGCAGACATGCAATAATACACTCACACACACTCACACACAGAGAGATACCACCGCCTTTCTTATCATCACTATTACTCCTTGTGAGGGGAATTGCAGAGTGCAGCGAGGCATCACTTGAAACAACAACTGTGGTGGTAACTGCTGAGCTGTGGGAGTGGGAGCACTGTAATGGGACACTGATGTTACTACAGCTCTCAGAGCATGCCTGCACATCCTCTGTTGCATAGTTTTACACCCACCACAGCAATGCTTTTATATAACAACAGCTTTCCTATTTAGGTCAATAACTTCTAACTATATTCAAGGGGTCAATATGAAATTTTCTGTTGATTACAGACTTTTTCTGTTATTTGTTCTCACCATTCAAGACCCCTTCCTTGCTTGGCTTTTCTTTTTATGTAAAGGACATCCAATGTTGCTTCGATAATGTCAACTTAAAAGATCTGAACAACAAAAGTCATGGTTCATTACCTCTGACTATGACATATTGATTTTTCTGTTTGTCTCCATTAGATAATCTAATGGTTCAAGCTGGTGTTGACATCAGTCCTGACTGTTGGAGCACAATAGCTTAAAATCTGACCAGTGCAAAAAAGTCAAATTACTCAGTGCACCCCTGAGCAAGACAAATCCTCAGAAACAGTATTTAGACCATCATCGAACTCTGAATCACCAAATAAATGAAAAAAGAAACTAATAAAATGAAGTCAAGCACATTTATTGCAGGTTTTTACAGCCTGCAGAGTATTTCCAAACCACAATGGATTTTTTTCTGTGGGCAGAGATCTTATATAAAAATAATTATTAAAGCATAATAAAAAATAAAATATATTGATAAGCTCTGGCCAGGAGGAAACTCTTATCTCATTAAACTCCCATTACTGGATAAAAAACAACTTTAACCAGAATCTGCCTCATTTATCAGTCTAACCATACAAGTCATAGCAGTGCAGGCTGAAGCTTGTCAGACTTACTGAGTCACCATCATCATGGCCTTGAATTTTGTGCCACTGCAAAGCAAGCAATATCCCCGACACAATCACAAAGCTATGTCCGTTGAATGCAAGTCCATTATTCTTCCGCTTCTTTGGTTCCAAATAAACCCGCAGGCTGGGGAAGCTGGGTTTATGCTATCAGGCTGTGCGCTTTGCATTGAAACTGCGCTTTTCTTTTCACTTTCTCAGACCAGCCCTTATCACAAAGAAGTCAGACAGGGCAGAAAACATAAGCATGACCAAGTCCACTGATTAAATGTCTGTGGTTCAACTTTAAATAAACTTTGACTTTATGTGAATGTGTGTTATGCACCGCATGTGAATATGTCGTGTGTGTTTGGTTTGTAGTTTATAAAGATATTTTTTCTGTATACAAACAATCAATGCATGCAGTAGGGATGTAGAAAACTCATAGCTTAATCATACATTTTCTGTATATTGACATTTTCACTGTTTAAAAACAAATCAACTTAATGGAAAACAGAAAAATTACAGTCTAGAAATAAATGTGTAGGTGGCTCTAGGGCTGGGCAATATATCGATTTTAAATCAATATAGTGACATGAAACCAGATATCTTCTTGGATATTGGATATCGTATTATCGTAAATGCTGTCTTTTCCTGGTTTTAAAGGCTTCACAACAGTGAAGTGATGTAATTTTCTGAACTTACCCGACTGTTGTAGCTGTTCTAGCCTTTACTCACTTAGTCATTATGTCAATATTACTAATGATTCTTTATTTTAAATCTCATGTAAATGTTTTGTTAAAGCACCAAAAATAAACCCTACAATATTATTGTAATATCAAGGTACTTTGTAAAAAAGAAAAAGAAAAAAGGTGATATTTGATTTTCTTTCCTGTATTGCTCAGCTCTACATGTGTGACACTTGTCCTTGTCCTTGTCATTTGCAAAACTTTTTCCACCCTCATCCCCTGATAAAGTACTGTCAGCTACAGCCAGTTATAATGACATATGAAATTCCAGTGAGAAATGGCAGCTAGACTAGTAGTGATAACGCTATCCCAGACCACATAGTTAGATCTAGCATGACCTGTGTAAACTAGTCCCAAAGCATCAGCAGATGATAATAAATAAATAAAAAGTATATCAAGTCTATACTAATTAAGAACACAGTGGCTGACTCATTATGAATATTATAGTCATAATGGCATGTATGAAAAAACTGCTGTTTACCATCAACATTTACCAAACACTTTATAACTTCTTCACCAGATGTCTTGCAATAATGCAAAACCTCATAGTAAATGACTGAAGTGTAAACTGGCTGGTTTGATTACAAAAAACAACGTCAATACAGAATTCAAATAGTAATACTGATTATTAGAGAGACATTCTGAACACTTGTTTGTAATTTTTTCTGCGCTGTGCTTCTTCCTGCAGATTCAGTGCATTGCCATCTATAAAATACAGGGTTCTCACTAAATCATTAAAGCTTATTAATTAAGCTTATAAACTCTGAGACAACAAAGAAAAATCTTTCTTAGGATATGTCACAATCATTTTTGTAATTCATGCAGTTTGTGTCACAGAAAGAGCTTCAAATGTAAATTTCTTTATGAGCTTACAGTCATTTCGGTTTGTTTTCAAACGATCGTACACACTCAGAAACGCGTTTATATGTATGCTCCTGCAAAGTTGCATTCAAATTTGTGCTTCTGCATGTGTGCAGACACTATTTGCCACTGAGTACGTTTGTCTCCTTCTACAAGAATGAGCTGTGTAAGTGTGTCACTGTTAGCTCAGGGGAAATTAAAACATAATTTCTTTGTCTCTTAAAGTGTAAAAGTGCCATTTTTAAACACCCTTTAACCACCCACACAAAACTCCTCATTCACGCGCACATGCAAGCACGCACATGCAAGCACGCACGCACGCGCGCACGCGCACACACACACACACACACACACACACACACACACACACACACACACACACACACACACACACACACACACACACACACTTTATTATTAGGTTGCAAGCCCATTCCATTATGGAAATACAGGACATTTTTATTACAGGGTGTTGGCCCTCTGCTCTTATGAAACATTCAGGCTAGCATAAAAAATGTGACAAAAGAAAAATGGCTGAACAGAATTGCCATCATGTTTCTTCCCTGTCAGTAGCTCTGCCTTTCACTCTATATTTTGCAGACTGCCACCCTCTCTTTCTCTCTTATCATATTTAATGAATGTTGTGTCTGAGGCAGATGTGGGTAGAAATGGCTTTTGGCAAATAAAAAACAAGGCAGACCTGTATTGTGATCTCTGTCTTACTCCCACTTTCTCTGTTCCATTCATCCAGACAGAAAGCAAAGCCAACCCGCACAACTGCTTATGATATGGTAAATAAAAGTAGGGTGAGTTATGACCGGCAGGCAGAAGAATTAAGAGTCAAACAATCACCGCTACATAAGGAAAAGAATTTGGAAAAAAAAGACACAAATTATTATGAGCCCACTCTGATGAAAAACAAGTGTTTGAATAAGTGATTTTAGGCAGAAGTCCTGCCTAGACATGCTGGTTTTTCCCCTATATGTTTATGGAAAGTATTTTGGTACAGCACAGAGCTGATGCCTGAAATGGCTAAAATCCACTTCATACTTCATGGGAAAAAATATCAACATGATTAAAGGATTTTTAGTATCATTCCTGGTGGTTATAACTGATATTTCACTCACCATTTTAATCATTCAGTGACTGAAGTTGTACAAAAAGTGACCCTTTAACCCTGCAATCGAAACCAAGCTCTTAATATATGAAGCAAAGATGAACACGTAAAATTTCCTGAGTTGTCCACTGCACTAAAAAACTGTGTGCAGGAAGAAGCACTGAAAAATCTAAAAGATGTTGACAACAAACTAGTGTTTTCATCTCCATCACACATGGTTTGATATGATTTAAGTGTGTATTTTTTAACAACTTTTCTTATGTTACCCTACTTATGTCACTATATTCCCAGAATTCAGCAAGACAGAAAAAAACACAGATAGAGACATGTTTACCTTCTATTGAACGGATTCTCTCCGGTGATGACGTGAGTGGATTCAGGACCAACTAAGAAGTGAATGCGCTGGTAGAAAGACCTGGCAGCCTGTGGAAAATAAAAGAAATAATTAGAATAAATAAATAGACAGATGTTACTTTCAATAAACCCTCTCTGGTATATTTTGCTTCATTAAAAAATGATGTGAATTTGTACCAGAAAATGACAGTTACACTATTTTTTTGACTCAATTTCTGTTTGGAGCTCTTACTTGCTGTGGAGCCAATGAGGACGGAGACTGGCTGAGCACCTCCCCCGGGTCAGGAGACCCTTTGCAGTATAACTGGTTCTGGCAGGAGGGCTGCAGACAGCAGTCTGGATCCATACAGTCAGCCAAGCCATCTGAAAAACACACACACACACACACACACACACACACACACACACACACACACACACACAAAGTTATTATACTCAGAAATCTGAGAACGAAGGATCTGGAGTTGAAAGTACAGAGGGGTGTCGAATTGATGGTGGAAAAGTTACAGGTGGATGAGAGGAAGGTGGAGGGATGAAAACAGGATAAGGATGGATGGACGTGGGGATGAGGGGGCAACTGAGGGATTAAGAAGCAGTGAAGGATGATGGAGGGATTAAGAATAATTAACAATGCAAGCATGTGGCGAGGACAGAGGAATTAAGGAAGTAATAAGGGAAGGGAAGAAAGAAAGATAAAGATGGAGGTTGGTGGATGGAGTGGATGGCAACAGATACCATTATGAACTGGGGGGAGAATGGAGGACAAGAGAGATATTGGTTTGTATGTTAATATGTGTCAAAACTAGGGTTGCACGATAGTATCAGAACGTCAAAATATAACATCAACCTGAAGTTGAAATTTTCTTATTTTGCACAATGAAGAAATATTACAGACATTGAAAACCAATTTATTTTATGTCTCCATCTGCTGGTGGGCCATCACTATAAGAGTATGCATAATATGACTGTAATTCAACTACAGATGAGACTTGATCACTAAAATTAGGTGGGTATAAACGTTAATATATCGATATCAGTATCAGTTATCAGCCAAATGAGTTGTTATATATCAGCGTATCAGATATCGGCAAAAAATCCTATATCGTGCATCCCTTGTCCTAACATCGATGGGTTTCTGAATAAATCAACAAAGGCAGAGATGGAGAGAATGTAATGACATGAAAAAGACAAAGGTGTGACAAATAAAACAAATAAACATAAGAGGGTTGGACTGACATATGGTGGCATCAAAGAGGTGAGAGAACAAAACGACAGTTCCCTTGTACTCTGGATTGTCTGATGAGGGGGGAGAGGAGCATGAACGAAGGAAAAATGGAGTGATGTAGTAGAATTAGTATGTGAGCAGTATGTGTTTATTAGGCGCTGCCAAGAAAAATAAAGTCAGAGTTAAGAAGGAAAAGAAGAAGGATGGAGGGTGGCGATGATGAAAAGCAGGGATGGGATGATGGAAAAAGAGAGATTAGGGAAGGGAGGGATAAAGAAAGGACAGGGAGCGAGAGAGGAGGAGGAGTGGGGCAGAGGAGCAGATGGGGAGATGGAAGGATAGAAAGAGGTATGCAAGGTAATAAAATATGGGCTGCCATTTGTCTTTGTTAGTTTATAAAAGCCAGTTGTACATCTGGTGAACAGGCACCAGGGACTGCCATTACACACACTCTCTCTCTCACACTCTCACACACACACACACACACACACACACACACACACACACACACACACACACACACACACACACACACACACACACACACACACACACACACACAAAGACTGACAAAGTAAACCCCTCCTCTCCCTGACTCTTCTGTCTTGTTTTCTTTTCCGTCTCATCTTCTTTCCTCTGCACCTTTCTAATTATCACACTGCTCTCATCAAGTGCTCTGGGGTTACAGCATGACATTATATCTCAGAGCATTATTTATAGGGTGGAACTGCTGAAACCTGATGTTTTGTTCAGTTCATAAATACTTTTTACTTTGACTACTTCCATGGCATTTTTTCAAATCCAAGGTTCCCCCCTTAGAATTTACGACAGCTGAGTATGATTTATGTTTCTTGTTTGAAAATGTGTTTTTTGTATTCACATTCACTTTCTCTACAGCTTCTATTTAAAATACAGTATCAGTGCCTTTTGAACACCACGGCTCACATGAAAGACCCGATCTCGATTGGCTTTCAGCAGCCTTTCTACTCCACTGCCACACCAAGGTTGATACATGTTCTGCGTTCCTTTGGCAGCTGAGGAGCTGCAGTTCGTATGTACAGTAAGATAGCACTCACTGCAGCTACGCTACACATTAATGTGCTGCTCTCACCAGGAGGCAGCAGATTTGGCAGTTCATCATTTTGATTCATGCTTCTAATACTGGATTGAAGAAATCAGGGTTGGGCTGGTGTAAAGATGTTCATATCGGTTGGACATAAAGGGCCAGACCGGACCTATATACCATATATTACTACTAGATGTCGCACTAGACTCAGCAGACGCTCCTGAGTGGAACAAAGTGATGCTTCATTGCTTGCTTGGACACTTTCGTCAGCTCCAGATTCACAATGTTGCCATTTTGGCGCAGTTTTAATTTTCTTGAGGGACTAACTGCCATATCTTGTCTTGCCACCCCATAAAAAACATATTAACTTTCTAGAAAACAACTCAATGTGTGCCACTCTTTCCGAAACAGAACATGTGAACAAACATTTTTGATAAGGATCCCTTGAATTTCATCAATACTATGTCTGTATTTGTACCAATAAACCCTTAAAAGGATTTACACGTAACGTAGCCAACCTGATCTCACAGAAAGAAATGTTGTCTGCGTTTTGTTTGGGCACCAAAAGTGCTTGGTTAGGTTTAGGGGAAAATAATACTTGGTTAGGTTAAGGATAAGATTGTGATTTTGCTTAAAACAACTACATAAGTTTTAACTTTTGGTACATGATGATGAGGAGTATATCATGTAATTATGTCATGACGCAGTTACGGAAGGTAAGTTGAAGTTAAATCTAAGCTAACACTGATGGTGGTCTGCAGGGTGAAAGTTTTGTGTTTATTTGACTGATCCACCACACCAACCTCCTCTCAGTGTGGACTTTGTCACTCAATACATTACCGACGGTATCAGAATACTAACTAACCACCCTCTGCATGACATCATCAACCAGGGAGTTTGTGTGCCTACCACAACAAAGGATCCTTATTGAATTTCCATTGACATAGTGTCTGTAGTGCTGGCATGTAATTTTAACACATTGTGTGGCACCACCACATTATGCAGTGTTAGGATTTATAGGGTATTTTGTGTATTTCTCTGAGACCAAACAGAAGACACCTTTGGCTGTTATTTTTCATCTCAGATAAGCAGTCTTTTTTTACACTGTATATCTAGGTGCTCTAGGTTGGTACTTCCTTGCTTGCTATAGACTAGATACCATACTTAAGTTAACGCCAATATTTATTGTCTTACTTTAAGTCAAGTGATAACAGGAGTTGGGTTGACTGGATCCTCCAAGTATGTTTTCACAGTTCAGTTAACATTGCATGTTTCAAATCTTATAATGAACCACATGTCGATGCACATGGGTGACTCAAATGTCCAGGACTCTGCTTTATGGGGATATAAAAATTGCTGGGCTAAAATGTTACACTCAAGTGACAATCACACTAATCCTAGACCTCTTCCTGCAGCGTAGCATGGATTTTAAGACTCATTCCTTAATACTCCAAACAGCTATCAGCTAACATCCTGCTAATGCTTTGCCAATATTTACCTCATGTTCATCCATCCATCAAACAAATATATTGGATCATATATTTAACCATGTATCTGTATACTCTATGTTTTTTTGTACACAAATATACCTCCTTCATTGTCCTTGCCATCGGTACAGAGTGTTTCCATGGCTACGTGACACCCGGCCCCTCTCCATCCTGATTGGCAGATGCAGTGCCAGCCGCTGGCCTCCAGAGTGCATCTTCCGTTGTTGTTGCAGAGACCTGGACAACCCTCTGGGCACAGGGGACAAACACACAGTTAGAAAAGTTAGAGCAGCGTGGGTGAGTGGGATGGGGTCGCAGCTGGCCATCAGGCTGTGAACTAGGCTTCAACCAATATACATTTTTGAAGGTCAGTGATGATAGTTTTGTACTGGAGCTCTGAAAGATGGGAGTAATCAATATTTGTTTTTGTTTCTTTTCTTTTTTCACTGGACCATTTTCATGGCAAAACTGCAACATATTCAGTGTTTCCCTCTCAACTTGGATGGGCCTCTGAAACAGCACTGAGACCATCATGGGACAATAAAGAAACAGCCCGCGGTGGTCTGGCAGCCTCTAAAGGCATGAGGCAGGGTTCATTGCAGGTTTTATTCACTGCTGAGTGAAATCCTCCTACACTGCACTACACTCAAGTTATTTCTCAGTTCACACATCTGACAAAATCAAAACGAATATACATGGGTTGGTCTAGAAATAAATCAAGAAATAAACCATAATCGTCAGAATGAGGGCAGACTGTGCAAAGACTTTGACGATAGCTTGTATGTAAAAAAGAAAATTAGTCAAGCATCTTAGTTCGCCAATTATCCAAACTGGTACTATTTTATTTTAATTAGTAGGGTCAATTTCTAATCAATTTTGGTTCAAATCACACATGATCCACAGTGGTGTGTAAGCAGCACAGCTGCTGGATGTACTGCTGTACATGAGAATTGCAATCATAATGTAGGTACAGCAGTACGTTGGAAAATAGACTTGAAAAGAGAGGCCTTTATTTTCTTTAATGGCCTGTGTATCTGTACTGATTGTAACTAAAGTGCATCGATTCCATTAGACGCACATGGGACAGACAACTTAAAATGTAGTTCAAATGTGTCTAGAGCAGATGAGGTGTAAATCATAAACTTTAATTTAAGAAGTGTTTCTGCAGAACATAATGATGTTACAGTGAAGCTGATTGTTGACATTGTGGATATAAAATGCCACTACTTTATCTATTATCCTTTTTGACATTTGTATTAAATTTACTCATAATTACATGAATTCTTGGCCAAAATCATGTTTGAAGGTCACATAGACCTTTGACCACCAACACCTAATTAGTTCATCGAAGTAGAGATTTGTGCCAAATTTGAAGAAATTCTGTCATGGCTTCCCTTAGATATCACTTTTGCATGACTGGGACAGACAACCCGAAAACATGCAGAGACAAAAAAGCAGCTCAGCTTTGAGCACTCTATTGAGAACTTGCAAGTGCATTACATACTTTCATACTTTGGCATTACAAAATTCAGTGTGTATTAGTGAAGTAATACCAGTAACAAATCTGTTTCGAAAAAAGCAATGACTATGACAAAAAGCTAATGAAACTTGTGTTGTATAATTGATTTTTACTATGGAAACAGCTTTTGCTGTGTGTCTCTTACTGTGACGGAAAACAAATTGAGTTTTAAAAGCGGCACAATTGCATATGAAGTCATTGAAAAGACGGTGTTAGGACCCATATTTACCAGAGATGGTGCAAACTTAAGTTTCCTTCCAAGTTCAAAATGTTTCAACTTGAAGGAAAATTCACACAAATCCTTGGGCTTTATGAATCTAATAAACATACGGAGATGAGACGAAAAAGAAAAGAGCGGAGGGAAATAACAGAAAGAACTTAAGCTGAGTTCAATCACGGGCTGAGCTGAACACAAACACTCCCACAGACACGGTCAGCGTGTCCACTGCAAGTATCTAACAGCTAACATCTGTAGAGTTGGTACGGTGGCCGTTTGTGGCGAAAAAAAACAAGTGGTTCAGCAGACAATTTGCCCAAATGATGCAGGGCAAAAATTAGTTTCACTTTCTGTCTGAACACATCTTGAATTAAGAGGCAGTCGTTTTTTGTAAATGTGTCAGTTAAATCCTATTAGTCTAATAATTATCACTATCATGTCTAACCAAAACATGAAATTGTAACATAGTGGCTATATGCATTCTTCATGAGTCACACAAGTCTGTACCAGGCAGACAGCACTACTTATATTGTCAGTGGTACCTGAGTGTGTGTTAAGATTAGTATGACTTGAAAATAAACAGGGTTATGGCTGCATATGAAAACTCAAATCTCTAGTTCCTTGAATATCTTTCAGATCACACCTCAGTGTACTTTATTATCAACACCGTGGGCTTACTGGAGATTTACTGACCCAGTCTGAAGGTCTGAATGCAGTTTCAGAGGCTTTTCTCACCTCATAACGCTTCTCACAGAAATACCCCAAACTTACTTTTGGCGTAAGAGTTTTAAAATTTTAACATATTGCATGTCAGCACAAAATGCTCCAGCTTCAGTCCAAAAATACCTTCAAACAGACATCAAAGACCCATATTGGTTAAATCCTAATGTGTATAAAGGCATTTGGCCCTGTGTGATGAACCTTTCTCCAACAAATGGACTGACAGACTGAAAGACAGATCGATAGACAAATAAGACAGATCAATACATTAACCCACATGTGAGAGACACAGACTGACAGACAGACAGACAGTCAGCCTTCAGGTGAAATGCACTGACGTTGTAGTTTCACATGAACCACTAAGATTGCCTACAGCCAAAAGGGCTACTGTGTGCTGCATGGCTTCAATCAGAAATTAATTCAAAATGATATTTTTTCTCATCTGTAAACAAAGAAAGATGTTATTGTTGAATAATGTGATGATGAAAAACAAGGCAAAGAAACAAAAAATAAATAAATAAAGTTGAAAGCAAGAAATTCAGAGGATGTTAAAATTTTTAAAGTTTATTTATCTAAGTAAAGTCTAACCAAATCTGAGGGAAATTTAACACTTGGAAGCTAACAAAGACCACAACTTCTCTTCAAAAGAAAGCTTTTTTTGGCTTTAGAAATGTAGATTCCTTTGGTTTTGTTCGAGTAGTCAGTGAAAAGAAAACCAAAATCACAGGTTAAAAATCCATGTGAAAACACAACAGGTAGACAGATACACAGCGCACAAAGTATAGGGAGGACAGGGTGATTTTTGGACTGCATGCCTCCAAAGGCTATACTTTATGCCTCTGTTTGACATTCCTCGATCACAGAATAGACAGTGAGGCTGGCAATCAGAATAATAAACAGTGAGTATCAGATCCAAGCAAAGCCCAGCTGGAGAGACAGAGCAAGGGATGGAGGTAAAGATGGAGGGTGAGGTGGTGGAAAGGAAGAGAAAAACAGAGAAAGAGACAGGAAAGTGGAGATTTGGAAGACAGAAGAAGAGCAGCTGGCTAAATACACCCATACATATATATATCAGGCTTGTGGATGCAAGACAAAACAGGAGTCACACACCTTTGGTTTGTGTCAGAGTGTGTGTTTGTGTGTGTTTGTGTGTGTATGTGTGTGTGTGTGTGGGTGTGTGTGCATTTCAATTTTTGTGATATGTGTTTGAGTGCATCTTGATCTGTATAGTCTTTGTTTTGAGTGTGGAAAATCAGAGACAGGGAAATAATGATGTGACAAAAAAAAAACCATGAAAAAACTGCTGAAATAACAACAGAAGTATAACACTAAGACAGTACAAAAAACATATACACCAAGCCTTTTGAGACTGAAGACAGAATGTGAAGTTAAAAAAACAAAAAAACAAAAAGACAGATATAAAATGGAAAAAAATCCGAAACAAAAGAAAGCTGAAGTTAACGTAGTGTGTGAAGTGGTTGTATTTGGGGACAGTAAGGCCTTTATTAAGTCTTTGGCATGGATTACCTTTATATCCTGAGAATAGGAGAGGGCACGAGGGAGAGAGGGAGGAAAATTAGGGAAAAAAAGTAAATCGAAACAAAAGCAGCACTGCCAAATATACTCTCTGTGATGGACAGATGAAGATGGCAGCCAAAGGAAGAGGAGGAGAGGAAGAAAGAGCCGGGATCACGGTGCAATAACACAGAGAGACACAGCAGTAGAGCCTCGACAGGGTAAAAATGGTCATTCAAATCTGTCTTCATTCACATTGAAAACACACAAGAGGGAAAAAAGACAAAAGGCAGCTGATAATAAAACTAAATGACAAAAAAAAGTTTCACAATACAAATATTTAAAAGTTAACCAGAGAAAGATTCTCAAACAACAACTTCAACCTCAAATCAAAGATTGCAATCTACCACTTTCAGTAAATACAAAAGCTTCTGGGTAGAAAATAATGAAGTTGCTGTCAAATAAAAATTGGAGAAAATAAACTGTTAAATGCCGGGCAATTCAGCGTTTTGAAAAAGTGGTTAGTAACGGCATGATCAAGCAGCAATCACCATGGCTCATGTGTCCTAAGCTGCAGTTCCCCTAATTATCACAGGATGCTGACTCCAAAGAAAATGTATAAGGGCACGGTCACATATGAACGAAATGAACACTGGCCAATATTCGCCTCCCATTAACCTCCATTCAGTGCGAGTGAAAAAAACAAAACATTAGCTTTCGGGGCAAAGTCACAACTTGGCATCATGGGGAGTTCAACTTTGGTGAACTCTGACAGGCCAGTCGCAGACTAGATAAATAATAAAGAAGTATATGAGGAGGGAACATTGTTGTTTAACCAGCTGATACTTGATGATATTTGCCATGACGAGATACAAACTGTCCCACATGAGAGATGCTGCCTTGAAAATGTACCAATAAAATCATATTTTGCAGTATGTGGTCAGTTTATCAAACTTAGGTTGCTGCTTGGTTGTTTAACCTCAGCTTCAGGCCCACTTTCCTAAAACTGTGCTTTCTTGCTTCAACAGCTTACAAAGATGTCAGCAAGGCTTAGAAATGTCCTTCAAAAAATTATGGCATAAATCTCACTCACTAAATCCAAAATTGCACCATTTATGTGAAGGATTCAATAGGGAGAATCAATAAAGAAGTAGTCTTTTTAGCAATTAAGGCTACAAATAACCTTGTCCAACCGAAAAGACTGCAACTCAGTACATGATGTAAAGGAAGGACACTTTATAATCGAAAATATGTTTTTCTTTTCATTGCTCAATGCTACATTGCCTCTGAGCAAGTATAATTGAGCTCCTTATCTACAGCATTCCCATGTTGCACAAAAAGGCTTAAAATCAGCTAAATTGATTTATTACTGTCACAGAACAATGATCACTTGCTTTGGAAAAACTTGCAATTACACAAATGTCCTGACTGAAATAACGTATGACTGACATCTTTAGCACAAAAGACGACTGTGTGAGTCAGATAATGGTTGCTTAAACCCATTCACACACGTTGAGTGCGGCTATGTACTTTAAAGACAGGGACAGAAACAGCTTACAGGGAAACTAAGCCCAAAGCAGAGCCAGGATTTCATGGTCTACATCGGACACTTTCAATATATTTGTCTTTGCTTGTACTGAGCTTGTCTTTTAAAAGCAAAAACATGTCTCGACTATCCAAAACCACTGAAAATGTCAAATATTCCAATGTCAAACATGCAGTATCTACAAGGGAATTAGCAGAACAATAACGGTTCAGTACATTTTTGGAAGGCTTTTTTCTCTTAGGTACAACTTTTGTAACCCAGCTTCAACATATCAAAAACTGGATCACTGCCTATGTATAGATGTTCACTGCAGTGACATTAACAGCTGTATAAAAGCCTTAAAATCTAAGTGATCAGTGTCAAACCAATTCATTCAAATGATAAAAAGCCAGAAATCTAATGTTGGACATCAATGTACGTATATCAGCGTAACCAATTTTTAATATCTGACCTATATTTCTTTTTCAGTTTTGCTAGAAAGACAAATTTGCTGCTAACATGGACAGGTAGTTTTGAGAAATTTAAGAGGCTTTAATGAATACTTCACCCACAAAATGACCATTTGTTTTTTAATTACTCATCGCATGTTATGTTGAATTTGTGACTAAAATGTTTTTCTTGCATGCCTTCATGAGGAATTAAGAATAAAAAAAACAGGCGAAAGTCTTTTATATTATATTACATTTTTGTGTTTGGGAAGTATTGAGCATAGGACTGGATAAATTAAACTTGGATTAAACTGCACCAGTTGTGTGAGAGTTTGTAAACAGTCGTTGTGCTGTTGTTTGACACAGTCTCCGATGATTAAAATTCATGAAGAATGTTCGACTTTTTGAATTCTCCATTCACCATGGAGGCAAGTGAGAAAAATGTTTTCCTCACAAATTAAACATAACACGCAGTGAGTAATAAATATACAAATGGCCATTTTGTGTGTGAGGTATTCTTTAAAGTAGACGTTTGAGTTAAAGACAGACACACTGTGTTAATTAATTTTACTGTATCAGAATGAAAGGTAGTCTCTTTGTTTTCAAGGGGGTCCCAGCATTCAAAAACTAAAAATGTAAAGCTTTTTAATGGACAACATACAGAGAGCAATACAGTGAAATCATACAAAACAAGCGATAAAGTAAAAGACATACATAATAAATAAATACTCTCTCATATTTAATTCTATATTATTGGTAAACATCTAACTGTGCAACCTGATAGGCAACAGAAAAAAGCCACTGTGCTGCCCTGAAATATTCAAAGCAACGGTAACAATGCGTGTTATCAGAGCTGGCAAAATGATAGTGGGGATGATGGGAAAAAACATACCTACTCAAGATATCCAAAACGTTTAAAAAAACAAAAAAAGTCTGATTAAATACGTAAAGAGAAAAGCAAAGGAAGAAGGGATGATGAGAAGAAGCGAGTGATGAGAGGTAGAGAAAAGAGCACAGTACCTTTTACTCTAATGTCCGGATTGTGAGCTTTAAGAAGGAAGGAAAAAAGAAAGAAAGAAAACAGATAGATAGAAAGAGGGCATTGAGTTAAAAATCGGAAGTAAATGGTAAAAAAATAACTCCAGTATCACCATCGGTGAGGGCAGCTGATAACAAGTGAATGAAAGGGGCTAACAGAGGTAGAAATTCAATTAGACACAAAGATATTCATTCAAAAAAAGAGAAAGGGAAAGATAGAGAAAAGAGAAGAATATTATACTTCATTATATTCGTGAGATGCCACATTAAAACTATGAACAGTAAATTTTCGGAGTCCAAAATCAGGCCAAGTACAGTAAATATTTTGTCACTGCTATTACTTTGTTTAACACTGGATTGCACTGGCTTTAAGAAAATTTATGAGACATTATGTAAGCTGGGCTATTTGCTGAAATTTATAAACAGACAATTAATAACTATGGAAGCAATCCTTCAGTGAGGTCACATTTTCCAGCAGACTATAACATGAGATGTAAATGTGATGCTTAGAGACTGGAGGAGAGGAGAAGAACAGAGCGAGCCTGTATGAATCCTCTCAGTCACACAAGCCGTCTAAACAATCAAGCTGTTGGCTAAGCGCTCTAAATGGATTTCTCCTCATCTCACTGTTGTTATTCTCTCAGCCTCCTTTTCCATGTGTGTCAGTTTGTGCATGAGTGTGTCTAAGTGACAGTAACTGAAGCCAATTTGCAACTCTTTCCCAGCAATACTGTAGCTGTCTGTCTGTTTGACAACAACTGAAGGGTTCGGTGGTGAGCTGAAGCTGCCACAAAGGCTCTTCTACTCATCTGTTTAACTATTACAGCACATCAGGATGGGGGTTTTTGACTTGCCATGGATACGCACTTTAAAACCCAATCTCATTGTCAGTGCTGTAGATTCCAAACAACATAAGGAAGGATGGTGTTTCTGCCGTCAACACTGAGCAGCAGCTGCTCTTTAGTGGTTTGGTCTGCGTTTTTAAATGTCAGAACAATCCGACTTAACATTTAAATGTTTTATGTGTGTATGTGTGTGTGTGTGTGTGTGTGTATATGTGCCGTATGCAGACAAACTCACAGAAAATAATCACCTAGTTCACAGCTCTACAGAGCATTACAGCATCTTTCAGCTTATTGTTTTGGTTTTTACTGCCACAACTTCACTGTTTTGGTTCAGTGTCAATGCTCTCATAACCCTCGTTTCCAGCTGGTGTCTCACTAATAAGGCTCCAAAAAAACACTGTACACCACCTGCTCAGCAGCAGGAGTTGGTGAAGACCAAAACAGAGCTAAGAGGAGAGTGAACTGGGACTTACATTTAACAACTGGACAGAAACACTCCAAATGCATGTTAATTTTGCCAAGAATATTCCAGTATCAAATTCAGTAGACTGAATCACAACATTGATTCACAATAACTTCCCAGCAGAAAACCACCATATATAAAATGAAATGGTGCTCAACAAATGCTGCCTCAATCGGTTAGCTTTCAGCCACCTAAAAAAAGGTCCACCTTAAAAAAGTCAGTTTAAGTGTGTGCTATATTTAGAATATTTTCACTGCTTAACCTTGACGTCATACAGCCCTTTAAGACGAGGAAGTGAAGCTTCAGTGGCGGTGCATTTGGTTTATCAGAGATGATCGCAAAGCAACACAGTGCATTAAGAAAACATCAGAGAGGTCGGACCAACATGTTTAACTATAAATCTTTACACATAACAGTTATGGGTAAAAATGACAACAGAAATGATCAAGTTCCCAATTTCATCTCCACAATTGAAATCAACTGCAAGTTGTCTTCGTGGAAGTGTTAGTGCAATGTCACAGTGATTTGGTCTATCAATCTCTAGTGCAGTAACCTCGATACAGACACAATTTCCTTGAAAATGTTGATTTACTTTAAAAAGTCACTCTACCCTAATACACTTTCACTTTTTACTTTTTCAGTTTCCAAATTTAAATTACTTTTCTGCACTTTATTTTAACATGCATTATTTTGTGGCTTAGATTCAGATTTTGCTTGTATTTGTGTGATTTCTTTTATTTTTCATTCAATAGATATTTAATGAGCACTGCTGGAGGGTTTCCCGGAGGCCTAGGATTTTGACTGCTTCTCTGTAATTGTTGCAGACATGATATGGATAAAGAACTTCAATTTTATTTCTTTTTACAAAGTCTATAATAGTCTAAGTGCACTAGCAGTGTTTTCATTTGTTACAAAAAAATGAGCTTTTTTCTGAGTGACTATAGACAGAAAAGACCAGATACTCTTTTTGCAGTGCTGGTAACTGACACAGCCTATTGGGCTAACCCCGGTAATAAAAAGGAGTTGACGATATCATTTCCCAGTGAGATGGCCAACCATGACTGATTCTAAAGGACAATTCTCCTTTTTACAACCTGGATCTCATTTACACAAATGGCACTATCGTAGCTTCAGTTTTATTGGACGACAACAATAGCCAACACAAACATGGACATCCATATAATTAGCAGCAACATTTTCTTCTTATCTCACTCTGGCAGCAGCCATGAAGAAAGAGACTGCTGTATATCTGTCACGGGTTCTATCAAGTCCTATCACTGAGGAAGGGTTCACCTACCCGCCAACTCTCCAGTTTTTTCAGGTTTCTCGAAGGCTGTGTAGTGACAAACTGCTGTTTTACAGTAAATCATGAAGTCATGCCAGATTAGAGTATAACTTTATTTTATTTTCAGTGCAAACTGGTTACTCAAAGGTAAAACTGTTTTCCTCTAAGTATAATCGCACAGAGCACATAATATATGCTTTTCCAGACATCCTCATTTCACTAAAGTTTGGGAAATCAGTGACAAACACTTTCATGTGGAAATATAAATTTGAAATATAAGTTTGTAATAATAAGTTTGTGCATACTGAGTGACATCTTCGTCACGCTCTCACTTTCTCTTCCTACACTTTTCCTGTGGTGTGTGTCTGTGAGTGTGTGTTTGTGTGTGTGTGTGTGTGTGTGTGTGTGTGTGTGTATGTGTGGTTTATGATCCACTCACCAATATTGCAGTGCTCCCCTGTCCAGCCTTGGTCACACTCACACTTCCCCTCCTTACACACTCCGTTCTTGCTGCACAGTGGGTGGCAGGCCTTCTGGTCACACACTGTTCCAGTCCAGCCTTCCTCGCATCGACACACACCGCCATAACAGACGCCATGGCTACCGCAGTCCACTTCACACACCTCTGTTAGGAGAAAGAAAGAACAATATTAATATGCATGAAAACACAGAAACATAATGGTAACTGCCATCTCTGCATATATTGGTTTGTGGAACATCAATAAACCATCATAAATAACACAATAAATATGCACAATGTGAAATATGCATCATGACATTGTCAGAATTGCACCAATTGTGTGCATTATTGTCATATACACAAGGTCACGAACAAGGCATAACAAACGGTGCATTTATCTGTGTGCATGTAATTTATTTCATTTGTCTGTGCGTGTTTTAACAAAGCGACAGTACTTAATTGGATATGTGTTTAATGGTTTTGACAAGACAATACTCAGCAAAACAGCCAAAGGCAATACAAACAGAAGTGAGAACACATACACACTCCTTTCCTCTTGTCTTTGTTTTTTATGTCAACCCATCTATTACTTATCTGCATCCCTCCTCCAGCTTTTTTTAAATTTCACCTCTTTTTCTGCATCAGTGCTGTCACTTGTCTCGTCATCTCCCTCTCTGTCTCTTTCTCTCTTTATCTCCCTTCCTTTTTACAGCACCAGAAAAATAGAAAACTCTCCTTCACCAGAGAAAAGACAACATTGGTCATTTGTTTAAATGCTAAAAGCTACTTGTGTTTACATTCTGCTGACAGGCGACCTCTTCTGGACACGATAATTATGACTCATGTCGGTCAAAAGGGACAGAAATAACGTGACATTGTTATACCACCGCAAAAGCCTTTAGGGATAAGGTCGGAGTGGAAAAATGGGTCAACAAAGAATGTGACTGTGACAGCAGAGACCACTGTTTGTTTCCCGTTTCCGATTGACAGTCAATTTTGGTTTCCTTTAACCATGACCACAATATTTCCCTGACCTTCCAGGGACAGTTTGGATTTTTTGAAGTGGGGTTGTATGAGGTACTTGTCCATAGTCACTGTGTTACCTACAGTAGATGCTTGTCAGCACACCCTCTGTTTGGAGAAGAAGACAGAAGTACCACCATGGAAGCTAAACTGCAAACATGCTTTTGCTACTGAAAAAAAATCAGTTTAAGTGTATACTATATTTTGCATATTTTCATTGCTTTACTTTAGCAACAGACAGCCATTTCTGATAGGGAGATTCAGCCACTATTTCCATCTCTTTCCATAGCCAGACTCCACTGAGAAAAACAGTAATTTTATCAACACTGGAGGTGCTGGTCTACCACTGCCTTAATCGATTAGTTTGTTTCTGTTATTGTGTGACTTTAGTGTTTTGAAGTGTAGTTCAGAATGTCAAAAGTTACATAATAACATGAACAAACTAACCAATTGAGGCAGGGATAGAGCAGCATCTCCTATATTCTGTGAATTGAAAAACCAAAGTTCTTCTTCGGAGAGGGCTGTCTAATCACTGGATGCCCTTTAACTGGTATTGATTTTTTTCAGATGGGACTTTTTTAGTTGTTTAAAATACATTTTGCTGCTGCACATGTCCAAAGCAGTATGTTACTTAAATTGTGTGTTGGTACTCAAGTCTGGGGGTGTGCAGACCACCTTCTACTGTATGTAAAACACGGACCACGTAGAAGGGAATGCAATAACTATCAGCTTACACTATTGTGACATTTGATTTTCCAGGACTTGTTAGAAAAGGCAACCATTTGGTTTGCCAAATACAGAAAATGTTATTGATGTCTAGGTTATGCCCTCTGGCAATATGTTTACCAATTTGGTGAATGTACTGTTCCTGAATTGAAGAGAAGTCGGGACTCTTAGACCTGGACTGGCATCCTCCATGTAGTTGGATGTAGGCAAATGAAACTCTCTCTGAATAACATTAAAAAAGTAAACATGTCCTGGCTTAAGTTTAAAATAAAGACCGTATTTTTCAAACAATCAACAGAGACCACAACCTTTTCGAGTGCTTGTGAGTTTCCTACATATCATCACAATCGTTGTTTTAGCTGCCAGAGGCAGATATTGTGGGGGAAAAAAAGAAGAAAAAAAGCTTGACAGTAAATGTTCTGCAGATCACAAAATTGTTTCACATTTTAATTTTTACTTTTATTAGTTTAAAGATTAGTTTTTGGGGGTTTTAACTTTATTTGACAGACAGATATTAGCGTGAAGGGGGAGAGAGAAGATGACGCGCAACATGGGGCCACAGGTTGGAGTCAAACCCGCGGCTGTTGCGGGGGGGACTTTGCCTTTTGCACATGGGGCACCCACTTTACCAGGTGAGCTACTGGGCCGTTTTTTTTAAGGAGACAGGGTTATGCTATGGTACCACATCAGAACACTTTTTGATGTTTTAAGAAACTCCTGAGAAAGGAAGAGAAAGTTCTCTTTTTGACACTGACCTCTTTGATCGAGTGAAAAGGTGGCTGTGCCATGTCTTCTAGTACGTTAACTTCTTGAAAAAGAGACATTTTTATCCTACCTACTTATCTACAAACACTTTGAAAATGTATTTCCGCTACTTTTTCATGTCGCCCAGTTTGCTGTACTCTGACTCCTTCCACTGTCAAGAGACGGCTCTCCTGTTTGCAGCTTCTACAAACCACAGCTGCAGGGTGTCTAACACACTGCAAGTCATCTTGAGACCATAATACTTCTATTTTAGCGTCTCTTCATTGGCTGCCGGTTAGTTTAAGAATTGATTTGGAGATGTTACTGATTTTACTGCGTTTTAATGTGGTTTCGCTGCAAGCTGTGTCGCCAACCTTGCACCTCCTCACAACTTGAAGTGCGATATCCTCAAGCAAGGTTCTCCTGGTTGTTTCAAACTCCTGGCTAACTTCTAAAGGTGGGCATGTTTTTGCCATCAGGGTAGCCAAGCTGCAGAGGAGAACACTGCCTGTAAAACTAAGGCTAGTTGATGCACCATCTTTCTTCAAATCACTTCTCGGTATCATGTTTGCAGGTACGGGTCTTGTATAATTGACTTGTCTTGTTCACCTTATGTCTCACTAGTTGTTTTACAAGCTACGTATCCCATCTTTTATGTGTGTTCCTAGGGGCTCACATCTCTAACACTGTTATCTTAATTATGCTCTGCTCTGTAATTGTTTTTGCTTTAATTTTATGCTGATCCTGCTCTTCTTTATCCTCTTTTAATGATTCTGTAGAGCACTTTATTAACTCTGTAAAGGTTTGTGTGATGCTGCTTTTACAAATGCCATAATGAAGTTTATTCTTTCAACAGATTGTGTAAGAAATGAGACAGGAGTCACACAGGAAGAAAATCCACTCACTGACAGATTGCTACACCACAGGACATTAAATGCGACACCCACCTAAAGAGCAGTCAGGCCCGGTCCAGTTCTGGTCGCAGGTACAAGTGCTGGTCTCTGCGTTGTGGGTGCCGTGACCTGAACACTGGTCGGGACACATGGCCTTGGCAATCTCACAACTGGCTCCGCCCCAGCCCGGTTGACAGTGACACTCTCCATGGATACACACCCCATGGGCCGAACAACTGGGGTCTATGCAGTCCACTAGAGACAGAGAGATGAAGAGGGGAGTTAGCGATGGAAAAATAAAATATTACATGTCTTCATATAGTACACATTAACACATACTTAACTTTCATTATGCATGACATTTTCAAGTTTAAGCTGCATTTATAGAATTTTTGGCCACTTGAGGAGAGCGGAATAAGCTGTTTTAATTAGGACTGTCGTCAAGATCACAGAAGCAATTCCAAGACAAGACTAAGCCATACTAAGGTTAAGTCCGAGTCAAAAAAGAAAAAAAGAAAAATCAATCTTAGACAAAATAGACACATAATCATATTGATACAAGCTAACTATTAAAGGCTGATCTCTCTCCAGGGGTGGGTTCAGGACTGGAGTCATCGTTACCACTTAGGACACTGAGGTTATGCCCTCTGGTTCACGTTCTACACACAAATTGCACATAGTGAGCTTCTAAATCTAATTAGGATATTTTTTTAAAATTCAATATCTTTAATTATGACTGTTCAAATGTAAAGATACAATTAACTAAATTAAACGGATGATTTATTATTGTGCCACCAGATTTATAATCCTTGCAGTATGGATTAAGCTTTGAAACCATAGAGCATTATGATGTAATTAATCACTGTAATATAAATGTGGGAAAAATGAAATAAAAAATGTGACATCCTGTTTTGTGGTTGTTTGTGAAATATTTATCAGGGTGATTGCACTGGGGCAGTTCAGACCACGGTTCTTCTAAAATCTTCTGACGGCCCTCTGTGCATCTATGCTCTGATGAGTTGAATAGAGATGATCCATGATCTGATACAACAACATTTAAGATAAATTTACAACAATGTGATACACTGCAATTCGAAGCTAATACTGACTCGGCTGTGATTTTATATTTATACAACTAATGTAATGAACTAAAACATGAAGATACATGAAACTTTTATCTCAAAGCTCTAAATTAGGAGTGACTAGAACCTTTTATAAACATACTAAAAAGGTTCATGTTGTTTTCCTCTGTGCTCAAGTCAGGACGAGACCAAAGATAGTAAGAGAAAGGAGATACTCTCCAGACATTATACACAGAAATACTCCTTGAATAAACATTTGTGTTTGACTGTTTGTTTGTTTTTTTCCTCCTAACAAATATCCAAGTGAAGAATGTGAAGTGAATACGCAAAACACATTTTTGAGAGGGAGTTTTAGATGAGTCCAACATGGAAAAAAACCAACAACAATGAGCTTGAAAATGCGTAAACTTGGAGAAGGTGATACAGCAGTGCATTTCACAGTGATTTAATTCATTGAAAATCTTCAAATAATAATAAGGGGAGCTTAAACAATGAGCATCAGATCAAAAATGAGTACAGGAGGACTAGGATGATTGGTTAATTAGACAAATATAGTTAATTACACTGAGGAAAAACAAAGATATAAACATTCATTTATGTCTCCTTCTTGAAATTTTGTAACCATTCCATTTCATTCAGGATTTTTTGCCTTAGTCTTTCTGTAGCCAGAGGGTATAAGTCATCTTTACCATGGTGTGGAAATAGTTAATGGGCTTTGAAACCAACTGTAGCAGAAAGGTTCTCTGAACCCAGCAGCTAGAGATATTTTTTTAATTAGCAGCCATTAAGCTCTTCAAGAGGTAAATATTACTTTTGCAAAAACTTTTGGGCTTCTTCCTCCATGCAGAGAGGGTAACATGACATCAAAGCAATATTTCTGATACTGACACTGCAAAAAGGCTGCTTAGATGCAGTTCTCTGCACGTTTCAGCTGCTTTAAGCTGCTTTAAGCTCACTGTTTGTTTTGCTTGTCTGCATGGTTGAGCTTGCTTTCACAACCCTCACATGTAAAACTGTAGTCCAATGTTCCCAGCAAAGACATTAAGTGATTTAATAAGAAAAGCTAAAGTATAGGAGACACAGGTGGACAGTTAAGCACCTAGAAACCAAAATACTATTCTTTCAACAACATCATTAAATCTGAATGTTTTTTTCAGTGATGCTCACACATGCATGGCTTTGACTATTTGTTCATTATAGATTAAAAACGGTTTGTTTCTTATAGGTTCCTGGCACAGAGAAATGATTATATGTCATTTGTGGAAATTATTGTGGACTGCTTGCAGGATTGGACTAATTTCCAAACACTATGGTTATGCAGTCAGACACAACGAGCACAGGAGCTGAATGGATGTGACTGACAGTTTTATAGCAGGGTTTAAACATTGTTGATGATGACTGTTAGTTGACTGACTTTCTGAATAAAGAGAACAAAATGTGCCATGTGAGCACTTATGTCTATAATATATATAATCAACTCAATATGTATGGTTTACGTAAGACGATAAAATAATAATTAACATCATTTGTAACAGCATATTTCCAAATGCCTAGACTCACCAGTGATAATGCAAGGCTTACAGCTATCTTAAACATGACAGGGGCAATTTGCGTATCAGTGCTACCCAACTGCCGTCAAACAAAGGCGTTCATTGTTCTGATGCTGAGGGTCAGGAAAGGGACTCACACCTGAACCCCTACCTCTTTTATAGGCTATTCATCAACCATTCCAGGCTCTGCCTCCCTCCTCCATATGCAGGTTAACCCTTTAAGTGCCACTCTTGAATTTAACTGTGATATTTTTCACTGAAATCCTACACGGCATCTTGGAAATAATTTGCAGATTCAGCAGCTGTAAATGGGATTAACATGCACGCTCACACGCATGCTCACATGGACGCAAGCATGCATGCACGCTCTGTTCAGGGCAAATTCTTTCTTATGCTCTCCTTCTTTCTCCCTCATACACTCACTTAGGATAAGTGTGATTGAGATTTAACTAATCTGAAACTAATCTGGTTACTGTCCCCTGTGATATTTATTTGCATATTTGTATGAGAGTACACAGCATGTACACACCTTTATGTCTGCATTTGTACACACTTGAGTGATGTGATTCATGCACCTGTATAGAGATGAGGGTTGACTTCTCTATGTTGTAGTACCTCCGCACACACACACGTGTGTGTGTGTGTGTGTGTGTGTGTGTGTGTGTGTGTGTGTCCAACCAGCAAATAGCAGATTAGTATTGATCAATTCAGATTAAATTAGTGTAGTGTACAGCTTGTGGTCTATCCTAGCCAACTACCTGTCAGCAATTTCACAGTAACCACATGTGTGTATGTGTTTGTGGCAAAGAGATTAGAGTAAATTAATTTACTATGTAGAAGTTACACTATTTAAATAAACCACCTGTCAGCAGCTGTACCTTAGGGGTCATTTTAGCTCATATTTACATGCAGGTCAGTGGGATTATTAGCTTGTAAACTTTATAAAATGACTTCAAACCCACAAAAAAATAAAAATAAAATGCACCCCTGACATAAAAAGTACATTATGTGCAGAAAAGGATCAGAACATGAGGTGGATTAAAAACCTTCAGGTTTTTTTTTGTCTTTAGGGATTATAACCATATTCAGATATGATGTTTTGTTTTTACAGTGCAGCAACATTTTACATCTAAACCTGTTACAGGGTTTATACAGGTATTACAAAATACAATTCAGAGCCTCTGAAGTTCTTTTTTATGCACTGTTTCTCATATTTTTCAAGTCTTGCCATGTCAACATAGGCCTGATGGTTTTGCCAGGTTTTAAGAGTGGAGTGAAATATAAATTAACACTGATTTCAAGCGGATTATCAGCAACATGAGGGAAAAGGAGAGGGAGAGCACTCAGCAAGACGGTGAAATGTCAGAATTTAAAAACAGAACTTTTCCAGCACTTAATTTTTTCCCCCAAAATTCAGCACTTGAAGTACCTTGTGTGAACCCTGCTTGAGAACTAACAAATTGGGGTATTTTGCCACAAAGACAATAACAGCTGTAACAAAAGGAGTTGCTGAGTAAAGTGCACTGAAGCCAAACAAGGAACAATCATGCCCAATGTTCTCTGTACACCTTCCAAAATACTCTGATTAACATAACTGAAGCAGTTCAATTAGCCATCCCATACTATATGACATTTATCAAGTGTCCTATAGGGTTGTCAAGAGCAATAATTGAAACAACATTGGAACAACTGAAAACAAAATGAATTATAATCCAATAATAGCAAATTGCACTGACGTTTGTGTTTCAAAAGTAAATGTCACAGGTAGCAATAAAAGTGCGCTAAATAAATTACTTATGTTGATATTTAATCACGCAGCTATGTCTTTACCAGATTCCAGCATGTCAGTGATGGATAATGATGCAGAGCAAGGGGCTTAACTACTGCCAGTAACGTAATATGTGAGTAATGTGCCTTTTTGTGTGTGCTCTCGGAGGAATTCAGTCTTACCTTCCTCACAGTTATCGCCCTTATAACCAGTATTGCAGATGCAGGCACCCATAATGCAGATGCCATGTCCCCCGCAGTGGATGTCGATGCACTGGTTGGCTGGCACGTCGCACTCGGTGCCTTTCCATCCGCTGTAGCACTGGCAGCGGCCACGGGAGTACTGGCCATTACCACTGCACAGCACTGGGCAGGCAGCTGGAGCAGATACATGCAGGGAGATGGAGCAGTTCTGATTAAGTCAGACACTTGAACCTTGATAAGTTCCTCTTAAGATCCCAAATTTTCAATTAGTCAGTCTTCAGATTTAACAAATAACTTTGCCCATGTTCATGAATGACAAATGACTATCTCCGAACAATTACAGCCTCTCTGTGGATGTATGTGTGTGTGTGTGTTTACCTCGAGAGCAGTCAGGCCCAAGAAATCCTGGGAAACAGTGGCATATTCCTGAGAGACAGTCTCCGTTTCCATGACAATTCTGAGGACACTCCATAATCGACTCTGATTAAAAGTGAATGTGTGTGTGTTTGAGAGAGAGAGGGAGAGAGAGAGAGACAGAGGGTTTGTTTAAGGGTGTGAGGTAATTGGGTAGGCTGGAAATGCAACTGTTCATCTTGCAAAATAACACGCATGCACGCACGCACGCACACACACACACAACATGCACAATGCTGAGCGACCAGCCCTCTGTGGTTGCCGTAGTTACAGCCAGTCAGTCCAATCAACACATTCTAACATCCAATTACCCCGCCGCCTTTCTTTTTCTCTCTCTTTCTCTCTCTCTATCACACATCATTGCTGGCTCTTTGCCTTACCTAACTGGCCGTTTCCTGCACACAGACACACAGACACACAGACACACAGACACACACACACACACACAGACACACATTGCAGGCAGAAATTTCAAATAATCCAATAATTTCTTTTTCTAACAACATAATACACTCTGCCTTTCAAAGTACATCCTAGTCAGAAATTAGGGATAAATCGATATATCGTTTCAACGATCAACTATCCAATATTATTAAAGCAACGTGAAAGATTGAAACATGTTGCCATTTTTAAAACGTGATCCCTTTATTTTTTATTTTTGATGTTTTATTTCAATCTGAAGCTTTTCAGTTGTGTTTCTTCAATATTCAGATCAGAAAGTTGATGGTCCAAGTATATATGTTTTAGTGCCAAAGTGTTTTTTTCTGTGAGCCCTTCTCAAACCTTTTCCCCACTTGACGTGACTCAAGTTTTTGCATGATGTCATTGCTTCATATGAACTCACATGTTGCTGTGGACGCCACTTGAGTTTGGTTCTGAAAGTCACACAATGACACAAACTAACTGATCAGAGGCAGCAGTAGACCAGCAACTCCCATATGCTGTGAGGTAAAGAGAATGATATAACTGCTTCAGCCACACGCAGAAAAGGGCTGTCTGACAGCAAGGTAAAGTGGTAAAATAATCAAAATTTAGTGTACAATTACAAAGACAATTTTCTTTTCAGGTGGACCTTTTTTTTAGATGACATTAATAAGTTTTGCTGCTGCCGCAATCCACATCCACCAGACCCCTTTGACAGAAACCTGTAATTTTACCTTGCCAAACGTAAGGAGTTTCTGGTCTACCGTTGCCTCTGATTGGTTTTTTTGTTTGCCTTATTGTGTGATTTTTGGAATCGAACTGATGATACATTGTATTACTTCTCCAAAACTGCTTTGCGCTATTTAGTATTATATTAAAAAGAAGTGTGTTTACTCACACTTGCAATAACACACTAATCAACAAGACATATAATATTCACTCTACTACAAACTTGCTGCCTTGTCTCACCTATAGCGATGGTATTATATGAGACTTGTTCTGTGTTGCGTCCGTCGTTGTAAAATGCCAGATGCCAGATTCCTGTATCCAGGTACTGGATGAAGCCAGCCTCGTGCACGTTCACTGAGCGAGCGTGTCGGGCTCCTCCTCCAGACTCCTCTTCGTGTGCACCAGCTGGGTGTGCATGTCCTGCATCCATGTCACTGAGCGCTCGCTTGTCTTTGGAGATGAGGCGACTTCCATCCAGTAGCTCCACAAAGTCGTACTGGAAGAGAAAAGTACACAAGACAAGATATTATTCTCAGTTCAAGAAGAATTAGCATAAACTGCAACAAACTACTACATACCAGAGGGTTTGGAGTTGATTAGCAGTCTATGTTACATTTTTATTACCTAGCCACTGGCAAAGCCTGAGGATAGCAGCTAACAGTCTGTCTTAGTAACGAGCTAGATGTCCATTAAGTTAGGTATGACTATGAATGATCTCCAGAGAAATAAGAAATGTGGATTTTGGAAGTCAATCTTAACCTGATCCCAACAGGTCCCAGCTGGCCCTGAAAAGCCTGAATTCAGGATGAAAATATGCACTATTTGTCTGGATCAGGTAGGGCTAGGTCTGTGGAAAAAATAAAAACTTTTCAAAAATATGTCAAAAAGTGAGCACTGTCCATTTATTTTTTTTTATTAAATTCTTAATTATTTTAGATGTAAATCCAACATATATTATATATATTATATATTGATTGATATAATCTCCCATGTCAGCACCAGGGTGTGAGTTGTAGCAGCTAACTGAAAAAAATAGAGAGAGGAGGGAGGAGACATTTGTTTGTATATTAGTGGGCAAAACCTTTCTTTTCATTTCCAAAACAATGTAGCTGGGATTTAATTCATTCATCTCTCCCTAGTACTCCTCCTGATGTATGGGTGAGCGAGGTGTGTGTGGAGCCAACAGTCTGCTGTGGGTCCCTATTGTGCCAAACTCACAGCCTGCTCATTTTTTAACGGTACAATTAAATGCAAGGGAATTCATTTAAAATCCCTCTCGTAACTGTAAATTGCTAAAATATTCGGTTTACTGGGTAAATATGTCACAGTGCAAAAGGCAGAGATGCTCTAACTTCTTTTTCACTAGGACTTAAACTTAACTTTTGCTGCAATTTGAGTCATTTGACCTTAATGATTCTGTCAAGTTGTTAATAGTTTGCGTCTTTTAGAATATCATGTGAATCTTCTCTACACAAACTTGGATGAACACAGACATCTACAGCAACATAATGTGGTGACAAGCTCATTAACATATTCTTTTTAGCTCAGTTATCCACAAAATGCTTTAATGCTTTACCCAAAAAACTGACTTTATATTTTCCTCAGCTAAAACATTTGTAGCACATGGATAACAAGACTGAAAATTGACCCTAAGAGAAAAAAAAATGAGAACTTAGATGGATTAGGTTATGACAAGGACACACACTCACTCTCTCTCTCTCACACACACACACACACACACACACACACACACACACACACACACACACACACATTGTCTATTATCTAAAGTGCTAACATTGAACTGTGATCGGGGTGGCACTGTATGAAGCTGTCTTTTACAGATAAGTGGATTAGTCCCTTGAAAGAAGACATGATTCATCACACAGAGATCTAAGTGTAGTAAAAGGGTACTTTAGGTTTGTAAGAAGCTTATCTTCTTCATTACTAACTAAGGCACTTGACCTGGACACACTTGCAAAGTTGCAAAAGGAATTTGAGGTTTTGACATTTTGGGAGGCGGAATTTTTTCATCACTTTTGGTATTTGTTAAAAGTAGAAAGGCCATGTCAGAGATCTGATTTGATAAGATTTCATTCTGGGGACACATGAAAACACTGCTCCAGCTCCTGCTGAAGTTTGGACCCATTACATCCCACCTTCAACACCCAGTTGTTTTTAACAGTAGACACAGGTGCTACCCTAGCATCTGTGAGCAATTGTGTCCATTTCTTTTCCGTATCATATCGTTCTCTTTCACACCTCATCTTTATGTCATAACCGATGTTAGTGTGAGTTTCACCATGGCACCTATTTCACACTTACCTGTCATGAATGTGGAATTCTCTCTGATTTGCACAAGCTTTCTTCAGTTTGTCTTTTTTACAGATACAACGGTTTCCCCTGTATGCCCACATGGTTTACAGATGCTGGTGCTGGTGATTTAATCCCATTTCCAGTAGGCAGTATGTTCCTAATTTTTGCATGTCATGTTATATAGAGGGACTAACATGAGGTGTCAGACTTTTTTCATTTTTTATTCTGTAAATCTTTTAATCTAGAAAGCTTGAAAAGTGCTGAATACACATAATAATAATAATAATAATAATGTCAACAAGAATAATAATAACATCTTTTAATATTATCATTATTATTATTATTATTATTAGTAGTAGTAGTAGTAGTAGCTTCAGTCAGTCAAACCTGGTAAGGCTGCCATTGCGACATGATTTGAACACTTGCACACTGACATAACACCATCATGTTAATTTGCCAACAGTTTAACGTAAAGAGGTTTCTGATAGGGCAGTCAGACTCCATAAACTAAGCCAGGTAAAAGTTTAGTCTGTACTAACTCTCTTATCACTTGCTTCAGCTGTATAAATAAATGAGCACACAGTTGTATGTGCATGCACATGCATGTGTTCGTGTAACCAACCTGTGTGTGTGAGGGTGGTAAGCCTTTGCGTCCATACACCCCAACAAGAGCATCTTTCTGAACGGAGATGTTGAATTTCAAAAACTGCGGTTGGTCGATATATAGCTGAGACCTCCAGAACACACCTTGGATAAAGAACAAACAAACAGGAGTCAAAATCAACAATCTAAATATTTCAACACTCCTTGATACTCATTTAGAATTTCAACTCTATACAACATTTATAAATCAATATGCTTCCACAACAACAACATAAAAAAGTCATGGAGATACCTCAACACCCACATGTCTGCACATATTTCAAACATCAGATTATCACTTTACTTTTTCTCTCTAAAACCTTGTAGCATTACTGTGTCGCTTTGTTGGCATTGATTATTCATCTCCTATCTATTTTCATCTCCTGGGACTGTTGGCATGATTTAGTATACTGACAAAGTTTATTCATAAATGTGTCTTAAGCTTTAATCGTCAGAATAAATTCTATAGCAAACAGCTCAATATTTAATCTTTAAAACCACTGAATAATTACTATCAGAGGTTCAAAAAGTATGTAAATAATAATGTCATAATATAAAAAACTACCATCAAAAAGCTTTAAAAGTCATTGCTGAAGTATTGATCAAGCTGTCAGTGCTACAGAGTAGTAATCCTTAATTTCAACTTCACATTCTCAATGATTATAACTCATGGCTATTACAGCCATTGAAACAGCAGCTCTAAAACAGTTGAAACAGAAACAGTAAATTATAACCAATCAAAGGGAGGATTTATTGCAGGACTGTTGGATTAGGCTTCATTATTTTTTCTGGTGCACCTCATAAACTGAAACTTTCATGAGTTTATTTATAGGAATTTTACACTTTGTTCACAGTTACATAACAAGCTTTTGCGTGTGCATGTGTGAGAGTAACTCACCTGGAGGAACGTCTTGTATGGCTCGTCTCCCCACATCCACCTCACCTGTGTCTATGGTATTGTTCTCTAGAAGAAACATTTTACCTATGAAAAGAAAAAGCAACAACAGATGAAATGGAGTTCAGGAAATGTCACTAATTGAGTTTCTTTGTATCATCAGCGCAATAGTGTTTCTGCAACTGTCATAATATCATTTAATAAAATCATGTATGAACAGGAGTTTTAGCTCTACCAAAGAGCTTAAATCTGCAGAAATGTTTCTTTTTTTCTATCCTTCAAAATTACATGTTATCAAAAACATTATTTACAACAATCATTAAAATAAAAATAAATAATAAATACATCACCCAATTATCACATGGGGACATTAAAGTTTTATATTATGCAACTAAACATCTTATAAATGATCTGAATTGAAACCTGGGCCTAACTTTGAAAATGGTTTTGAGATATACATAATGAAAACCACAAAATTATCATTTATCAAATGCACATGTGGACGTATGCTTTCCTGCATAACATTAACCCTTTTAAACCAGAGCAAATTGGTTTGATTTCTTTCGAAAACATGGGGATTTGGCGACAAGAAATTCCTTGAAAATAAGAACAAAACATCAGCAAAATAAAGAAAGTAAAATAAAACAGCAATACCAAAAATAAAAGAAACAAGAGAAAAATCAAAAGAAAAATCCTCCCTTCTTTTTTAAAACTAATATTTAGCTTTTCTTGTCACATTTTACTAATTTCTTGCAATCTTCGGGACATGTTAGCTTGTGAAATGCATCTGAACGCAGCATAAAAAAAAAGGAAAAAAAAAGAGGATGACCCAAGTTTTAGAGTTAATGTTCGTGCTAGGTTATACTATAGGTCAGAATTGTCCTGGTTTATGTGTAATATCCTGGGGACCGTTTTGCCACACAGTCTTGAGACAAATGAAATCACGTCTCAGTGTGCAGTCCCTGGAAAGGCTTGCTTTGCGCTCAGTGCTTGTACGGATTAGGCTGTGTCTGCACAAAGGTGCCTGGTGGCTCTTAACCTAAACAAGAAAGACATTTTCGGTTGATGATCATGCATTTTCCAAAATATTCAAACTGTAACGCACCCTTCTTCATAATCTATCTGCTTTTATCATTGATTTGGATATCAATGGCAACATCAGCTGGCTTATTAGTCTGAGTTGTAAACCATGGGTTTGCACGAGTTTCTATTTCATTTGGTTAAAGTTAGAGTAAAGTTCTGGTCATGGTCAAATAGAGCACTTAACTCACAATTATCTTAGTAGGGACCCAGACCTTTGTCACTGTGATTGAATCCAAATAGACCTGCATTTATTTCTTAAGTTTCTACCCAGGCTGTGTATCGTGGAGCTGGAATTGTTCCACCTCTGTTCAAAGTTTAGAATATCATAGGCCTTTCCTGTTCATAACATTCCACTTCAACAGCTTAAGTCTTGGCGGTAAACCAACACTGACTCAGACGAGTGTGTGTGTGCGTGTATGACAGTCTAGACGTTAAGCGCATTTGTTACACTAATATGAGCCGCAACATATGACACAAGTCTTCAAGCCCAGCTCGGAGGCCACACATCCATCTTTATTTCTAACACTCCACTGGCTTCTCTCTCTTTCTCTCACAATTCTACTGTAATGCTTGTAACTCCTGATACCCTGTTGCTTTCTCTCTGTCTCTCTCTCTCTCACACACACACAAATTTCATAGCAGGAGTAGGCCATTTTTGTTTTTCAGTTCTGCAAAAGCAATTGAGGACTAACGATGTTCAGGAGAGTAAGAACTTATTCTGCTCTTGTTCTGCGCATGTTGTCTAAGTTAATTCAATCTGACCTGAGAAGGAAAGCTGCCATCAGTCTTGTACTCTTCATTTAGTGTCAATCATCTTTTAAAAAAGCGGAGTTGCATCAAGTTCACCTGGCAAATGGGGGGTTGTTCATGAAAAAAAGTTAGCAGGTCTGGGATGTTTTGAGAGAAAATAAATACTCAAGCTATCCGACATTTTTAAAGAAAACCAAATCTGATGCCACAGCTTGCATCCTCGCCATTACGACACACACCACTCAAAGTTGTGTCATGGACATCACTTATAACAACAGGGTACCCACAGAGCTGGCTCAGTTTGAGGTGTGTGTGTTGGCTTCTAACTCTGTGTAACTCTATGAGAAGAAAAACAGAGCTGACCAAGGTCTACGCTGTGGCTTCTAGTCATCACAAACATTTTTAGCACATGTGGGCTTGAGTGTACGTAAAGATTTTGTGCTTTGCTTAGTTGGTTCTTTCTGGGTATTGGAACAAACCTCAGCAAAAGACACTGTGACCATGTCTCCTTACGTCTGTGTACGTACATGGAAGTATTTTCTACATGTTACAGTGCTACTTGTGTACTTTCATTTGCGTTAAAGTCAGTCACAGGGGCATTTTGAAGGTGTTAATAGGCCACTCTAAGACAGTACTTCCCACTGATTGAATCTACCAACAGATAATTCCAGGTTTTTATAATGATCATGATGATGAGTATCATTTTAGAGACACTCAAGTTTAATTCAACGGCTGCTGTAACTTCAAACTAGTTAAGCCCACTCAGGAGAAATCTAGTTAGAAGTAGAAGCTGCAGAATACAAAAAAGAACCCCTAAAGACAAACATGAACTGACAGAGAGATATTAAACATGATCATAAGGTAGAAAAACAGCAACACCGAATCACCTGGAGGTATATCCCCCCATAAGTCTCTAAATCTGGTGAAATAGGATATTTGTAAAATCCAATCAGCAAATTGAAAGATATTGTTCTCCCCCATAAAAGTAAACTCTGCATCTATCACTTTTAAATAAATGAGAAGCCACATTATAAAAACACATATGAAAGATATGAGGTGGATGTCAGCAGCAACATGGCCAATAATAAAAATAAACCTCTGTGTACCTTGTGCTTTCACATTTTCTTTTATTTTCTACATTTTAATGCTTATTTTGCTATTCCTGTCAGTGCATTGTGCACTAGTGAAGTTTTTAATTATTACCAACGAACTCATTTTATGAATACATTTTAGAATGAACAATTTTTGCAAAAACTACAGTTCATTTTTCAAAGGGAACTATGCCTGTTGGATTGGATTTGGTTGTAAAATATGAATATTCAAGGTTTTCGTTTTGTTTTCCATAAAAAGTTTTGAAATCTGAATGGGCTCAGCAGGATGTTCAGTGTCATAGCAGCATCCATGTAATATAGTAAACAATCTAATGGCATAAACAGCAGGTCTAAAATGTGCTACAACATTTTTGGCTGACACTAGATATCAACAAAAGCCAAAGACTATATGGTACTAACTTGCTGTGAGCTGTAAATTCAACACTTCTTTACGTTTTGGTGCTGTCTCTCGCTCCCTCTGTGCCGCTGCCTGCATGTCTGGAGCAGCAAAGAGTGGCATGAAAGTCAAGAGCACTCACTCCACAGCATAATCCACGGATCTAAACATCCCCTGAAGTAAACTGCACAGAAAAAACAACCGCTCCAAGCGATCTCAGTTCACTGAGGGTCTCCGACTGATTACTGGAATCTCGACTTTCAAGGGGAAGCCCTGTTGTTAATGTGACAGTAAACTGAAAACAGACTAGAATTACCGCCTCGCTGTTGTATGCCTCTGCCAGCCAGTCAGGTTGCAGTTTATGTCTGTCCAGACGCATATGTCGCCATGACAGCTAATAATGCTTCCAATACGGACGTGCTGCAAAGCAGCTACAAATTCTAAAACACAGATGCTTTACACACACATCTTCACATCGTCCCTCCAGCAGCACAGACAAGCTACACAATCAGCACAGTTTCAAGAACACCCAAGATTAATGTCACCAATTTAGTTTTCAACCAAATGTCTCCCCGTCTGTTCCTGAGTTATGACATTAAGTAATGACCAGAAAAGTGTTTTCACAGAACATTATGATGTCACCGTGAAGTTGACCTTTTGGATGTAAATGTCATCACTGTGTAGTATCACCCTGTTACACATTTGTGTGAAATTTTGTCCTAATCAGCGTATTAATCCTCAAGTTTTGTGAGGTCACTGTGACGTTTGACCACCAAATTCTTATCAGTTTATTCTCAACTCCTGAGGAAATCCCCTTAAGGCCTTCTTTATGGGTGAACGGACAGACAATCCATAAACATAATGCCTCCAGCCTCAGAGGCATAAAAAACATGAGCAGAGAATTTTGTCTGGGCTAACTTTTTTATGCCGCTTACATGTTACTTTTTACCATTCCTCTTGATCTGACAAAGATCAGCCGAGGCTCACATCTCAGGAAAACAAAGGAAGCCGGAAACTCTCTAACCCCTGATACTCTGCTGACTGGCAGATGGTAATATCAGGTAAACACCGCAGGCAATACTGTGAAAGGATGTGTTCATTTCAAGTCGATTATGTTCAAATTACCTGACAGGATGCGGAGAGGGAGTGTTTATTGGCAATCATTTCTACGAAGAATTAAATTCAAATACACTGATTATGTAAAACCCTTTGGGAGGAAACTAAAGCTGCACTTATTTTAAATCTACATATCAGACAACATTTTAAAGTATTCTGTGCCAATGAACTTTGCAGATATGTTCGTAGTGAATCGATTTTTCATGATATATGTGAACCCAGCCTCTACTACCTTGACAAACGTGTACAACTATCCACCTACATGACCTCTGCACTAAATCAACATCACGCTACTTCCTGCATTGGCATGGAACATAAATCACAATTGCATATTAGGTGCATATGAATTTAATTATTAGCAGACAGGGGGTGGTCCACAGTGCTGCAGTGTAAGAATGTGTGAAATTTCAATACTACAGCACGCTGAGGTTTCCCTCAGGCACCTAGAGTGATTTCTATATTTCTGTTTGAAGCTAAATGGCCTTCTTTTTACTGCCTTACGAACAATTCTAGTTTAAGTAAAGGAACTCAAACTGAGCCAAACATCTCTTTTGCCAACTTTTCTCATATTCCTTATTGAGTTTCCTGTCAGAGAGAAGAATAAAAAAAGGGTTTAAGTAGGAACTCACCATTGTCTGTAGACACCATAAAGGTGTTGGGAGTTGTATCTCTTCCTCCTCCTCCGCCTCCTCCTCCTCCTCCTCCATTTTCAAATGCTCCATATCCCTCGCTCTCCTGAAGCTGCCAGTTTAGGCCAAACAGGTGCATAGCTAGAGATGAGGAGGGGAGAGACAATAAGGAGAGAAAGAGAGGAACAGGTAAGTTAATACAGCGTGCAAATGAAAAGGAGACAGAAATCAAGACGGGAGGAATAGAATGATGAGACAGTGAAGAGAGAGAGGAAAACAAAACAATGAAAAATGTGTCTATCTGGGTCACTAAAAGACAAAAGAAGAGAGATGTGAACATGTATATGTGTGTGTAGGTGTGTGTGTGTGTGTGTGTGTGTGTGTGGGGTCGCTTGTACACTCGGGGCTGTGTGAGGCATACTGAGCACTAGCAGTATGTTTTTGGAATCATGAATAACATCTACGAAGCTCTTAGGCTAGATACGCAAATTAGGTGGGCAACTGCACACACACACACACAGACACACACACACACACTGAAGCCCACACTAAAACATGTAATGTATAAACAAATATAGAGCCACACAGAACTATTACAACCAATTTCCCTCTTTCTCTCCTACAGACATAGTACCCAGGGAAAGATACAGTGGAGTGTATTAGCATCAAAGGACGCCTCCAGCAGCTAATCTGACATCACACAATATAACACTCACCTCTACCACCTACATGTTTAGTCTCTTTCTCTATCTGTGTGTGTGTGTGTGTGTGTGTGTGTGTGCCCGCCCTTGGGCTTGTAAATCATCTCCTCACTTGCCATCTACCACTTTCTCCGTGCATCTCAATTGAGATGTAAGCAGATTTTTCTAAGGCCAAAATAAAAAAATGGTGTAAACTGAACAGAACAGAAACATCCACACCCACGGAGCCCATTTCTATTCACCGCCACACATCCCTCCATAAACTTTCATTCACTCCTATATTCTGAATTATGCTGACTGTCTGGTGAAGAACTGCAGAGCTGATGTGGCATTTTGCAAAATGAAGCTGCAGAAGGGGACTCTGGTTTTCTGCTTTGCCTTGTCAGTCGGACAGAATTACACACTGCAATTTAATAATGTAGGCCGGTGTCTGAGTTTACACTGAGTTATCCATATTACACAGCGCGGCCCACTGTTTCCAGTCTCACTCTGCTGGATTCAGGCACAAAGGGGAAAATGATCTTCAACACAAAGAAAAGTGCTCTATATTCACAAAACCTGTCTGTGAAGCTGATTTCTAAGATTACTTTAAAACTGGAGATTTAAAGTGTATAGGAGTTAAGGCTCTGTGGGAATTTGTTCTGACGGTGGCGTTAAAGGAAAGAATACTGAACAATTAAACATTAAAAACGTTTCTAAATGTGATAAAATGGGAGCATGAATGTGCCCATGAATATGGTCAGTAAATATCAGGGCAACCTCACACTTTTATGACACATTTCAGGATGGATTCCTCTTGTATAACCAATCCTTAGGTTTACCATACATTATTTAGAAAGTATTTCTCAATTTTTCTGTCAATAATATGTTCTCCACAAACAGAAAAGCAAATTTGGATTGTACAACACTTTGATCAATGGCTGTTGTTTTTAAATGTAAATACATTTTTTTGGATTGGATTGGATTTATAAGAACAGCTATCAGGGTGTTCCTGTAGTGAATCATTTTCTTAACAATGTATCAACTTTGAGTGAGAAATGGTGAAAAATAGTGAAAAAAAATCAAATCATATCAGGAAAGCTGCATGTGTAATGCTTAATGTATTTCATTCAGTGTTCTAATGCCAATGCATGGATAAATTACTGAACTGACCCAAGGGCCCAAAATGACTCAAAAAGACCAGAAAAGCTCAAATGATTACAAAATGACATAAAAAGATAAAAAATGACTACAAAGATATGCAAAACAACACCAAAGTGACACAAGACAACTTCAGGTAAACACAAAGCCACGAAACCACAAAAATGAAGTGCAAAACAACTCCAAAAGACACAAAAAAAACTCCCAGTGCTTAAAAAAAGGGGGGTTTACAACCACAAAGACACAGAAATGACCATAAACAGACGCAAAGCAACAACAAACAGCGCAAAACGGTCACAAAGAGGCACAGTGAGACTAAAAGAGAGACAATACCAACTACAAAAAGGAGCAAAACAACCAAAGACAAAAAGAGGTGGTGGGGGCTTCTGTATGTCTGTGCCCCAGAGCTCATTGTCTTATTATCCACCCATGTGCAGCTGAATACTTTGAAAGCTACTTACAAGTGCCTAGTTTGTTTCTGTTTATTATGTCAAACCCTAAAACCAACTTTCAGTGTCACTTAGAGTACAGTACTATTAAAACAACACTGAAGAGATAATTTAACAATCATATTTTGTTAAATGGCGATGTACCATACATGCATATTGTTCACAGTTAATACAGTGGGACACTGGGGACTATTTGAATTCTGCTGTGGGCCCCAGAGCAGCTTAAGCTCACCCTAACACATGGCAACCCGCAAAACTTATTAACACAGCAGCAGCATTTCACAAAGCTTTTGTAAACTGAGTTCTGAGCCTTTAAAAGAACCTGTAGAAGGCGCTACTTAATAATACAGGATTTTGAAGCCCAATACCAACATAAGCGTTAGTGATACAGTGATGTTTTATCATGTGCCAGTATTTAATGTCCTTTATTTTAGATAATTTCCACACCAGTCAAAACAAACAAACAAACAAAACTGAGGATTAATGTCTTTTTTTAAATACATTTGGGAGCCTCAGAACAGAGCCCAGGCTGCCATGGGACAGTTAAATAAAACACGCAAATCCCCACTTATTTTACATCTGAGATAAGTTAGATGTTGCTTAAGTAAGAAGGCCCGGTCCCCTGACAGTGCCTGACATAATGTTGCTATAAAGATCAAAAGCAGCAACCTGTTTTTGTTGGTTGAAAATGGAAGCGCACATGAGGAGTCTGGACTGGATTCCTCACACAGCAGATATGAGAGAGAGTTGTGTCAAGGACCAATTACTGATTCAACTTGGGAACATTTAGTGGGAACACACACACTCACATACACACACCGACTCTGCACACACATACACACCTCTCTGCCTCATTAAATTAGAGCCGTGCTGTGCTAGCACGTTATCCACAACCCCTCCTGGTGAGGACAGGAGCAAAGGGTCATGGGAGAGTGCTGGCTAATCGACAGGAGCCTGTGTGCATGTGTGTGTGTATGTGTGTGTGAGGATTAATGGCCATGGTAACAGTCATACAAGAGTGGTTCTCTCTTGCAGAACCTTTTTAGGAAATATGGGAATTAAATGAATGTTTCTGAGAAAATTTAGTGGTGGCTTTAATAACCCTAAGTTAGACTGAAAACTATAAAACCATACAGATCCCTGTTACATGAAAGTTGTGTTTATTTGGCGTCAACTATACATGAATCCATCAGTTAGTGTATAAAGATACAAATAAGTGTCAGGTGGCTATCAACTCCCCAATATTTCCTACTTTTTTTTTGAATAAATCTGTGGATTAGAAGAGGTGATGAGAAGTTAGCTTTGTAAACCATCCTGTGGAAGCTTTTTTGGAAAGATCCCTGCAGCAAGAGAACTACTTGGATCGATGGAAGACGAACTATCCTACTGTGTTCAAAGTCGGACTGGAATCAACAACCTGGTGCGCACTGTCAGCCTTTGCTGCGTCCATTCAGAGGAGCAAACTGATCCCAGTTCAGCCCTGATAATCCCAATCACACAGAGGGACTTCAGCGGCCTGATTCACCACTTTAAGGGAAAGAAGTGTGCTATGATCGTAACAGAGGATACTGTTTTCGCTTCTTTTAATGTTTTAGTCATTCTGCTGTATTCACAGGTGTAGCTGTTGAAAATGACTCATCCCCTGGAGCGTGTGTACTCACACTGTTCTGTAGCGACTATAAATGCTGACGGAAGAAAAAATGCACATAATGTAAAGCTCCAACAATATCCAGCGTCCGTCCACACACACACACACACAAACACGTGCTTTCACTTATGCTGTCTGATGAGACTCCATCTCCGGACTGTTCGGGGTTGTGGGGGACATTTTGACTTAGGAGAAAAAGAGTAGGTGTAACTATTATCATGAATGATGGCCAAATCCCATTTAAATGTCTAATGCTGCTTTCCAGTTAAAGTTGGAGGTTGGAATTTCCTGGTTGAAACTTCCAACTTCCAATCTCCAAGAGTTTCAGGTGTGTAAGGCCAAATAAAAAAAAAAACAGGAAAAAAAAATCATCTCTGGCCGTGTCAAACTGATGTTTCTTTGGCAAGTGTACATACAACTGAACTCTTAGCACTGCAGCCTTGTTGCATAAATAAATGAAAAAGAAGAAAAACAATGTAGAGGCACCAGATGCCATTAAATATTTAATTTTACGGCATTTTTAAACTTTGAAATGTATGTATATATTCTATTTCCTATCCAAATACAAAAAGTCAGAAAACTGCTTTGTCGTGATGGTGGGGCGGACTGAACTTCACAAGTTCACAAGTAGGACTTGAATTGGGGTCGTTTGTACTTTTTCTAGTTGGTGGTTAGAAATTTCCGGTTCTGAGTAGTCTTACATGCAGCATATGTCCAACAGGGAAGTTTGCCTCACAGCAGGGAACACCTAAATGAGTTGCAGCTGTTAGTAACACCAGCGCTTTTTGTGCAAGTCAAAACGTCTGTTGTGAAAAAGGTCTAACATCATCTTCCTCTTTCTCCTGTGTATTTTGCTGCACCAAATGGTCTAACATCCACCTTTATCATCCTGATTTGTTACATGGGAGGTGAAAAGTTATTCCAGTCTCCTGAAGAATTGTATCTATATTGGACGATTCTGCACCTAACGATTTATGTCCACTGCCAACACTAAATGCCAATGCAAGAAGTATTGTGCCCTTTATGTAGTAAAGCTGAAACTAAGGTGGTAGAGGTCGCAGTGGTGGATTTCTATGTGGCACATCTGAATTTCAGGCAGAAGACTTTTTGCATCCAGTCCCACAGATGAAATGAAAGGAATACTTCAACACCAAATGACAGTTTGTCCATCAATAACTCACCCGTTGACAATGAATTCAGAAAGGAAACTTGAAAGAAAAACTGTTTTTTTCTGGCATGCCTCCACAGTTATTGACAAATTCAAAATGGGAGAAAATTCCTGATGAATTTTAGTAAAAGGGCAGAATTTAACAACAGCAAAACTATTAAATCACTTGTTTACAAAAATGATCTACATAACTTTAACTAATATACAAATAATCATTTGGGGGTGAAGCTTTCCTTTAAAGTTGACCTTTTTGTTAAATATAACATCAATCCTTTCCATACATGTGGTGATCAAAGTGTCTAACATTACCCATATAAATGTGTTTTGTTGCCAGACCCAAACTGTACCTTAATCCTATCTGTCAGCTGGGTTTTGTCAAACTTAAACCTAAGCAGAGGTTTTATCAACATGAGTAAATGGAAACAAGGTTTTTTTTTTTTAGCAACTCTAATATTTTCACATATTTTGCATTATTCATTAATTTGATGTAATTAATAAATATCATTCAGCCCTTGCTTCATGAAAAGTGTCTTTGTGTAAGTATGAGACAACAGACATTGTACTGTAAAGATTACTAACTTCAATAATCTGCAATGTGCAGGTTTCCTCAAACTTATCATTTGACCCTGAAACAATTGACATTGCCATTACATATCCAAATATTTCCCTGAATATAATGCCAGTTGTTTGCAAAGGTGAGCTAATATGATACGGCAGGCACAGCCATACAGCAAAGAATGTCCTTTCTTTGATAGTAAAACTTAAGGACGCAGAACCATAGAAACTGTACTTCTTTAAAAGTAGATTTGTTAAACTTGAAATGCTCATTTACTATGATATATTACTTTTTGAGAAATTACAAGTAAATGACGGTTGACATCTAGCAAAACGCAGAATTAAAGATATAGTACAATTCTTAAATCATGAACCATCCTCGTAAAAGAAAAAAAAATGTTGGAAACAATGATTTGAACAATTCAACTTGTCTCTATGCCTTTGAGCTAGGAGTCCTATGTGACACTACGCCCTAGCTATTTTACAAACCACTGACATGGCGGACTCATCAGAGATTAGAATCAGCATCTGCTAATTGTTTCAAATCATTATGCTGTAGCTCCCAAAATGATACTAGACCCATGGCAATATAGCTTAGTCATGCATGCAAATGTTGGCGTATACCCTCATTCCTGGAAAGATTAAAAAATAAAGCAGCGTATCCTGACTCACACTGATGGCAATAATCAGATGAAGTGGTTATAGAGAAGTGTGGATGCAGAAAGTCATATTTTTGTGAACGTATTGGACCAAAACGGCTTGAATGAATGAATTTTACAGAATCATTAAAAATCAGCACACCCCAGTGGGAGTCACAAAGACACATTCATCGTAATGGCTTTACTGAATGGGGTATAACAGGTCTCGGAGCCGCTGAGTATTTGTTCGATGCAGGGTCTTGTTTTATGGGGCACACCGTGGCTCAATTAGTCACAGAGGGAGGTTTTATGTGCCTATGTGTGTGTCTTTGTTAATACAATATTGTTGGCTAGCAAATAAATTCAGTGACAAGAGAAAAGAAAAAAAAAACCTCTGGATAATCCCTTTATATTTGCATATGTGTTACTACCTGTGCATGCAGCCTCTAGTCCATTTTCATGTGTTTTGCATGTGAGCTGTTTAAGAATGGGGCTCTTATAACATAAGCTAACAGAATTTGACATTGACGACAATGCAAAACTTGTCTAATTAATGTTTCTACGGCCCCTTTCACACATTTATTTCACTGTGTTTACGCGCTTGTGATTTTACATGTTGGCCTGTTAGAAAGGAATCCACAGTTCTGTTTGAAGAGCCTTTCAATGTGCCATGCGATATGGCCTTCACATAATTTTGCAATATTCTTAGCCTATATCGCAAGAAAGGATAAATACTGCATCTTGATATTGTTTAAATCTCCTCTAAAGTACCACTAACGACCAGACAGACTACAGTTACAATAAAGGTACATAAAGTACTGGTATAATAAAAAATAAATAAAGCACTGTTATAATAAAGTTAAATAAATTAAAGTTCCAACAAATTTAGATACTGTTATAATAAAGGTAAATGAAGTACTGTTATAACAAAGTTTAAGCGCTTTTATAATAAAGGGAAACAAATTACTATTTTAATAGTTAAATATACTACTGTTACAATAAAATTCAATAAAGTATAATAAATAAAGGTAAATAATACAGGTAAATAAATTTTTGTAAAAATGAAATAAATTACATCCGGCTCATCTCGGGCCGAAAGTGTTGATGTTTGTTGTGAATTTGAAGCTTAAGGTCAACATTTAGCTTTTACCAGTAAGCAGAAACTTAAATCATTACAGTTGTGCTGTAAAAACAAGAGGATTTATTATCTGTGAGCAGGAAACAAAAAAACAGATCTCCAAGTCATATATGAATAATATTTGCAAGTTGCACTGGTGGTCCGCGGCTGCAAAATGTGACTACAAAGTCGCAGTCTGGAGATCTGCAGATACAAAAAACATGCTTCGCCCACTCACAAACTATCACCTTGGAGCGAGTGGTCTGGATGGGCAGGGGCGTGTGTGTGACGTATATTGTTTGTGAGTCTTTTTTCTCTTTTGATGCCTGTCAGAGGGAGAGAGCACAGCTGAAATGCCGATGTGGTTCTCATGCTGGTGGCTTAAAAAGTAAAAAGAAAATGTATACTCCATGTTTGCGATAAAGTTGTTTTTTATATATAATCGTGGAACAAGCTGCAATATATCAAGTATAATCTCTTTTTCACTCATAACAAGTGCCAGTTTTAGGTTGGAGTATGTGCTCTCATTAGGGACTTTTTTCCTTTGTGGTGTAGGTCATTTAATATATATCCTCTCCCCACTCTTGATACTCGGTAACAGACCATGTAGAAATACAAAACACATGTGCCTGTGCACCCCGTGTATATGTTTCTCAGTGTGTGCGTGCATGTACACATGTGTTTATGTGTTCATTTTTTCTCTTGTGAATCTCTAGTTTGCTAATAGCTGTGTGGATTTTATGGGTGTGTTTTCATCCATGTGCGTGAGGCAGATCTGCGTGTGTGTGGACTTTTAACAGATGCTTTGAATGAAAAAAACATCTTTCTAACAATGCTGCATGAGGGAGTCCATGATCCAAGCACACACACGTGCACACAAATAGCCGAGCATGTAACTACAAATTTACCCGCACACTCACTCACAGACTAGCCTGTGGCAAGAGATCTCCAAGTCCAAGGACCACCTGAGCTCACATCATAATTGCTTCTGTTCATTGTGGGAATCGTTGACCTTTAGAAAAAATACCACTCTTCCTCCCCCCTGACTCTTTTTTCTATCATTCCTCCCTCTCCCTTTCTCTCAAGGCTTTTTTAAAAGAATATCACTCACACACAATCTAACAAGGAGCAAACTGCCCTGACAGTGCTAAAGCGATGTAGGGGAGGAGAAAAGCACTGAAGTATTTTTCATAACTACAGCTGTGAATGCGAAGCATCCATTGGGATTTTAAAGGCTAATACTAATTAGTTTTTTTTCTTTTTGGACTGAAGCCTGCTCTTACAAATATGTTGGGCTGCATCTCTAGTTTCAAATTCAGATTTTCACCACTAAAGTAAAAGCTGTTAAATTTGAGTGCCCAGAAATAATGCATATTCCAAATTGTATTCTCGTCAGCCTCTGAAAGAGCAGGACACTCCCCATGGGTCACTACTTTTATGCAAATGCAAACGCCGATTGGTATAAGCTGTTAGCCAGACGCCTCCAGTGAGTCCAGGGAGGTTGAAGAGATTAATGACTTCAGTGGCACACTCTTAGAATAAGTGTGTATGACTTCACATTCAAATCTATCAAAAAAATAATGGTTGCAACACGACCATCAAATAAAAAAAAAGATAAACTGTATTAAATCAGTTTGTAAATTTGATATAATATTTCTCATTTTTACACAGTTGAGAAACCCAGACTAGGTCTATGTGGTGTTTTTAAGGGTTATTTTACAGAGCTGCCAATATCTATAATTACACAAGCCAAATATTAACATTGTAAGATAAAACAGATTTCCATTGACCCACATTTAATTTTGGACCCAACTTAATTGCATCCACTCTGCCTTGAGCAGATTAAAATCAAAGTGAAGGGAAGGGTCACCTTATTGATACAATGTCTGTTAAAGAGAGAGTTTAACATTAAATGTGTTACAGTTCTAACATTTATTCACTAAAAGACAGTGGCATTTCAGTGGCTCTCAGGGCTATTGCTCAAACTACAGGCTGCACTTCCGCATTTTCATATTACCAATGCTGTCACTGTGGACACATTAACTATAGAAGTGGACCAAGAGACAGACATGTCCCCCCTTTTTCTCTCAAAGAGACCAAACCCCAATCAAATAGTAAAACTTGGCAGCGCTAATAAAATATACACTGTAATGCCTATTTCTCACCTAAAATATTTCAGACACATATTTTATTGCCATGTTTGGTGTGACAGTGTAAGTCTGTTAACAGAAAGTGGGCGCCATACGGTTTCTTGCATACTGTAGTGAAAATGGAGATGAAACCATAGACTGTATAAAAGTCTATTTTTGGCTTCCCCAAAAATGAATCCAATACATTTCTACAACCCCCTGGCTGCAGTATAGGTCACAAAGCCTACCCCCTCCAAAATAAAAAGTTAAAGCACATGTCTAATACATTTTTCCCAAAGGTGGTTTCTGTCAGTGTAGGTATTTCTTACCACTGTGATGTATGTTTAAGGGTCTGTTTTTCCAATAAGTTTAGTTATGACTAGTAATCTAATGTTGAAAAAAATGGGAATTAAGGTCATGTTGACAGCTATGTCTGCCAATTGGTATGCTTGCTTACAGTGGTGCTTCTTGCGATTTGGTCCGACGGGTGTTTGAGCCAAAACAGAGACTCTGGCTCCGAATTACATAACCAGGACAAAATGGCAGTGGCCATATTCAGTATATTTCGGCTACAGTTTTGTACAGTGAGGGTAAGTGGAGACGTGTTGTCCATCTTTATATATAATCAATGGGTCCCAAGGTAAAACTAAGCGGTGCTGATAAAATATGAACTAAGACTCTGTTACTGTGTTGCATATTTCTTCCAATAAAAGTTTTCAGAAACATGTTTGACTTACCATATAAGATTGCTATCGACTGGTCATCATTGTGTCAAACAGATGAGTTCATATTATGTCAACCAACAGTGCAAGCATTTATTAATTTGGTGCACCGCAGTACATTCTGGTAGTTCAAGGTTTTCTACCTCTTAAGCAAAAGTGAATGCCACAGTCCTTTTTCTCTGATTTCTCTGGTCATGTAGCACCAATTTCAAAAGTATCTACTGCATGGACAGTCTAGTTTTATCAAAAGACCATTTCCCAGCAGTGAAATACTTCTTTCAGTGATGTTTTAAAACTGCTTTTTAAACGGGGTGTTTTGCACATGACTTATATCTGAAAAAGAAATGTCTGTAAGAAGTATTATGTGCTTCCTCTCTATGTTAGAATAACACATTTCATCACAGGCTTTGTCAGGTTCATCTAACACTAAATAAACCTGACAATGAACTCTTTGAGTTATTACTCTGAGAAGATTCCTGCCTTTCATCAGCACCCTGGGAGAAAAGTGCACAAAGCATTCCTACAATTTGATGAAGTACATATTTGTCTGTCATCACTATTATGCAGGTATCTTCTGATGAAGAGAATGACTGGGGTCCTAAATTGGTATTTTATTGCTGTCAAAAAAAAAATAGTCGTGGAAAGTGATGTTTGAAGTCTGATAGTACAGCTTGCCTACAAAACGACATCTTACTGTTTTATTAAAACCATGTTTTCAATAAAGATTCCAGCTACAATTTATCGTAAAATCTGTACAATATATTAGCCTACACATCACCTATAGCACATCCTGGAATACAGCCGCAAGGGAGGGAGAGAATAAGGCCTGGAGAATGGAAAACCCTGGCAGTCTGGTTATCTGATTGGCTCATACCACAGAGTGAAAACCAACGCATGCGGCAACAAGAGAACAAGAACGGCTGATACAGAGAGAGCTAGAGAGGGGAGGAAGCTGGACAAGATTGGAAGAGAGATGGGGTGGGATTAACAATGGACAAAGCAGAAATAAAACTCTCGTTTGTCATCCTGCACCTGGGCCAAACTAACCCTTCAGACTAATGTGTGTACATGAATTCACAGCATGGATTTCTGTGTGTGTGTGTCAGAGAGAGAGAGGGATAGAAACAGAGAAAAGGTGTGTGTGGTCTTACCTATGCAATAACAGAGCAGGACAGAGAGCAGTACAGATAGTCCGACTGCACTGAGAGCTGTACACCTGAAAGGAACAAACAGACAAAAAGATTGTTGTTGAGTTGCTTTCACCTTCAGTTTTGTTTTCGTGTGAAATAACCTTCACAATACAAAGAAACATCTTGAATTATTGTTGCAGTTTCAAAGTTGTTCCATTTCGAATGTGTGATGAATTTCACAATACACTATGTTCAGATTACTATGGCGTCTACATTCCTACCTTAATGTGGAAGTTATTTTGTTTTGTTTGTTATTTTTGTCTTAAATGTCTACTGTGTATGTGAAGCTGATGTTTTAGTGTAGAAAATGACATTTTTCTACTAATTTCTGACTACTCTCTTCTGGAGATGTCCTAATCAAGTTTTTTGTACCTAATCTGAGTCATTTAATAGTGAGCATCTTATGATACCAAGACTCAATGTTAAACTTCTAACTTCTGTCCCGGCGATAGCCAGCCGTCATTGCAAATTCAAACTGTTAAAAAAGAAAAATACAATCATAGGTTAGACAAACAATTAGAATAGTCAACTACCGTCTTGCTGCTGGGGAAATTACTTATTTCTCTGGGGTCCCCTCAATATCACACACAGTGAAAATCCCTGGATGCTCTTACCAGCAAGCTAGCAAAGCTCACAACCAATTACATGGCAGCTGGTTGGCAATTGGCTGCTGCTTTTATGGCTGCAATTACCGCTAAGATTCAGTCAACTGTTACATGTTACTCAAACCATCATACTGTCTTTGATGTCACATGTCCATGTGTGACATTGTCTAGCAGGTTTGTTGTGTGAAGTGAGTCCCTGGTGTGTGTGTGAGGAGTGCCAGCAGGTAGCCGTATAGCTGCAGCACAGTGCATGGTGTTCAAGATGATTAAGTTACTGTAGTCAGCCATAAAGCTCAGGGTGCTGCATAATAGCTGTAGCAAGGCCGTGTCTTATGTTCGCTGCCACAGAAAAGAATAAAGTCCCTGTTCATGCAGCGTTACAGCTGTGTCTCTTACATTCTTCACCATAGAGTGGACCCAGACTGCTAAGGCTAAAGCAATGTTAATTTAACTTTTTTATTTCATGTCAAATTACTTTCTTTAAGTTTAACCAGACCTTTAGTGCCATGAAGAAAAAACATCAAAACAGTATTTGGACCCAAAATATAAACTCTCTACTCTCCAAGATGTTTCATTACCTCAGTGAAATACTGACTTTCTATGTTATTCTATATTTTTCAAAATCCTGGTAGTATGACTAAGTCTGTCTTCTCACCAATTTACAGCAGAGTGACTAGAGGTGTCATTTTCTGAAAGTGGCTTGTGAAATTTCAAAAATCGCTACATAGAACCTAGGATACCATTAAATGTTCTGCAATAACGAGTCATGCAGTACACTTCACAATGGCTCCTGGCTTCTTGAAATTGACGGAGGAGATGGAGGGGAGGGGAGGAGGGATGCAAGGAGAGAATATGAGAGATAAGAACAAGGAGTGAAGAAATGTAACAGAAGGAAGGAAAGCTGTGTGGAAAAGAGAGCCAAAGACAGGAAGGACACACTTCAAAAGAATGATATATCTAAATGTCATCTGTAAAGGAGAGAAAGTAAATGTTGAACAAGAATAATAGGTATTTTTGCATACACAGCTCCGTTATGTACATCACGCCATGTATTCTGATAACATACACAGCTGGTTAATTATGTATTGTAGTGAATTGATTTTCTTCTTCTTCAGTGTGGCATAGCTTTTACAATGATGACAAAGCATCGATAAATTCAGGTATACCGATCTAGCTGTGTATGTTTGTGTCAAGCTTTAGCAGTCAAGGATCTCAATTTTCTCTATCTGCACTCTCTATGATGAAGAGTTCAGCACAAAGAGAAGGGGTGCTCTTTAGAACTATTTCATGGACACAGGTATTGTTGAAAGCAACCCCAAAACATTTCAGTCCAAAGAAGAAAAGCTGTTACCCAAAGGCGTTCTGGAGCAGTGACCTCCACAAGGCACTCTGATGTCTCTGTGTGACAATTTATTCAAAGAGTAACTGTACATTTATTAGTCTTAAGTGGCAACTAACAATAATCTTCGTTGTCCATTAGTCTGTCTGTCGATTATTTTTTCAATCAATCAATGTTGATTTGGTCTATAAAATGTCAGAGAATGGTGAAAAATGTTGACCAGTTTTTCCTAAAGCCAAAGATGACATCCTAAAATGTCGTGTTCTATCCACAACCCAAATACATTTAGTCTATTGTGATCGAGGGGTAATTAGTAGTAGTTAGGAGTAGTAGTTTCTCTTTAAAAGTATTCAGACTGATTAATCAATTATCAAATTAGTTGGCACACAATTTAACAGTTGATAACGAATTGCTAATCAGTGCAGCTTTTATGTGTAAACATGTAAAACGTCGTGTGAGCAAAGTTTGAGGCAGCACTATTTTGGGAAGGTCCGTCAATGCACAAAATGTAACCTCATTAGTGTTTTGTCGTAGTGTAGCTCATTTGGGCAATAGCAGAGCCATGCCATAACATGACATGTTGTGTGTCAGAGTGACAGTGAATGCAGTGAGTGGACTAGTGAGCAAGCGGAGCAGAGAGGAGAGTTTTAGCGGCAAATTAGCAGCTTGTGCACAAATAAATACTGGAGTTCCTAAAGACCAACAGCAGTTTCCTGTGTCTTGTTTTCCAGCTACTGACTGGAGTGACGGGGTTATCTTCGGGGTGAGTATCGACTCCAGCCCTGGGGACAAAAACAAAGTGTCTCCCCTGCGGGGAGTCTTGTGCTGGCTGACCATGGTTGGGAAGGCAAAGAAGGGAGAGCTAACATTTGTGACAGCTCACAAAGTAGATAATGCACACTCTGGTGTCACAAGCCTAAAACTCAGTTTTCCCTGCCTGCATGCCAACACTGAAAACTGAGTTTCTGAAAATCTTCAACCTGGAAGGACTTTTACTAGAGGTCAGTTTTCAGTGACCCAAAATGCAGTTGGCATGTGAATGAAAGGCCAAAATGTATAAAAAAAGGTTATGTTCCCAGAAAATATCCCTCTATGTGTGGACTAGGCCTTAGAGGCACTGACCTCTGAGAAATCTGCTGATAAGCTTCTGGAAAGACTATTCAAACTGAAAATAGTTACACAGCACCAAGGACCTTGTCAATGTTTCAGAATAAAAAGATATTTTAAGTGTGGTTGGTAGCAGTTTTGTGAACAACACAGCTAAAGAAGAGTCTTCAGTTTAGTTTGATACACAAATTAGTATATTTTTTTTTACTAAATTCAAGCTACATAGTGGCATCTGCAACATATACCCACGTAGCCAAAATATCCTGGCCTAATATTGGCCAGTCTATCTTGTTGGATTGGTGCGGTCACGCCAGACTCCCGATGAATGATGATCAAGATTCATCCTCAGCAGACTTGCAGGCACCGACACCAAGTTCAGCCCAAATTGCCAGCACACAGCTTGAAAACTTTGTCAAATCTGGCAGCAATTTATTTTAACTTCAGCTCCCTTTGTGACTAGAAAGTAGGCTACTGTCCCAGCCATTGTTATTCGTCAGAAATTATAATGTATACCCAAATGAATTGAACAGAAGAAAAGGCCAACACCACTTCCACTAAAAACTCCTCCCAGCCTCTATGGATTATGCTTGTGTTGTCATATGTGCCTTTTTTTGGGCAACAGACAAATGAGTCCCAAAAAATCCAACCCATTTCAGCTACAGGATGATTCTTTTATGAAAGTGGTTGGTATTTCACTCATAGCAAAAAATGAGCTGCTCATTCGACTTCGGTCCCTCTTACCTCCATGAGCAGTACTTGGAGGATTTCTTGAACTTGAAGGCAGAGCGGGACAGGGTGTTCCTCGGCAACGGCCTGGTGGGTGGGGAGTACACTGAGCCTGTTGCCATAGTGTAGCCAGGAGTTGCCGTGGAGAAGAGGGGGGTGGTGCCTGTACCTGTCTTAAAGAGGAAGTGCCTGCAGGGCGAAAGAAGAAAGAGAGAGAGATAAATTAGTTGTGGTACATTAGTAGGGGGACATTGGTTTTGTTTACACACACACATACACAGGAAATTAACTGCAGTACACAAGTGTCACACACCATCGCCCCCAGCAGCAGATTCAACAGTGTGACATTTCATTACTGCCCTCTCAACAAGTGTTATAAGGTTATGACACTAAACTACACACCATATTCACATTTACCAGCCCTAAACTGTGTGTCCTGATAATGATCCAGCTTGGACATTAGTAGAGTTTTTGCAAGCATTCGCAGAAGCACAGATTTCCCAAAGCAGCACTTCTGTCAAGTGCATATGCACGGCAATTAAGTGTCTGGTACTAAAGAGGATGATGACATTTTTCAGTAATTTTACTTGTGATAACGTCTGTCAGCCATAGGGCATTCATGACTGCAGCATTTTAGTGGTCATTACACAAAATATTAGGGTTCAGAATGATGTCAGCCTAATCAGATTTGGCTGTTCAAAACAAATATTCATTTATTTGTTTCTTTTTTCCATACATAGTCTGAGAGTTTGAACAGGGTTTAGTGGGACCTTCAGTGTGACATTGACATTCACATAATTAAATAAACTGTGCCAAAGACGGATCGGAAATCTTTTCTGCAGACACTAGACATCAAACAAAAAGCCAGTGACTGTTTTATATGAAGTTGCTATGAGCTGTAAATTCACCACTTGTAAGCCAAAGGCAGAAGATAAAGTTATTTTGGGCCTCTCCTCCTCCAGGCAGCTGCCTCCATGTCCACAGCTGCCTATAGCCGAGACCAGTGTGAAATCCAGGATCGTCACTCTGCTGCAGCCAAATCTGGGGGCTGAACATTCCCCAAAGTAAAGTGCACACGGACTGGCAAAAATAAAAAAGTAAAAAATACTGCTCAACTTAAAGGAATGTCAGTCAACTGAGGGGTCTCCTATTTTCAGGGAGCAGTCCTAAAAAAAGTAGTCCAGCAGTCGATTAATCATGGGAGATGTAATTTTTTTGACTCATTAACAACAATCAATTCTGGTTAAAAGGGCTTAAATATAACCACTAAAGGGCTGACTAATGTTGGTGGGACCCACTTGGGGTTAGGTGAAATAGTAATAGATAGATAGATAATATAATAAAAAGGCTGTTTAGGGAAAGAGCTGCACTTTGGACTATATCTCCAGCAGGCTTGACTGAGCTGGAGATAATGTTTGATGGCAGAAACACCACAATTGCTTTCTTGCAGGGAAAGTGGGAGTCTGTCCTTCTCTAGATACATGTTAAATTCTGTTAATTTAACATGACATAACAAAGAAAATGGCTCTGAAATTCTATCCACCTTCAGTTGTTAGAAATCCATCTTAACTTGCATCTATAGGCGGGTTTCCATCAACCCTCAAACTGCGCACATTGAAATTATGGATATAAAATACACCTAATGGAAACACATCAATCTTGAAAAAACTCCTTTTCATAACAAACAACAACTTGCATGAGGTGGTATTTCGGTCAATTAAAAAAAGCCATATTTTGCAAAACTGCAATGCACAAATCTGTATTGGAAACTCACCATACGACTTGTCAACAATAACCACCCGTAGCACCCCAAGCTACATCTCTGCTGCAGATGCCTTGCCGCTGCTTTATTACTGCAGCATGCTAAAGCCACAGATGAATAAATGTTCTACAATAATGCACACTGGCGACTCTTCTGTTGAACTACTAGTGAGCCACGTTGGTTGCCAGATCTCAACATTTACTTTGGTGAGTACAGTCTTATCATAGCCAATACAATCAATGACCAGAGCACGAAAGTAAAACCCAAATTCAACCCTTGTTTTTCTTTAAAAGAATCTGTTCTCAGATCTGCTCCCAGATCCCACATTTTTGAAACTCAGACTTCCAAAAACAGTCTGCTAATGTGGCTTATGTGTTTCTGTGCTGGAGACTTGAGAGAATATTTTGTTGTGGTATAAGTTCTTAGTACTTCTGTAGCTTCATGTACTTTCCAACTGTTGCTCTTTGACATTAAAAGCTTTCCACTAGCGAACCAGCGTGATGTCTTTTATTGTGGATAAGTTTTAGGAAATCCAATATGTTTATCACCAAGTTAACAGCTTCTTTAGCAGTACTATTCTTGTTTGTTTGTGTTATTTAGTCATCAGGTCAGTTTTAACTATTGTAGGGAGTAAATGTGCAATCACTAACAGCCACAAGCTGAAAAGGGCTGCAGGCTCTTATTGTGGTTTGTGACCAGCACACTTTTAACATGTCACTACGGTTAAAAACATTGACTTGCTGTGATTTGCAAAGAACAAACACTCAAACCAGCAAAGGGTGGGGGGTGGGGGATACAGCATATATCACAGTATTTTTTTGAAGCAATCATGTGTTGATATACAACAATTATCGACTTTTTATGACATAAATGAATAATATTGCAACTATAAACTGAAAACTTTTGGCAGCCTACTAGTATAATAAAATCAACTGCTTTTTAGTTTCCTAGTTATGTTTTGCTGCAATAAAAATGATTAAAGTGAGATGAACAGACTGAAAACTACATATTCCATAAGACAGATGATGACAATTTTTTCCTTTTGTGATTTAATTTACAGTTAAAAGAAGGAAATTAATCACAGTAAATTGCAATATATATTATGTGATACTCAGCATATTGCAAAACTCTTACAAATTGCAATAATAGTGCATTGTGACTAAACTAACAGGATAATATTGTATCAAGGGGCCTCTGGTGACTTCCACCCTTTGCACTAACATGGCATGACTGCTCAGGGCCGTTTCTGGTATGAAAAATTCCAACAAGTTGGATTTGGCTTGAACCAGAATAAGCTGTTTAACTTCACTGAAGTCTGGATTTTCACAACAGATTGTGCTTTTTTAAGCATCTTTTCTGAAATACCCTTAGGTTTTGGTGCGTTTGTTAAATATGTGACTCCATCTACACACACTTTCACTTGCGTTTTCACTGTCACCCCAACTTCTGTAATTACATGTTCTGTAGTATGCCAACACAGACAAAAAAAGAGCATAATTTGCAAAAGACATGAAATATATATCACAGGCCACTGCAGTGACATGGTATATGTCACTATGGCACTTCATATACACCAGTGTTTGTCTTTGTGTAGACCACAATGACTGTGACTCTCATTATCTCATACAACCAGAATGAGTCACAGTGTGCTCTCATACTGGTCTGCTGCTGCACACAGTGGGCTGACAAAGCTTTATTGTGCTCATTAACCTGATTAATGAAGCCAGTGACATGATTGTTTTTTTTTTCAATTCCACATTTCTTTACTCAAGCATAACCAACAATTGCCACCAGCCCCTAACTAATTTATAATCCATAATTCATCCAATATTTATTCTTGTGAAAAGTAAAATGCAACCACAAGATTAACAACATTTTTTCATGGATGTCTGAAATTGTTCATTAGGATGATTGCTTTTACCACATATTAGAAGGAAAGTTGCTAAGAACTGGAGGCCTCATCTCTCATTAAGTAATTACTTACCGGTTTAACCAAAACAAGAAACTCAAAACACTTCACGTGTTATTTATTTATTTTCCCTAAAAGGCTGTCTTTGGAAGTTTCTACTGGGAAATTACCACAAGAAAATCACTGGCACATACATGTATGGCTGCAGTAATTACTAAGGTCACAATGTCTAATTAATGACAGAACCGGTTAACGAGCATCTGTAATTACAATCAGACTGCTCTCTAACAAGGCTGTGTGATTAACAATTAGAACCTATTATAACAAGGGTCCTTCAATTAATACCTGCCTTCAGGCAAGATGTGAAGCGAGAGATAGAAGGAGATGGGAGTTTAAGTGGGAGAGACTGAATAACTAGAGAAAAAGATGGGTGACGCAACTAGAGAAAGACACTGAGCACTATGTGAGTTCTCGCAGTTTAAGAACAAACATTTAATCTAAAGCATGAGATGTGCTCAGTGACACAACCAAACAATGACCTAAAACAAGAGGAGATGCTCTATTTCACATGATTTGAAATGACATGAGGAGGTCATTTAATATGCACTGCTTTTTTTATGAGGTTCAGTCTCATGCCAGAAATTCCTAACATTGCAATGATGATTGTGTGACAACATTAAATCATTAAACAAGTACATGTTCAACATCCACGTGAATGAAAAAAAAAGAATATGTACACTCTTTCTTAATGTATGTCTTTGACTTTGTCGGATAAACTGTGGAGTATTTTCCCTTGGGCTGCTACTAGAAAACATGTTTTTTAGTCTACCAATTTATCAATCCGACATGAGCCTTTGGGAGATTAACAAGTATCTACTTGATGTGATGATCACCAGTTAAAGGTCAGAGAAAACCCATTAGTGTAAGTTTTCACTTTAAGTGGGGTGCTGAGTAAAATACTTGAGTGGTTCACAGTCCTGCTCCTCAGGGCCCGCGGCAGTCCTATCTGCTAGTTACAGCCATTTATCTGATGTCCCTGGTGTAAGACGTTCCCTGACTGGATGGTTGGAGTTAACAACTAGCAGGACTCTGGGAGTCTATTCAGCTGGCATAACATGCATATCAGGTGATCAGAGTACAATCACATAGTGCTTGACAACACACAAATGCAGGGTAAATGCATCCGAGAGGTTCCACAAAGAAAATTCAAATGAGTGTGTTTTGTGAAGACACAAATTGCTGTGAGGGTGCAACAGGTTAACATAATTCCAGGAACACTATTCTGTATGGAGTTAGTGTCTGCTGTTGTTTGTATTCTGCTTTTATTTCTTGGGCAGCCGAAGCATGTGATGGTGGGTGGCAGCTAAGGGTAGGAATCACCAGAGGCCCCACAATACAATGTTAGTTTACGAGACAATATCAACATGATTTAGATACTATATTGCCATGCAAAATATTGCCCCCACCCCTAGCGACAGTGGTAAACCACTGTGGCTATACTGACAAAGGACACGCAGTGGCTACTTTAATAAGTCTAGGTACTTTAATAGGTATACCAGTCGCAGTATAATAATAATAATTTAAGAAAAACTCTGCAATGATTTTTATTTTCATGAAGTTTAAATTGAAGTTTTTGCTGACACTGTCAGAAAATGTTAATTCTACCTTATGTTTATCATGGAGGTGCACCTTAGACTGTAATCGGCCGATTTTCAGCTTCGGATCATGACCGTTGTTCCTATGCTGTGCCGATCAAATTTATGATTTATGGTGATGGTTCCCATTGCAAACAGCAGCACAGACATTTAAGTTAAGAGACTGTGGTCAGAGTCGCCAATACCCGTCCTCAAAACTAGTAATTCATCGCCATGCATGCTGCAGATGGTTTGAAAACTATCCTGTAAAGCTGATTAGCTCAAAGGTGTAGCATAAAGCTAATGTGAAGTGTATGTCACTGGAAGATGCTAAAACACCTAGCTTCTTAGTCCGGGAGGCATAACTCAATAAAAACACACATATGAGTGCTCTTCCCCAGTCTGCCAGTTGGCCGATTAGGACAACATATAGTCTCCTATGGTAGCTGATACTAAATTCAAAACTTTAATACAGAAATGCTAACGCTAACTGTGTCATATAAGTGATCGGAAAATGCTAACGATTAGCACCATAGTTCGGGAGTATAGTTAGAAAAACACACAGAGCTGGGTGGTCCCAACTAGTTTGGTAGTTAGTTAAGTTAGTTTTCTTACCAAGTGGGGTCCATTTAAAGGGTTTGGTGGTTTATTCCGTGGGGGAAACATGTTTCGACGCGAGCGGTTTGACGTTACTCAAACTGAAAGGCAGCTGTCAATCAAACGTGACATGACCACGCCCCCTCCACCCAAACAAATGGTTTGAGTTTGAGCCGCCCAGAGCACCGCCCAGGGATTTATTTTATTTTATTTTGGCTATTTTTTTTAATTTATCATTTATTTAATGACATTAAAAATAATGAAACATAAGGGAAATTAGTGGAGTGAAGGGAGAGAGCACTTAAGCAAGAATTAAGTTAAAATGAAAAGGCAAAATCCTCATTGCACATAGGCCCACTGTTCTTCTATTGTTTGTTATTTATTATTTTTGTTTGTTAGGGAAGTTGTTTCTCATAAGCTCTTTTTGTTGGTACCAACAAATAAAACAACAATACTACTACTAACAATAAAATAAAATAAAAAAAACAAAACAAAGGGAAGCTTGCCAAGGGTGCCAATGCTGAATGTCCTACATCTGGCGCTGAAATGTTGTAGTAGGTGGTATTGCACTCGAGTCTATTACACCGACTGGGGCTTTTAATATTTTGCCAACCCCCAAAAGATGACAAACCTTTTTAATAACCTTTTAGGCTGAATCATCTGCAAACACACACTCACAAACCTTTCAATCGAGTCAGCAAGTCCCATAAATTGAGTTTTCTCTTTCTGTGTGTATAATCACATTCACACACACATACATGCTCACATGCATGCAAAGCCACACAACACACACACACACACACACACACACACACACACACACACACACACACACACACACACACACACACACACACACACACACACACACACACAATTCCCAATGCAAAAGACAAACATGCTTAGCTGGAATGTGGTTATCAGCAATATCAGTAATACACACCTCACCCACACATGAACCCATGCATTTTTAAAAGTTACAGTATTAGGTTTTATACTGAAAAGCAAATTTCAAAATCTTTATCTCTTCTGACTTGCATTGCATTATAGGTCTTTCCTTTTCTGTGGTTTTTATCATATATTTCTCTTATTGTACATAGTTTGTACAGTGAGTATGCTTATTTAACAAACAGACAGAAACAAACAGAAACAGAAAACAGAAACAAAACAAATTTTGTTAAAAGTTCAGTTTGATTTTTTTTTTCTTTTTTTTAGTTTTTCAGTTTCAATTAGAAAACACAAATACATGTTGAACCAACAGGAAGGGAGGTTATTCTGTCTGGTGTACTGCCTTCTGTGTGTGTGTGTGTGTGTGTGTGTGGGTATGCATGGGTCAATTTTTATGGCTGCCACTTCATTATTTATCACCATATTAAACTGCTGCATCCCTCAGTGGAGTGCGAATGAAAAACAGTCACATTTTATCATGCTTTTATTCAGAGTGAGAGAGAACGAGACAGAGACCAGCCATGGCCACTAGTTTACACACACATATAACACACACATACACAGGAAAAGAGAGAAAAGGCAGATAACGGTGAAGATTAAATGACTATTCAGGAATTTAAAACTCTGTACTTTTTAATAGTTTATAGATATATAAAAAGAAAACTCAATTTAACCAAACATTTAAATTTAAAACACTTGTTTTGTGAGAAAATAGCGGTCACTGATATCAGCCGAATTAAAAATAGATGACAATCTGACAACAGCGGTGGTCTCCCTTGAGAAACTAAACTGATTTTCCACTTGCTTTCATTTTTCTTTTTCTATTTTTGCTACCACTTCCTGCCTTTCATCACCAACATCACTTTCATATCAATTATTATGAAGTTGTAATTATCCTGGGTAGTGAAGCTGAAAACTTCGAAAAGCATGGAAAATCTTGATACCAATAAACCTCCACATGATATCGAAAAGTAAAGCTGCAAATGTGATTCAAACTGACCACAGAAAATGAGCCAAAACAGAAGGGGGTTATGGGTAGACGGACATGTTGACATGTGGTAGTCTGTTGTTTGTCACGCTTAGAAAGCTGAGCGTGATAAAATGAATTCTGGATTGATGGTCATATTCACCAGTTCCTTCTCGTGTTTTTTCATGAGTACACCAGAGAAACCCAGGCACATCCATCAAGCTTAGCTGAAATTACATGGACAGGAAATGAAATTTGTTTTCACACAATCTGTCACCAAGAAGAATTACAGTTTTACCAGTACTTTCATTTATGAGTCAAGAGTGTGCCTCACTTTTCATATAATTAGCAGTCATCTCAAATGTGAAAATGCAAATAGTTAACTTTGAGTGAAACCAATAAAAAAAGAAGTGAAGTTTTACCATAAATATCTTTTCCACTAGAATAAGAGAAATTTTGAGGACACAGCAAATCTTTGCACTGGTCATATTTATTGTGCATGAAACTAGACACTTTTTAAAGGTCCAGTGTGTAGGATTTAGGTGGATATATTGATAATAAACTAAAGAATTGCTGTGTTTTTGTTACCCAACAACTAGCCGTTTTGTCTAGACAGGCAGCGGGTCCTTGTCTATGAAGATTGCCATGTTGCACCACGTCTCTACAGTGGCCGAGTCTGTACAAACCAACTATTGGTTCTATAAAGGGACGTTTTCTCATTGAAAGAGGTAATTTGTAGCCCCTCTGCAGGGAGAACAGCAGAAAAACACTGACTTTTTATGACGTTAAACTGCTTTATTCATCGTTTTACCAGTTTAACTCCCAGGCTCCATTTGTTTTGGACAAGAGCAGACCTCTGCATATAATTCAGTTAATGTTCTGAATAACAGTGTTATTACTGTTTTAAATCATGGGTCTGTTTGTTTTGGAGAGAAGGAGACCTGTGTGGACATTTCAGCTCATGAAAAAAACCTCCTGAATATCTGGATCAGAAATACGTTGAAAATACATGACGTTATTGAGCAGACATTAGAAGGTGATGGATTAGTGGCCTATCTGTGATGTGTCAAACAACATTAGAAAAACACTGATTAGTAATGTAAAATGTCTTTAGTCAGTGCTTTTACCATTTTTTATTCACCTGGTCTGTTTGTTATGGAGAGGAGGAGATCCCTACAGATAATTTGGCTCCTAGTTAAGACCTGCTGAACAATGAACAGTGAAGGAATTTAACCTGGAAAAGTTTCAGCTGGTTGAAATCCACAACCCTAACCACTAGATGGCACTAAATCCCCCTAAATCTTACACTGTTCCTTACAGGCTGTTCATCAGCAGCTTTGATCAAAGAATAATAGTCCTGGTTTTCCCATCATCCCCAATGCGGGTTATAGCCATATCAATCCAGCCATAGCTGGCAGTTAAATGTGGAGCCAGTGCTTCTTGTGAGATTAGAGACATGAGGTTTTCATAATGCTGCTGCACTGGGACCAGGACTGGGACTCTCCAAAAGCACAAACATGCAGTGGAGCTGCAGATAACTAGTCTATATGTCTTAAGTGTGTTTAAGTGCAAGTCAATTACAGCAGACAGACAGAGCAAGGATAATCAAGTGTAAAATAACTGTAACCACTGTGTGCTTTGCTGAGAGTAGCATGATGTCAACCATAACTAATCTGGTAGTCCGCTAATAATATTGGCCCTTCAAATACACTAGTCTGCAACGTGTTTGCATTACATTAACACTATTTACACTGGGCCTTTTAAGTGTCTTTGACAATAGGAGCGACACAAGGAGGCTCTGTGTGTGTGTGTGTGTGTGTGTGTGTGTGTGTGTGTGTGTGTGTGTGTCACAAAAGCAAAAATGCAGGCAAGTTACGGATCCTCAAGAAGAAAATAACTGTAACTAATGTGTGGATTGTGGACGTTGTATATACCATAGCTGTCATGCCTAACACTGTGACAATAACCAATGAACATCAGCTTTCTCCATACATTCCCACAGACACACAAACACACACACGCACATACACATGCACACATACTACAGTAAGTGGGATAAGAGGATCATTCAGTTTACATTTGACCATTTAATTGCTCTTTCTCTTCATGCCTAAAATCATGCAAACACCCACACAAACCTATAAAAACGAGAGCTTCTGATGAGTGTCTTTAAGTGGTTCCTGTACATAATGCACTGTCAGGAGAGCAGTGAGTTCACAGTGTGCCATAAAATTGAACTGGCTTATTGAAATATTGATCAGAAGACTCTGTTTATCCATAATTTTGCATTCTTGTTTGTACTACAGTGGAGTAATGAAATTGGGAAAAGCATAACATACATATTGAGGTATTTTTGAGACTCATTTTTATTTCATTTATTTAATGTGAAAAGCTAGTAGCTGTACTTACTTCCAAAATTTCATAGAGGCTTCTTGAAAATGTCTTTTGGACTCTCTTTCGGAAAATGCCTTTTAGACATGACATTCTAGAAACCTCACAGTGAATAAGAAGCCTGTTCCCAGTGTTACCAATCTGCTGATTTTTCCTTCAGATTTCTCTTTGTAACTATTTAAGGGTCAAAAGGTTTTGGCAGAAACATCTCAACAACAACCGAATTGAACAAGGTAAGTGAGTGGTGCCCAAAGTCCAGCATGAATGAAGAAAATTTGCCATGGTAATGTTTTTATTTCTCAGTGCTAGTAACTGTTATTGCGATTGGCGTTTTATATTGAGTGGTTATTAAAATGTCTGGCAAAAGTCGCTGAAGTTGAAGCCAAACTGAACTGAGGAGGAGAAATGTGTGCTTTAAGATGAATCTGCCAAAAGAAAACAGATACTGTCAAATAAATATGATCCAGAGGTGACATCCTGTCTGAAGCTAACAATGTGCTGGCAGGAAATAACAGGCCAGAAATGAATGAATTCGTGTTTTTTATAATCAACCCTTTAGTGTTTAAAAAAAAAAGTTTCTATTGAAGGTACCTTAAGGTTTATTTTGTTGCCAAGGACTTTTATACAGCTGAAAAAAATCTCACTCTCTCTTTCTTTTGGCCTTAACAATAAAACTATATGGGCATGGGTTAGGTTACATCAGTGATTTGTAGTGCTATAAAACTTTTAATTAAGATTCATAAAAATGTGTTCATATCAACTAAAAATGTAAAACAACACTATCAATAATTACATTTACTCTTAGTTTTAAATGACATTAGAGAAAGGGTCACTTTTTAAAGAATTTTTTTGGCTTTTGCCTTCATTGTATATAGGAGAGCTTAAGCATGAAAGCAGGCCACAGGTTAGAATCGAACCTGCGGACACTGCGGGGGGGATACAGCCTTTATACGTGGGGCACCCACCAGGTGAGCTACTGGGCCCCTCAAGGGTCACTATTGTGTGTGTGTGTGTGTGTGTGTGTGTGTGTGTGTGTGTGTGTGTGTGTGAGAGAGAGAGAGAGAAAGAGAGATTGACGATCGACACCTGTTCAATCCAGTGACCAGTTGTGCTGGGTGTCCCTTGAGACAAGTGCGTACCCATGAATCTGTGTGTGTGTGTGTGTGTGTGTGTGTGTGTGTTTGTCAGTGTACAAGCTATGTCTTTGAGAGAGCACGTGTGTGTCAATGGAGGGATTACCACCTCTAAATGAGGACATTCACACTCTCCTGTCATGTCTCACCCCATTCTCTCTTGTTTTCAGCTCCTTGGAGCCCAATAAATGCCCATAACACACCTCTTTACTTTCTCTCTATCTGCAGTCTTATGTTCTGTCACTCACATGATCAGCTCAAGTAGCAAATACACAAAGTGCTAAAATTAAACAAAAATTTGTGTCACTGTTTCACAATTCAACCCAAGAAAATTATTTCATATTTTCCTCTTGTCCTCTGCCAAACTGAAAAGGTATAGAGTTTGTGTTAAGAAAAATCTAGGCTGTAAAAGTGCCTATTTCATTGTGAAAATGGTAAAAAAAACATTTTTTTTTCTATATTGAGAAACTGAAAACCAATTTGAATATATTTTATGTCCAAAATATCTGTATTTTTCTCTATTCTGGCCAGAAAGTATCATCTCAAATTCTTTCAATCTATGTAAATGAGTTTGCAAGATGTGGAGCATGGTGGGGAATATTGGGTCTGTGTGATGAAAACATGCTGGAAGAAATGTATGAATTGACATATTTCCATCACTACATAGTTGATATAAATAGAGAGGAAGATTTAAAGGACTGTCTGTGAATATGGTAAATGTATTTGGCATTCAATCTGGAGAAGTGTTAGTAAGTTCTGTGTATATAAATATGATGTGCTTATTTTATTCTAAACACTCTGAAATTTATTCTCCGTCAATCTGCTCGCAAACAGAGAAACATATGTCTCAAGCCTCGTTTAGGAGTGAGAGAGAGGACAAGAAAGACACAGACAAGGTATCATGTAATGTATGTGTGGCTGTGTTAAAGAGGTCAGAGAGAACAGTATATAGGGTAAAGGTATGTGGCAGTTGGTGAGTGTTTTGTCTGCAAAGATTAACTATAGAGTCTATATGATACCTTGGCTGTTTCGCTCTCTCTCTCTCTCTCTCTCTCACACACACACACACACACACACACACACACACACACACACACACACACGGTCTATCTGATACCATGTGAGCTGACAGGAATGTTGAGGAGAGAAGCAGCCACTGTTTAAACAGTGAACATAAACCTGGGTGAGGCTGGTGTGTGGGAGTGATACTGATCTCTACATCTGGTCCAGTCAGTGTGTCAGTCACTATGCAGTTTGACTGATTACATGTTTACTATGGATTTGATCAATGATGCGTAAGGTGTGTATGAGACAATCTTTGTGTTGCAGCCTCTGATAAATCTTTGCATCAGCAATAAATTTTACACTTTGACTAACGAGATAATGCTTGTGTACTTTGCCATATTTTGAAGGTGGACAACGGACAAAGCTTTGAAACTGTCTAGGGGAAAACATTTTTCTATTAAAAGGAAAATATTCAAATAAAAGACAGAGCAACACTGACTGAAGAGTTGAGTGTGAAACTTGAGATGCTGATGAAATACCGTTCCTTTCAGAGGTGATCTGGTGATTGCACTTGAAAGATTGACATAGGTTTGAACTTGTGTTTTGGGCCACATTGCTGATGAAATGTGACAGAGAAGCGGCATAATATGGGAACAGAAAGTGGATGATCTTTAAAGCATATTGGCACTGACCCATCATCAGTCAGTGCGCAGCAAAAAGACCATCATCTGCCTGTGCATCTGCCACATAACTGCAGGGCTGTCACCAAGAAAAAGACGATTCAACCCGGACACAAATGCAGATGAGAATGCTGAGCCGCCAAAAGAGATTATTTGATTAGATCTTTGATCATTTCTCTACATTTTGTGCTCTTTATGAACATGGTCAGAGGTTGTTCTCCTTTCAGTGGCTGAGCCCTGAAATGTTTGAATGAGTCTGCGATCACGATTCCATCAACAAATGTTGCAATATCAACAAATTCTAGATACTGTTGTTATTATTCTGTCAAACACACAATTAACTGTAATATGACAAAAACAAAATTTGCAACAAAAGAAACAGCACGATTGAAAAAATATATATAAATACAGGAGTAAGAAAATGTGAAGCTATTAAGTACAAAAGTGACAGCATTAGTGAAGAAAACAAAGGGGAAAAAAAGAGACAGGCATGATTGGAGATCTGCTGATCCAAGGCGGTGTCTCGGCTACTTGAGGCTTTTTGTAATTGGAGTGCTTTTTAACTTTTAACTTTTTAACTTTTTAATTCTGAGTAAATGTAATGCCAATGTGTCTGATATACTTGCTTCATTTTGGTCTAATCTAAGCCCATCCATGGCATATTTTGTAATATAAAGAGCACAAACACAGGACTTTCTCCCAGGAGACCACTGTTTGTGTCTTGTGCGAAACAAAAAGTTAACATTGAGGTTTTTTAAATGATAGTTCAGGTCACATGAAATATTTGTCATGTGATGTCACGTACACCATGTTTACATAAACTAGTTTTGGTGATGAAACCTATGCTTTTGGGGAAAAGACACCATGCATGTAATAATCAGAAATTGACATGCCATCCCTGTGCGTCCAAAACTGATGCTTGAGGGATGAGTTGAAGTGTGGGGCAACTGACTGAGCTGTTGTCTTTGACAAGTTGAAGTGAGATCATGTTACTTTTTGTCTGGTGCCCCAATGCAAAATCAGACATCAGATGTTCTGTGACTTCTTACTGTGCACATAAGACTGTTGGATTCTTGCTGGTCAGTATACATCAACTATATAACAAAGGAGGAATAAGAAGGATTCATGCTGAAATATCTTTTGAATGTAATACTTTTGTATGTGATGTGCTTCAAAGCAACTGCATGCATATGACTTTATTAAAGGGAGTGTTTTTGCCTGTAAGCCCACAAAACTATAAAATGATACACCCAGACCATACAATACAGGATTAAATTGAAATGAAGATTCTACATTCAGGTAAACTTATGTATGGTAGCATGGATGATTAGGAGCTTAAGTATCTAAAGTTGGATCGACCAATTTTGCCCCAAAAGTTAAGACGTTTTTTTGGAAAGAAACTGCCCAGCCAGTACAGTCCGTTCGGCTCTGAAGATGTTAGATATGAGCACTGACTGAATGTGTGTGATTTGCTATGCAGGGAGTGTCCCAAGTCACACAGCATTTATTTTTCAGCTCCACCCCGCAAGCTGATAGTTTTTTCTTATCCCCTCTCCTGAAGCCTCGCAAGTTGTTTTATCTCCACGTCTGTCCAAATTTTTGTGTGCGTGTGTGTGTGTGTGTGTGTGTGTGTGTGTGTGTGAGAGAGAGAGAGAGAGAGAGAGAGAGAGAGAGAGAGAGACATACTATTTCTTACACAGATCCCCATACATACCACACTCTCTCACAGGGTCTGTCTTTTCATTTGGGGTCGGCTCAGTTTTGAAAGATGATGCTCCGAACCGTGTGTGTACATGTGTGTGTGTGTGTGTCTTTCATATGAATATAAAGCTGAGCCAGGGACATGGCTTGGCTGTCCCAAAGGCCCAAATACTATCCAACACACACATGCAGCCAAAATGTTGGGGGTTGTTAAGATCCTAGAGGCAGACATTTCCTCCTCTATCAATCTATCAGCATCCCATTTTTTCTCTCAGGGAATGAGACAAAAGAGAGTGAGACAGAAAAAGAAGAAAGACAGAAAGAAAGAGTTGGCTACAAATTGTCTGGTGAATTAAAGGTGAAGGTTAAAGTTAGCCTCGTAAATTTTATGTCTGTGTGTGTGTGTGTGTGTGTGTGTGTGTGTGTGTGTGTACTAGCCTTCATAAGAACATAAAACCACACCAGGGTTCATGGTTTGGCTGTCCCAAAAGTCCACCAATTCTCCCAAACACACACACACACACACACACACAAACACCAACACACACACACACACAAACACCAACACACAGCCCACATGTTGGGAGTTACAAAGGCAGACATTTCTCCATCTATCAATCTGTCACTCTCCCTTTCTCTATGGGTGAAAGACTTTAACGAGAAGGGGACAGAAAAAGGAAGACAGAGTGAAAGAGGGAGTGGGATACACATTGTCTGGTGAACAGAGGGTCAAGGTTTCCCCTATAAATTGTGTATTGTGCGTGTGTGTGTGTGGGGACAGCTTGGGGGCAAAAGGCCTTTATACAGTCGCCAGCGCGATGTTACACTCTGCTGGAGAGAGCAGTGATTTTTAAAATATCAGAGGATTGTGAGGGGAGTTTGTGCTCAACAAAGACAGACGGGGAGAGCTACAAATCGTTCAGTGAACGAGGTTCATATTATCCAATAAAACCCATGTTACAGCTGAAAAGAAACCCACACTGACCTCGGCATGCTCTCTAGTGCATCGGATGAACAACTGCTATTAGAAGTCTACGGCTCTCTAAAGCGCTTCAGCATGGAGGCTCATTTACTGTACACAGGAAATAGGCTACAGGGTGATGACTGACGAGAAACACAGACAGTTGGCTGCATCAGAGCTGAATTAGCACATTTTTCAGTTCATTTAATTTCTCTGCCATCAGATATTAAAAAAAACCCCTACAAATTTAAAAGAAATAATGAAAGAAAATGTTGCGACTGAATCGTGTTGGTGCGACCGACTGAGAAAGTTGTAGCACCAGTGCTACCGGTGGAAAAGTTAGTCTAGACCCTGCACACCCGTCCATCTTGTGCATCTCTGATTTCTTCTTGCCGGCCATTTTATTGTTGCCAAAACTTTGTAACTTGAACACTTTGTGAAGCTTGTGACATCTCAAGTAAAAAACTCTTTATGAATGCACTTGCCTAGACCTTTAAAGTATAAATGCAACTTCTTTTTTCAGTTTTGCTGCTCCCTTTATATCATACAATAATAAACCAGTCATAGCCATTAAGTATGAGAGGGCCCCCTCTATCCTGGGAAAAATCTGATACACAGAGAATGTGTCAACAATTTGAAATAAACATAAAGACGGAGAAGAAATATACACAAGTTCATTTTCCACCGAGTTTCCTTATTATTAGCTGCAGTTTTTTGGTTCTATGTTGGCTGATTATCAAGCACATTTATTTCTACTGGTATTCCTCACAATACCAAAACAGTTGGGGTGTCAGCCCATCTCACTTTGTCACACAGTCAAGCTCAAAACAATGCCCCGTCCTTTAAATCTTTTATCCAGCCAAAATCTCTCATGAATAAACAATGGGGTAAACTGTATTTCCTTTTCCTTTTAATTAAACAAGGGGCTGTTGAGGAGAGAGCTATCTTCTCTGTAAATTTGGGAAGATCTCCACGGCACAGATGATGAAGTGGCAATGCTGTTTCAAATTTAATACTGGTGTCACTCCACATGATGTTCATAATACATCACACGGTGGCTGCCTCGCACAATGACAGTGAATGCTTGGAGTTGTCACATGAAATGAGATCCAGCATTTGAATACAAAACACCCCAGCAATGATCGCTTAGATTCTTCATGAATAACTTCAATCATTAGTCTGCTCTTAATACTCCTCTAGAGTAATAAATCTCAACAAATTTAAAATTATTATATTGACCCCTAAAATCAGATTTAAACAGCTTGTACTTTTCTGAATTCTAAGCACAGCTTTAAACAACAAAGCAATGTTTGTCAAAATGGAGATTACCAGATCAGGATTAGTCTTATTTTTGATCTAATCTCATAATTACTGCTTAACTGCATTCACTTTACATATGTTCACAGACAAGACACCCACATAAAAAGGCCCATCAGGTCAAAAAAAACCCAGAATGTTCAAACTTTATCAGCCCATTCAATGGCATTTATCAGTTGTCAGCCGTAGCATAGATTTGATGTAGAATGGCCCAACTCTACATCCTACATCACGTAGCTGTTACATCACTTAACCTTCTGTGTTTGTAATTTGACATAAAATGTACTTTAATCTTTGTCTTGTTAGGGTGAGGAGTCAGTCAGGATGTAGAGGTGCAGTGTGCTGGTTGAGGATACTTGTTTGGTGTTGCACAAGGCTGTTCATAAGAAGCTGGGACACACTCCTTGACCCCATGGGAGCTTGGGTTATGACACATGTGCAATATAACTGGAGCTGTGATATTGGAGGGTTACAGCAAACAGCGCTAGAAATAAGTTGTCCTCTGAGGTAATGCACTATTTTTTGATTCCTTACGTATGCTATGCCCGATAAAACTTTTAGGTATACTCAGTTTGATGGTGGCTGGTATACAATATAGTGTTTGCATGGAGAAAATATTTGTTTATGGTCTTTTATAACTGACTTTTTTTGACATCATTTGAGACCGTGACTTCTCTTCTTTTGACCTACCTTGGTGTTGCAGAAACACTAAAATTTAGGCCCTCCTATTAAAGGAAAAGCCCCACTAATACCATGTTCCCAGAAAAATAAGTGTTTGCACTTGTTTTTTCCAAACACAGGTTAACTTGCTAAATACTGAATTCCCACTGCCAGTGAACACCACACAAGTCTGCCTTTCTGTCAGCTTTTGTTTGTGTATTGGTTGTTTTGTTGGCGTGTTCATGCAATGTCACGGGCAGGCAGGAGAACAGGTAAACTGTAGACAGCAGCAGGAGCAGAGGTCAGAGTCTCTTTTAAACTCAGTGCAGACTAATTTGGATCGGTGTTCTAGCGCTGCTTAGACAGAGGGTAATTAGCGATGGCACGTCATCGCATCTCGCCAGTTAAGGAGCTGAAATTACCAGGTTCACCCAGGTGTTGTTATCCCATCAATGACGATTGAAGCCGGAGGCGATAAAAATCTGAGTCTACTAAAGAGTCATTTGACCCGGGCGTGACTGCCGATCGAAAGCATTCTCATTGCATTAAAAAGCCAGATGTTAGTGAGTGTTAGCGTGTTTTTTGTGTAGTGGGAACGAGGCTTAAGTGTCCCTTTCTAACATCACTCCATCATCACTTTCAACATTAACAGTGATCCTAAGCCTGGTAAAAATGTCAAGTAAGATACGTCAGTTTACCTTGTTTCCAGAGGCACATTGCTACCCAGCACCCAGCTGTCTTGCAGCGGGACGCTCTCGGGGGGCGTGGTCTGCAGCTCGGCTGGTGATTGGCCGGCCACAGGGGCCGGGCTTCCAGTAGGAGGAGTTAGCTGCCGCGTTGAATTCAGTGATTGGCCAGCGTGGTGCGTGGAGCCCAGGGATTGGTTGAGGGCTGTTACTGAGGGCTGCAGGCGGTGAGGGGGAGGTACCGGAGGCAGAGCGGAGCCGTGGTGATTGGATGGTTGCTCTGTCAACAAAAGAGGAGAAGTAGATTTAGAGGGATGCTTGTCTTTATACTGCATTTACTTAAAAACTTTATCTCATCTTCATCCTGTACAAGGCTATGGGGTAAATATTTTATTAAAAGAAAATACTGAAAGAAAGCCATCTGAAAAAGACAGGCGGCAATTCTTAGCTCAGCTCAGCTCCCTCCTGCATCTCACGTTGCCCTGTCTGGAACATATTGGAGTTTTTTAGTTTGTTGCGGAGCCGTCATTGGTATCTGGGCTGTTTAGCATTTATTTCAGAGAGAAAGTGGTTTTGTCCTTAAGGACCTGTCCCTTCAAATCATGAACAGACATCTGCATAGTTAGAGGGAGAAACTCCATCACTTCAGATTACACATCATCATCCAATCAAACACATCTGTAAGAACACATAATTGCCAGTAAGTCAGCTGGAGAGTGAGAAATGGACTATCACACACTGTTTATCAAAGCGAATATGAATTCCTGTCATGCAGTAATTGGCAGAAATCTAACTATGGTGCCTGTAGCAGCTCAACCTGTTGAGACATTACCGGTGATTGTTCTTAGAGTCAGACAGTCCGTCTAAACGTATCAGCCCTGAGGCTACAGATGGACAGATTGAAGATGCCGAGGACGATCAAGAGCGGCATTTTCTCTATCAAGATAGTGTTAATAATATAAAATGTTAAAATAAAAAAATGATCTAACTTTGACTTACATATAGTGTTTGTATGTGTAGAAGTTTTGTCCCTGTGAAATGTGTTTATGTTTGACTGGTTGTTCTAAATGTCTATTAACCCTTTGAAACCTGGAGACACATCACTTTTCTTGTGCTGCTTTCAGATGCCTTTCACAAGTATTTCAACCTCTGAACTTTGAGCAAATTGGTGCCATTTTTTTCTTAAACATGGGCGGGGAAGCAATGAGGAATTTAGTGAGAAATGTTTCACAAATTGCAAGAAATCAGTGTATTTAGAAAAATATTTTTCAAAAGGTAGAGAAAAATGTCTAGGGAAAAAAAGCTAAGGAAAAACTATATTGAAAATTATGTTACAGATTTTAAAGATTTTCTGGTAATTCTTTATGTCCTTTTTACTAACTCCTTGCTATTTTTTTGGGTCATTTCTTCTATTTCACTGCCCATTGCCTTTTGTCCATGTTATTGAAGAAAAAAATAAAAAATAAAAAATCAAGCCAGTTTGCTCAGGTTTCAAAGGGTTTACTGACTGCAAACTGGGTTTTCTCTTAATCCTGGTTAAATTTGCATTAACAAGTTCAAACACACCATCACCATGTCCTCTCTTTTATAGTCTGCTTTCTTCCAGCTGAGCTCTGAACTGCCATTCCCTTGAGCAAACAACCACCAGCAGGGTCAGGTGTTCAGTATCATGTATTTCTCGTTTACTGGCAATGTCAGATGAGATTTAAATCAAATGTATCATTGAGATTAAGAAATGCCATGAAAATGCGATTATTCTACTCTCTTGACAAACACTTGTTGAATCTCGATGCCATGTTCATTTTATACATCATCTGAGACAAACATATGAAAGCTGGTATCTGTCAAATTCAGCGTTTACTGACTGTGGTCTTGGATGTTAACCACTATGTAAATTTCCTTGCGGTGTATGGGCCGGTCAAGGCTGGTGAGAATTGCAACCCAATGCTGCACTTGGCTCAGCCAGGCTGAATACTGATCAGTGATTGGCCTTCACAAAACCCTGCTTCGTTTTTGTAAAAATATTTGTTCAAAGTTGACCCGGCTTCAACTTTTCCCCGCTGTTTTTTCCCCCAGTGCTTTTTGGCTCCTTTTCTGTCCTCAGGGTGCTCTGAAGGAAATGAATGGCAATGCTGGTATTTGATTTGCATAAAGAGCATCACGTCTCCATTTCCCAGCCCTGCTGTTATTCATTCTCCACTGCCCTCACTGGAGAAAATAGAAAGCAAAGAGAGAAAAGAAGGGATATGTGCAGGATCGGTAGGGTGGGCTAGGGAGGGCTTTTTTGTTTGTGGAGGAAGTGCTCATTTTCTCGCTCTCTTTCTATGTCTCTCTCGCTCTCTCTCTTTCTCTCCATATGCTGTTTTGCCGGCTTAGTAATTGCTCCACTTATGCAAACCTTCAAGGCTAAATGTTGAAAGTCACACACACAAACACACACAACCACACGCAAAGTCAGGATTTCTGGATGAGTGTTCAGGCATCATTAACAAGCCACATCTGTGTGTCATCACTGCAAATGTATATCTAAACACCTTTTATTCACTCAGATGCTGAAAAAGCAACACAAAACGCACACATTACTGTGGGTACTGTTTGACTAATAAGAAATCTCAATGAGAGGAAGGCAGGGAGATTTATCACTCTGTGCCTGTAGAGAGTGGGGGTTCGAACAATTTGTAGCACGGAGAACAGACTCTTGATTCAGACTGCAACCATCGAAGTACAGCGGCATTCAGTTGTGCCATTCGCTACATGTTCTCAAATAGGCATAACTATCTCTGTCATGTTTTTTTTTTTCATGAAATAGTCAGTAGTAATCCACAACAAAATTACATGCTTATTATGCATAAAGTATTAGAATGATAAACTATAGAAATAAAATATTAAATTAATAATTTCTTACTTTCTTTGATATTTAGAGAGATGCAGATATGCAATGATGATTGCTGTGCATAGACTGTAAAAAGAGTTCTGCACTTCGCACCCCGTGTGTTGTTTTTTTGGAGCCAGAAGTGGCCATAATTAGAGATTGGAGCTGTGGTTATGTTATAAAAAAGCTTTAAAGACCAAAACTGTTTTTTCTAAGGGCTGTAAACATGCTTATTTCTGCTGTAAAGTTGGGCATTTTAACATGGGGTTCTATGGGGACTGCCTCTGTTTTAGAGTCAGCCTCAAGTGGCCATTAGATGAACTTCAGTTTTTGGCACTTAACGCATTGGCTTTGAATTTCAGCCTCTGAGGTAGCAGCTTGTTGCTGTGCTGTGTGATGTATGTTGATGTTGTCCAGCGTCAAGTCTGTATTTGATCACGATTCAATAAACGAACGATAGCCCCAACGAGGGCCCACTGGCACAGCGTATATTTTTCCTTGTGTGTGTGAGTCCAAATTGTGTAATTAACATTCAGGGAAAAGTTACACCATGCACAGACCAACTCTTTTAATGAATATTCTTATGTTTTCTCAACTTGTGATTCTAGATGTATCACTTTAATGCTCAGATCACAGAAAAATGCAGTGTGAAAAAAAACAGAATTCACACTCATTCAAATGGCAGTATTTAAGTTTTGTCATCAGGGCACTCTTAAAAGCTGCTGAGCCTTTACTGAGGAATAAGAACCATAATGCTCAGGATGATGTCGTAAGAAAGACAAATTTAAAGCTAGAAAAGCACTGAAAGAGCACAGTCCTTCGCCAAGGTCAAATGCCCTTTCTCACAATGTTATTGAAAGTGAAAAATAATTTGCATATCTGCACCATGATGTGTATCCATTATATATGTAATGGGTTCTTTGCTGGCCCATGCAACTCCATTGAACCAAGTTCGATGAAAATGTGATTTTTCAGTAACCCTGCTGACAAACAGAAAAACAAACAGAACAGAACATAACAGAAATTAAATGGTTAACATTTTGTGCTTTTTCATGTTGTAATGCGACTGAGATCCTGGTTATTTGTGGCTGTGAAGAGTCACAGCCTGCAGGGACAGCTACTGTGCCCCACCAAGTGACATCCAACTGGGACATGATGTCTCTCAAACAGCCGCCTCAAGCAGCTTTCCAGAAAAATACAGGAGTCATCAGTTCAGCCAGGACACTGACAGTGACAAGTATTTTCTAGCTGCCAACAAAAATCACCTGAGTGTTGCTGCTGTGACATTTTTTCTGTTTGGTAAACATGTCATCGTCTTTTGATGATGCTGTTATCTGGACCTGCATCACATGTGTAACATCTTTACACAGTCCGGTTTCATAAACGTCTCTTCCAAAAAAATGTGAAGTGTTAAAAATGGAGCTGACACAGACGTTATTTTAAGGTTTTGCTCTATATCAGCCAGTAAAGAGCTACACTTAGCCTTGAGATGCTTTGTGAAAATGGCCCCTGAAGTGTAACATAAATCATTTATCGTCATTTGCCAAAAAATTGGCACAATGTCTCAAATGCCTCTTGCCTGATTTGTATCCAAGATGTTCCTTTAGCGTAAAGTCAGTAATTTGTCATGGTTCCCGCAGTCATTACTCATGTAATCTCTAACACAGATGTCAATTTAGTTATTGATAATGTTCACAGGTACGAGCACGAAGAATTATCTGCCTGATATGTCCAGGAGAAAATGATCTAAGTAAATTCTGACCTGCATATGTTGAGAGTAAAGTCAATAAATCATTCACGGGCTATTAAAACGCAACATCATGCATGTCATGGTCACAGGTTCATCTTTTACAGTAAGATATGAAAGTTATATGACTGCAGCTCTTTGGTTTACACACTGAACCCACCAACTTAGTCATTAAATAGTTTCTTCCTCCCCTGCAGCTCTGCCAGGAAAAAAAAAAAATAAAACTAAAACTTATGTCTGTGAAACAACTTAACTTCACTTGATGTAAATACAAACTGAGAGTCAGTTCCATATATCGGCAAACTAATATAAGACAGACAAAGTGTAAGTTCGTTGAGTTCAAATCAATTTCCCCTCTGTATGCACCACGGCTGCAAATCAGAAAATAAGAGACTATTGTCTATAGCACCCATGTCCCAATTCCAGCAGGACAATAAACAATCAGGTCACAAACATGCACGCACACACAAACACACTAATCCCCACTTTTCTTCAATACACATTGGATTTTTCGGGGTCTTTGGAGCGTGTGTCTTATTTCAGCAGAATAAAAACTATCCAGATCTAGAAAAAAAAAAAAAGATAAGAGCGAGACGGAGTGAAGAGTGGAGGGCAACAGACCCTGAACAGGACAGGTAAAAATATGCAAATCAATGAGGAGAACAATGAGATCGGTGGAGTGAAAAGAGATGAAATTGTTGGTTGAGGTAAGCCACTTTCTTTCCTACATGTGGGAGGTTTTATTTTCTCCAGACGGTGTGCTGGTAGAATCCTTATACAGAAATTCAGCATAGAGTTTGAGCTATCTGCAGAGCTCATTTTAAAAATTAGCACTCAGAGGTAGTGTTAGTGGGTGCCACATCAAATAAATACAAGATTTGATAGCACAAAGCAGCATAATTAGTCAATAAAGTTCTACATTTGAAATATAAAAAAATCTGAAACGATTGAAATGGTTACTGACATTAATCCATGCTGCTGGTTCTATAAAAGGCTATGACAGCCCGGTGGCCGTGGGATTGTTAAATTAACGACTATGATATCTTAAAAGCTTTACGAAGGAATATAGGAGTTATACAGATGGGAACATATAGTGCAAAAGGAAAGGGCTGTCTGACGGCAAGCTAAAGTAGTAACAATATTCCAAAAACAGCATCCAATTAGACTGCAGGGTTTTTTTCATATATTTGTGGGAGCCTGCCATGATAACATCCACCATCACGTTTGGATTTTCTTTTTTGGGGTTGGACTGTCAGTTACAAGCACTGTTGGAATACATATACTGATATATAAACTGTTTGGTTACACATTGCACCACACTCTCGGAGGTCAGATCAGCTCTGACAGGATCAGCTGATCTGTAATCCATTTCGTGACTCAGCTACCACGACACATAGATTCTAATTCTATAGGAACGCTGGACTGATATTGTTTTTTTTTTTAGTAAGGCCTTTCTGAAGTGGCTAAAACACGTTCTGTTGAAAACCCTCATCCACATTAATGCTGGCCGAGCTTCTGGGGTGCTAATCCCATCTGTTTCTGCGAACAGAGAGCATGCTGAACGCAATCTACTGTATGTAATGCACTGACGGTAGATAAGTACCTTATACAACCCCACTTTATTAATTCTGAACTATCCCTTAACAAACCCTTAACAAATGAGCATGTTATGTTTTAAAAGAAAGATTCCCTGTAACATCATCTAGCAAATACAGTATGCCATACTTATAGAAGGACTGCATTTAGCAGGATTTAGATTTGTGATATTCATGCTCCTAAAATTAATTTGGAGAACTTTCTTGCCAGAAGTGCAACTGATTTCTTTTTAAATTATTTTTTTAAAATATTTTTTAAATATCAAATTAACATTGCTTTATCTTAGAATTACAATTTAGTAAACACTCTCTGGCATGTGCCTTTTTTCTTTGTACACTATTGAACAATAGACAGCTGGAACAGATACTATTAAAGCCCCCTTATAATAACAGCACACACACACACACACACACACACACACACACACACACACACACACACACACACACACACACACACACACACACACACACACACAAACAGCACACACAGCACACACAGCACACAGGTCACTTCCACCAAGATTAATTTTGAACAAAATCCATTACCAGAACGTATTTGGTCAAATGAGCTTTTAAAATTAATTCCAACTCCCTCAGTCAAAGTAAAAAATCCATGCACAATCAGAGCTGAGGAGAGGCTGAAGTCCTCTGCGTCAGCTCCCAAAACAAATCACAGTGTGGAGAAAAATAATGGACTCAACTACTTTACAGCTCCAATTTCCTGATTATAAAACACAAGTATCTGTCAGGCATCTCATTTATTAAACATGTGGTTTAAATGCTGCTTAGTCTTTGAAAGCCATTTCTGTGATTTTTTTTTTGTTTTAAATTTGACTGAAGCTCATAGTAGAGGATTTGGTGTTTCACCCTGACTTTTGGTGCATCACACAAAAATATTTAATAACAAGTGATAAACGTGATAAAACAAAACTAACTGTATCAGAATATATTCATACATCTGTGTGATGAAACAAAATGTCTCATCAAGGTTAGGTAAATGAATTTACATATAGATCAACAAGTGTTTTTTTTTAAATATATTGATATGTTCTGGGATAAATTCATCATAAAGTGATGCAGAAAAGGCACAAATTTCTGAATAAAAAAATAACCAAAAATGCGAGAAAAAATGGTGCTTGATGCTCAAAATGTCCTGGGGAAGGACTCCAAACCCCCCCTCTTAATATGGCTCCCCCAAAATGTTGAAACAAAACTAACGCCCTTGCAGTATTTCATCTTAGTTGTCAGATTTTATGAAACTGACACCACAACGCAGTGAATAAATACATATTTCAAGATTTTTGCCTTTGTTATGGGTATGTTTTTCTTCTTCAGTTTCCACCATAAATTGATGCAGAAAAGGCAGAAATTGGAGGATAAAAATTCACCAGAATGCAGGAAATGAAGTGTTTGATGAAACTGACACCACAATTATACATAATTCTTGATTTCTGCCTGTTTTGGGATGTATTTTCTTCTTCAGTTCGACATCTTGATGTATCATAGATGAATGTCTTACAATATATGTAAGTATGGCAGAATCGGTGTATCGTGATACCATCGTTATCCTAGGCAACGTATCGCGATAGTTACTCTGTAATTCCCTCCCCTACTGACCAGCACTATCAGTTTTCTTCTTGGTGAAAGTAAAAGGCAAGTGTCGGATATACTGGCTGTAAAAATCTGAATGATGATGCTTAATCAAAGCGGTGGCTTAATGCAAAGCCTGAGTCAACCAGCTGTCAGACTGCTGTCCTGCATATGAAGTAAAGAACACATCTTGTGCTGTATGTTCATTGACTGCTTCCATTCACAGCCTCTCTGATGCTGCAGGGAGATTGTGACTGTTAAATGGCCACTGATCAGAAACATTCCTTACAAGTGCTCTTTGAACATACCAGTTATCTCTGTTTTTGGAAGTATTCTTCTTCTTGTGATCTAAATTAACTTTATCTTCCGAGCCAGTGTTCTCATTCCACCCAAAGGTGTCTTGGAAACGAAGATTAGCAGCACTCTTTTATATGTCAGTCATGCAAAAATGACATCCCACTGGGAGAAAAACATTATCTGCATATGAAATGATTATCTAACTGTGGTGTCCTGTGGTTGCTCTGTCGGCACTCTGCCTTTGGTCATAGGCACACCACGGCACACCAGTGCCAAAATCAGATGGTCTAACTCTCCCTCTCATTGCTTAATTACATCCCAGAGGGACTTTGCTGTGCACTTGAATCGTCAAGTGAAGAAACACACTGTACGATGAGCTGACAGGAGATTTTAGAAAGAAAGAATAAAAAGGAAGCCTTACTGATGGTGAAAACCATGCTTCTATGATCCTCCTGAAAATGCTGTCACTGTACACAGTCACCACACTGTAGTTACAGTACGGCAGGACAAATGTTTTGTACCAAATGCGTGAACCCCTTAGGCATGATTTTACTCCAGAACGTGACTGCGAAGTTCACGCACAGAGTTCTCCTTCAGCGTGATGGAGTGATGTGTGCACAGTAAATTGTCAGCTCAGTGGAGCAGTGAGGTGAGGTGTGGTTGAAGGAAGAGGTTATTTGTCAAAGGTGGTGCGATGATAAACTTCACGATTTCTCTCTGCCTCCGTACAGGTACGTACATAAGTTGATCGCTCTCTCTGTTCTTGCACAGCACTTATTTTCTCTCTGCATCTCTGCCTTCCTTCTCTCGTTCTCATTATCTTATGAGCCAAGTCAAAAGTTAGACATTTCCCATGTCAGTGTTTCCAGGCTTTTGTTTCATTTTGTTTGGTCTCGACTCAGATTTCAGTGTAAACTCAGAAAAAGCAGTACTCTTATCTGAAAAGATCATTTGCAGCACAATGTGTGTTTGATGTGCAGTCTTTGGAGTATAGAGCCATGGGGAACTTCTAAAAAAGGAGAAAAGTTTTGGAAAGTTTTGCTTTGATTTTTTTTGCTGTTTTTAAGATAGCACTGTTTTCAGCTGTTTCTTTTGGTGTGTGTCATAATAGATCCTGAATAACTCGTAGGCGTAGGCCAGAGAGAAAATATGACAAGCAGCAACAAATGTATAAATGTAGAGTAAATAAGTAATGAAGTGAAGTCGAGAAGAAAATAAGCATATCGCCACTAATATCACCACTACTGAACACAAAAGTTCTAATGGCACGTCTAAAATGTTAATTTGCTAAAAAAAAATGGTGAAAACAAACCAATGGGACTATAAAGAAAGGGAGGCCAATCGAAGCTCAGGTCAGGGTTTGTGTTAAATTCCATCATTGTTGATAGAAAATTGAACAAGTAGAGAAGAAAAGAGTGTACAAAAAGAACAAGAGGTGACAGGAGAAGTCAGTTAAAAGTTTCAGAATTGTCAATGGTGTTTGGACGAGGGGGACAAAGAACAACAAGGACTGAAAAAGAGGCAAAGCAAGAGGCAAAGGCAGAACAAAAGACAAAAGAAGAGACAGAGGGGGCAGGACTGAGAGATTTTGAGGGGGAACGAGAGACGAGAACAGAGAATAGATCCCGGAAAAAAGTAAAAGGCTCATCGACATAGTGAAAGAGGTCAGTAGAAGAGTTAAGACTCGTGGTTCTTGAAGCGTGAAAACTCATTCCACCTCTGGACTCCTAGCAAGGTGAGGGGAGTGAGGAAGGCCTCTATCCCCAGCCACAGGCCGCCTTTGTGGGGCATGTAGGTGCAGAGTGCCCCTCTATGCTCAATGACCCACACCAGAGAAAGAAAAAACAGAGGAAAGAGAAACAGAGGGCTGCAGAGATATTTTGAAGGTGGGATAGTTTCATCTAGAAATGCTTTCTAATACACTGCAAAGAAAAGATCAAGGATACTATGCCTCTGCTATTTTACGTCAGGTGTTTTCAGCCAGTGCCAAATTACACAGAGGGCAGGCTGTACTGTATGATTTAGGAGGTAAAACATTGGGTGAGAAGTTCACAGTTTTGTACCACAGATAGACTCTAGCACTGAGACAAAAATGTCTGTGTGATGTCATTTCTAACAGCATGAATTCTTATGAACCAAAAACCCAGAGTGACTGAAAGCTAAAAAAAAAGAATGGTAAAAAAAATACTTTCCCTGCAACTGGCACAAAGCACACTAATTCACAAAAACTGACATACTGTCAAGCAATCAATGTGCTCAATAACAAAGTTGTTCTAATAAAAGGTAAGGTAAAAGTACAGTTAGCAGATGGAGTCTGGTGGTCACTCTTTGCAGTCAGGAAGGACTTTAACTGAAATGAACTGCCATAGATTCTGTCTGACCTTTCTGAGATGATTCTTCTTCTTCAGAAAAACACTCAGACTCTTCTCTGTCATGAGGCCTAATGCACTATACCAGCAAGACATAACATTACGCTTCAACTGCTGGCTGCATCAGATATGACAAGAAGTTACTATGGCAACCATGTCTCCTAAAAACATACTGCATTACCAAACAGATAACAATGAAACGTTAATATTAAACATCATCACCAAAGGAAAAATGCTCTGTCAGCGCATTTCATTTGTTTCCCCAAATGTGGTGTTTTGTGCTCACGTCACAGTGCTTTGCTGCACCAGCCAGACAACAACATGATCGACAGAAGTCGCATTTCAGCCCTTAATGTGAGTGTATTTATTAAATGCCACACTCTATGCCCTGTGTCCTAGCAAAATTGATGTAATAACGTGTACATAGGACACGAACTCAAACCTCTGACGTCAAAGAAGTCCTATACTTTATTGTATTGTACATTTCAACCTCCTGAGTTCAGTGTACTATTTAAACTTCATCCTTTATAAATTGGAGAAAAAAACAGCAAATGTACAAGTAATCCAGGCAGTATATTTGTAAAACACAGAAAAGTTATTTCACAGGGGAAACTTTTTTTTTAGTAACTCCCAGTCCCCTCCACGTACTGATAATTAAGTTAGCTCATATATCACATCACTTTAGAGACATTGATATGACACATATGCACAAACATGCACATGTAACTTTTTTGTGGTTTGCACGAACATACAATGCCAACATTTTCTTCTGGAAGTTTGGAATTGTTGCCTCTAAATCTTGTCTTCCATTTTTTTTTCCATGATTAATTATAAAAGATGCTGGCAGACTTACTATGCTATTACCTTTTTTTCAAGCAGAATAAACTTGTGAAGTCTCTCCCTAACAATCAGCTTCTTCAGAAATCTGCATCCATGTTTTAAATGAACAAAAAAGGGAGCACATAATTTTAGTCCTGGCTAAACTGCTCTATGTCACTGGGAATCTCAAATATTTTTGAACTCTTATCGGATTCTGGCCTTCATAGGCGAATCTCTGGTAGCCTCCAGCCCTTCAAAAGGCCTCAGGCCCAGGGTCTTCTGTTGCTGCTGATCTGCTGCTCATGTACAACCACATCAGGGAGAAGGTGTGATGCAATGGTCAAAAGTCTGGAGCGTGCTCTCTTACGATATTCAGAAAGAATGGACTGTGGATAGTTTGTATCACTGCTGAAAACAGCCATCATATTTCACTTGTGTATACTAGCACTGCAGTATCTTCTATTATTGTACTATATCTTTGTACTTTTCTTGTATTGTTTGTCTCATTTTTCTGTCTTCTTAACTTAGTGCACTTTGACCACCCGAGCTACATTTTCTGTATGAAAGGTACCTTCCAACTGAACCATATTATTATTAATATAAACAGCATATGGGGAGTTCAATATGACCTGGAAAAGGGGCAGGAAAACAAAGGATTGAACTAGTGGGGAAACTCCCTGAGAGCTGTGAGACCCTTCAATACCTTCTTTGTCATCTGGGCGAATTGCAAAACCTGAATTGATTAAGTGAAAGTACCGTGTGTATCTAACAAGGAGATGAGCTCTGAACCTCTGCTGAAAATTTCAACTGGCACTCGAGTCAACTGCAGATGAGCTAAAACACAGACGTTTCTCTCTCTCTAAAACTTTTGTCAATTTACTTGAGGAAAAATTTGAATGCAGCACTTTGACCTTTAACACAATATTTCTGCACTGTACTATTGCTACTTTTACTGAAGTAAAAGATCTCAGAGTGTGTTGTGGTGGTGCTTCTTCTCTCCACTTCCCCCCAGTAGCTCCTGTTCCTGAATTCCTGTGCTGTAAAATTGGTGTTTACATGGCCGCTGCAACTGACAATACAAAACCCTTTTAAAGAGAAAGAGACGGCATGAGAAGGTGGGGTGGGGGTGGGGGGGATGGGGTGGACAAGAGTGAAGACCCAGAGAAAGAAACAAAAAGTGACATGTGTGAAGGTATTAAGGCAAAGTGAAAGGGAAAGGAAGAGAAAGCATGAAATGAAAACATGAGATGCAGCAAAGACAGAAAGGACAGAGTGTGAGAGAGGAATGGTAGCAAGTCACAGTGTTTCGACAACAACAGGTCAGCCCAGACTGACAGTTAGCACTCGGAGACCTTTTTAACGGCAGCATTAGCATCGCAGTAATCCTCTTAGACACAAGCAGCCATGGGAAGGGATTTCACTATATGTAATTAAAGGAGTCATTTAAGCTAAAGTAGTATATGTTTGATTAAAAGAAGAAAGTGGGGGCACATTTCAAAGTATTTACCCTGGTCAATTTCTGGTGCTATTAGACATTTTTTCCACACTGGAGTCAAAACTTTAGAGTTTAGTGTGAGATTTTGTTAACTGTGACCTCCTTGGAAATACTCTGAAATTTACAAATTATGTTAAGTAAGTAAAGTGACTTCACATGGACAACAACAGAAGACATATCCACGGTTTCGACCCGGAACACACGGCCCAGAATAAAAATAAATTAAGTTACTGCAATTTACCAAAAAAGGGAGACAAAAAGTATGCTCTGCCATTAACATAGCAGAAGCATATCTTTCTGTGACTTATATTATTCCTATGCAAGAGCTAAAAATACTAAAACTCAGACACACTAATAATATAATAATTAATTTCTTGATTAAAATATTATCTATATTTTAATCTGGGCTGATTGGATTTTAGTTGCAGCATGATTAGCATGCCTGCAGCACAGAGTCCTGTCATTGGCTGGGACCCAAAAACATAATAAACAAGGTCAGCTTTCTGGTGTCAACTTTGTACAAACTGAGTCAAATTTTAATGCTGTTTGTAGCCTATAATGACTAATGCATGAGAAAAATAGCATAGAGGTCACTTTCCGAGGCAATCACACTTTGTCCTTTTGGAAATGAAATTCAATACATTGTCTCCTCTACGGCTAAGTGTGAGTGAATCCCTCCAAAGACAGCTGGACCAATAACAGCTGAACCTCCACGCTATGTCTTCCTCGCATTCTAAAGACCACAGGTTTATTCATACCAGCACACAGGCTTCATGGGTAATACGGTTCTCAACACAATCTGAAAACAGCTACCTCCCAAAGCTAAAGCCTAACTGATTTTCAACATTTACATCTGAAAGTATATGTTTCTCCACTTCATCAGTGACCACATTAACATGCACAAAATATTCTGTTTTTATACGCAGCCCTGCATACTCTGATTAATGTGCCCTAACATGCCCTTTTTTCACATTCAAAATATGAAAAAGGGTAACGATGGGATCTGCTGGTGCCATTTTGTTTTTTTTTGTGTCAATATTGAATTTTTAATATAGTTTTTGATCAGTGGCAACTTGTTTGAACATACAAACACAGTCGCCCTCTTTTATTCATTTCACCACCACCTTGAAAAGTTCGGCATTATGATATTTATCCCCAAACCTGTTGATATCCAAGTCTTTATGATGTTTAAAAGAAGGCATGTTTCTGCCTTTCAAGCAGAAATGTGGGCTTTTATTTTGGGCATGCAATAGCCTGTGCATCACAAACTGCAGTAAAAACTCCAGCTGAGACACATATTCCAAATTATGCTCCTAAATCCCGAATAAGACTGGCTGATCCCACATTTTTTTATCGGAAAATTTTACATTCTGAATAGGGTCTGATTTGGAAAATCCAAAGGGAATATGCTGTTTGCATGAACTGTGTCAAATTCAGAATACTGACAATGTCTTTTTTGTCTTCAGGAGAACACTATCCATATTTGATGAAACACAAGGCTCAAATACGATATAAATAATACAATACAGTACAATAAAAGCAGAAAATCAACATTATTTCTTTGTATAGCAGCTAGTTGTGTCTGCCTGTCATTTGCCATTGTCACCGTGAAGAGGTGATGGACAAAGAACGTGAATGAATGAGGTCACGTCTAGCTACCAGTGGAGTAGTCCTACAGAAAAAAGGTAGTTGTACAATTAATGTAAAGTATCAGCTGAGTTAAGAGGATATATCCACTGCATGCTCCTGTCAGATAGAGACAGGCTAAAATGCAGTTTGATTCCAATAACAATAAGGGGAATTAAAACTTCGGAAAATAATGTTTTAACTGACTTTTGGTCTTTGATCTTAAAAAAAACTGTGATAATTACTAGGAAATTATCTCTGTCATAGAAAATATGCTATTAGACTTGGAGTCCAATATCCTTAATTTTAAAAATGATCCTTAATTGGTTGACTTGAGTCTTATCAGCTACTTCATGCTGTGGTAATGTGGCTAACACTTGTGCCAATAAAACTCATTTGGATGAGAATGGAGAAGCAAAGAGAGGGGTGGGACTTCCTAATGATAGTGATGGTAACAAAGACAAGAGATTAATGAAGCAAAGAAAGTGGAGAGATGAGGCATGCGATAGAAAAACGTATCAAAATCTGTTCTTTTCCGTCCTCTTTTTAAATTGATTTGGACAAAAATACAGGAGAACATTCCTCCTCTTCCCTCCAACGTATGTCTATTTTTTCCCATCACCTCCATCCTACTCCCGCCGTCCTCTTCATCTGACCCCCTCTCTTACTCTCCTATCCTCTCTTCCACTCAGTTATTTAGTATAGGCAGCTGCAGCCTTTTCAGAGCCTCTCATCAGTCCTCCACATTTCTCTCTCCTTATTGTAGCACCAGTGCACTGACCCCTCATGCACCCTCCCTTCCCTCTCTGTCTCCCTCGCCCTCATTCTCTCATTCATTTTCTCCTGCCAAGTCAGCTCTCGGTGCCCTGTCTCTCTCTCTCTCTCCCTCTATCCGTCCTTTTTTCTCTCCAGCTCTGGCCAAGTCGTTAATATGGAAGACTGTGTTCCTCTAAGCCACTGGGTCTTCCTTTGCTTTTTCTATTTTACTCTTTCATCTGTGTTCTCTCCTTTTTTATCCTCACAGTCACCAGTTTTTTGATGCCCCACTCTTTGTTTTCATATTTCTATCACATTCCCCTCTTTGCTCTCCCAAAACTCTCAAAATCAAATTTGCTTTATTTGGGTTGAGTATCAGATGTACTACAATACTATTGAATCTCAATATCAACCAGACTACAAGTGCCAAGTGCTTTAATGATATGTTCACTATATAAAAAAAGTCTGGATGGAGTGAACATATTGACAATTTTGCCATTACAAAATGCTAAAATTAAAGGGGAGTTTCCTCATGGGACTCTGACCTCACCAGAAAAACCACTACATCTGTGTTGTCTTACAGCTATGGTTGCATTTTCTGACAAGCAGCCTTTTGCAGTCATGAGAACTCTGACAGTTCTCTACAGAAAAGTGAAAGTGATGGTCATTTTGGTAACACAACAGACAATAATAATTACTAACATAGAACTTATGACATTGTATTGCCAAAATGTATTTTGAGGATGCTGAGGTGGATGGTTGGGTATACAAATCTCTTGATTTTGACACCAGAGCCAGCAGTCAATGTCTTCTATTTATTTTTCGGCAGATCTTGACCTTTAGTAAATAGTTTCAGTTGCCTAAACTTAACCACGCCATAACCACAGAGGTGGAGGATCAGGAATCACTGTTAAAAATGCCTTTGTGGGGGCGTCAGTGGCTCAGTAGACAGAGCAGGCGCCCCATGTACGGAGGTTGAGTCCTTGCCGCAGCGGTGGCAGGTTCGACTCCAGCCTCGGCCTTTTGCTGCATGTTGTCCTCTCTCTCTCCCCCTTTCACAATTACTCTCTGTCCTATCCAATAAAGGCCAAAAAAGCCCCAAAAATATCTTAAAAAAATGCATTTGTAATGTCATGACAGTCATATTTGGAAAGCCATTGAGAATATTTCCATTGAGGTTTGGCAACTAGGCTTGCTGTGGTAGTCACTGTCATGGCGTTGGAGAGTGTCTGTCACACTAGTTTTTGTGCTGTGTCCTGCACTGTTGGCCTTCAGCGGCGTCTGAGACATCAAAGCCCGTTGGTGAATGAAATCACTCTGACTGGCAGTTCAGCTCAGTGCACGAGAGGTGACACGAAAGAAAGGAGAGCAAGAAAACTAAAGTCAAGAGAGCATGATGGCATATTCGCTAGAACATTTTAAATATGCTTTGTTCTTTCAGTCATCGGGTTGAGCTGTTGATGTCCTAACTGGTATCTAGCATCTCTGATCCGTCTTGTAAGTCTGTTGCTTTTCCTTTTTGAATAATGAATACGGACTACTGTTGCCTGCTAGTATGGAAAATTATGGCACCAAAAGTATGTGATGTTTGGCTGTTGGCTGTAGTCTTCGCGGTGTGTTCAAGTGCAACTTTTTGGCTTAGACAAAGGCAATATGAGGTGGTACAAAATTAAGTCTTGGTTGCCACTCTTTACAGGCGGCTTGGAGTGTTTGGGCCTTCACATGCTGTGCAGGCACACATGATTACATAACTTCAATATGCTACAGTTTCTGCTCCATACAGCAAAAGCAGCAGAATCACAGGACAAAGTAGCCAAGAGAAGGAATTCCCTAATGACGTTAAAGACTATGGAGAGATAACCGACTAACAAGCAAGGATTTGGTGTCAAAGCGAAAAGCAAAAGCAGCTATTAGGCAAAATTTCTGATATAAAACCAATGGAGTCGGTTGCATCGCTAAAAAAGTTTGAGGTGTGCAGCCTGTCACCTGCAGCTCTTCATTTAACAGCTCACTGTGACTGCTTCTTCTTGTTCAATTGCGTCTTGGAATATTTCAAACTGATCCGCTTTTTTTTGTGGTCACATTTTTGATTAATAATAGCAGTAATGCTAATCTTACGGAAAAACATAGCATTTCTTGCGATTAGTTCATACTAAACGTCAACTCATTTCACTGTTTTGACAGTTCAGTGCTTTCAGTGTGAAGCTGCAGCAGTAGGAAATGTCCAGTTTGCTTTTGCTAATTTAATATAGCGATCTACATCACAGAATGACTTTTCTTTTTTGTCCCGTATCATCTGTAACACCATTGTTGTCATGAGTAACCTAAATATTAATTTCATCACTGTCGCATCCCTATTGGCAACATGTTGGCAAATCACTGAAAGAATAAGAAGGCTGCATTTAAAACCATCACATTCAATTTTTGACTAACAGAACCATGTCCTTTGTACGATTACACTCAGTTCTGCTTTCAGTAATTGAGTCAAGGATTGTCTTTTCAAGAGTGACATATCTCAGAGCTTTTACTGTGTTGACTACAAGGTCTTGACTTGCTTGCCTCATCAATTTGAGCATTTAAGGAACGATTTAAAAAATAAATGTTCAGGTGAATCGTACACACTATTGACAACCGAGACAAACTTGTCTGTAATTGCTCTGCTTCCATTAGATGTGTGGTGGCAGGTTTGTTTTGACCTATTTTATTTGCAGCAGTGAGTGTGTTTCTTTCCAGACAGACGAGAACAGGCTTTCCATACAGACCCTGGGAACAGAGACTTGTCGGTCGATATTCAGGCTAACTGACAGGGTAGTGTTGAAATTGATTCTTCTGAGTTGCGTCAAGAACAAATATATTTAAAAGATGTGAAAATAACATAATTACACACTGGCAATTGTTCCATTTATTCTGGCTCAGATGTGACATTTTTAACTGGCACATGCAGTGTCAAAACGGTTAAGGTTACAGCTAAAGCCTGCTTCGTGCTCCACCAACGTGCACCGATTGTGGACATACGTAAGCTCTGTGCTTATTCAGCAGATGTGTGTAAATTGGCGTCCTTGGCTCCAGTCTGTGGTTATAACCCACTAATCCACCCAGCGGAAGCAAAGCCAACGTTATGCTAGAGTGAGGTATTTATATATGGGTGTGATGCTTTGAAACGATAAAGAAGGTGCATCTGGAAAATACATCTAGGGTGCAAGGGGGACATTTGAGGGACATTATCTCAATTTCTGTTTGATTGGTTAGAGGTACTATTTATTCAACATCCCTACCTTGAAACATGCTATAGCAGATGTTAGCATAATGGTACAAATTTAAGACACATTTTGTTATAAGAACACTAAAAACTTTCCTTCAACTGCCCTTTTCTTTGCAGTTTTGGCCTCCAAAATATGACTACACACTACACTGCTCAGAAATGATCATAAAGGAGCAAGGAGTGGATGTGACTGAGCAGCCGAGGACACTATCGACAGAAAGTGTGTCATTCACAGCGGCTGCTCCCTCAATTATGCGTTACTTTAAGCCTTAATATAACATAAACAGGTGACTTATATATAAAAAAATCACTCCCCATACAGTTGTCATGAGGGGTGATATTAGCGATAGAGACTGATATTTTTTGTACCATTCTATAAACATGTTTATTTCTGGTGTAAAGTTGGGCATTTTAGTATGAGGATCTATGTGGATTGACCCACTCACGGAGCCAGCCCCTAGTGGCCAATCAAAGAACTGCATTTTTTTGCACTCCTGCGTTGGCTTCATTTGTCAGCCAGGAAGTCGCCTCTTGTTCACAACCTTACCCGCATGTTTAAATCTGTGCCCTTTAATGGTCATATTCAAGCTATATTGATGTCCACCTAATTTAGGAAACACTACTATGGGTCATATTTAGAGGAAGGAAGATATGACCTTTGTGTTCACACAGGTTGAAGGACTTGTTGTATTATAAACTTCCACTTCATTCAAATATCATTCGGGATGTCAGTTCAACACCATGTGCATGTGACCAAGCAAAAACCCCAGGGCTTGGAAAATGACCCATGATTCACCACTAAGCCCTGCAAATCTCTGAGAGCAGTTCTAAGCCGAAAAACAATGAGAGCTTAGCACCAAGAGGGAGGACAAATCAAAACCAAAATGAAAAACTTAAACTGGTACGTAAAATAAGAAGTGGGTTAAACTCTGACAAAAGGGCTGTGTAGTATATCATTTCAAAAATATTCTTCCATCTGTGTCTTATTTCATAGCCAAGACGCTGCACTGGCTGTCACATACTAACACACACACACACACACACACACACACACACACACATACTACCGTGCACGCACAATTCCCTTCCACTCTATCTCCTTGTCTGTCTCTCTCTCCGTCTCTCTGTCTCCTTGTATGGAGTCTGCTACAACATTTTGATTTACTTAAGTGACTCCATTCTGCAATCAGCCTCAGACGTGAGCCGTGTGTGTTTGTCCCTTTTTGCATGTGTGTGTGTTTGAGGCTTAAATACCAGCCACCAGCCGGTAGCCTGAGGTTCATTAGTCTGATCAATGATTGACTCTCCTCTCGTTTTCTCTTCTCTAACAATTTTCTTTTAAATATCTTTTCTGCAGTTTGACCCCACTCTCTGCCTCTATCCTCTATCAAAACTCATTGATTCTTTCTCATGTCGAGAAGGATCTTTTTTTCTCTCTGTCTTTTTCTCCATCCATCGCCATCATTGATTAGGTCTAGTGTTGAGGAGAAATATGTATGTACCTCTCTCTCTCTCTCTCTCTCTCTCTCTCTCATTCCTCTCTTTCATTCAATGGTTCATTGATTAGTTCTGGTGTTGAGGAGAATTGCATACTTGGTCCCAAAGTAAAAAGCACTAAGTGTTATTCGTGTTTCTCTCCCCGCCTCAGTCTGACCTCCCTTTTGCTTTCAGTATAGACGCTGTCAATAAGCCTTGGCGTCATCCCCCTGTTTGCAAAGAAACTTGTCTGTTTTCTGTTGCTTTTTCCGCTTGGAGCTGATAGCCTTGGCGTCTCTGAGGCAACTAAAGACTGGACGGTGAAGGGTTTTTGGCGTCTTTTTGCTCTCAGGGAGGGTTGAGGGGTGGTGAGCTATTACACCGTCTTTGTTCACTTGTCTTGAAACAAATGGCTCTGCTGGGTTAAAACAATTTACAGAGCCAATACTGGCTTTTTATTGAAAAATAAATCTGGCACAATTAGTTTGATTGATAAGTGTATTTATTATATAATTTATTACATTAAATTTGTTTATCTATAGTGAATGTAAACCTGAACTATACCACATGTGGCATTTTGAGTAGATCAAGCATTTTCTTATAGTTTATGTCCTGTATTTGAATGGACAACTTTGGTTTCATTGCTAATTACTAAGCTTCTCCACATTGTTTATTTATTCTATTTATTTTTATTCAACCTTGTAAAGATGACTCTTTTAAAATTAATGCTGAATGCCTTTGAAACTTTGAGTTTTTGATACAAAACGTGGTTAAATGCATATCAGGTCACCTAAAAAGTACAGGTTATACTTGTAAATGCTAATAAATGATAGATGATAATAAGCCACAGTAAATCAGAATACAAGTCCTGCGGCAGCGTGTGACCTCAACCTTACTTGTATTGTTTTGAGGATCACAGAAAAAGGAGTCTATTGTCCAGCTATGATTTCACGGTTTGTACATAATGAGACAAATAACTATTTTCATTCTGAGAGACTGACTTACAATCGAGAAAATCTGCTTCAAGGAGCTTCAGTTATGATCTGTCACCATCAACAATAATTTTACAGGTTTGTTTATGATCCATCTTGGAATTTTCTGCCAAAATGAATACTTCTTTTGTCCCTCAGACCAACACAGTGTTGCTGTTGAATACAAAAAGAATGCAAGAGGAAGCTTTGGCCCGAGGCAGAAGTGTGAATTAAATAATACACTGTCTGTGTCCCACCCTGTGTTACACTTTGAGGGAGGGAAAAAAGAAATGGTTTGCTGTTCAGCCAGCTTTTGTAAACAAAGAAGAAGAAAGCGGTGCGAGTGTGTGAGTGCATGTGTATATGTGTGAATGACAGAGATAGCAATAAACACTCTGGCTCAGACTTCACTATTGTCAGGCAACATTTGGCTTCCCACGGCATGGAGACATGCAGTATATGGACAGATACAAGGCTGTTGAAAAATGTTCTCAAAGTCTGCTTATTTCAATGAGCAGCAAACACCTTCATCTGCATGTCGTTCTTTTACGCTCTAAAAGGGATGTGTGACTTTCAACACTGACTCTGATATGCAGCAAGAACCATGCTGTATTTTCTCTGTGTCTTTAGTGGTACATAAAAGAGTAGGGGAATCTATGAGCTCAGTTTTGTGATTATCATAAGTACTCACATCACAATTAACTTAAATATATATTTTGAATTAAATAATGCATAAATCAATAATATTTTCTAAAAGCACTAATTTAAAGCACACTATAAAGATACTAGATTGGTTTAACGATTTTTTTTAACTCCCAAAATGCAGCTACATCCAAATTTAAAGTAAATTAATTTATCTTTTAGGGATATTTTCAAGTGATATGATAATGATAATGATGCACACCTGCAGCTTTAATTTAAAAAACAAGGGCTTACCCAGTAACCAGAAATACAGCTAAAAGTTAAGAGCAAAAACACAAAAAATGTTTCTTGACTTCTTGATTAATGACTTGGCATGTGTAAGTACTGTAAATTCAGGTTGGCATTTAAATAATGGCTCAGTCTGCTCACAAGATAAATTTGGCATTATTTGCATTTCTAAAAAACAATGTCATGAGTACGATTGATGATACGTAGTTACCAACAGGCTGTTCTCAGTTTCTCTATTTAACATGAACACTGTTTTTATCCACTTAATATATTCAGTCACTTCTGCTTTGCCATTTTTTGTCGATTGACGTTAATTTACCATCCTTGAACCTTTCTTGTTTCCCCGTGTCTTACATTAAAAGCATACCAGGAAAGGGATTAATTTATGTCCTTTGAGCTGCTGGGAGGCTTTTAATGTAAAACACCTGTGGTTTGTTTTCTTTCTGTAGTTGAGGTAAATAAAGGCCATTATTTGAGCCACTATTGCCAATAGCTAAAGTAAAGCAATGGTGTATTTTCTACTGTTGACATATAAGCTTTATGGTAATTACATAAACTAGCAACCAGGGACGTGCACAAATACAGTACTGGCTGAAGTGGCTCGAGCTGATTTTATGCTATTACACCTAATACAAATGCTGTTGTTAAGACAATAACATCAGGTGAATGAGCATCCAAACTGCATGGCTTACTGATTCTATTGCAAACTGCTGATTGTGGAGAAGCTTGTGATCATACCTGCCCACTGTTGCCTGTTTTCGGGATTTCTAATGCAGTTCTTTTACCCTTGTGATGTGTCCTCTTTAAAGAGCGCCTTAAAAAGTTAACGCCAGGGTGCTCAAGGGGCACAGGAGGGGGGAGGGTGGGGAAAAAAGTTGCAATGCATGCAAATTGTGGAGGCAAAACCCTCAAACTATGTGCACTTGCATTTTTGTTTGCTTGGACCACCAAGTAAAAAATGTTCATATGGTTGGCTGAGGCGCATGCATACCTCTATAAATACCAAAAAAAACACCCTCTCCCTGATATCACTTTAATAAGCCTATGAAAACACACTCATAACCGTTGGAAGACTGTGTAAAAGTAGCAGGAATTGCATTGCATCTGCAGTTTCTAGTTTTGATATACTGCACAGTGGGTACTTTCATTAATTATTTAAGTCTTCTGACACGCTACCAGTCTCTAATGATAATTGACCTTCTGTAGTATTTACAGTGATGCAAATTTTGTACACATGTATACCCCCATATGACTATGGCAGGCTTTTAAAATATGTAATTAAAAAACAAATAATCAACAGATGCTTTTACATGGAGCCCTAATTGTTTGCACACATCATGAACTCACTGAGGGGAGTTTCAGCCTCTCCTGAAATTCAACACCATCTGCCCTTAAAAGAATATTTGGGATGCACTGCTGGCTGGTGTTGATATTGCCTTAGATAACAATTACTCAAAGCCACATAATTTATCGAGAAAATCCTTGTGAGTGCTACCCTACGGTGAAAGAAATTCTTATTTTCTACTGTTTTCCTTCTAAAGTGGTGATATCTCAATTATGATATTATGATATCTTAAGTGAAAGCTAGGTATGTGATTTGATATTTACCTGGAAGCACGTTGGCAGATTTATCAATTACATAATGTTCATATTGAACGGTGCACATTACAGTGACAATGGCCTCTTCAAAGAGGTGACAGAGACAGAGGGAGAAAGATCTGAAGGAGGCAGCAAAGGGAAGTGGAAACCTGGTTTCACAGCAGCAGTCAGCCAAGAGGTGACTCATTACCTGAAAGATTTGACATCCAGCTCTTATATACGTTATCTCTTTCAAAGTATGTTTGTCTCCATATCTGCAGTTCATTTTGAAGTAGCTATAAACATCGGGACAAGAGGTGAATTTTTAGCATATCAATTAAATTGGACATTGTTATTCTAAGTGGATCATCAAATGCGTCCTTGTGCGAACTTTAGTGTGCCAACATTAGAAGTAGACAGGGACATTACAGCATTAAAAAATGGAACTCAGAATATGAAAATCCCTGCTAACTACTTCATATAAAACTGTCATTCTGTTCCTACAGTAAATCCATCAAGTTCTGATTGCAATTATCAGTCACCAAACTTATCAAACAGAATTAAAGTACACTAAGTTGTTTGATTAAAAAATGCAACGATGCATTTCAAAACAAAATTATTGCTGCCGCTACTATGACAATACTGATAAGCCTGCGATACTGTTTTCTAGTGGTTTAAAATAGGTTGTCTATTTGCCAACCATTGCACCAGTCAGCAAGGGAAAACAAATGATGTTGCCTTACACCAATCCCCTTTTTTTGAATAAGGATGAGAAAGGATCAAGGAGTAACCTCCTGGGCAGAAAAATGAAGCTAACGTGAAAGTGCCAAAAACTGCAGATCCACTTACGGCCACTTGGAGCTGGCTGAGCATGTTTACAGCAGTGTTTTGTTCTCTCTAGCTAATTTCAACATTTGTGACAGCTACACTGGGGTGAATATTTATATATAACTCACCTGTTTAATTAAATAAGGCTTAAAGTTACAGATCTTTACACAATAGCTGTTATCTCATGCAGACTATGGAGAGGACTGCACTGAACTCATGAAGAGTGGATTTTTAAAATGTTCTGATTTTTCGTGGAGCTCTGTGATTGACTTGATCTATTTTTTGAGGTGGGTTTTAGATGTGCTTCCTCACTTGTACAAACACCAACACTCCAGTTGGTTTGTGTGATTTTTAGGGTCAATCTGCACCTGCAATCAGTGTTGCCACGATTGTGCCTTCCACCATCAGCCACTGACTTGGTCTGAGCAGGCAGGCGGCACAAGTGAATCCTGGTCACTCTTGACATCAAAATTGCACTGCTGTTTGTTCCTGACTTACAATAGTTCCTTCTCTCTGTGATCAGTGCAGCCACGCTCACAGAAACTTCAACAAGATACACAAAAGGCACAACACTGTGCACTTGGTGCAGCATTGCCAAACGACAATATTTACAATGCATTGTCCTGGAAAATAGGGCCCATGAGGTCAACTATGTTTTTTTAAAACTTGATGCTCCAGGACAATTTTGTGCTTCTATCAACTATAAATGTTGCTTGTGCATCACTGTCACAAAAGTTTGAATGAATGGGCCTGGTGTCGAACATCTTTTTGGATTTTATGCTCTGTGGCTTCAAGCCTGATACCCACTTTCCATGCAGTACAGTGAAGAAGACTTTCAGGAACTGCATTTACTGACTGAAAAAAGTACTATTTCCTACCGCCTGTTATGCTTCATACAGCACTTGGTTGTCCCAGTAAACAGCCAATAAAAATAAGTGTTCTGACAGAGAAGAAAAAAGAGAAGGCTGGATTTTCTCTCCCGTTCTCACATTCTCTGTTTTTTCCCTCCCCTGCTCAGCTTCCATCCTCCTGTAAACAAGGAGTTCAAAAAAAACATTGGTCTCTGCATTCGTGTGTACGTCTTCATGTGCAAGAAAATATAAGCTAAAGGCCTCTCGTTTACTTTGCTTCAGTGCTTGACTTCCCACAAAATCACTGGGGCAGAGAAAAGAGAGCTAGAGGAAAGGATATAGAGCGATATGAGCGAATAAAGAAAAAAAAACGGCACGTCTAAAAAGTGCAGGAAGTGGCGAGAGTGATATTTTAGATGTTTGGCTGAACATTGGTTGGTTAGGTCAGGCCGGGAGTACTTTGGGAAAAGAGGACCACACGCATATCCACAAACACTCACACATGCACAACCTTTTAGCCATTTCAAGACCCTCTTTGAAAGCTGTTTCTGATTATGTTTAGATGGCAATGTATATATGAGGAGACGTCTGTCTGTCTCTCTATTTCCATCACTCCATGCAGCTGTCTTTCTTTTTCTCACTCTCCTGCCTTGGAAATCTCCTCCCTCTCCATTTCTCCCTTTCATGCTCCCTCTCCTGATGTAGTCTGACTCTAATTGTGGTTGTCTTAGTTCCTTTTTTCAAACCATCAAAGTCTGTTTCCTATCAAACTCCTGACTGTAAGAAGGCTGATCCAGGGTCATTGGCCAGCCAACGCGACTCTGCATCTGGTGCTTGTCAACCAGCACAGGCAAACAGTTCTCAGATCAGCACTCTGATTTGAACCAAACTCAGCCCCTGTGGTCCCAGCGGTTCAAACAGACAGACTAGGGTTTCATCCTTAACTTGCATCCTGTAACATTTGCCATATGGAGAGCTACTAGGAGCAGGCCTCATGGTGAAATAAGCTCTTATGGTTGGACTGTGATCAAAAATGGCAGCTGTCTAATCTTGGTGTGTCCACTGTTGAATAAAAATGCAAAATATGGTCTGCACACTGCACTAATTTAGAGTTGTCTGTTTAGGAAGTTAGGATCAAAACAAAGTAGCCTGATTTGACTAGTGTGATTGATCTGAACTAAATGAGATTGAATTTACTCCACTATCACCCCCAAAACATAGATCTAGCCCAAATTTTGAGTCATGCTTGTGATACTTTCAGCAGGATTTGTATCAGTCACACAGTGAAGCCTTTCTGCAATGTCTCTCTATATATAATATTCTGGAAAAACAAGTGTCTGTGCAAACCAACTCAGATCTATAACCACTGTCAAAACCATGCTGTTATCATATGAAGACCCACGAAAAGCAAATCACCCATCAGATGAAGACCAAACTCAAACTACACATCAAACTAACCGGTTTTTAGAAATGGTGGATGCTGTTGCTGCACTGGCTCATGTGTTACCAATCAATGTATACCTAAATCACTCAAGGTTCCTCTAGTGCTCGGAGGGTACATGCTCTGAGATAGGAGACAAAAAGACCCCCAAGCAGTGTTTTACGAACTACAATCATTCCTGGTTCTTGTGGTGTGGACACAATAAAATGAGTGCTTCTTAGAAGGAGGCATATAAAAAAAAAATTGCGGTCTGAAAATGCTTAATGTCAGGTAGACTGGGACAACAACGGACACAACCAACAAGGGTGGCTTTAATAGACCCCTGATTATGGCTCCTGCAGCCAAAAAACTATTTTCATGGTGGTTTAACTTCCTGAATATTCTGCTTTCAAAATGCCTTGCAGTTTTTTTAGACACACTTTCTGTACAAACTGATTCCGATAATCTAACAGTCCTGGTTACATTTACCGTTTTTAATTCACAGATTGCTGACCTTCCCTTGGACTTCCAAACTTAATTGGTCTCTTTTGTGTTAATATCTGTCAGTTGCTCTCCAAGAGTAGATAACATGTTGGGGTTTTGATTGATAAGACACAGAAGCCGACATGAAAGAAAGGAAAGGCTGGAAAGCAAACAAGCAATAAATGGCGGGGAGAAACCGTGACAGAGATGGAGAAAGTGGTCTGATTCCCACCAAGGCTGGCTGATCTCATGAGGACAACCGTTGGCAGCACACTGGAAGTCATCAGAAGTTCAAACCTCCACACGCCGCTGATTGCCAAGAGCCATAAGTGATCTCAACATTCATCATAAGCAAGCAACATGAAAAATAACTACAGCTCATATATAGTGAAGTCTGCAATGGACAAAGTCAGGAGGAAACTGAGGGAGGATGGAAATAATGGCTTGAAAGTTGGGAAGAATTCAATAGACCTGAATGATTATGTCTGCAATACAACATATTAACATGACCTACTCTGCAAAAGACCATTTGTCTTCTTTTACTACCTGCCTAGTTGAGAAGAAATATGGCAAAATATGAGCAGGTATCTCAATATTCAGAGCATGTGAACACACATGCTGCCGAGCAGCAGCTGGATGTTTCGATTGAGACGTGAAAGTTCCCAAGACGGGGGAGGAAGTGCAGAAGAATGTGCTTTCCAAATAAATCCAATCGCTCTGATCTCACTTAGACATGACAGTTAAATCTAAACGCAGACGGATAATAATAACCAGTCTTTTACAAATGAATGAGATTTGACTGATGTAGGTTTTGCAAAAAAACCTTTTTTTCGCAGAGGGGGACAAAGCTGCTTAAAGATTATATTCGATATGAATGTCTGTTTTTGTTAATTTTTATAAAAATTTAATTCAATACTAATGTCAGAGAGCAGATTTATCGCTTAGGGAGAAATAAACCCAATGAATCAGTCAAATTCCAGTCCAGACTACAGATTTTCTAAAAAAAATAGTGAAGTGAAGTCCCTTTACCATGTGTTACTGGTAAGTACAATCTGGCTGCATACTCCTCTTCCTCTTCTTCCTCCTCCTCCTCCTCTTCCTCTGAGTCTGGCTCAGCCACGTCGCCTAACAACAGGTTGCCATGTGGACTGGCTGATTGTGGATGTGATTGGTCAATGACAGGTGATGGACAGGAGGGGGAGGGCATTGGAGAACCTATGAAAGACACAACCAAAAAAAAAAAAAAACCACAAATGAATGATGAATTTGAAAAATGGATAAATGTAGCAACAACAACCAAAATCTTAAAAATGAAAAGAAATGAGTGAGCAATGAAGTATGGCGATGTCTGCTGATGGTTTGGGTGAAAAATGTGGCATCACACTGACTCCTGGGTTGGAATAGAGTCACATAAAAGGCATCGAAACTCCAAGCTGCTGCCATAAATCTGCACAAACACTATTCATCCAGGACTCTGCTGTGTCTCCTCTGCAGCTCTTTGGCTGCGGTGCCTGGGGGAAGTCCGGCAGTCTTTCATACCCATCCTCACTGTCCCTCCTCATCCCTCCTCATCCCTCTCCAATTTCAAGGACAGAGTTTGATTAAATTCCACAATGAATCTCCACTATTTGTGATTGAATGAGAACTTGGTCCAAGTTTATGAACTGTGTGAGGTGTCAGTCTGTGCAGAGCTGGCTATATGTTGTGCCTGTGTAAGACCAGACTTGCAAGCGGACTGTGCAAAAATCAATTGTGTATCGATGCGGTAACCTTGGCATTTAGTGTCTTCTGAATGTTAAATGGCCCCACTGTGTTTGCGCATGTGCATATTTGTCTTTTTGTGTGTGTTTAGCCCTGGCAGATAACTCAGTCCAGCCTCCATACAAATGTGTTAGCACAAAAGAATGTAATTAGTTGTTGAAGAAAACCCTCATTTCATTTACATCACTTGCCATGCCGGCTGGCTTTACAGATATAAATATAATGCGTCTCTTTCTAAATCTCTTGATCTCTCACATTCACAAGCAACAAGGGAAAATTGAAATACAAAGTCAATGTTAGGGTCATTTGCTGGAAAAAGAATTGCATCTTGTTTGGCTGATCCTTGATAGAGATGCTGAGAACACCTCTTTTAAGCCCTTGTCTCTCTAAAATAACAAATTAATCTGTTGTATTATTTTTTAAAGAAATAACAAAAATAATGAGGACATTGTATACTCGATATCTATTTTTTTCAGGTGCATGGGATGAAAAATATAAACACTCGAGACATTTTAAACACACAGCCGGTCTTGTCCCTTCTAGCTATCAACTGTATATCCCATCCTGACATTAATTTCTGGTTTGTAGTTTCAGGCTATAAGCAAAGCAGATTGATAAAAACATCCAAAATAACATGACACAAGTCTCTGTTTAATTATTTACTAGAGTGCCTTGTTTTATTCCCCTTTCACCGAGATAGAAAATCACATGGATGTGGCATTTTCTATTAAAAACCCAACCCCCCTTTGTCTTCCCTAGAGTGATGTAGTGGATGAAAAAAAAAAAAGAAAAGCCGTGCGGCATTTGCTGTAGAAACAGGAACAACATAGGATTAGTGGTACATGTGGGCATTATTAAACAGCAGATATGGTTCACTGGTTTGACTACATAGTTTATGCAGAAATGATCGGCGCTGCACTGGCTGTTTATGTGAAGCCCTTCACCTTGATTGATCCTCCTGTGACATTTTTAATCAGTTTCTGAGTACTAGAACGCCTGAGTTTGTTTTATTGTTATTAGCATTATCAAAACGCTTGATTTCCTTAGGCCATTTTAATATTCCATGATAGTCAAAAGACAGTTCTGACAGTCTTTTTCTCCCTGATGAGATTTAATTCCTGGGGCAAACAATGAATAGTCCATCATTATGTCATACAACTTAATTTAGTTAAACTCATGCCTGCAAAATATAAACAAGCAGTAGAAAATCAATATTTGCACTCTAAATAACAACTATACAAAGATACATGTTCAAAATCACATAAACAAAACATTTTTTACTTAACAAGAATTCTTGCACTTACTATTTGTTAACATTGACAGCAGAAGTTGAAGCCACCCCCAGATTCACTCTGTTTTTGGAGCGAGCTTTGTCCAAATTGTGTTTCACTTAACTATAACTATATTTGTGGGGGGTTTTTTGGCACCGTGTCCGTAATTTTTGTAGCTACTTTCTTATTTAGTCCTGACCTCACCTGCACACTGTGCCTAGAAACGTCTTAAAAATAGCAAAATAAAAATCAAATACAGGCAGAGGGCAGAGTCTCTACAGCTAAATGCACCTCCACACTCTTCTAGTGAGTCATGAGTGATGATTGAGGGAGATTACTTTTGTTTTGAGTATAGTATATCTTAGTATATCTCAGATAAGTCTATTTAAAAAAATATGTTCTTGGTTCAATAATGAAAACTAGTTAAAGCATTAAGCACATTCTTTCAAAGTGAAGAAAACTTTTAAAACACATCACTAATATACTATTTGCAAAGTTTTGTTCCTCAAAAATTTAGCAATAATCTCCTAAAGTAGCAACGACTCCATAGTTTTTAGCAAACCGCTCAAATAGAAGGAATCTGTGCACTTGTTAGGGACTATTTTCAGCACCGGAGTAATCCGCATTTGGTGCTCTAGTGAGTATTTGGTGCAGCAGGATGCTGTATATTGAACTGAGTCAAATTAAACTACACTGTGTGTTCATGGTAGGAACATATCACCTACTGCAACAGTGTGGCTCACTGATGTGTTTTTAACACAAATGGAGTGTCATGGCAGAGGAAAACTGTACACACGCAGTACTTGTTAGTAGGATACACTCATTGTTGGTTCTGGACAAGTGGACACCTTCGGGGCAGAACAACGAAGCCAAAGCAGAAGTGCCAAAAAATGCATTTCCCGAGTCAATCCTCATAGACACCCCGTTTAACTTAAACTAACTTTACAGAAGAAATGAACATGTTTACAGACTTGTGCAAAAAATGGTTTCTGTCTCTAAAGCGAATTTCCCCGTTTATGACATCTGTGCAGAGGGTGAATTTTTATATAACTCACCCATTTTAATATTATTATGGTTTAAAGTTATGCATAATTAAGGAATTGGACGCTTTGAGTTACTGCGAGGCACCACCTCGGGTTCTCAGTCAGATCCATCCCTTGCTAAATGGATTACTATATGCTATGGTCCAAAACAAAACAAAGCAAAGCAAAGAAAAACAAAACAAAGGCAGCCAGGGGTTCTCACACTGAAGAGCTACATATTTGTTCTTTCAAGGTCTCAGCTGGGGTAAAGTCTCTGCTAGCTCCAAGAGAAGAGAAACTGGGGATCTCAGTTTTCACATAATCATACAGCGCATGAAACAATTACTGCACTGTGTACATCTGCCTGTGTGTGTGTGTGTGTGTGTGTGTGTGTGTGTGTGTGTGTGTGTGTGTGTGTGTGTGTCTCAGAGAGCAGGTAATAAAACCATCATTTGCTGGATTGTTCCAACAGAGAGTGGTGGTGTTTGTCGTGCCAAAAGTTTTGGATTCACATCCAAGTCTAGTTGACTCTCAGTGGTCTAAATCAGCCAATACTGCCTGAAGGAGAGACACAGACACACACACACACATAAAGTGGTGCACACACACATACATAAACATGCATGAAGAAGCATAACCACATTACGCAAGTACATACTAACCACATTTCAGACACACACACACACACACACACACACACACATACACACACACACACACGCACGCACACACACATGCATGGAAAGATAAAAGAAACTGGATGAGACTGCAGAAAAAATAATTAGAGAAATTGAAGTGTTTCACATGAAAGAGTCAAAGATAGAATGAGCAAAGGGGAGTGGAGGGATGCCCTGATGGAGTTTAAGGGGCCCTGCAGAGTTTTTTTTAGATCAAACTAAAGTTGTATTTAAAATCAGTGTCACTGTCTAAAATCGTTGTGTGTACTTTATTTAGTGAAGTTGTTGCGACTTAAAAATGACAAGTTTAATTAAATCAGTTTTAGCAACTTCAGTTAACCAAGTTTACTGTGCTATATTTGTATTCTGCAGGTTGCAAACTAGTAAATCATATTTGTATTTTCTTAAACATGTTAACAAACACAATCTGCAGATCTCTTAACTTCATCATTGGCAAAATTGTCTTTATGATGATCAAGATAAGTCAGACTAATGTGATTCACTGAAGTTGCTAACACTTAGAACAAAGTAATTTCACTCATCACTTTAAATTTGCAACAACCTTAAAATATTAAGTAAATACAGCTGCATTTTGAGTAACAATTAACAATTAACAATTACATATACATATAAATAAGGATTTATAGTTATACTTTCCTTTTTCAAGGCAATGGGTTTTCCAAGCTTATTTTAAGTAAGATCAACCTATCAGATTTTACAGCGTGACTTTGCATGTATAAACACGTGCACAAGAACAAACAAAACAGTAACCCACATGTAAAGCATTGCTCCATAGCACTACTAGTGGACAAAACCCCCCGCAGCTTTAAGTTGCTGGCCAAGAACGGCAATGTTACCAATTCAGCTGATTCAGGGACTTTGCAGCATGTCTCTCCCCATCTAACTACAAAAGGCTGCTTTTCATCATCAATGGGCCACACATGCTGAGCTATAGAGCTACAGCGCTAAAGAGAGCTAATAAAAGCACTCAACAGCACGCAGTGCTTTCAAAACAAACTGTATAACAAGAACTGAAAAAGTTGGTAGTGTATACTATGGCAGCTATTTCACAACACAAATGTCCAATCGGAGCAGGATGTGTACATGATGTGTTCACAGAACTACAACTTCACAAGAGGCCAGAGACCTTCCACTTTGTATCTGTACGTGTGAACGCAGCGATAGCCTGTCATTTGCATGCTGGGTAAGATTCCCATCTCTGCTGCTCTGAAAATCTGTTGTCACCATCTACAACAAAAGCATAACCTCATCACAAAAGGTCTACGATGTTACACCCCACCTAGAGTTCCCGTTCTAGGTAACTCTTATTCTCTGGTCTATGTTTTCCCCAAAATCCACCTGCATTGTTGTGGAGTTGGGGAAAATCTCTAGGTCGACATTCTCTGTTTTTTTTCATGCTCTCTGTCAATCTCCATATCAAAGACGCCCTGGTACAAAGCATTGTCACTGGGATTACAGCGAGAGAGAGGGAGGGAGAGAGACGGAGAAATTTTGCTCGAAGGTCTAAAGAAAAACCTTACCTTCCTTAACTCTAACTCATGAAATTCGGTGTGTGCGTATAGTAAATGGGTCACAGGCAGATATTGTGATTGTCAAAAGGTCTGCCACAGCTGTCCAGTTGGCTCCGCAGGGACACGGTGTTGAGCTGGGCTATGATTACTTGGGAGCTTGTTGTTCTGACTCAAGACAATATTCTTGTAATGCCTTGATCAATGGAGTAAAAATAACTTTGCAATGAAATACTCAGTCTGTCAAATGGCTAGGTGCCTCCTGGCATCTCCCCACTGCGCCTGAGGGAACGAGGTAATGCTGCTTTCACATCATGAGGGAATAACAGGCAGAACAACTTGGCGCTTCAAATACTTGGAAGTCTTCTGGTGTCTGAACTGAAGCCACCGAGACTCCAGAAATGAAATGTTAAGGAGGCTTTATTGCTCCTGATCTGCTTTCTCCCGCTGCACTCAGCACACATGTATGTAATTATGATACATTTTCAGTTCATTTTAAAAGGCAAGGAAAACACTGGAATGTTTTTATAAGAATTACAAAATAATCTTAGTTATTGGTCAAAGTGAAATGAAACCTGAGGTGTAGTGCACTATTTTCTCATAGGAATTTGCTGCATGCAGCATTACACTAGGAGGTACTGTGTACTCCCCTTACCCCACCCAACGTCTGCATCCCTCTCTCCGTTTGCTCTCTCTGCTCTACCTCAGACTATGCCTGATGGAGGGGAAGGAAAAGGTAGAGCAAGGCAGGGACCACAAAATGATGGACTAGAGTGAGAGATAAAGGACGAGAGGAGTAATGCCCCGGGACTACCAGGATGGGCGTGGTTTTGCATGCTGGAATAATGCAAGCTTTGGGGCTCTCCATGACCATCTTAGCCTCTTAGAGTGTGTTCATAAGTTTTCCACTTAATATGACAACCTGCCGTCACCTTTGTAAGAATGCAGAACAAAAGTCCTGGGGCAGTATTCACAAATATTGTGCGAAACTCTCAGAGCACTTCTAATTAAGCCTAAAAGTTTCTGAAGAGGAGTCCTAGCTTAGGTGTGTTTTAGGAAAATTCTGAGAGCAATTCTGAGCAAGGAAACCTTTAAGTTAGTGTGGAGGTGTGGTTGACACATTGCAAGGTGAGATACAATCTATTAAAAGATGTGATCGGTTCTCGCAGATGTCATTTTGTGAGACTGCAAGGTGTGGACACCGCGTGGAAATAAATGAACTGCTTTACAGTATGGGACTGTGAAAGTGTGGTTTGCATGATCACACTGCAGACCTCTTGCATTTTCCAGTCATCAAGTGCTTTAGTGTTGTGATCATTTAATTTCTGGCAATAAATCATCATATCTTTGGGTGGGAGATGTGAGTGCATCTCTAATCATCTCGACCACAAACATTATTCCTGCAGGATCTCATCTGTGTTTAATTTACTCACTGTCAGCCATTGTTTAGAGAATAAAGCTCTGACCTCTTTGTCTTTCCAACATCTTCTTCCCTGCTAAAGAAACTCCAAAGCCTTTTAAAAGTCCTATCTACTCCTAACAGTTTTTCATCGTAAAAGCTCTCTTAAGGGCCAAGATCCTTTGTGAATAACTTTTATCTTAACCAGGATCTTATTTAAGGAGAAATTCTTAGAAAATGTCATAATTCTAAGATTTTTTAAAGAATTCTGTCACAAGGGAATTATTTTTGTGTGTGATAAAAATCAAACTTAGCAAAGTATATGCTAGTTCTACTTCTAAAGCTTGGGAAATTAGGCAGACTGGACTGAATAATACACGAATGCAATGTGAGATCAATTTTTTTCTCCAGAAAACAGCCTGATCCCACATAGCTGGCTGTTAGCAAATGATGCGTTTATTCTAGCATTGCTCGGGGACATGGCAGGTGCATTGCTCATGTCCCAAGGAAGCAGAGTGATGTGTGAGAAGCTGTTTGGATGACAGTTTTTGAGAAAGCTGCAAGCAGCAATACTGGAGGCCAAGCAGTAGGCCCATTTTGAACAGGTACTGCTTTAGTCCAGTTAAAAAGTATATCCAAGTCTAAGTATTCCAACACAATCTTTTGTTTATATGCTGCAGAACTACCATGTTGTTTTCATGAAAAAGTGAAAACACTTTTACTTTGGAGTTTTATTACTGGAGGTAACTGACAACTGACTAAAAGTTCTTGTTTTTTTGCATCTTATTGCGCAGTTTCATCATAATGAAATATGTCAACACAAACAGTCTCAAAGCCGCAGCTCGGACTGAAGAACAGTTGGAAGTAGGACATGCGACAAAGCCAAAACTAGTCCATCTTTTCTCAAACCACAGAGGAAAAAACAACAACTAAACAAACATATCATGCTGCAAGCAGTGCAACAAGCACATTCTGTTGCATGACTTAGTGATTGAGAATTTTCCCTTATGTGGCCTGTTTATTTTGTAATTATATTATTATCTTGTCAAATGTTTACTTCTGTGGATTCAAAGTTAAATATAGTCTTGACAACAAAACTTCCCTGCAGTCCGTCTGTTGTGTTTGAAGAGAGGGATGGAGACATTTGTTTGATCGAAACAGGACATATTTGGGGTTAGACAGTGGCTCAACTGGCCCCTGGTGTACTCTAGCAATGACTGGTTTATGTCGCCTCAATGGAAAAATCTGCAACGCTTTTTAACCTGGTAGCCTTGTCACGCAAAACAAGTGCAACCTTAGATCTCACCCAGCTGTTGTAGAGAAGGCGAGTGTGGTTTTATGTGTGTGTGCGTTTGTGTATCTGTATGTTTTGAACACCTGGCTTCTTCAGTGCCTCCTCATTCTTCATCCCTGCTTGGCTTGGTTTTGGCAGACACACACACACGTACACACACATACACACATATATCTGTCTGCTGTAGTGTCCTGAGGAAGCTCCCTCTGTACTCTCCCTCATTGTTTTCTTGGCCTCTCTCTACAGGCGGCTTTACTTTTTATCTTTCCTCCTGTTTTCCTGTGAACTCTCGTCCACGCTGGTCACCCCCAGCTGTGCAGCACAGTAGGTGTGTTCTACTTTGCCTCGTAAAGTTTCCCTGGACAAATCAATAACAGCTAAATTTACATTTTAATGCAAATCATCACAAGTTAGAGCTACTAAATCTTGACAGTAATTGCTTTTTAAACTTTCCCAAGACAAATTAAGGACAAAAAGAAGTAAAAGACGGAATTTAAAGTAAGTATGCAATATACCACAAACACTAACACAGACAGCGCACAGATTTAATGTTTTCCTTTTCTGCAGCCAAACAGCATCTGTGCAGGACTGATAGTGACGATGATCAATAGCTGTGACACAATCACTTCACCACCTGCTCAAATTTCTGACAAAAATCATCAGAGCTCACTTTTTGGACAGTAAATAAACAGTTTGTAAAAGTCTCAACTCCACTGCACCAAATTTATTGGAGGAGGAAGTAACGAAAATGATGAATTTTCGATCAAATAAAGGTTAATGAAAGGTTAGAGGTTAATAGAATACACAAAAAAACAACAAATCAACAGCTATCCAAATAAGTTTTAAATTACACTTAGTCAATTGAGTTTAATAACACAGTTGTAAAGCACTTAAACCTTTGGTAGTGACTGATATGTTCCCCACAACGACTGTGGTTCAAAATGTGTGTTGGACTGAATATGTATTCAACCATTGTTAGTTAAATAATTCCAATTAACGTAACTGATAATGGTTTATTTTTGTCTATGTCTACTTTTGGTTGTTGGTTCATTAGCATTTCATTTTGCTGTTTTCAAAAGGCACATTTAATTTAAAGCATTTTTTAATCAAATATACTAATATATTTAATTTTTGGTAGACACACACATAGACACAAACAGGGTGCACAGCAGCAGTAAAATGACCACCCAGCAGTTGGCTATTGGTATTCTGTTGGTTACTGCCATTTTCCAGCACAGACGAAAAGAAGAAAATAACATTTCTGTTGTTGTGATCATAGCGAGTGAAGCGGAGATTATGTCTATGAGGCTGCAATCAGAAGACAGAATATTTCCACATGTAATGCTTGTCACAAATGGCTTGCTTGTGTTTACATACTCAATACCTTCTGTTGCATATTGTGGCTACAGTACATATCTGGTTTAATGAGCCATATGTCTGATTGGGCCGATTTTCACTGACTCCTTGTATTCACATTTACCAGAGACGGTTCTACAGGCGTGGACCATTGGCAAACACATTACTGATGTGCACAGTGATTCCCAACCAGAAATCAATCACTGTAATAGAGAAACAGACCTACCCCCTGGGGTTCTCTTCTGCAGTTATAAGTGAGTACGTGGAGAGATTGTGGAGTAGCTGAGCTAATTTTGAAAAAAATAAATTAAAATTGAAATTGCGATTTGGTGAAAATGAATACATCCATGTATTTGTGTTTAGGCAAAAGATAGACATTTAAAATGGATTTAATCTTATTGGCACATTAAGTGATAAATTACTAGTGACAAATGGCAGCCTGCACAGGACACATTTTAAACCAACTGGAGTGAGTTATAAAACCTGAGCACCAGAGTAACTGATCAAATTAAAAAAACATTAAGTGTAACATTAGTTATATTAGCAGATTTCTAAAATGTCATGTCAATGTAGGGGAATCTCATCTGATCAGGCTGTGGGGGAACATCAGACAAAGAGATTGAGAGCCAATGTTGCATTGAGTTTTTAGTTGTTCAACAAGTGGTGCTGTATAAAATTGAACTTCAATGAATTGACTTAGTGGGCTTTAAACTAACTCCAGTGCAAACCATTCCTCAACAATGACAGAGTGTAAAGGGAGAGAAAGTCAGAAAAAGGTGGAAGTGAGGGGTGGAGGATGGGTCAAACAAACACAGGACATTCATTCAGGAGATCACTGTTTGTGTCCCATGTAATACCAAACATTAGTGTTGAGTTTTATCTTAACTATGTTACATGTGATGTGACTTATATGTCACATTATATTCAAAAGTATCTATTTTAACACAAACTATGATTTTTTTTTTCTAAACTTAACCAAATAGTTTTGTTGCTTTAAGTTTTGGAGATAAAACATATGCCTTCTGAGAACATGCAATTATATTTTGAAAAAGACAATGTGTATGTACAACCCAAAATCAACGATCCATCCCTGGGCACCAAAAACTGATGCCAGAGGGATACCTCAAGTGGCACAGTTTGAAGCATAAAGCAACTGCTGTATCTGACAAGTTGGGAGTGAGAATGTGTTGAATCTGCCATGGCTCCGTGTGACAGATGGTGTTAGCAGCACTGAATGTTATATTGCTTAACATTTCACACTTTCATTTGGTGATATCTGGGGTCAATGGTGGTAATAATAAGTGTAATTTACTGACACAGCATCCGCAGTTATATTCAGAATTACACATTGGACTTGGATCAAAAAAAAAAAAATCCTTGAGCAGCTATTCTGTAAGAAATACAACAAAATAAGAGCTACTGGTGTCTCTTCACAGAAGAATACAAACAAAAAAGTTTGGGTTGAGAGTATTCCTCACCTCATGTTGCTTAACTAAAGACGGCTAAAGAAGACAGTCAAAACAGTCAACAGTGTCACTGACTGTGCGAAAGAAAACTACTACAGGCAGTTACAGAAGGTAGATGCATCTGTATGTTATTATTGACAAAAAGGTCTCCATAAAGTGTATAAAAATATTTTTTTAATATAATAAACTTAAGGATTATAACTTTCAGTAAACAAAAATAGGAAATGTGATGTTTGAATCTGCAGTATTTAAATCACTGATGAAGAAAATCCCCTTTTTTTTGTGATTTAGGGTGATCCAACGGCTGCACTTTTACGTAGAAAAAGCAGCCTGAAGCTACTCTACAAAATCAGAGGGTTCTCTGAGTCATTACGGTTATATATATAACCACTAACCCAACTCAAGAATCTATTTGTGTGCTCAGTGCATGCACGGCCTCTCGTAATGTGAAAAGGGAAGTCAGGCTCTCTTCTGTATGTCTTCATTCTCCAAATGATAATAAAAACATTTACACAAGCGGGCAGTTTACGCAGTATAATCAAGTTTAACATGAGTTTTGTGAGGGGGAGACCAACTACGCCACGTTAACCAACATCATTTAGGACTGGGAGGGTGTGTGTGTGTGTCGTTAATTGTCACTGTCCTACTAAACAGGCAGTGCCCAAGTGTATGTGTGTGTGTAGCAAACCATAAACAAGGCGTCAAGCCAGGCCGTCATACACATGCTAATTAGATGAGGGCTGCATGCTTCCCCTCCCTCCCCCTCCTCTTTACAATGCACGCTCACACACATACAGCCCCACAGTCCCGACTGAGGCCGGACAATGACAATTAACTATACACAGATGAGTTCTTCCCATCGTGTACCGTGCCTGGACACACAGACAGCTATCATTTTGGTTTAGTGAGGGGAAAGAGAAAATGAAAGAGGGTACAAATCCTTCTTTCTTTCCAGAGCTCTTCTGTCAGATGTACAGGGGGAAAGGAGAGAAACAGAAACTCAAACTTAAGTGGGCCAGAGTCAATGTTGGCCAGTCTCTTTCTCCTTCACTGTCTGTCCTTCATTATCTCTGTCTTTCGTTTTTATGAGTCTGTGAGATCATGCTGGCCTTTTGTTCTAGTGGACTATAAGCTAGTGTTAAGCCACTATGTCCCCTGGGCGCAGTTACAGTAACAACCATGATGACGGAGAGACACATGCTAAAACCATCGAGTCACCCACCCTCAGGAGTCCAGTGTCTGTGAGTGCAGAGGAGAAACAGACTGTGAGAGAACAAAAGAAAAACTTCCACTACATAAACTCAACCACTACTCTGACACTTTTATGTTCAGTTCTGATTTGATTTTACGTTTGTTTTGATTTCTGCTTTGCTCTGATTAGTTTAACACTGACCAACTGGGGCAAGCCGTGATGTTAACAAATCATGTCACAGAGGTGCAGCGCCGGAATGGCTAAGCAAAAACCTGCCGCCTGTGATTCATAGGATCTGGCAAGCAGGCTAATCCAGGCCGTAGTGTTTTGCATAACAGGTGTTACATTGCCAGTGTGAAAAGGAGAGGAAATGCAGAGCAGTCACAATATTTCCATGACATGCTCTGGTGTATAATCAACCACACACACATGCACAGATAGCACACAAAAACACACATACAAGGTGTGCCTTGTCCCCTGACATCAGTTTCTTTCTGCTAATGTGTCCTTAATGAATGGAATGATTTGTGCGTGTGTGCGTGTGTGGTATAAATTAGAGCAATCCATAGGGGACACCACAACGGAGAGCAATACATTACCCTCTCTTTCAACAGCCACACTGTCTGCCTTCACAGAGACGACAAGCAGTCAGCCAACCAAATCTCAAATCTCTTAAAGGCGAAAGCAGGAAGTGGAAAATGGTGACATCAAAATAGATGTTCATCACCCCGTGGACTAATTGTTGACCTCCTCTATCCATTTTTGTCAAGTTGTCCCTTTGACAACAAATCTCTTAAACAGCTATTGTTCACTGGAACAAATTTGGGCCACATTCGGGAGTATTTCAGTTTATAATTATCTATTTATTTTATTTTTTAAAGATTTTTGCTTTAAATTTGTTATTATGAAGTTAATGTTGATTGCACAGTATAACTGCTATAGAATAATGACATTGTTTGCATTTACATTTGCATCCGATAAGCCTTGCTTTCACTATGAAATTCTTTCTGCTGAGAAAATGAAGGCTCAATTTAAAGCACAAATTAAGTGTGTTAACCATTGTGCACCTGGTAGCTATCCCCACATACTAAAGAGTGTCAATGTATGTTAAAAAGCTCACATTGCTATGTGATAAGTTTGCTTGTCTGTTGCATTACCACTTTGTTTGCTTCACTGTAATTTTAATTTAATTTGTCCCACCTAACAGCCCTGACACACCATGTCCACAGCTGGCTGTTGGTCAATGTCGGGTCGTCAATAAATGTCTGCCTCCCTGGTTTTTGAAGTATGTCCCATACCCTCGTTTACCCTAGTTTGCTTCTTTTTTTTATGCCAATTTAGCATGTCAAATTGGTGTTGGGGAGACAACTTTGAAAAAAAAAAAAAAGAATCTTCAAATATTTGTATCTAATGGCCAAGTCTGATTCAACTGACATAATTCTGGGTCAGGTACAACCCACTGGTTTCCTTTTTTTAATGACAAGACCACTGCCATTTGCTGATGTGCAGTGCTATCTCCTCTAATAGGGGTGCAGAACATATGTGCTCTTGTTGGTCATTGGCTTTTGTCTTTGCAGTGAATTCAACTGCAACTTTTTGGCCGAGACTCAAGCAAAGTGAGCTGACCCAGCAGTCAGTGTTCGCCGCCATTAGTCCTTTAAGGTTAACTTGATATGCTGTGTTTCATTTGCCTACAGCTCTGATTCGGTTCTCTGAGTGACTTTTTAACTACAGCAATGATAGCTGAGGCTCACAGGTATCATGGCACTTAGAGCTATCTGAAATAAAAAAACTAGCAAAACAAAAGAAAAGAAAACAAACAAATAAAACCCAACCGTATAATAATCAAAATGCACGGCCATAACATAAAACAGTAGTATAATTCAATTATCCAGGTCTCCCGTTGAGGACCATTGACAATATCATCAAAAGAAAACTTTGAAGTGGGAGTTTAGAGAGGAGAAACACAAGAAGGGACTCCCATTTCACATCTCTATTTAATTTCAGCTACAATGCATTTTGACAACAGCAGATATTTCCATGATATGGTAAACAAGTTTTAGCACCAAATACTCAAAATCAGAGAATCACTGATCTTCACACACACACACAAACACACACACAGAGATCCACCACAGGGGAGAAAGAGCTATCAATTACGCCAGTGTCATCAGACCAGAATGTGTCATGGTATGAGTAAGGGCCACAATCACAAACATACCCCATGTTCAGAGAGTAGTTGGCTCCTCTTATAGGCCTAGAGCAGTCCACTTTTGAGTCCTGAAATGCAAAAGTGAGTTGGCTTTCGAGCCATAAATTCCCTTGGCTGCAAAGTGATCAGAGTGCCCGACTGAGCCAGAAGCACCACAGCCAGGGATCTGATCCAAGTCCCTGTGGTGCTGGGAAATTTCTACTTTTTCTGCATTGCCCGGGCACCCCTCAAAACCCAGATGAGCTTGAGTTTCATGTTTTCTTCTGTGACATAAATCAAACCAATACACATCCCATTTGTACATTTTGGAGGTTTTTTTTTGCTCTGATGCAATATGGTGCTATAAATGGGTTTTGGGGTCAGTTGGTTTGTCATAACATCTCTTGCCATTACCCTGCTTTAAGCTCTAAGACCTTGAACTATATCCTCATTTTTTTCAGTTTAATTACATGGTAGTCAGCAGTCAGATATTGATGCATTTAATATGAATCACATTTGCACTTAACAGTAACACATGCTAGAGCAGCACTGAGGAGTAGTGAAGATACTCATTAAAAAATGTGAGCCAACTAAACTGGGCTATTTGTGGACTACTTTTCACCCACTTCTGACTGTAAGCCTATTATGCCTTTAGAAAGCACTTACTGAAATGGTAGTACATAAAGTGTCCATGTAGTTATTCTATGCACATAGTTCTAATGAGCTCTAATACTTAAAGACAAAAACTACAAGCACCACCTTGGAGTTGTATGCCTTCCCGAACCAGTCTAGTTGAAGCTACAGTTTCATTCATGTCTGTAAACACTCAGCTGTAACCATGAAAGCTTGCAATGCTTCGAATGTTGCTGCAAAAACAGTTACATGTTCTACAACATGGATGCTTCACACAAATCTTTAGCCCGATAGCACAGAAAATCTATATAATCAGCACAGTTTAAGGTGGACACCCAAGATTGTGTCACAAACTCAGTATCTGACCAAGCGTCTCCCCTTCTGTGCCTGCGTTATGAAGTTGAATGATGGAATAAGTTTTTTTGCAGAACCTATGATGTCACAGTGAAGTTGACCTTTCACCCTCTGGATATTATTATTATTATTATGCTATTATTTCATCCTCCCATAGACATTTGTGAGAGATTTTGTCATAATTAATGGATGACTTCTTGAGTTATGGCCAAAACCAGTCAGTTTATACTTGCACCCAAGTGGATGTTTGCAGCAAATGTGAGGGAATTCCCTAATTGCAATCATGAGAATGAGACAAACATGACCTTGACCTTTACTGTTGACCACCAAAATCTAATCAGTTCACTGTTGAGTCCAAGTGGACATTTTTGCCAAATGTGAAGACATTCATTTCGGGTGTACTTGATATTGCATCCACAAGAATGGAACAGATGGATGTACGAACAAGACAAAAACATAAAGCCTCTGGCCACGGCGTGTTTGTAACTTATCTCTATGTGTGTGAGTGTCTCTTTCTCTAAATGTTTGCATCCACTTATTTCGCCCGTCACTTTCTCATCTTTTCAGCACAATAGATCGAGCCTGTATCCATTAACATGTACAGAGTGAGCAGCAAACTGGGCCGGAGGCAACAGATACAAGGAGATGGCTGCTTCATGCTGCATACAGAGGAGTAAAGTGTGTGTGTGTGAGTGTCTATGTTTGTGTTTGTGTCTGTGCATGTATGATTTTCTGTGCACAGTTAGCCATGCTTTTTACATGTGTGTGTAACCTGCGACAAAAAGGAGCAGTCCCTGTCACACAAAAGAGTCTGCTGAGAACACTGCCACATTGACAAACCAGGTCACACTTATACAAGAGTGTGCACGCATGCATGCACACACGCACACACACACACACACACACACACACACACACACACACACACACACACACATTTAGAGGCTTCCTCTGTGTGTCTTGAGTGACTGCTCTGCTTTTGCCTTCAGGCTGACAGTGACCTCCAAGTTGAGTCTCTCTGTATCTGTGTGTGTGTGTGTGTGTGCGTGTGTGTGTTTGTGTGTGTGTTGTGTGCTGACCTTACAAGAACTCTGAGCATCCCCTCTGGTCCTGGTCTACCTCTCCTGCCATACCAGTGCTGGTGGCAGTGGAATACAAAAGAGCTACAGTGTAAAGTGTATGCAGATGGCACTATTAACACAGCGGTGGAACAATATTGACAAAGCAGTAAACAAAATGCAGTAAACGTATTTGAGCCATTAGGGCTGAGCCTGTGTGCTGCAGTAAAGTGTTGAGGATTCCCTCTTCTGTTGGAGAGAGACACCTGTTCAGTGTCCGTGGATCTGAGTGAGGAAACTGAATGACTCATTGTCATGACGTGGACAGAAAACAAGGGACGATCTGTATGTCTCTGTTTCAGTTGTCATTTTGGCTCAGTTATCATCTCACTACAACTATGTGCCAAATCTAGCCGTGTTTTAAGCTTGTAGTATTTTCACACTTTAAATACTGATGTATTATCAAAAAGAATGCCCATATGCATTATTATTAGATAAATTATTGCATTTCTCATGTAAATAAAATTGTTGGAGAATTGGTGCAGTCTCTGTGTTTCCCAGTTCGGATGCGAAAGGTTAGACCGTAACCTTTGTGAGCATCGTTAGAGCCAAGGGCGGAGCCAGACATTGTAAAAAATTGGGGTTCAGCCCAAATCTAAGGGGGTCCAGGGGTATGCTCCACCTAGTCAAATTTTCCCCCTTTTTTCAATATGAACATTTTTTTAAGGCATTCCAGATTTAAGAATGTCTAAAAATCTGTAAATCATTTGGTAAAAAACAGAATAGTGGGCAAGGAAAAAATCCTGTGGAGCCGACATCCTGTTTTGTTTCTAACTGTTCTCCAGCTGCCTTCATCAATATACTTGAGTAGAGTTTACAGAATGAATGTTTAGCTGACGAATCTGCTACATTTGAATCCATGCCATAATAATCTGGCTTCTCTGATTGCAAATCCCCAACAATGCCAAGTTAATGTGGTCTTCAATACTGGGAAAACAATAGTGGGCCAACTGAAGAACATTTACTCAATTCTATTGGATTTCTCCAGGGAACAGCATGGTAAAATGCAAGACAAGGGCATTATTATTATCTGAATGACACAAAAATGAAGTTGCTGAGAAAACTTTCAGGGCGGATGCCCCAAAAGCCGGCTGGCCGCCCTCTGCTCTGGATATATATTTACTGGATATCAATGTTTTTTGAAATTGGTGATAATATGTTAAAGGCATTGCTTGATTGAAATCCATTACGCAGCATATACTACAGTCGACATAAGTATATAATAAAAAATTGTTAGTATATACAGCAGATCTGGGACAAACGGTTCAAATAAATGTTTGGAAATTTGGTACATGAAGCACTTTGAAACCAAGATCAAAAGTAATCCAATCTTCAGAAGCATGTTTATATTCTGTGCCGTTTGTGCTTGCGTTGAGTCACATCTCACCATGACAACATCAGCGGTTTGTCAAATGGAAACATGAACTATTTCACCATTTTTCCCCTGTGGCACGACCTTTGCTAAAACATGTTTGAGATGTTTCAGTAAGAATCAATCCAGTTCATATTCTCAAATAGCAGTCTTGGAATACACTAATGGACTCTCAAGGCCATGCTTTATCTTTTATTTTTCTTAACAAAGCACATCATTATATGAGTTTGTTGGCATGTTATGATAAATACTATGTCATAAATATTCACATCAGCCTAAACGTGAATTTTAATGGAGTAGGTGGAACGAAAATAAATGTGTGGATGTATTTTTATGTTTGGATTTGCAGATGTATTGTCTTTTATCTATCTTAACTTTTAAAAAGCCTCCTGAGGACAGGTGTTGCAAATTAGTATTTCCTATCTGGTTCTTGTGCATAAATGTTCAATTTTAAAGCTTCTGTGATGCCCGCATCAAGTAAAATATACTAAACTAAATTAAATGCAGCACTGGAATGAGACTGTGTGCTTGATTCCCAACTTCTGTTGTGCAAAGTTCTGATCGCTGACCAAATAAAATGAAATCCATCCCTCATCTGTCAATGAAAGCATTAATCTCTCAATGTCTGTGCATGCGTGTGCACTGCACTATATCTGCAGCTTCTTCCTTAACACAGTGTGTGTGCGTGTGTGTGTGTGCATGTATGATATATATATACATTCAGTGCTTGCGCGTGTGCCAATAGAGCTGAATTACATTGATGTGTCCATGTGCACACATCCTCAATCTCTTATGTGTGTGTATGTGTGAAAGAGAGTGTGTGTGCAGCAGAGCAGAACAGATGGTATTATGCGGATCACCATTTGCAATAATCGTCTATATTTCACTAACTCATAATTATCCTGATTGGAGCTGCATGCTGGCTGAATGACGATGACATGTGACACATGCCTTTCAGTCTGTGGTTTTTATAATAGTCAATCTGCACAGCGCTCGCATACAATTTCCACTCGTTTCTGTATTAGCACACACTTTGAGCTCGCAATAATTCTGTGTAAAAGGTATGACACCTAAAAATACTGAGATCTAATGGATTTGTATCGCTCAGAATACATGCACGTGAACATTTGTGTGTTACTAGTCATAGATTATGTCTTAAATAACTGAGGTAACAACCTATTATTTTAGTTACACAGCATCATTGCTAAATCATTGCCTCCAGCATTTTATACACTGTCTTTATTTACTGTATCTACTACTAAATGAAAGCTAGATGACTGTAATTATGTTTGATAGACACTTATAATACAGATTACACATGTGAACAGATGCATGTCTGGTATTATCCTGACATGAGAAATAATTAGTGGATTGTATGGAGAGCTAAGTGGATAGATGAGGTCATGGGCTCCAGTCCCTGGTGTAAGACATGAAGAGAGCCAAGGTTAGGGTTTCCAGCTGTTACATCCAACTGTGTGTATGAGTGTGTGTGTTTGTGTGTGTCTGTAAATGTGTTAATGAGAACCTCTGAGATGAGTAAGTCAATACAATGCTATATCTCCCTTCTCTCATTTCTCTCCTTTTCTCATTCCTCTTCTCTACACCTTCCCCTTCATTCCTATTCCAGTTTGCCTTTACTCGTTCCTTCTTTGTCTGATACTCTCTCCCCCTCTCTCTATAATCAGTGTACTGCAGCACAGGACTGGAGGAAACCTGCGGAAAGTGATTTATTACAGTCACTCACTCACGCACTCTCTCTCACACACACAGGGTGATTTATTGCTGTGCAGGTAGACAGTAGTTCAAGGGTAAGAGATTAGTCTCTAACACACACTGAACACCAACTGATTATTGCACATTTAGAAAGAGGACATGGTCTCTCTCACACTCAGTCACAATGCTGTATTATTGCATAAACTCTAGGTACATTTAAAAAAAAGTTTAAATGGCAAAATGCAGAAAGAAAAGGGGGCATAAAACTAAAAACTGAAACATTAAGTCTTTCTAAAGGCTCCTTTTTAAAATGTTTTTACGTAAGATAGTTGTGAAAATGACCATTTTTCAATTTAGAGAAATAATACATAACTTTTGTGCATTAAAATGTTTTGAAACAAATTGACCAATTATTTATATATATATATATATATATATATATATATATATATTTTTTATTGAGTTGTGTACTTACATTATCCCAAACATTTGCAATTATGTTCAAACCCAGAAAATCTGTGAACTCATTAAGGACACTGTTCACTTGGGTTTGGTTGCCATCGCCCTTTTGCGCATGTGTCAGGGTTGAGAAGCTTATATATACTGATATTTTATAAAGTTCAAGCCACATTTTTCTGATGCACTTTGTAGAGCTTGGTAGTTTTTAACTATAGATATTTAACTAACCAAACCAAACCAACCTAACTAACCAAACTAACTAACCAAACTAAAATGACAGCTTGTCTCTAGCCCCTGCCGTGCCAAACAGCATTGGAGAAAAAAATTGTGTGTTCAATAAAAAATATTAATAAAAAAAAACCCTATATGCACATATTCAAAATATTTCCTCTAATCTTGTTGAAAAATCGTGAAGTGTTTGATACTGATACTAATGGTGAGACTGGAACACTAAATACATCATAGATATGCAGACAGAATATAAAATACTCAGCAAAACAATTCTGTTTGTGTAATTCCCTTTTTTATGGAATGTAAAAAACATTAATATTAATGGCAAAATACATTAAATTACCCAGAAATTAACACCATTTGTAATTTGATTGTTTAGGGTCCTCTGGTGGGTATTTGGTCTTAACCAGCCACTTGGTTCACTCCTGCTTCTGGCTGAATATGATTTATCATCAGCTGCCGTGGGTTTTAATTTGAAAATATCTGTATGAGCCTCAGAAAACCCACATCGGTCAAACCGCCCAAACACATGAAAAAGGCTGAAAAAGGCTGCTGTATAGACCTGCGAGCCACATAGCCCCAACCAGATACACACTTTTCCCCCGGAGCTACATAATCCATCAGCTCTACAGAGATGCATTCACAATTACGTCGTGAAAAAAAGAGCATGGACACACAGAGCCTTTCATAACCCACTTCTATTGTTTCCATTTGTTTCCATCTAATTCTACTTGTGTCAAGATCGATTGAACGGACTGAATATGAAGTGATGCACCCTGGGGTCATGTAGGCAGTTTTTACCACGCTATCTGCAACACACACTCACACAGACACACACACCAGCTATGGTTGGTATAGAAGTGAATAGCCACAATTAATACTTTTATGGGAAAAAAAGTCATCTTGGGGGCTGGACGACAGATTTGACGACATGTGGAGCCCTGATTTAAATGCTACATTTGTTTGTTAGTGTTTTGTGTGTGCTGCATCCGTGCCAGTTGTGTGTGCGACTTGCTCCTCAGTCAGACAAATGGGTCAGCAGTTAAAATGCCAACGCTGACCCTGCTGTCACTTCACATGGAAGTCTCCTGCCAGACGTGTGTGTGTGTGTGCGTGTGTGCATGTTAATGTGTGTGTGTGTGTATCATCAACTGCTTTGCCTTTACCCTCCAAGTGGTGTGTGTGAAGTGAAGGATTAAGACAAATAGATATATAGGTAGAAGAACAAAGCAGTTGACTGGACAGATAATTTCAGTGTATTAGCATTTAAATAGAACGATAAGACTCTGTTTCTCTTTCTTTCTCTTTACCTTCTGTTTAGGAGATACATTTCTTCAAACACAGTGATATCTATTTTTCTTTGGGCTTTTCGATGTCTTCTTTTGTTCTCTTTTGGAGGTATGCAATTGTCATAAAACAGATTTTCGCATTGCTGCGTCACTGTTGATGAGACGACACTCCAAACAAACAAGAAAAAAGTGCTTCTTTCTTTAACTTTCTCTCCAATCCCTCCCTCCTCCGTCTCTTTGTCTTTTATTCCCACTCGTACAAGAAATGTCACCCCCTAACAAAGCAAAGAGCCTCTCATCCTGCTAGATCAACTTATGTTTTTCTCTTGTTTTCTTTGCTTATATGAACCATAACATTTCAAAATTCCTCTCGCATCCTCCCTCTGTCTCCTTTTCGAATGATATTCTTCTCCCCTAAAGCTATAATCTAAGCTTCTACCTCCCTATCCCTTTTCATTTCACATCAAATCTGTAAAGGATGGCAGTAAAGAAAGTTACTGTTGCCAAAGCAAGACCATCAACAGGAGTAGTATTACAAATGTAAATGCTTTTCTTAATAAATGTGACCATAAAAGATACGAAAAATAAACAATATATTTGTACCCCCACATGAGGACATGCAGGAGGCGCTATATTTATGGTCTGGCCCACATCCACAGAGCGACTCAAAGACAGAAAAGAAAGGAGAGAGAAGGGGGGGTGGGGGGTGGGGGGGGTGGCAGCTAATTGACAGATTAAAATCTGAACCTGATCTGCAGCTCAACTACTTTTTCTATTCTCTTCTCTCTCACTTTTTCTCACAGCCATCATCTCTCCTCGTTTCTGTCCGGCTCTCCCTCCATCACTTCTCCCTTCCCTGCGAACTGTGCTCAGTGAGGCTTGCAGCTGTACAGACATGCTCGTTCAGCCTCCATTTCAGACCATGACGAGGAGAAACAGTGATGACTGACACAAAAAAAGAAATATTTAATCCCTAGAGACGTTTTGCCTCCCAGACCTACAGTCAGTGAGACGCCAGCTCATCATTTTTTATCTGTTTTGCTCACACTTGACACTTGGTATAAATGACATGGCATTTATAATTGCCAGAATTCAACTAGACCTTAAAAAACACTTCCTTACTAACAGATTTAGTACATTAAATGACCTGACTCCTCTCATGGTTGAGCATCAGCTCGGCTCTTGACAGAACTGCAGCGGGCAGTCAAAAGGGTAAAAACATGGCAACAGAATCAAATGATCCTGGAGCTGCTTCTAGACTCTTCCAATTATGAACAACTTGGCGAGCCGAGCTGACAGAGACGGACAACTGACATCATCTTTGTGGAAATGCTGCTATAAAACTGTCAAATACCTTCAAAAAGTCTTATTCTGTGCAACATATCCTCATACAACAGTTTGTGTGTTATGAAAATATATTTTAATTGTTTGTATGATAACTTATCAATAAGTGACCTTGCTGGTTAGGTTTAGAAAAAGAATCATGACTGAGTTAACGCAATGTAATGTAACGTGATGTAACATGACTGCAACACACACACACACACACACACACACACACACACAGTGCATAGGTACTGTGATCATAGCCTCTTTTTTCAAGTTTATGTGGGTTAGTCACAGATTGTAGCGAATTACTTCCCGTAGGTATAAGTAAAGCACGCTGAATGAGAACATCCTGTTCTTTAACAGCCTGATGTCATTTCTTTTTTTTTGGCACTTAAGTGTTAAATCTTCTTTAGATATTAAATGTAGCATTGGATCTGACATGACAATCCAGCTATCATAACAACACTACCCTGCAAACCCTGTAATTTAAAGCTCCATTAAGCAGTATTGTTGGTGTTGACACTGAATGTAATGATTCATCAAATAACAACTCAGCCTGCAGCTCTGTGCAGCTCTTTGTTTGGTTTGCCAGTGTGTATGGTTGAGTCCTGACAGCTTGCACTGACCCATTGGGATATATTCCAGGCAGACACCAAGCTTAGACAAGATGATTGGACCTTATACAGTATGTCCACCATGAAATGACTAACAGCAGAAATAAATGAGTGACAAGGAATTTCAGATATCCCTCAAGCCAAAGAGAGACAGACACTGTGGGTGACAAAAACTACCAAAACGTAATGCCCATATTGGTGTGGTTTTGCTGGGTGTAGCTTAACCCTATGTCCTACAATAAATCCAGAAATACAACTAACATTGTGTTTTGGAATAAACGTAATTGCTATAGTGTGAAGTTTTTATGTTGCACAAACGTTGTAGGATGGTCACAGTGCAAGATTGGACATACATATATATATCAGACACAGGCGCTTGCATCCTCTGAGTTCAATGTCTGATAAGAGTTACGCTACTGAAAAACTTTTTACAGCTCGGGAAAGACTGTGGTTTCGGTTAAATATTGTAAAAGTCAACATGTCCTGTCTCATGCTTCTACAGTGTTATAAGGACCACAATCTTTCCCTAAGCTACACCAAAGGCTCTGAGTTGTCTAAACAAAACCATCAAAATGTCAAGCATGCTTTATTGCAAGTATTGGATGTTGTTTGGAAACACATGAACTATGTTAACAATAAAGGTTTAAGTGATGATTTGAATATAACAGTTTGTTTTGGCTTTAAAAGTTTGCAGATGGTTTCGAAAGTAGTGTGTCATCATTATGCAGGTGTTGAAAATCTATTATTAATACTTATGAGTGGTTACATATGAACAGGGGACGTGATTAGATGGTTGACATATAATCCCTAAGAATAAGATAAGCCGATAACCATGGGTGTATTACCGAGCAGAGCTACAGGGCCCACGCCCAGGGGCCCAACGGCTCAGGGGGGCCCTAAGCTAGAGCCCCTGTGTGAGGTCACTGCTATTAACTTTTCTTCCTTTGCCAAAGCATTTCGTCATCATGTCAATAACAGAAGCCCAAGAGTCCTAAAAAAAAGAAAAACTGAAGGAAAAGCCAAATCATCCACTCTGAAGATGTCACAAGAAAGAAACTACTATGTGAGACACTTTGCGTGTGCAGTGAATTTGAGACAGAAGGTGCACATCAGGGTTAAGGAACAATCAAAAGGTGCAGGTGTATATTTTTCATTACTTCTATGTATCTGTTACTGTCACTGTCTTACTTTGTCATAACACTAGGGCTGTATTACATCATGTAAAAATTTACAAAGGGAAGGTCAAATAAGTATTTCATTTTAATTAAGTCCTGTTTTGTTTGTTTACCTGTGTTTCATTGCCCTGCCATTTATATGTGTTGTGATGTTGACAGTTATTGGCTGTTGTATACCTGCAAGTTGTGTTGTAAATAAATTAGAAACTAATCACAGCTCTTAGTTCACAATAGTAGAAAGGGGAGACTACTTTTTTATATGTTGTCTAAGTCTCACCTGGCATTCAGACTGAAAATAGCACTATGTTAATACAACTCAAGCGTTTCAGGCGAGACAATCACCTGTCGGCATCATAGACTACATAAAAGAAATGGACGTTGCCACCGTGATGTCACCCATTGGCTGTTGCCATCTTGTTTTTTTGGAATTAGAGGTGACCATGTTTGGATGAGAGGGTGTGTCTTCTACACTTGAAAACAATCTGACTTTTTTTTTTTTACAACCACTGGAGCCGCCCTCTGCTGGCCATTAGAAAGAATGCATATTTAAGGCATTTCCGTATTTGCATTTCTCCTATACAGTCTATGGTTGGTACCCATGATTGTGACAAAGCAGCAATGCCACTGTGTTTTCTCATGCAGGGCTGTCTGTGTGAAGGTCGCCACAGTCTAATTTCTCCCCTCTCATCTAAAAATCCGATATTTTATTCTATTTGATAGCATTTTGTTCCTTTCTTTAATTACTGAGATGAGATGTTTCTGCCTTAACCGCCTGCCTTAAAGCATCAGCAGCAAAGCAAACTAGGTCCAACAGTGACAATGTTCGAATTCTGGCTTCCATTTCAACATTATATTGCTGCTCTGCCTCTGTCTTTTGTCTCTGAGCTCTGGTAGTCCCTTCGATTCTCTTTCCAATAAACTGTCTCTCTCTGCCTTTTTTTCATCTCCTTTTTCTTCACAACATCCGTCACATACACATGCTTTCTTGTTGACACATACACACACACATAAATAGCACACACTGACAACTTCACACTTGGAATCACAAGCACAAACACTGATTGTTCATTAAACACACACCCCACCTCTCACACACACCTATAGAAAAAAGAGGTGTATTCTTGCATGAAATGTTGACTTCCTGTGTTGGCAGTATCTAGGGAACAGATAAAAAAGGTTTGTGTCTGAGTTGCGGAGAAGAACACAGAGGTAAATATTCTATAGGAAATAAGTAGTGTTAACAGACTTACTGATGTGTGCAGAGGCAGAGGTAATTTTCCTGCTTCCTCTCTTTTAATTTCCCATTCTTATTTTCTGTCTCTTGTTGTGAAAAAATATTTAGAGACATTTTTTCTCTCGCTGGTCACACTGAGGATCAGTATGAATGCTAATTCATCTGGGGCATATTCACAAGAGGGAGAAAATATGTAGCTTTAGGATTCTATTGAAGCAATCCAGGTTTTTGCTGATAATTTTAATAATCATTAAGTTTGGTAACTAGAAACATGACTAGAGAGCAATGCTAACACCTGGATGCAAACGTGTCATCATGTCATTGTGGCACAAAGACTATAAGATAAAACTTTAAAATTGAGATAACAGCATGTGTATACTTGTGGAATGCACAAGTCACACCATTCAAAGAAAAAATAGCCTTCTGTTATCTGCTTTCACTGTGTCCTTGGTTACTTTTTTGTTCCCAAACAAACAAACAGATATTTTAATTGCATGTGGTGGCCTGTCAAGAGTCTCAAATGAGGGTGAATCTGCTTCAGGACTATTTGTTGTGGCCTAAATGCGACATGAACAGTGCAAGTTTGCATCTTGTGACCAAAAAAGTAAAAACATTTTAAGCATACCCAAATACATGTTGACAAACAGGCCCGCCACTACAGGAAAACATAGGCTATGCATTGTTAGCGTTTCTGGGTGATCATCAAGATTGCAACAGACTGCAGCAAATGTGAGAAAAGCTTTGTATATCAAGAAATAATGTCAAACTTGATGATTTTATATCTGTGTTACTGCTCTCTCTAACTCCCGCTTAACCTATAGAACCTGGTTCTGTTTGAGGTTTCTGCTTCTTGATAGAAGGTTTTCCTCACTACTGTTGGCAGGTGCTTACTCATGGCTGAAATGTTGTATCTTTGTAAATTAAATTAAAGGGTATCATGCTTGACCTGCTCTATATGGAAGGTGTCCAGAGATTTCTTTTGTTAATATTTCTATATTAATAAAATCCACATGACTTGCTATTATTCCTACAAAGTTTCATACCTTTTAAAACCAACAGTGCACTCATTCAAACAAGTGCATTCACCTACTTTCAGCTACTGCCATGCCCAAGAACAGCTACACAACAGCTGGTCACAAAGCAGCAGTTTTCTACAACAACACAAAAAACTGTTTTGGGATTCTTACTAACAACCTCCCAGTCATAAATCCACCTCTGTAACTGAATGTTTTAGCTTATAAACACACCGCTTTGTTCCTAATATTTACTGACAAGGTTGCTGACCCACACACACACTCACACACACACACACGAACATGCACACACGCCCTTTAGGTGTTTACTATGCAGAATGTATTCACCACACACGGCTTTTGTTTATGCAGCAATATGCTGACTGCAATACACAAAACTCAACCTTATTATGCACATACACAAATTTACTTACTGTTCCACATGCAAAGACACACACGCACGCACACACACATGCGCACGCACGCACACACGCACACACACACACACAGAGACACACAAATAGTTAAAAATGTGCACACATGCAGATACACACACACACAACCACAGAGTGTACCTGAGTGGGACCTTGCTGTGATTTAGGTCACTAATCCGTTTCCACGGCGATGGCCTGCCTGCACATCAGAGCACTGGGCTTTGTTGTCCATTCATTGGAAAATCCACATGCACATCTCTGCATCTCCGGATGGGACTGGGTTTATTCTCTCTCTCTCTCTCTTGTTTTTGTTTGGTTTTCCTCTCAGTTCGTCTTCGTGCCTCTCTGCTTATCTGTTATAATTTCATTCGCTTGTGTGTGGGGATTTGTGTGTGTATGTGTGTGTGTGTGTGTGTATTAACAGAAGCCAAGCTGTTTACAAGACTATGGAACGATACTGTCGAGTATCAAGTAAACACGGCGTGATTGTACAAGCACACACACAAACACACAGACACTCCAGTTGCATGCACCTATTTCATAAAATGGTTTGATAAACTGACAACTCTGACTGTCGCCAAAAACTACCAGCTGGGTCTTTCTCTGTGGACAACACATGTTCTTGTGCCCCATGCAGGTCTGCAGAATTCAAATATCTTTTAACTACCTTTAAATGATACTGTGAATGCACTTTGAATTTTAGACTGGTGACCTCTTTGAGGTTTCTTCCTGACAAGTTTCTTTATAGCAGCATGAATGTTCAGGCCCTCTTTTCTGCACAAATAAGAGTAACATTTACAACCAATCAACAAAATCACTACTGCAGACCTTGGGAGGTTAATCGCTTCTAATTCTGGGCCATTTGATTCTTTAGTTTTCTCAGCCCGTGACCCAAATGCATAATTTATTGTCTTACTCTTGGACCCTGACTCATTAAAAGCGATTAAGACTTTTGGCATGCGAGCACGCCGCAGAAACAGACTACACATCAATGTTGAGTTGCAGTTCATATTTTAAAGAAAACACTACAGGCTCTTTCCGATGCTTCCACTTTGTGTTTAAATGTATTTTTGATTTTTTTTTTTTAGCCAAACATGAATGTCTGATGCCTCGAGAAAGAACGGATGTTACAGTGCATGATTCAACTCATGCACAAACTCACATGCAAATACTACTCCATGCATGCACACACAGAAACACAGACAAATACCAGCACACACACAAAAACATGGACCTGATGTATTTAGAAGCCTCTCTCATAATAAATAACATTTATTAAGACAGTATGAGCCAGTTAAACAGTGGACCATCAAATAAACATACATAATGGAAGTCTGCTGGCACCCACACAGTAATCCCAATCATGTTTTGTCTTCTCCAACAAACTCATCACAAGTGACAAGCCAAAACAATGGGCACTGATTCATATCTAGGAATTCAAGGCTGGAAGCTTTTATTGCCCGACTCCTTTATATACAGGGGGGTGGACATAATACCTGACAATATAATGTGAATCAATACAAAAGCAAGCTCCAGCCTTCAAAATGGCTCTCACAGTGTGTCAACAAGAACTCAACATTATTAGCTTTTACTTGTTGCAGAGCTATTGCAGGAGATTACATTAGGCTATGCATGTCATGGTGTTTTTGTGTCCACCCCCTCGAGTGTTTGTTTAGGGACTGTGTGTGAGAGCGAGGCATTGAGTGGAAATTAGAATCAGTAAGCGGGGACAAGACAGGAGCAGATTTAGCACATACACACAACGGGGCAACACATATCTTTACAAAGTGTTGTGCACTACATCACAGTTAATAAATGAGAAGACTGCAGAACTGCGGAATATGAAAAACTGATGGATAAGTTAAAACTGTGTTTCACTTAGGATCACTTTTTTACTTTTCTCTTTCAAGCAACATGTCACCATCATCCAATTTTACTGAGATGCAACATTTAATTAACCGGTTGATCAAACTGGTGAATAGATGCTTTCACCGGAAAAAATTAAGAGCTGTTGTGATGCTTTGGTTTCACACCTTGTCACAGCGGTGTTGCAGAGGGAGCGTCAAAGAGATCGAGATCGAAAAATTATTAGTTTGGAAACTACTGGGTGAATGATGTCAGATATGCAAAAGAAGTCAAAAGTTTCCAAGAACCAAATGTTGCTTGAACTGGAAACAGCCTCAAGTCTTAAGATGCGCTGAAACAGGTTCAAAGTTAAAATTGAGTAGCTTTACTCTGCGACTTGAAAGGAAACCTCAAGCGCAATCAGCGACTACTGTAGCATTTCATTCCAAGTAAGGCAGTCATCTGGCTGTAAAAGAAACTTGAGAAGGCCTTGACTGTGCTTGTAGGATGACACTACATATCTATAAAATTAATATAAATCATATAGTGTGTGCCTGTCAATTATGGAACATTAGGTTCAAATTAATAATCAGTTTAATTCAGGAAAAATCCCTTCCGCTCTATCCTTTTTCTTCAGTAGAAATTACTACAAGGAAGTGGATGTTTCAGCAATATGTACACAGAAACACTCATACACTTTGAAAATGAGGGATAAAATGCAGCATTTTTAACCCAAGTGGCCCTCTACAAATTCCTCTGGAACACAAACTAAGCCTGTGCAGTGTGCATCTCCCCGCCAGACAACCAAACTAAATGAGATAAGTAGCCTGTATTCAGTCCTCATGAATGAAGAGTCGTTTTACGGCTAGCTGTAACTCTGTGGGGCAATTAGCCTGAAGGTAGTGAGCCAGGGTCTGGGTGAGAAATGGGGGATTTATGACTGTAAGAGCTGAAACAAACATTTAAGAGTACACCTAAGGCAGCTGCAGCCATTTAGGAGCCCCAGTGCGATGAAAACACGCCAGTCTGACTCATTCACAGTGTTTGGTTTTCTTTCAAATTCTGGGCAAAGTGAGCCAACTATTTCCGCTGAGAATATTTTAAAAATCCTCTATCTAATGGCAACAACTCACGATGATAATGCCCTGTGATCAGGGCTGCTATGAAAGAATATTATGGTGCATTTATTTTTACCATGTGCGCAATAACAAATGAAATTATTATTTTTTTAATTTCCTTATTTCATCATTGCTATCTAATCAAAACGTGGCTGTGGTTACACACATTTAGAATATGACAATATTCTGACTTTGATGAAGGTCATATAAACGGCATATTTTGTTTGAATATTCCAAATTAGGCAGTTTTCCGACATTAGCATTTTCAAATTAAGATGTGGAAAATGCTATTACTTGAGTTTAAGAGCATAATTTGGGAATGTATACAGCCAGTTTAGTTTAGTTTAGTTTAACCACAGTTTAAGACACACAGCCTCTCTGTGCATTGTCATGGATAGGTTGTGCACAAACCAACTCGCCATTAGTTTGCAAAGCTTTGGGGTAGAGATGCATGCAAAATAAAATCGTACACTTCTGGTTGGAAGGAAAAACACATGCTTTTAAAAATGATTGGATATCGACAGGTTTTTGGATATGTACAAACATCGCGGTGCCGATCTATTCATGAGGGTAAAGGAAAGAAAAGTCCAAAAAGTGCACCACCAGTAGGAAAGTGTGAAAATTTTTTATTTTGATGCAAAGAAGCAAAATGACATGCGGGTCCAGCTGCTCTACTTCGTCATATTTTGATCTGATAATCGACATATTAGGGCACGTTAACCAGAGTGTCCATGGCTGCACATCAGCGGGAGTGTTTGTGGAATATTTATTTTCATTAGCCATGTAAACTGCTTAATAGGATGACTGTCTTTTTTGGAATAAGTACAAAAACAGTTTGTGCATGCACACACACTCATTGTGATTTTTGTACTACTATTTTCAGGCTGTCTTGTCAACTTGCAACTAACCACAATAAAACCACTAATCCTCAACATCATTCTGTCTAGAACGTGTTTAGAGCCCACTTCAGTGTTTTCCTGAGCAAACAGCGGAATAACCCACTGCATACTGCAGCAGGACTCCCTCAAAGGCATTCGCTAAGTCTTGAGGTCAATTAGTTTCAAGGCAATTAGCTAGTCTGAGTGTCACTGAATGCAGAGGAATTAGCCAAGCTATTTGAATGGACACACACACTGATACACACACACACACACACACACACACACACACACACACACACACACACACACACACACAAAACAGAAGACAGATAGAGAGACGGAGAAGAATGGGTCCACTGTGTAGCAACACAGACCACAACTAGGAGGTCAATGATGACAAGTGGACATGTGTATGCCATGTGTACACCCCTATCCGTGTGTGTGTGAGTGTGTGGTGAAGAGAGAGAAGGAGAAGGCGATCCCCGGGAGAAGTTATACAGTGCTATTAGCCCAGTGCCTGTTGTAGTTAGCTCTCCTCTGTCTCCGTCTCTATCCACTAGAGAAAATGTAATTATATCCTGAGACTAGAGTTAAGCCATATCCACTCTTCTGCACCACATATTCAAATGAAATGCATAAATTAAATAAACCTGTCTGTGAGGGTGTAATTAAATAGGGGGGAAAAAGGCTGAGAAAAGTGGCTGTCCGAGTGTCTCTATGTGTGTGTGTGTGTGTGTGTGTGAGAGAGAGAGAGAGAGAGCGTTGCGTCCTGTGAAGCTGTGAGTGGGCAGGGAGTGTTACTCTACATATGGAAGTCAGCTTAATTGGTTGACTTTAGCTAGCCTCACCGCCGACATTAACCGCACTGAGTGGGCGCAGCAACCACACACACACACACACACACACTGCACGCACGCACAAACACACCGGGGTAAAAAGCAAGTTGTAAATGTGGGGTGAATAGGTCCATTTCGTGCATTCAGTGTTGCTGTCGTGCTGAATGTTAGTTAGTGAGCTCATATAACAGGTGGATGCAGACAATGCCTGAGCAACAGGATAAACAGCAAGATAAAGAAAAAAACGATTCCTTGGTCAAAACAAATGTGTGCTTTTTTTTATGTCTCTAATGTCTTTGTTTCGTCTCGCTGCCCTTTTTCCCACTTCACCACATGTCTAACACATTACATGCCACACTATTGCTCTCATAGTCACACATCAGCTTGTACTGAGAAAAAAGAAGTTGAAGTAGATTTTTGCTTTGCGAGATAAAGTTAGAATGTATGCCTGAGGGTTGCAAAAAAAATACTGCATTATTTATGGTGGAAGAAACTGACAAATGACATGAATATTACCTGAAAAATCACATCAATGTGCGTTTTTTTTATCATTACAGCAGAGATCAGATGACAGATGCCACTGTGTTGAGAACATGAGAACACAGTGTGCCTTCCTGTCAAATATGAAGGTTACCTTGAGGATTTTGTGTTCCTCATGTTGCTCAATCCAAGAACTAAGAGCACAGATCTTACTGAATGCATTCATTTTATCACCTGTTATCACCTGGACACATATGAAAAGCAGAGTTTGCACTGAGACAAAGGCTCGCTGCTGCACAAATTAAAGTAGCTGGCATGACATGATGAATGAAGCACTTTGCAATGTCTACCGTGAGATTTTGGCAGTAAAGGCGCCGCCTAAGGATTTAAATCTGTGCAGGACTTCTGTCAGAGTTGTGAATTTCCTCGAGGCAGGATCAATGATTTTAAAACTGTTCAGTCTGCTCGGCTCTGAAAAGGCCAATTGCTACAAGTAGCTTCTCCTGCACACTGAAGTAAGGCGGATATAGAGGAGAGAAGAGCTCAGAGGGCTCTTTGAACCGCACTCTCAGGTGGAGATGTTTTTGCATGAGCAACATTCCTCCTTGGCACATCTTTTTGATGTTGCAGCATGCTGGCAAAATCAGCTCACCTGGCTAATGATATATAATAATAATAAATAATAACAGCATGACTTTTGAGTCCTATGAATATGAGACAACAAAGGCTTTCATTGACAGTTTTGGCACACCCGGAAAAATAAATGAAATGCAGAAAAGGCTGCAGCTTCCTGTTAATAAATTCAGAGGGAGGGACATTTGCAGAGTGCACATGAGCTGATCTCTGGTGCTGCTGCTCAAGATATGATTATACTGAACTCTGTTTCACTGAAAGCACTCCAAAACTCTGAAAACACTCTCTGCTGGAAGCCTAGCTGAGGAATCCAGTGTAGTAATGACTGCATGATCCGTTGTCGGCCTGTGAGCATGTGTTTTGATTATTTTCCGTGCAACACAGTTCACGTGCTAATTGGTTAGCTCTGACCTTGAAGACAATTTTTACTTTGAAATAACCATATGATAAGGAGATGGATGAAGTGTTGCCAGTACCATAAATAACACTGGACAGAAAAGACCTGATACTGTATATAATGAGGAGGTTTTTACATAATATTACAATTTCAAAATGGGAATGGTCTACCAGGGAGGATACTATTCCATTGTTTTAAAACTTTGACAGGATAGAAAGTGTTTTTAAGCGTTGGTTTTACAAACACTGTTTAATCAGAAACACTTAACTGTCTCAATTAATGCCTTGTAAGTGATTTTGCCATCTGCAACTAAATGTTGCCATGAGAGAAAAGTTTCTATGAGACCAGTTTACCAGGGTAGGAGGGTCTTCAAAACAGTAACGGTTTGATATACAAGTTAACCCTTGTGCTAATACTGTCAAAAACATAGACTGTTTCAAAAAAACCAAAGCCATCAGCATTGCCCCCTGGTGGCTGGCTGCAGAATACGTCATAAATCCCAGCCCTTCCATGTTGGCTGATGGGACATAGGCTACACAAAAAAGTTGAAAAAAGTTGAATTTGAAGTACACTTCAAATAAAATTTTTCAGGATGTTTTTGTCATTTTTGGTACTTCTTATCACACTGATGTTGGTTTAAGTGTTTGTTTTTCTCTTATGATTAACTTGAATCAGGCGGGTGTATGGGTGGGACCACGATAACATAACTGCACCTCCCAATCACTATAGTAGACTTTGGCTCCAAATGACATTGACATCACAAGATGGCAGAGATGGTGTTAATTATATTGTGGTTTCATTGTTGTATAGTGGGAGGAATGGGAGACGCATCGTCCAATTTAGAAATGTGAGCTTGTTTGGGTAAGGAGGGTGAGTATGTGTGTTTCAGTGGCTTGCTGATAGCGTTTCACTGCTTTCACGTAATGCCAGTGGCATTCACTCCAAAACAGTCAAAAAGCCAAGCCCTAAAGCAAATACAATGTTAGCAGATCCATTCCCAAAAGCAAGACACTAGCACTGCAAAGGTTATGGGTTCCATCCCCTTTGTGGCTAAAAGGGCAGAGCAAGACATTTTGAAAAGTATAGCCCAGGGCTAGGTCCTGAAATAACTCACAAAGAGTGAAGAGTCCAGTTGGCTCAGGGTTGTGTAGCTGTGGGCTAGCTGCTTACAGTAGCCACAATGTGGAGGGATCTGGAGAAAGAACGGGAGGACTGAGAAAATGATGACCTTACAAAGAAGCCAAATTCGCCTGCAACCAAAACACAATCAAATATGTTGCTGTGCACTTGGTGCAGCTTCATATTTTTCATTTACTGACTGTATGAAATTGAGACATTTTCCCATTAAAATAAAACTAATCATTTAAGTCTGAAGCCTGTGCACTCTGCACAAGTCATAACATCAGTTGTGCTTCATATCCAAAATGCATTTTAGGTCAACTCTTTTGTTTGGTCTCAGTTTCTAATTTTTTTTTCCTGTAGTATGGGTGCAGAAATATTTAATGCAAAATATTGGTGGTGAAGCAAGATTTGATCCCACTGCCTAAGAATCAAAAGCCACTTTCACACATGCACCATTTACTCTTAATGTTACAGCATTTTACCAATAAGTGGTCATAAGTGAATATGACTCCAAAAACCACGATGGCAGTAAATTAGTTACGGCAGTTTGACTCCTTGAGATGTTGTAAAATTAGTGCTAAGCTCCCTACTGGCTTTGTCTGCATAACATTATCCTCTGATGCTTGGATCTGCAGCAGTACAGTATTAGTAGCAGAGTGTGAATGGTCACATTACATTACAATGAAGTTGCATTGTTGCCTGTGTGTGCTATAGAAGCTCCCCTCTTCACCGGGCACCTTCTGTACTTACAGATCGAAGGTATGAGATGTAGATGGGATGTGTGTATAAAAGAGCTTCTTTCTAGGTATGTCTTTTGGTATTAAAGTTCAGTAATCAAATCCATCATGGAGAGGCCTGAGTGTAGCAATTTTTGCTCACGCCTCAGCAGAGCAGGAGGGAATGCAGGCCCCTACATAATATACGGCTTATGTTACTTATTTCTCAGGTGGAAAATCTCCTGCACTGCAATCACTGTTACTTTCTCCACCCACACATAAAACTCATATGTGATACCTTCAAGCCCCCTCTCTGTGGATTGTCAAAGGGCATCCTACTAAAACCTAGAAATCTAAAAGTAGAAAACTCTTAGAATCAACACAAATGAGTGATAACATCTAGCATCGGTGGGAATTTGTTTTAAGATAGTAGCAGTGGCTGTGAAGCTTAAAATCTAGCAGCAGCAACCAGCCACACTCTGCTGCATTAAATCAACTCTAAATATGCTTTATCTAAAATCCTCCCTCCCCTCCCCCCTGTGCACACGTGTTGTGACATTTCCCCAGGTTGTCAGACATTGTAGTTCTTGATCCAACCAGAAAACAAATCAGTGAAACGAGAGATGGAGGGAGCTGCAGAGAGAAATGAATTTAAAAAAGAGGAAGAAACGAGGGAGACGAGGGAACGAGAGAGTAATATCGAATCACGTCAAGGCAAAAAGCAAACACAGGCTTGCACAGACAGACATGAACTCAGACACACAGACACTTATTCACATACAGCCAATACAGCAGAGATGCAAAAACTGTATTTACAAATGTATTCTTCCACATGGAGGTTATGTAGATGAAGTGGTGCTGATCAAGCAAAACTGACACAAGATAAAATCACACACACGGCGTGACAAAATGAAAACCAGTTTTTGATCAGAATCTCTCATTGTCTTTTGTCAGACTCAAACCACAAGACAGTGGCAGCTGCATGTGTTTAGGTGTGTGTGTGTGTGTGTGTGTGTGTCGCTGTCATGTGTGTCTGTGTGTTCATCTATCAACAAGACAATCCGTTTTAAGGTGAAAGAACCACAACACCGCATTAACAAAACCACATATGTCAGCACAGGTCACACACACGCACATGCACACAAAGACACACACACAGACACAGACACAGACACAGACACACACACACACACACACACACACACACACACACACACACACACACTTCCTGTAAGTTGACCCCATGGCCTGCTGGGTTGACGACCTTGCCTTGCCCCTGGCATGACTAAACAAAAGAAATGGAGAGAGGGAGGAGGAGGGGTAAAGGAGAATGAAGGAGTGGTAGGAGGGGGGTGGGAGGGAGTAACCATAACAAGGACACGGGGTTAAGTGTGTGTGTTTGTGTGTGTGTGTGTTCTTGTGGCCCTTTGTATGCAGTTGCAGATTCGTCTCTTTTATTAACTTTTGTAGATTTATTTCTTTTGAAACTTAGGTTATCACTCTGTTTGAAAACTCCATCACTTGGTTTGGAATGACTTAACTCAGACATTATTATAAATATTGTTGTCTATTATTTAATGACAAGAACCAATCATACTACGCATAACAGTGTTAGAACACAAGGAAAAATGTGTATTATTTTACTATAAATCCTTTCCCTCTCCTTTTTCTCTTTTAATATACTCCCCTCACTCTTCCCCCATCCCTCTACGTCTCCACTCAAGTGTGTGCTGGTCGTGTGTGTGAGACTGCATAAATGGAAGGAGCGCATATTCTCTCTCACACACACACATCATCCTGACTGAAGTGTCATCATTTCCTATTGTCTTTTGTCCTCACTCTGCCCTTTATTCGCACAAATTGATATATATACTTGATTAAACTACTGCAGTGCTGTGTGTTTGTGATTAAAAGTAACATTAGTAACTTAAAAAGCAAAGAATGGCTTTTCCAGTTTATATTTATGGTGAAGTGGCAGGGTAAATTCTAAAATTATAGTCACTGGTGGTAAATGTGGTGCAGGGTAGGCGCTGCTGTTGCTTCATGTGAACTGTTTCTTAAATCTGACACTCAGCTAAGAACTTTAGCATCCTATTTTCTCCCCTAGGGAAGCAATGAGTAACTTCATGTAATATGAATACAATGAAATGAACAATGGTAAAAGTGTTCAATTCAAACAGGAATTAAAATAGTGTGTGTGTCTGTGAGTGTCTATTGCTCCTTTTTCACAGCGTTTTCAAGGCTGGTATATCACAGCATTATGCCGCCTCTCTGTTCTTGATAAAAGGTACAGTTGCACAATCAGGGGACAGAATTGTCTCACCTTTCAGTCTGCGGCAGAGGTAGTAACAGCGTTGTGCCAACATCTGTGTAAAATGGTAAGCAGTCAGGATGGGACCATGGAAGGGACGGATGTATTTTGACTTCGTGTCATATGTGCGACCCACCGAAGGTAGATTGATAAAACAGCCAGAACCAGTTAACGGCCAACTCAAAGAAGAACAGCAGCCCAAAATGTCTGCAAACTGGGGAGACAATGAGGCCCAGGAGGACAAGATCAGCTGCCATATAAAGAGACGGTAAATGATTGTTAGTGCCATGTTATGCCACTGTTATTGTTTAAAAAGCGATGCGATGCAAATGTAATATGCCACATGAGAGGCCGACACTGTTGTGTTACATGTTAAGCCGTCACGCCTCTTTTGCTTCCACCATGCCGGCATGCTGTCTGAAATCACACACAGGGGATCATGATGCTGCTGTTGTTTGGTTCTGAGTGACAGTTACAGAGGCTTTGTCAAGAGGGGACTTCATAGCGGCCCTGTAGCGAGATCTCTGTGTAAAAGGGCTGGTGTGTGTTTGTGTAGTTGTCAATCAGATGCAAAAGCCTCTAGAAACACAAATATACACACTCTAGGATTTAGGAGTGTTACTGAGCTGTTATATGTTCAACCATCCATCTCTCTGTCAGAAGACACAGCTGCGCTGCACTGTCCTTTTTAGTGTGCTCGATCGTTACACCTGCGCAAAACAGATCTGGATGCGAATTCTTCCCCGATCATGATCATAATAAAAATAACAATGAGAGATCAAATCAATCCTCACATGACTTTGTCTTTGTTTCTGACTGCAGCCGAAGCTGCGGAGTGCCATGTTAAACCCCCGTCACTACAGTTCTGTTCACCCAAGACATATTTACATGAATATTACAAATGAGCAGATTAGTCGTCGGTTCCTTCATATGTTCGGCTTCATTATAAAACAAAGAGGGGCAATGAAATGGCTCCCTGCAGGATGCATTACAGTGGAGCAGATGAAACACACTGCTGTGGTCCAACTGCAATAGAAACAGACACACACACACACACACACACACACACACACACACTGGCAAGCAGCAGGCACAGGTAAACACACACATTCTCTCTCTAATCACCTCTCCCCCCACAACACACACACACATACACGACCACCTCCAGGTGCTCATGGTTCATTTTACCGTCACATCGTCTGTCTTCATTTCCCCATAGCAGCTAGATAAGAACTGAAAGGAGCCTGCTAGTGATACAAGAGCCGTGTGTGTGTGTGTGTGTGTGTGTGTGTGTGTGTGTGTGTGTGTGTGTGAGAGAGAGAGAGAGAGAGAGAGAGAGAGAGAGAGAGAGAGAGAGAGAGAGAGAGAGAGAGAGAGACTGTGTGTGTTCTATAATTTACTTAGTATTTCTCAGTTCTACTCTGAAATGTTACCATTTTTTCCCCAATTGGTCACTAGTTTTCCTCTCAGCTGCCATTATTCTCGATCTAAAATTAATCTTAAGGCTTTCAGGCTGTTGTCATGCACTGTTTGGACATTTTCCAATAAAGTAATGAACCAAAAATCATATATATCCGATGTAATCATTAGTCAGTAATACATGTATAACCTACATTTTGGGGAAGGTGGCGATCATGTGACCAATGAGCTGACAGGAGTAAAGGAGGAGACGGTCTCATGAGGAGGCACGATGGGGTGGTGGATGGCTGACAAAACGCAGGGCTTTCCCCAGGGGGCCTGTGTTCGTAATCGTGTGAACTTTGGGTGAACTTTGAGTCGTTTTAAGGTATGTTGTCCCTGTATGTTTCTTGTCCTAAACCTAACCACAGTAACTTTACATAAAGTACGTACCATAATTTCTGCTGCAGTAATTTGGATGACAACAAACAAACCGCAGCATGAAGATTCGATGAGGTTCCAGTATTTATAAAATCTGGTTCTGGACATCAGTGCTGTTTGATTTGCTCAGCATTCACGCAAGACAATACAGTGCAAACAGGTATTGACTTAAACTAGACGTTTTTTTTTCAGGGTGTAACCAAAAGTGTTAATGATGTGAGGCAAACACTGGCATTAAGTAAATAAAATGGGACCATAGGTGTAGATTTTTGGAGGCTGGGACAAAGGGGACGCACCCTACTCAATACTTAGAACATGTGCATTTGTCCCCAACAAATAAAATCATAACAGTAGAAGAGGACTTTTATTTTGAAAAAATAATTAAGACATTTACGCCATAAATTGATGCATATTTGTATTTTTGTATTTAAGTGCATTTATGAGACGTCCTAGAACGCTGATGACATTTTAGAATAACTTTTGATACTAAAGTGAAATAAAAAAAATACAAATTCACCAGAATGGAAGAAATTAGGTGTTTGATGGTCAAAATGATATGGCAGAGGAGCCCAAAACAACTGTCTCACATGCGTGACCCCAATGTTGAAACGAAACCTACACTCTTAAATGGGACAGCACTGGAGTGCAGTCAACTAAAAGATTCACAGTAGATTAACTCACACCATTTTCAAAAAGACTGAGCTCTCAGTTTGCAGCTAGCTGCTTTCTGACATATTTCTGCTTCTCTTGTTCTTCAGCAGCGTTTTGTCCTGCCGAGCCTCATGATGGCTACAACAGGGCCTGTCATGACGTAAAGGAGGCCTTGCAATTGCATCTGACAGTGATCCAGTGAGTGTAGCTCTTTGGAAAAAGAGGTTTTTTGTCACAGACATGGTCAGCGTTTATCTAAGGTGGTACACGATTTATATCGCGCAGGTCACACTGGAATTCTCCATGCACAAGGAGTCCTGGACACAAAAGGGATTAAAAGTGTTGTGAAGAAATGCAGGAAATGGGGAGAGGAACGGAGGAAGAATGAAGAGTAGAGGGGGGAGAGAGTGGAACAACAGAGAGCAAGAAAGAGGATGAAGAGGAGGTGTGTTTGCAAACCATCTGGACTCAGTCTCTGATAAGAAACACTTAGTCAGCGAGCACCTCATCACTCAGCCCGCTCCTTCTCCTTTTTCCCTCCGCCTTGTGTAAACTAGTCTGAATCTTCCAGCTCTCTTTTTTGTCTCCCCCTTCACTGATATCATGTTGTTCAACAGGAAGTGATAAAAATGAATGGTAAGAATGATAATGTAAATGTGGGAAAAGTGGAGAAAAAAGAAAGGTCAAGAGCTCTTAAGGCTCAGAAAGAGCTAACACTGTTATTTAAAGTCAGAAATGGCCTCGGGAGAAACTCAGTGAGATTAACAACAAACACAAAAGGTTGCTGTTTTCCTTATTTATGTCACATACTGTCTAGAATGGGCAAATATATTCATCAATTAAGTGGCCAGTTACATGAAACATGTTTCAATAAATGCATTCATTACTTATTCCCTACATGCATTACTTGGCTTACATGGCTTCTAATGTACACAGGGGCTGTCAACCCACTAAAATTTTGTTACAAAATAACTGAATACAGAATATTGAATATATATATATATATATATATATATATGTGTGTGTGTGTGTGTGTATATATGTGTGTGTGTGTGTATGTGTGTGTGTGTTTGTATATATATATATATATATATATATATGACACTTTTCTAATAAATCAACGCAAAGGTGATAAATGTGTGCTGGAATTTACTTTTCTCTTTGAAATTTGAAAATTTTAATAAGCTGTTCCATTCTATCCATTTCATTGAAGTCATGTAAAATTATATGGTCGACAAAAAAACTACCATTACGTTACCTTATTTTTTTTTTTACTGTTACTACATCGTCACACTTTTAAAATGTTTTATTTGGTGATTTTCAACTGTGCTTGAATGTAGCAATATTTCCCAGAAAGTACCTATTATGTCTATTACAAGTACTTCAAGTATGCAGCACAAGAAAGTGTTGTTATAATGTCAAAGATGATATATTCTCTGTGTAAATTTTAGATCACATATATGTTAAATGCATACAGATTCTTTCTGCATCACTAGAAGCCTGAATAATTCTCTTACAACGATGTTAACTGATTTTTGCTGTGGTCAGTTCAGGCTGTACGTGTGTAATACTTTAGATGACATTCCTGCGTTATGGTCCTGACACGCTGCACCTTCCACGATATGATTCATAATAATGTGGACGCTTTGACTGCTTCTTTTGATTTGTCTTCGCTACTGAAATGAGAAGCAGAACGTTCGTTTTTTCCAATTTGTCCTTTTGAATTAGTGATGAGAAGGGATGGCGCTGTGCTCTCTCTCATGGGGAGCTGTCTGAAAAACACACATACCGTACACGGCCACAGACAAAAAATATGCGACAACACTTTCAGAGACGTATGAGATACATCACACACCAATATAAATTCCCACTAACAGGTGCGAACACACTTTCGCTCAGCAGTCCAAAGGCACAAATACTCCCCACAATACATACACATTACTGCTCCACTCTTATGATGAATGAACTATAAATGCCCTTGTATGTAATGAAAAATAATAAAACAAGGAAATATATGGTCAAAATAATGAGCTAGACCTTAAGGCCGCCCCCAGTGAGTGTTGTGTATGAACTATTGTAAATCCCTGTGTCGGTTCAAGTATGCATAGCTGAAGAATAATGTTATACAGCATATCACTGTGCATGTGTGTGTGTGTACTGGTTCAGGGCATTTTAAGAATAATTGAAACTTTTATTTTCTGAGTAATAGCCCCATCTAGAGTAATGCAGTCCATCAGGAAAATTACTACAGACGGACGCACGCACACAAATACACACACCGACACACACATACCTACACATACACACCTACACATGAATGTACTCACAGTAACACACACGCAACTATACTTGCAAGGGCAAGCCACCGACTCACATTCATTCCATAACTCCTGTTTCAAAGTGATGTCCTTCCTCTGATGACTTTCATCATCTTTCTAGCTTTGAAACATATATACACGCACAAATGAGCACACACATACAAACACACACACACACACACACACACACACACACACACACACACACACACACACACACACCTATATATCGCAGACACCCAATCTATCTCACACATCACTCTCAAAGGCCTTGTTGCTAGGAGATAGTGCTCTATTTGTAGAGAGAGAGCAGCAGAGAGACATAGAGCGAGATATATAGGTGTGTGTGTGTGTGTGTGTGTGTGTGTGTGCGTGTGCGTGTAAGAGAGTGATAGAGATAAACGAAAGAAAAGTGCAGGAATGACAAATTGAAGAGATAGGAGAGTCAAGTTCCTTTAAAGCGGGATGAATCTCTCAAGACATGCGTATCTCTCTCTCTCTCTTTCTCACACTCACACTCTCTCTCACACACACACACACACACACACACACACACACACACACACACACACACACACACACACACACACACACACACACACACTCACTCACTCACTCACTCACTCACTCACCCACCCAGTGGCAGCTTGTTTCTCGAACCTGGACAAGGAACACAGCAGTAGGACAATGTGTGTGTTCCTGCAGCTCACGCATGATTGCTCATGTGAATGTGTACATCCGCAACATAAATGCCAATGTGTGTGTGTGTGTGTGTGTGTGTGTGTGTGTGTGTGTGTGTGTGTGTGTGTGTGTGCGCGCGCCTGCAGCAGTGGTGGGATCCAGCAGGTCATATAATGGTTGGCTGGTCACATTGTCTGCCCCAGCGGTCAGTCCCTCATACACACACACTGTCTCCCATAATCTGCAAGTACATCTATTATAATCTGATAAAACCTGCAGAGAAGCAAAATCCTCATCTGAAACTCTGTGACCACAATGACACGTCTACGAGGTGAAACTTACACGAACACGCTCGCACTACCTCCGCAGTGTTGTCCTTCTAATAACGATGAACATCGAGGAAACAACAAATTGTACAATTAAGCCAATCGAAACTGACAATTTCCTTCTCTACAGGAATACAAAATATTAATATTTTTACTGAAATGCAATAACAGATAATGAACAGCTGGTACTGATGAGTTTATTCAAACTGTGGTTACATATCATACTGTAGTGGTGGATGAAAAAATCGATAGAGCATATCATCGCGATATTTTGCATTGTCAATATTGTATTGACACATGGACATCACGTATTAATTTTTTATTTTATAAATTAATTACACTGCAAATACAAATCAAATGTTTGGCAGCCTACACAAATAACAACATCACTAACTATTTATTATTTATTATTCCTCTAGGTATTTGCTGCAATAAAAATGACTAAAGTGAGTTGAAAAGACTAAAATCTATTAAAGAAAACAGAATTTGACAGTTTTTCTTTGGAGACATAATTTGCAGTTGAAAAAAAGATAATGTATCACAATATATTGCAATAATTTATCACAATATTCAGCATATCATAACATTTAAAATAGCAATAATTTTGTATTGTGACTTAAGTATGGCGATAATGAGGCCTCTGCTGATTCCCACCCCTATCATATCATAAATGTGTTGGATAATTTGTTGTGCCTTTAAATTCTAAAAATCTTTGGTTCTACATTTCTTTCTCCATAAGTTGGACCCTCAAACTGATACTGACACCGCTGTTTTTTGTTTTTTGGTTTTTTTTTTAAATATAGGGGGAATGTGTCCAATTCGAATAGAAGGTTTCGGACATGCACAAGATGTTAATTTATTCATTCAAAATTGGCTAGTAATTGCCTTTAAATGGAAGTAGTGTTTGTCACATTATCCACATCAGTTGTAGCTGATTTATCCCGATGCTCGTATGTTTACGCAGTTATTGCCGAACAATTACTACTACCTCAACATTTCGAAGTATCATGAAGACTTTTACAGTTCAAAGCAAACTGCTCAGATCAGCCCATGATTTTAAAATAAAGATTGAAAGATTTATAAGAAACTCATTAACTGTACTGTATTCAAATGCCTTTGTATTCCTTTCTCTTTCAAGTTGTGACTATAATAATTATGAACTCAGTATAATGTGCGTATGAGGCCTTGTGTCGTCTGAACATCACAACAAGCAAGGTGCTCCTTAATCACACAGTTCAGAACAAATGTGCTGCTGTAAACTCCTTCACCAAATTATCCTTTATTTGGTGATCCAGTGGAATGTAGCAGCTGTCTGTGCTGGTTGACTGACTGCATTTTCTCTCACAGTGGTTGGTCTGAAACTCACAGTCCTCCTAATCCACTAAAACATTCCAGAGAAGATGAAAAAAGCCCCAAATATGTGCACAAAAAATTCACCTTGACAAACATGTCAAATATATCCAGTGAAATATAATTAGTCACATGCGCAAGGAGTTTTGAGAAAAGCTGTGACACTTTCTTACTATTATTCTAAGCCACACACATACAAATCATCGTCTTCTGAAATCTCACCCACTCGTATTACACTCAGCATCTGTTATCAACAGCCACTGTAATACTCGGGAAGATTCTCCTGCTACTTCGTGACATCCTCTCAGCATCGCTCAGACACATTTCAGCGACCAGCTATTTCAAACCATGCTTCTTGGAAACATATGTTACCAAATATAAGCAAATACGTTTGCAGAATTACCATTTGACCTTTTGTGCAGCACGGTCTATGAATTCGATATGAAAAGGATATATAATTTTATAGCCCCTTTATTCTCGCACTGACGTCTTATCATTCCTAATAGGCCCGCTGGAATCTTAATCAGTTACACATGGTCTTCTCTCCACCATCGTCCCTGCACTCCTTTCTTTATGAGCTGTCCATCGACAGTCGTTTTTAAGGTTTTTTTCCTCTCGCGGTGACAGTTTAATTCCTTTAATCCATCACCTACTTCCTCTTTTGCTTTGTAACTCACACGCATATTTTTTAGGAGCATCTCAAAATTTATGTTTCTAATTGAAAAGGTAACAGTGGGTGGGGGGAGAGAGAGGAAAAGACTGAAAGAGAGAGAAAAGAGAGAGAAAGATACACAAACACACACACACACACACACACACACGCACACACACGAGCATGCACACAAAGTAAGCAATGGAATGCAAATCTCTGTGTCTGGAAGCGATTAGGCAAAAAGCTAAAGCCCGTCTTCTCTTTCTGTGCCTGAGCAGCAGCACCCAGTCCGGCCACCCTAACCCTCGCCACACACACACGCGCGCGCACACACACACACACACACACCCATATCAAAATGCCTTTGACAGTACACAATGCTAAAAGCAGAAGCGTTAAATTGTCAGAAAGCCACATTAGATGGGCTGTTGATGCTTTCCAGGGTTAATGCTCCTTTGAGTGGGTTAAATACAGTTTACCCACTTCTGTCGAGGTGACAGACGGCAAGGTGTCAACGTACTCCTATTTCAATCTTTCCATTCATTCAGCTGAGTATATATATATATATATATATATATATATATATATATATATATATATATATATATATATATATATATATATTTAATCAACCAGGAGTGTCAGCATTTGAATGATGGCCTACATATGGCTTGTTAGATTGGATGTATATATATATATATATACATATATATAAAGAAAAATAAGGCTAATATTTGTTGATGTGACAACCAAGACCAATTGTGTATGTAGTGATAAAGAACTGGTTGATTAGGGTCGAGGGTTTGCATGTATAATTTGTGATAAATTTGCCACATTCTATTTTGTATTCAGTTTAAGTTAAGGAGTAAAAGTAAAAAAAAAAAAAAAAAAAGTTAATTGTAAAAAATAATAAAGAAAAAAAGACGGATTGCGGACTTTGTGTTTACTTTTGGGCTGTAGATCATCAGTTAAGTAGATGAGGTAAAAAGTAAAGTGAAAAAAGTTATATATCTATATATGTACTTATCTTTGTGTGTGTATATATTAATATATGTGTGTGTGTATACATTTTATGTATTTAAATTTACATACTGTATATGAGATGAGAACTCTCTTAACTTGTGACAAAATGCAAAACAGTGTCACCATGTCACCAGTTCATGTACAAATCCCTGCTCTGCGCACCAAAGCTGTGGGCTGACCTGTTTGTCTTCAGCTACAGGTAAAAAAGAAAGAAGTAAATTTACTTAAAAAGTGTTACAATTTTGAAGTAATCTTTAAAATACAAATGTCTGCAAAATGAAAAAAAAAACCCATTGATGTTTACTTAGTTTATCCTTGTTTGATTCACAGAACAGAGCGCAAACACGTTGCATTAATGTTTATAATATAAATTCAAACTGAGCATCATGGATAGCATACAATACATAAAATAAAAACAAATGAAAACTTGTTTATTAAGTGTAATTCATTTAAGTGCTTGCTGTTTCTTACGTCATAGTTCACAGGCTGTATCTACAGGGCAGATTTGACATTTAAGTATGACAAGAAACTTCCTGGTGTAAATCCGATATCAACATCTTAAGTACGCTGCTGTTGGGCCTTTGAAAGAAAACATGCTATTAACTGACGGCTGATAGCTGTCGACCCTGTTTTGATCAGTGACTTGACAGGATTCTTAACCTTCCTGTTTCTTCAGCACATCATGAACTGTGTCAGCGGGGCTGTGTTTCGCCATCAGACACAGGCAGCATTTTTAATGTGTATGAGAAGGGAAAGAAAAAAAAATCGAAAAAAGAGATCCAACACCAGTCACAAGGAGACATGCAGGGGCCGAAATGTCTTTGGTAACTTTGCCAACAACTATGACTGACAGCAGTTTGTCCTGAATGTTTCTCATTATGTCCTCCACATTGATTGGTACCCTAATTAAGATAATATTCCCCATCTCCATTCCCTTTGAATATTACCCCTACGTAATGGCCTCAAAATCAAAACCAGACCTTGAAGCTAATGCTTACTATATGATTAACCACTGAAATATTTATACATGTGTGTGTCACTTTGTGTGTGTGTGTTTGTGTGTGTGTGTGTGCCGTGAGAGGACTGTAGCACAGAGTAGTCACTAATTGATTGGCAGCCTTTGCTGCTTTACCAGAGAAGCTGACAGTGATTTAGACGAATAGGAGCCGATATACTGAATTACTGGTTGGCGTGCGGACTGGTTAGCGACTGAGTGCAAAAGTAGAACAAAAATAAAATGACTAAATGACTGTCGGCTTACTGACTTACTTGACGCTTGATTTAACCTTATAGTTTGGAAAGTGTGACCACAGCCAAGACTCAGAGAGAGAAAAAAAGGAGATTGGGGCCAAAAGAGAGAGCACAAAGACGGTGGATGGAGGAAAAAAAAAAATATATGAGGGTATAAATAAAATATTGAAAAAATAGATTAGGATGAGAAAAGGGGGGTGGGAAAATGATGGAGAGAAAAAGGGAAAATAGAGGAAAATAAAATGCACAGTGCTTGGCTCAGATGCAAAGACGGGTTTTCCCTCTCTCTCGGCACTTTCTCACCAAATCAAACCATGAGGCCCCAGTCTGGCACTATTTTAACACACACACACACACACACACACACACACACACACACACACACACACAAACTGATTGACTGTGAGTTTACATTCAGTCACTGAATTCACACAATGAGAGGCAATTGACTAGAGACCAAGCAATTTCCCAAAGGCATGCAGGCACACTGACAGTCACACACACCGCCACATTGTGTGGCTTGAAAGAAAAGAAAAAAAAACATAAATTCACTTGTCTACCTTGTCCGTGTGAGTACTCCAGTGTCGCCCGGCTTAAAGGGTTAATGCTCCCAAAAAACACATAGGATCCTTTCAGGCACGCATGAGTCGTCCTGCAGCTGAGGGGGGAAATAATAACACACCTCCGTCTCTATCTTCCGCCGCTTTCCCCCTCTCTCTTCTTTGGAGAGGATATAAAAAGCGCAAGCTCTGTTTTCTGAGGTTTGTTCTCGCTTCTCTCTTTTCTCTATCTGTGGGACTGCCTCTGTCTTTTCTCTCACTTCTTGTTCTCATCCAGCCTCTGCGCTCCAAGTGAGGGATGGAGAGTGAAAAACACTGCAGGAAAAACCCCACAAACCTCCTGCTTTCTCTCCTCCTTTTCCTCTTTTTTCTCTTTCCTGTCAGTTAAAGAAAATGCAGAATTCTATTCTTTTACTCCCTACTCTGTTTCCTTTCTCCGCCTGCCGCTGCTTCTCTGAGTGTGTGTGTGTGTGTGTGCCGTCTCCTGCCTGCCTCTGCCACCTCTGCTGTGTGTGTGCTTGTCTGCCTCGCTCCCTCTCTCTCCCCCTCTTTGCTTCTGCAAGTTTGAAGCTCTCTTGCTGGTTGAGCGAGGAGGGAGGCGGAGCTGCGAGGACAGAGGGAGCGATGGAAGAATAGGATTGGTTGACACAGAGGGGGGTGAGTGAGATAGAGAGAGAAAGAGAGTGAGAGGGGGAAAGGAGTGCAGGGAGAGAGGGAGGAGATTTCGGCATTTGGAGGCTGGAGGTGTAGATGTGTGGAGTGAGAGGAGACGTGGAGGAGGGCCGGGGCGAGAGGCACTCCCTCTCTCTTGCTCCCTCTCTCTCTCTCACTTACACACACTCCCCCTCTCTCTGCATTCTTTCGCTCTGATCTCCCCGATTTCCCGACCACATATGTATTCATAGCACAGAAACTACACCTCTCAGCCGCTCACACATGATCTCCCTCTTTCTGTCTCACTCTTATACACTCACACATATGCACACCCACATTTATGTGGAGTGTGTGTGTCTGTGTCTGCGTGTGTCTGTGTGTGTGTGTGTAGTTAGGTTTAGAGGCAGCTGTATAAACCAAAGGTACTGAGAGAAAAAGAAGGGGGAGACTAGGCTTAACTAAAAGGGACTCGGCAGACATACGCAGGCATTAATGTGTTATACAAGGACACACACGTGTGTTTTGAGATACACACACTCGGAGTTCCACAATTTGTGTCATACTGGATGCATTTCTGACAGTTAGATTTAAAATAATAAAAAATAAATAAATAAAATAACCTAGAAGAACAAGGATAGCTAAATGTTCTGTTAAGTATTTGTGTGGATGTGTGTGTTTAAAGATTGATGGTGATGAGTGCAAACAGCAAAGAAAAGCTCTGTGTGTATGTGTGTGTGTGTGTGTGTGTGTGTGTGTGTGTGCATATCGTGTAATGGCGTATGTGGTCCTTAGTCGACAGTGCTCGCTGCAGCTGTGTGTGTTTCTGTTTTCTTTAGCAGAATAATAAGAGAAATTATATTTTATTATTTTAATTTGTACTGTAAATTATTTAAATGCTTTGTAATATTATAGCAACTGTCTATTAAAACCAAGTATAAATAATTTCTGTAATTATAAATATTTCTCCTTTTCGCGTAATTTTTTAAAAACTTTGGCTGATTATTTCTATGATGCACTAGTATTTTTGAGTTAATTGAAGTGTAAGTGTAGAAGGGGTGTAAATGTAACAGAAGCCTAAAATGACATTTTTACTTTTTTTAAGCCTAAACGTTACTATGAAAAAAAAAATTACAATGCACCAAAATAACATAGAGAGCAGTCTGTCGGGTGATCCTCTTTCACAAACATGTATATAAATGACAACATACAAAACAACCTTTACAATACATAAATCCCACTCCTAAGAATTTATTCACACAGTAACACACATGTGCACATACAGTTCGTGCATGGCTGTAAGTCCTTCTAGTAATATCTGCGTAACAAGGGACTGAGGATATCGTCTGGAAGGAAATTGACATTCATTCCATTCTTTCACACATGGGCAGCCTTTTCACTGTGTTATCTCACACAAACAAGCATGCACACACACGTACACATACGTAACCGAATGCCTCTAACATTTTATAGAACACTTAAATGTCCTCCATTCCTGTTCTCCAAAGAGAGGATCGACAGAACAACATGAGCTCAGTTTGGATGACTTTACTGCACAAGAGACGGAGCATAATGCCACCGGAGGATAAGGGGATGATCACACAGAGAGCGTCGATACAGAAACATCCGCTTCAACAACACCAAGGCAGGCCGAGTTCAGTGAAAAGGCTCAGTGAGTGTGGTGTTCTCTGGACAAGCTGTGACATTGACAAGTTATACAACTCCAAGTCCGGTTAAAGTTGACAATAGCTTTCTTTTTTTCGGGTTGGGTGATAAAAGGCAAATGACGGAAAATACAAAGCGTGAAGGCCACATACGTTTTGCAGGTGTTAGGCTTTACGATGCAGTCGCAGAGGAGCGCAGAGGGAAACACAGAGGAAGATTTATGTTAAGGTGCGCTCAGTCAAAAACTTGCATCACAATGAATGCTGCAACGTCCACTGCAGCTATGCCTCCCCTCTGTGCACTACTGGTTTTTAAGCTCCGTCCAGGCTCCGAGGAAGCCGAGTTCTATGTTTGCTATGGAAGCAGAAGGCTTGTGTATGCCATACACCTGGGTTACAGTATGAGCCCTTTTGTTGAGCGTGTAATGGGCCGAAGGGCTGGGTTCATGCTTTACCATGAAATTCAAGAACCATGTGCTGTTCATGCTGACTGCACACTGCACACAGTGTTTTTGTGGCACTGTTAAAATTTTTTGAGGAGGTTTCTACAGTCTGTGGTTTCAGCAAATCTAGGTCAGATGGTGTGACACAATACGAGATGGACAACTCACTTTTGCTGCAATTACGGACGTTATGGACTATGTGACCTAATGACTCATACAGGAAAATGAGGTTATAAATCAATTAAGCATTCCCTTAACTTTTCTAAATTCTCCTAAATTTCTGAGTAAGATTATATATAAAAAAATAGCAATTTTATTTTTTTAAAGGGATGATGAAACAGTTTAATTTTGACAAAAACATCTAAGCCTTTAAGATTCTGAGTGGGCATTTCCTTTGGCATCTGCTGACTGACAACTGAGAGTGGGCGCTTCTCTGAGAAGTGCTGTCAACTTGTGATGTACGCTACTGCCTGGAAAAATGTCCTACACTATTTTTTAAATCCCTTTTTCAACAAATCCATAGGGCATTAGTTGTTAACTACTACCCAATTAACTTGTGTCAGTGAGCATTTTTTGGCGACACTAAATAACAAACAAAATCAAAAGACTGCATCGTATATGTTGTTTTTAGCTGTAAATTCACCACAGAAGAATGAAGATGATAACGTTATCTTAGAGCCTGACCGGGGCAAAGCCTCTCTTCCTCTGGGCAGCTGTCTCTGTCTCACTTGGACTCATCCTGGGTCTGTGTCCACAGCTGCATGTACTAGAGAGCATTGTGAAAACGAGCGCCCGCTCTGCTGCTAAACCTAGGACCAAAACGTCCCAAGAGGACCACTGGTAGTCTTCACAGTAGCCATTTCACCGTAGTTTTTTCCTTCTTCATTTTTTGAAACATGACCTCACTGTATAAAATGACCTATTATGACCTCTAGAATAATCACAGCTTCATGAAACTTTACAACCACAAACAAGAGACCCGAAGCATTCAGAGGATATATGACTTCCATGAGTATGCCGACTATAAGGGTGTTTCTTAGCAGCTTCCAGAACAAAAGTGCTCAGCATCCAATAGCTGAAATATGCAATTCTTAGAATTCTTTAGATAGTTTTTCAAACCACATCACAGCATCTGTGGTGTTCCTCTAGGTTCTTTCAATCAATAATCCGGTGGCAAAAACTACTTCAATTTGCACCAAATCTGCGCAACAATTGGTGTTAACCTAAAAAAATGCTGCAACAACTTACGAGACATAAATGAGCATGTGACTGACCTGTCTTTTTAAGGAAAAGGACAACCAGCCTGTTTGAAAAACAATGAATTGTCTAACACATGCAAACCCATAAATAGGATTGTTTTTTAACTTCAGATATTAACTGCACTGATATTAGTCTATGTACATTAAAAAACGAATGAGCTGCACCCCCAGATTCAACTAGCCCTCACCTTGCCTGTTTTTAAATCTCGTTTAAAAACGAATATGTTCTCTTTAGCTTTCTCAGAACTTGCATGACAGTTGACAGTTTTGTGGATTTACCCTGTGGTTTTATTGCCTTTTTGTAAACAGTTTTTTATGTTGTGTTTTATGATATTTATGCATTTTTAAAAAAATTATTTTTATTGATGAACAACACTTTGGTCAATTCTGATGTGTTCAAAAGTGCTTTACGAATAAATTTGGATTGGATTGGAAAAAAACTGTACAAACTAGAACAAAATTAAAAAAGGATATCAGTATTCGATACCTTAACTCTCATACTGACATAGTTTTCAACCTAAACAGCATGATAGAATTCCTTGAATACAGTCATGGCTTTTGGTTTTAGTGTGCCACCGCAGGATTTTCAGCAGCCCCTTTTTGACACCCCAATGAAAAATTTCTGGGGCCACCATTGCTGCTCAAACAGATATTGCACCAAGCATCTATGTCACAATGGGTAGCGAAAGTTCATGCCCCCTTGAGAACAATAGTGTACGGGGTGGTGTCACTGCACAACAATGAACTAAGTTTTTTTTTCTGGTAATGATCATTTTGACCATAAATCAGTGCACATATAGCTTACATTTCTTAGCAAAGAAAGCATGTTAACTTCAGCTTGACTTAAAGAATTCATTCTACAAATAAAAATAAAAACGAATGATCTAATGATATTAAATAGGGGGCAAAGAGGGAAAAAATACAGCATGACATTAATATGGATCAATAAAGAAACGTATGATGCATGTTTTATTTCCTGTCATGCAATTAAGGCAGTCCATTTTATGAGCTTATTTGACTCTGAAATAGAAAGATAAATAATCTCATGCCTAAAGCATTAATTTAGTCAAGACCGATAGAACTGTACACAGTCTAAATATTTTATTAACCTATACATCATCATCATCATCATCACACATACACACAAGCTAATGATGTAAGAATCATCTCCCATGGAGGTTAATGGAATATGGATTTTGGCATGAAGGCCACTGGCAAGGAGATGAGGATATTAAGTATAGCGTTATCCTTAATCCTTAATGCTACTGCTTTTATTACATATTTCCTTACAATTGCCACAACTCTATCTTTGTACCTATAAACTTATGTATGTATGTATGTATGTATGTGTCTCTCTGACTATTGATCTATCTCCATGTCTCCATCTCTTTATTTATCTATCAATCTGTCTGTCTTCATCGTAAATGCTTTCATGTGTCTTTCACTGGCCAGGGTCCACTCCCCTCTGGCCCCCTCCCCCAAATGCCTTTCCAATGTCAGCTATAAACGTCATAAATCATCAGTTATAATCTGCAACTTCTGTAACTTTTCAAAACAGACACCCCGCAGTCCCCTCACCGTCCACTTCACGCAGCATTAGCCAGATGTGCAGAGGTGTGACATTGTGTCTTTTTTTTCAATCAACTACCTCTGTCACTTTTTGTGTTTACAACCAAGTGCAACCCCATGAGTGCCTGTACGGAGAGACTGTGTGAACTGTTGTCCTTATTTGAACGTCATCACGCCTCACCCGTCTCTCTGACAGCTGCCTTTACGCTCCCCCTTCGAGTTTGGCCATTTGGAACAGCTATAAACACTTTAACTTTCAGACAGACGGTCATACGACACGTCGTACAAACTTAATTGATTTCATGCTTGCTCTAGCCTTTGGTCTTACTGTTCTACATCCGTATGACAGAGGGTAACAAACTTTGGCCGTAAAACAAGCCAGGGTCTCCTGTCATGCCTTAAACCAAATCATCAATTAAGCATTGTGGTCAGAAGGACATGGTTTTGTCTTTCTACATGATGAAGGAGTTTGCAAGGCTACATCACTTAAAGGAACAGTGTGTAAGATTTAGTAGGATACAGTGGTATCTCGCTGTGAGGAACGCTGATTGTAACCAGCTGAAACTTTTTTCTTGCCTCCTCCTCTCCCAAACAAACAGACCAGGTATTAAAACCAGTAAAAAAACACCAAACAAAGCATTTTCACATTACAAATCAGTGGTTTTCCTTCCCCCCCTTTTGGTACGTCACTCGTCCAGCAGCTGCTAATGTGTGGTCACCCTATTTCTGATCCAGCTGTTCAGAAAGTTTTTACTGGCAGTCAAATTATGTGCAAAGGTCTCTTCCTCTTCAAAAGGCCTCCCCAAAAAACAGACCAGGTGATTTAAAGCTATAAAAACACTGAATAAAACTGTTTCATGGGGAAAAAAACAGGGCAATTTCCATAGACAACGATCTGCTGACTATGTAGACATCAATGGCTCATTCTAAGGCAACAAAAACACAATGAATCTTATTTTCAGGTCATTATATACTAAATAAAACATACTTAATATACAATATTCCATTTGAGTTAGTGCATCACTCTAGGTCCTACACACTGGATCTTTAAGACATGGCGGATTCTACCACTAAACCACCAATGTAATGTTGTGCTTCGTAGAGCAGGCAGGGGGTCCCTAAAAGCTTGTCTGGCTGCACACTGTGGTGCTACCAAGCATGAACACATCTGATGAGAAGCTGATGTTTTACATGACAATATCTAAATGTAAAGTTTCCAACTTCGTCCAAACTTTTTCCAAAATTTGCATTTTATCTTTTTCTTTTCCAGCTGTCATGAAGATACGTAAATCTCCCCTTGTGTAAAGCCTCAATGATAGTGATGCATTTCCAGTTCCACGTTGCCATAGTCCTCATTTGTAACACTTCCACTTCACACTTATGCTGACAAACTGCTCAACAACAGCCACAGTCAGAGCTTGAATATAAAGAATGTGTTTGTGGAGCAAGAAATGCATGTAATGCATAATATTTACTCACTTAATATGTTACTGAACATTCAATACATGAAGGTCACATCAGTATAAAGGTCTGGCACTTATGCAGATTACCTGACATGAATAAAAGTTTCACATACCACTTTTAGTTCTCTTTTTTAAAATTAATAATGATAACATTCTGCATGTTTGACCTTAAATGCCTGACCAATGGAAAATAAATGCTTTCACCTTCCTGTGAGGTGTTTTACTCATCTCTTGTATCCTTGATTTTCTGCCTCAGAGTCCGTGTCTCAAAAGGAAGTCTCTCTCAAGAAGAGATTACATTTGAATCTCAATATTCCCAAATGTTTCCCCACACTGAATACAGACTTCAGTGAGAAAAACATGGTCTTCCATTGACCTATTTCATATCCCAATTCCCTGTAGATAGAGAAAGCTGGAGCGAGAGGCTGGGACTTGCAGGACAGCTCTCTTCTTTTCTTTCTCCTCAATCCTCATCCCTCCAGCAGTGAGGCTTTTCTAACACCAGTGTATTTGCTGGTGCCCCCCCACTGACACACACAATATAGACTCTATAGGCCTTCAAAGTGTGTGTGGTGTGTGTGTGTGTGATCGATAGACAGAGGGGGGAGGTGTGTATGTTTCAGTGCAAGTTCAGCTGTTCCCGCCATTTAAATGTGTGTATGTGTGTAGGAGCGTGTGTGTGATACGGGTCCCTAAGCTCTTTCATTTCATTGTATGGGACCCCTGCTGGGCAAGTTCACAACCTTTGAGAGAGAGAAGGCAAGAGAGAGATGGAAATGAAAGGAGTGTGAGGGGAAAACGGGGGAGAGCGACACAGGGAGAAAAAAAGACAAAGAGAGAGGAGAGAAACTGAGAAAAAGTGGCTTAAACAAGCCAACTGGTGAATTAAAGAGGAAAAAAAGCAATGAGGCGAGAACTCTAAACCAGCAGAAGGGAGGGAAAGAGAGGAAAAGAAAAGAAAGCTTTCTCCTTTTTCTTAATCCTTCATTCAGTATGAGGGGATTTGAGTCGATGGTGAGATAACGTAGCGTAACTCCCTCTCACTGTGGTGGTGTGTGTGTGTGTGTGTGTGTGTGTGTGTGTGTGTGTGTGTGTGTGTGTGTGAGCTACTATGAGTTTGGACATTTCAGCCTCCTGGCCAGACTACAAAATAACAGTAATCATCTTGACCAGTGCACCCTGTAGCTGTGTGTGTGGGCAAGTGAGAGGAGCCTACATGTGTGTGTGTGTATACATGTGTGTATGTGTGCGCACATTACCCTGTCAACCTCTGCGCAACCCATTCTAAATAACAGTGATGACTAAGATCATATGGGGGTGGACTAAACCATTTAGGATAAATGATGGCGACCTGCTGTTTTACCCACCTGTGGTTTAAACACAACATACTATAACACACACACACACACACACAAAGAACAGCATGCACAAACCCACGCAGATTACTACCTTTACAGAGTCACATGATGAAAATATGCCAAACACAAAAATGTTAAAAACAGAACACACACATACCCTCCATCTCAAAGGAAGGCCCACGTGTGTGTGTGCATGGGACAGAGACCCTTGAATGTCATGCTCAGCTAGCATAGGTTAAGCGTGTGTGTGTGTGTGTGAGAGAGAGCAAGAGAGAGAGAGAGAGAGAGAGAGAGAGAGAGAGAGAGAGAGAGAGAGAGAGAGCTTTTTCTAGGGTGCACATCACATAAATTTACAGCTAGTCTATGTAGTGAGTAACAGAACACCTTGTTTAAAGAGTGTTTAAATTTCCATCTCCTGCTCTTTTGTGTGTGTGTGTGTGTGTGTGTGTGTGTGTTTGCAAAATGCACAGGGCAAAGAAACACAGAAGCCCCCTTTACACTTCCCGTTCAAGGTGGGAATTTCATGCTGTTAATCGGCGTCACTATTTTTAATAAAAGGTTCAATCCCAGAAGCGGAGGACAGAGTTGTTTCGCCTTTAAGGTGGCAGCAGAGGTAATAACAGTGCAGAATGGATCTCTGCGTATAAGGGACAGCTGGCAGGACGGGACCATGGATGGGATGGGTGTGACATTTTCAGTACATGTTATGTGTGCAACCCACAGCCACGACATTTAAAAAGCAGCGAGCAGCAGTTAGCGGCTTATTTAAAGATGAAGAACAGCGGCTGAAAATGCCTACGAATTGGAAAAACAATGAGATTCAGATGCTCCTTAACCTGAAAGGAGAGAACGAGATTATTCGCTATATAACCGGGATGATAAATGATTGCTATTGCCATATTATGGAACTATTATAATTTAGAAAGCACTGCTGATGCATCCGTTATATGTCACATGGCAGGCCAACACTGTTGTATTATATATCAGGCCTGTCATGCCTTTTTAAATTCCAGGATGCCGTCATGCTGTCTGGAGTCACACATTGAGGTAGCACGATGCTGCTGTTGTTTGCTTCTGTATAAAAAATGCAAAGGTGGCTTAAAGATAGGACTTAATAGTGGCTCTACAGTGTGATCTCTGTGTAAAAATTACTAGAGAAAGAGAAATAAAGTAGACAGACATAAAATAAAATAGAATAAATCTTGCTTATGGATGTTTTTGAGTGATTTAATTTTACAATAAAGCACAAATAATTAAAAAATCAGCAGAATGTACAGGTGTAAAAGTCTAAGTCACATAAAGAAATTAAAGTACTTTGTAGTGACTGCAGCATTGCTGGCGTTAAATATAAATGTGAATATGCCCAATTTTAATCTTAAAGTTTTATGTTGTTTTGCATAAAGGGGTTGATTTTAGGGTGGATTTAAACACGTCAAATATCTGTAATAATGTGAGATGCATTCAATACTCATATTCATTGCTGTATCTATACTAGAGAGTGCAACCCAGACACAAGCATACACATACGGAAAAAAGTCATACACATACATACACACTCTCACATAGCTTCACATAGCAAGTATTGGATCACTGGTCATTTCCCTAGGGGGAAGTGAAAAAATGGTTGAACACAGCCTTCAGAGTGTGTGTGTGTGTGTGTGTGTGTGTGTGTGTGTGTGTGTGTGTGTGTGTGTCTGTGCGTGTGTATTTATGTTAGACAGAGGAGCAAGAAGGAGCCGTTATAATCTGTAGCCTCTTCCTTTATTCCCAGGAGAGAAGAAAATACTGAAAGAGTTAGAAAGAGGGAGTGATAAAGACCAGTGAGAGATAAAGATGAATTATCTGGATGAGAGGGAGAGGAAAAGAAAGGACTGTGAGGTGGTGAGAAAACAGGAGACAGAGGGACCTCTTCAGTCATTACGACGAAAAAGGCAGCACTGACAGTGATGGAAGGTTTGTAAAATACTGAATTTCTTACGGTGCGTTGGGAGGGGAGACGGGAATTAAACAAGAATCTAGACTGCATATCCAGAATCAACAGCTGCTGGCTTTTTACACCAGTTAAACTAAAGATTAGAAAGTTAGTGTAAAGAGAGAAGATGAAATTACTAGAGCTGTTCCAATACCAATACCAGCACTGCAAACACCTCCCATACTGACTAAAATGCTGGATCAGGTATCCGCAAGAGTACGAGTCTTTGCACCAATCAAATACCACATAATTTTTAAAATACACTATAAAGAGGTTTCACACCCTGAATAACTAACAGTTTTCCCACAAATCAATTCTTCTTTGTCCTCCCTCAAACATAGCCTACAAAGCGAGTTGCTCTATGCAGCTATTGACAACTACTGATTTAAAGCAGCAAAGGAGGATTGTTTTGTATTAAAAAGTCTAAAATTAGACATTAAAGAGATGTCAGCAATTTGATTATTTCTGTGGCATTCATTCTTTGTATGTATTTGTACTCATGAAAGATTTAACTTGAGTCATGCTGTGCAACAATGACAGCAATCCATTTAATCCATACAGGATTAGTATTGGAATCAGTATCAGGAAGGAAAAAAATGTAATTGAGCATCTCTACAAATAATTTCTACAACTTTGCAACTGTTGTTTTCTCTTTTGGTAAGACTGTGTGGATGAAAGTGCTTTCAAAAGGAACAGCTGGCCTTACACTGCATTTTAGGGGCAACAATTATGGAGATGATTAAATATCGCAAATATGCACCTCATGCACAGGTGACGTTGGCCAGGCTGAAACAAGCCACAGGTTTGTGCAGTTAAGAGAATTTGGTGAATCTGGAACACGTATGAGAGCAAGCCTCAAAAAAAAAAAAAGAATAAGAATATGGAAATGTTCCTGCATGAGGCCCATGGTATTTCTTAATTGGAAGAAAACAATTTTGAAGACCAATAATGAAGACTTTTAAAATTGCCAAATTATGCTGCTGATTTTATGTTTCCGCATACTCTTAATCTACCTAATTATTTTCAGGTCCAAAACCCAAGGTTGAGAAACTTTTACCATATTGTGATGCATTCTCATCGTGGGTTGCCGTGCCATAGCAAAGATGGTCAAAATAATCTTAGTTAAGCCCTCTGTGGAGGTCAAACTACTCATTTTGATCAGACCTGAGCTGTAATGTGACCACATGATGAGAAGCGCAGATGGAAACTATTTCAGGTTATTTAAAACAACCACTGGAAATGCATTACAGAAACACAGTTTCCTTCTCTCCCTCTTTGATTTTCTGTATCACATACACAGACAGCTTGTAAAGCTGTTACCAGAAGCTGTAGGGAGTGTGTGTTTTGTGTGTTAGGAGAGAGTGTGGGGTTATAAACAAATAGAAGTTTTCAATTAGAGACCTCATACGCCAGGACCAGCTGTGTGTATGCACATGACTACGCGTGTGAGTGTGTCTGTGTGTGTGTGTGTGTGTGTGTGTGTGTGAGATAGATAGAGAGAGAGAGAGAGAGCATGACTATGAGAGCATGGCATGATTGAATCCAGCTGGTAATGATATTTGCTGGTTTGCTTTTTCTATACAGAGGAGTTCCCCAATTTTATAGAGAGCGCGCACACACACACACACACACACACACACACACACACACACACACACACACACACACACACACACACACACACACACACACACACACACACACACACACAGAGGGTTTGACGCCATGTTCCCCCCAGAGTTAGATTTGCTTGCTTCATATCACACAATACAAAGAGGGCGCTGTTCATCCAGCTCAAACTGAGCTTGACTTGAGTTCAGTTTCTAGTTGACTGAAAATTGTGAAAGAAGTGTAAAGCTGATAAAAAAAGTCACTGCCAACATATTTTTTTCTCTTCAGGGAGGAGGATAAGACACAAAGTAAGAGGGCTTATGGGAATAAGGTCCTATTAACACTATAGTTTTAGCAGTGTTCATCTGGCAATTTCATGCTAATGGTTACTGTAACACAAGTAAAAGGCTACTGTAAGCTCTGCTAGTGACCCCTAGAGGTTGAAACTCCCATGACAAAACACAAGAAATGCCCCTAAAAAGTTGGGGAGTCTGAAAGCCTAGACCATGGAAATTTGAAGACAAGTGAGGAAAAAATTGGTGATCATTTTCTAAACTTATTTGTTTTGCTCTCCTTGTCTTTATGGCCCAAATGCAGGTAAAATTATATGGATTTACAAGTACAAACTTTCTAAGTTCCCTTAATAAAATAATAAATATATATTAGAAAAAAAGACATGTTTTTACTTTTTAAGTTTCTTAGGTAAATTAAAGTTTTAGTTGAAAAAAATTCACATGCCCAAACTTTTTTTTTAACCTGAAATTCTGTATTAAAGGTCAGGAAATTGGGCAAATGTGTGGGAAGTGAGCTCAATTTTCAAAATGTATCCAAATAAATTCTTACACTTGCAGCCCCATAGACTATATACCTTATTCACTCCACCGGTTGTTCTTGAGCATGCCATTGCTAATATTGCGTGCATATATCTTATCTGTTTCCTTTAATAATAAAAAATGCTTTATTGTCCCCTCAGGGCGGGAAGTTGTCATATATTTAACACACACACACACACACACACAGGCACATTCATCAAATACTGAGAGGTGCCGGAATGATGGCTCGCCACAGTAGAGCGCCCTGAGCACTTAAGAGTTTGGAGCCTTGCACAAGGGCACCTCAACAGTGCCAAAGAGGTGAACTGGCACGTCTCCAGTTACCAGACCACACTCTGTACTTGGTCCGAGTGGGGACTTGAATCTACAACCCTATGATTCTCGAGTCAAGTCCCCACGGACTGAGCTACTGCCGCTCCTCTATCCATTTACAGGAACAGCAATCATGTGAACTTCTCACCCCCGATTCTTCATCTATGTCAGTGTTTGTGTGTGTGAGAGAGAAAGAGAGAGAGATGCACAATGGCAGGTGGTAAATACAGTAATACTGTTACCTTATATCTATTACACACACACACACATACATTGAGGGGGCACGGCCCATATTAAGTTACAATGTAGAAGAAGGCTGAACAAGTATAAGCGGATTACAAATACCTTGAGTGTGCAATATGAAGGAGATAAGACCTGAGAGAGAGGGGTGGTGGAGGGGGAGGTCCGAGAGAGGGAGACAGAGTGAAGTGGAGTAATTGAAAGTGGATGACTCATTCATAAGAAATGTTTCACCTTCCTTTCACGCAAGCTTTTGGTTTTTTTTTCTCTCCTTCCCGTTCTTCTCTCACTCTCTCCTTTGTTCTCTCCTTTTAGATGATGTGATTAGTTAAAAGCCTCCATCCGCTCATCACGCTGATGCGGATGGAAGCAGAGAGGGCTGCACATGTGTGCCCCTATGCATGTGTGTGAGCATGTTTGGCAACCTCCTGTGGCTCAAACCACTAACCTGGCCTCCCTCTGTCTCTCTGACGCACACACGTGCATACATGGTTCAATTTTAATATGTGAAGAGGGCCCTTAACTCTCAAGCAGCTCTGACAAATGACTTTCGGTGCAGAATTACATTAAAGAAACATTACGAAATTTGGTTTTCAGTCAGGACTCACTTTATTTACCGTTTTAAGATTTTTAATTAACTCTGTATGATAATATATATTATGTTAATCAGTCTTTAGGCTAGGAAATATGCTTGTTTTTTTTTGTTTTTTTATAGCTTTTATTTAGCTTTGTATTATGATGAGTTTCTTGTTTTACATGGTTACACTGTGCAGATTCAAGTGTTCTATAATGGTGGATAGTTGTGCTACAGATCAGAGTAACTACTCTGGTTTGTCTTGTTTAAACAGTCAGAGATTGACTTCCACAGTTGGTTACTGGCTGTTTATTGCCTCCCAGCCAACACCCCACTAGAAGCCTTTTAAAATGCAACACTAAAGGTTTTTATTGCCCCCTAGTAAAATTGGATGGGCAGATAGGGTTTGTTGATCAATATCTATGACTCAGTAATTACTTTGTCTTTATTTAAGAGCCATGCAAAATTCGTTCAGCCAATAAATCCACTAAGAACTTTAAGACCCTTTATCTTAATATGTCCCTGTAACTCACACCATCACAGTTTTGGAAGTTTCTCACACAATGACATGTCCTTTAGTCACCTTAATGTAACAGACGTGTTGACAGAAGAAAATGCTGGCATTACACGTTTCTGCAAACCACATATACGCTACATATGCATGTATCATATCAACATTTCTAAAGTGACATAGTGTATCAGCTGACTTTGTCATTGGGAGGTTAGAGGGGATGGTGGATGGTCACCTAAAGGAAATGTCTGCCAAACTGACGACCACTGTTTGGAGCGACCAACAACAAAACAGATTGTGAATTAGTGTGTCACTGCTGTGCTTCCAGCGGCTTTTTATGTAACAAATGTGGGTGTTTGTAGCAACCCGTTTCTGTTTTTTCTAGTGGAGATGGTGGCAAAAAAGTAGTTGTTTTTGCACAAAGACAGCACTGCTTTCCAGTAGGGATTTTCCAAACCATAACCAAGTTGTTTTTGTGCCTAAGCCTTATCAAAGGTTAACTACAGTGCTGTTTAAACTTAAAGTTTTAATGTTTCCGCTACAATACCAACAATAACAATAACGTGGAAATGCTTTGCAGAAACATATATTGTCAAAATTTTTTCTGACAATTGCTTGATGTATGGAAAGAGATATTACAGTGCATTATGCGTGAAATAGACACAGCACAACGCCAGGGTAAAGGAAACCACCAACCTACCTTAGCTGAGGTGCTTTTAGAAGTGACATGTCAATGATGTTTAAGATTGCTTTTAACGATAATCCTTTATATGTTGCTATTGTATTGAGGATTTCAATTTGCGTGCAGGTCAGTTTTGCACAAAGGGGGGAGATCTGAAAAACAAATGGTTACAAATTAACCTATAAGGGAAACATTGTGAAAATCTATTTGAATAAACAGCGACTGAACCAAAGTTAAATATCAAGTATATTGTCTTGCTTTAATGCTGCACTGACATAGGACATGACAAATCATTAATTCAGCTTCAAAGTTATCCTGTAATAGAAGTTATTATTTGTTTGGTTGTGTTTCGCTTTTCAAGATCCTAATATACAGCACTAGGTACCGAGATGGACTCTGGCGAGGTTTGAAGCACATTCAGTGCATATTTTCACTGCACTCTGAGTCCCTTTCAGTCCTCACCTGTATTGCTCACTTAATTATGCTTAGATTTGATCATGTTCAGCTGATTATAGAAGAAAGAATAAGGGCCAGATTCAACTAAAGTTTCTGTGACCTGTTGTCCAAAATGGTCTTTACCTGATCTGAACAGCCACACTGGAGGGCCAGTTGAAATGCCAGCCCACATGGGAAGAGGGGCACACAGTTATCGTTTAAATACCGGGATAATGGCGCACATTTTCAGACAATCTCTGCTGGAAGGCATTCGCAGTGTTGAACTCAGCGGCACAACATGAAAATTGAAAGAAATAGTTGTGTAATACATGAAAAAGGGAGCTAGAGGGAAAAGTTCAAACCATGTTTACTTTTTTAACTCTGCACGCCTGGCCAATCAAAAGGGTTTGAATGTCAGATTGTCAGTTTTGTAATAGCTCAGTGTGTTCAGGTGCTCGACAGGTTTGGGAGGTAGGCAGTCTCGACCATCTGACAAAAAGCTCTAACAGTACCATGGTGCCTTAAGATTCAGTCTCTCGTGAGACGAAATTCAGCCAGTCACAAAATTTTAGTTAATTGAGTTACACTGTTTTGTATGAACAAAAAGCAAACTTACGTCACAGAACTGAAGACTTATAGCAAGTACATTACAGTTACATGGCTACAATTGGCGGAAAATGCTCTAGTCTTTGACAGAGCTCTCAAAGAGTCAAAAGAGCAATGAGGCGCAATTTAAATATCATTAACCTGTCACTCACAGACATTACTTTTCCATTTAGTTTAAAATTTGTAGTTAATTTTGTCTTCATTTGACCTTTTTTTTTAAAAAAACCTCACCGTGTGCCTCCTGCCCCTAATCCCCATTCATGACCTTGTAGCCTAATCCTAACCATCCGTGCCAGCTTGTGCGTTTCTTGACGTCCCAGTATTGGTTGCCATGTGCTTTTGTTGCCTAAACATAACCATGTGCAGCGTAATCCCACCATGTAAAGAGCAGACACAGAAGGACACCTACTGTGTGACATGTAGGCGTGGAAGTCCACTGCAAAGTGGCAACATGTTGAATGGGCCCAGAAATTTTGATGCCTATTTGTTGGCATCCGGCAACTTTTTTCATTCATTTTTGGGTAAATAAAACCCTTTTTGGATGTCTTTGGTAGAGAGTAGCCTCACTGATATAATGGTGTCTACGTATTATATTGAATGTTTTGAGAATTAAAAACTAAATTAAATTTAACCCCGCTGTGTTGGGTTAGAGGCATAATTCTTAGAAACAGATCTCGGAACCTGGTAAAAAAAAAAAACCAAGGCTATCTGCAAGGCTTTTATTAATTTGGGTGAGTAGACCACTTAATAGCAATTATGGAACAACACTAGAGTGTAATTCTGTAAACTGCATCTGCATGTCTTGCATGTCTCTGTGCCTCAGTCCACATGTTGAATCTGGATATTTGTTCTCCAGGAGGTTGACTCTGGCGTTTGTTTAATTCTGTGTTAATGGTGTGCTTGAATGTCTTCCTGTTTGTGTAATCTGTCCACTTTCCAGGTCTCCATGGTGGAGAGGAGGTCGAGTGGCTGAGGCTCTAGCTGTTTGGCAACACCCGGAAATTGCTCAGTGTCTTCCCGGATTCATTTTCTTCGTACGTGTTTACAATCAATCTATAAATGTATCCTCCTGATTGTGTATACTGTAATTTTGCTCTGTTGTTCTACTCTGTACACACAGCATCTATTGCATGTCTCTCCATCCTGGCAGAGGGATCCCTCCACAGATGCTCTCCGTAAGGTTTCTTCCAATGTTTTCCTTTGTTAAGGGGGATTTTGGGTGTTAGTTTTCCTTATCTAAAGTGAGGGTCTAAGGACAGAGGGTGTCCAGACATTGTAAAGCCCTTTGAGGCAATTTTGTGATTCGTGATAATGGGCTATATAAATACAATCGACTTGACTTGACTAATAGATTGGTGGCCATTTGTGCCCCAGTCATGCAAGTCTGATGATTGCTTATACTTTGGTAGTTTGGCAGGGAAGTCTGATATATTTTTGGTAAATGCACTGTTGGTTATTGGTGAAATAGCCAAACTGAAAATTGTAAATTGTTGGGAAAAAGAAGTGCTGTCTCTTCAGAAATAAGCCTGGTCAAATTCAGTCACTACGAAGACTAAACCTCAAGGACATTTTTTTGGCTCAGTCATTTGAGAAATTGTTCTTTTTTTTCAATCTCTTTAAATCTAAAAATAAAAAGGTACAAATGGGGGCCTATGAATGCAAACAAACAAGCACAATGTATTTACCTGTTATTTCAGTTTTGACTTGCAATGCTCTCTTCCAGCCATAGCTGACCTTTCAGCATTGTCATGCTTTATGAAGCTAGACACACAGTGTTTGTGTAAGACCAGCCCTCGCAGAAATTGAAGATTACCCTTGAAATGTTAGTGGAGCAGGGATGAAGGTGGAAAAGAAGGGATCACTATGACATTAGTCTAAATGTATTTACATGTTTACATGATGCTGTTCTGTATATTAGGGTGAGAGGAGAATCGGTGAAAGACAGGGAACAATACTAAGTGTGGTTTTAAGCTGGCTGTGAGATAGACAGACTGGCCTGCCCACTCAACAGGCCTGCATGTGCGCGCGCGCACACACACACACACACACACACACACACACACACACACACACACACACACACACTTTCATACACACACACATTCAGCTAAGCAGCCTTTGTTAGTGTCATAATCACATTTAGTAGAAGCCATATGACACTAGAAATAGCTGCCAAGGACAGACAAGGCAATGTGGGAGAGTGTGAGTTTGTATGTGACTAAGGGAGATGAAAATAGGGAGAAAACAAGGGTTTGTGTGTGTGTGTGCGGGCGTGCACTGGTATGTGAAGTTTCTCAGTAAAATCACCCATATGCTGAGGTCAGCCACACTATCACTAGCTTTCCAGACACGGTTAGTGGAGAAGGCTAGTGTGTGTGTGTGTGTGTGTGTGTGTTTGTGAGAACAAGAAACAGTGGGAGGAGGGGTGACACACTCGTAGAGTGGTGGTTATCTCTTCATTCACATTGAAAATTGCTTCTTTGTGTAATTAGTGCATTGAATTAGACACACCTTTATCTAATTAAAAAGAAAGAAAGAAAAAGAGCTGTTTACATATAAGTTCTAAATGCTCATTGGGTTTTCCACTGGCTGTTAAAAGAATCAGTTTGAGACTGTTTCTTGTTGGTTATGGTATCAGTACTAGACAGTAATATTGACTAGCCATTAGGGTTGGGCCTGTTTTTCAAACTCATTTGATAGTAAGCAACCACTGGTCCTGATTGGTATACTGAATTGACTCAGCAGCTGCTCCCGAGTCAAACATAATGGCACAGTGTCACAACGGCAAACAAACGTCTGACTATCACAAACATTGCATCATGTAACACTGGAGCTCTCTGTCCACACTGAATCTGTTAAATATGCACTTCAGTTACATCATGTAAAAAAAATCAAGTAAATATCAGCGACGGGTGAGCAGCCCACTTGATGTCTCCCTACGTTTGTGATGCTACTTTTTAAAAAGAAAACACACGTTTTAAATTGTGATATATGCCTCAAATGCATACAATATAGCCAGAAGGGAGTAGCAAATTATTAGCGAAGATCATTTACCAGAAACTTTCAACTCCCTGACAATGTCCCTCCACCCACATGCCACTTTATTTTGGTTTTTATTGTAACATAGTAAGGTACTGCATAGATAAGTTCTAATATCAGCTTAATGAACCAGCGGCTCTTCGTTCACTGCAGCACTTTCAAAGAGAGTGACAGAAATAAAAAGAAACAGGCCATTTGACAAAAGTTCTGCTCAAAACAGTGCACAGCATTGCTTGCATTCAGTTTGGATACTTATTTTGTTGGCTTCAAATCCAAAATACTGACAAATTGGTGCAGTTTTACTTTTGAGACTAATTCTGCCATTTCTCCTCTTGTCACCCCAAAAAACACATACACTGTCCAGTACACAAACACAACTTGTGCCACTCTTCCCATCCAGGCAGGTTATTTTTAATTTGTCAGACAGTTTTTTAATTACAAATATGCCTGTCCATAAAATCAAACCAGTTTAAGGTTAGACCAAACTGGCAAATCTGGAAATCAACACAACTCTATTGGCCATGGCAAGGTTGGACAAACTTTGAATTAATCACCCTGGAGGAAAAGGCCTCTAATAAACACACACACCTGTCCCTTCTATACAATAAACACTTCAACTCCCTCTGCTGTGCATTTAATTATCTCTGTTAGCACGAGCACAATTGATGTACCACCATGGTACTGTAACTGCTGACAAACCACATCGCTCCAAGTGACAGAATGCCTTCACAGTGACGAAGAGGGATTGCATCTCAGCAGTCGCCAGGGATGCACCTACTGTAAGGCCATATCAGCATAAAAAAACATTGTCTTAAACAGTTTGCCGTTCTCATCGGACTCCTAATGTATCTTCAATGACATACACATCTAATACAAAGGAAGTAGAGTGAGCATTCGGGACTGAACGTGTGCAAGTCTGTGTGAGAGCAACGTCAGTAAGACGGAAGCAGTGAAGGAAGATAAGGGGGGCACAGTGACACTGTTCGGATGATGTAACGAGTCGAAAGGAAAAAAGAGAGAGAAAGAAAGAAGTGAATGAGGGACGGAGAGAGAAAGAGGGGCAGATAAAGATCGAGAGGGAAGTAAGAGAGAGCGGGCGGGAGAGTGGTAATGTCCTAATGATGTAGTGGCTGTCAGAGCATTTGCTTCAGAGGCCAAATGATCCTGTAAGAACAGCACAGCTATTGATCCAGCTATTACACAGCACCACATACTAATGATTGTGTGTGTGCGTGTGTGTGAGAGAGAGAGAGAGAGAGAGCAAGATAGAGATAGGCTAACAATGTGTAACAGAAACAGGTATATATGTGTGCTCTATAAAAAGTGAAGAAGAGGCTGACAGAGAACATGCGTATACATGTAGGTGTGTGGTCTTATGTGTGTGTGTGTGTGATTGTGTCATGACACTTCATCAATACTCCCATTACAGTGTGACAGATATGAAATCCAATCTAAACCTGATCTGCCTGATATCCGATCTCAGTTCTCACCTTGAATATTTCAATACCTCCCATCCGACACAAACACACACACAGATAGACACACAGACACAGACACAGACAGACACAGACACACACACACACACACACACAAACACATCCACAGTGTTTGCACAGAGTATCATAAATCACCATGCTGTAAGGCATATTCACAGGAAGAAATCTCTGATTCATGACCTTATTGTTTTGTCATCCAAAAAAAAAACAAACCCAAAGAATAACATAAGACCCAGGGTACAAAAAATAAAATAAAAGGAAAGCAAATAAATTCAATGAACCACACACCGACTCATCTTTCTTGACAGATAACCTCCTGGTAGATCCAGAGGAACTTACACAAGTACATTCTCTATTAGTCCTCTTACAGAAAGTATAAACTGCAGGGTGACAAAAGAATTTTAAACCACTGAAATGTGACAAAAACTGTCTTTAGTTTAATGTTTAATTATAAATTAATCTGTCAATTATTACTTTAATTAATCAGTTAACTGTGTGGTCTGTAAAATGTCGATAAAATTCAAACATTTTTTAAATATTCATCACAGATTTCTAGAGCCCAAGGTAGTTTCTTCAAGGTGCTTATTATGTGGTACCAACAGTCTAAAATATGTATTTTACTGAGACAATGAAGAAGCTCGAGAATATTTGACAATTTTGCTTGAGTAATGACTTAAAGGTACACTATACAGGATTATTAATTACTTGTTTGAAAACACCCTTGTCACCAAAATAAGAGTAAAAGCCATCCCCAGATTCACCCTGCCTCACTATGTCTGCCTTTTTAACAACGCTGTTTCTCTTTAATGCCTGCTGCTTATGGTCTGGCACCTGGTCGCTACCTGAGAACTGTGGAGGTACACGACCCTGAGTGTCCTGAACACAGAAAATAGGAGGAGAACAAGAAAATGCAGGCAGAGGGCAGAGTTTTTGCAGAAAAATCCACCATCAAACACTTTTATTGGGGTCAAAATGATGATTGGGAGGAATTACTTCGGTATAAGTCTGTACTTATTGTTTCAAGGGAGATCTTCCATAGTATATCTTTTGGAAAATGTTAATAATACAAAAAATTGCTGATTAAGTTCTATTAATCGACTAACTGATTGATGACCTTTCAGCTCTAGTTCAATGCACAAGCTTTTATAATATTATATATATATATATCTATATCTATCTATCTATCTATCTATATATATATATATATATATATATATATATATATATATATATATATACACATAAATGTATTGACTAGAGTTTGAAAAAAGTTAAATGTATATATTTATGCTAACAGTTGTGAAATGAAACTGAAGTACATTTATTTAATGAGCATGAATGGTATGACATTTTTTTAAAATTATTAGGCTATTCCTATTTAAAAAAATATATATATATAGATCCAGGGCTACTTATAAAACAGCTGAGGTTAAAGCCTCAAGCAGGCAGGCCTAATATGCCACCTATTAACACTATAGTGAAATGTTAGAAAACAGGGAGTTGGAAATCCTGACATGTTCTACCATTGCTGAAAAGCAAGGAAACATTAAAAAATCCAAATATTTGGAGTTCAGCGTGTTACTGCATACAATAGATAAAGCAAAGTACTTTGGGAATCTTCACTGAGTTACTGTGTGAAGTTTCTGCAAAGCTGCAGTGGAAGCCTCGCCTGTCACCACATGTAAAAAGGCCATCATCTATAAGGTCCCAAGACTCAGTGAAACCGAGAAACCCTGCTGTAGAATTTATTAGGATGAACACTCCCACTATCTCCCTCTCTCTCCATTCCTCTCTGTCTATCTAACTCGCTTGCTCCTTCTCCCTCTGCACTTCTGGTAATGGATTCTGCCTAAATGGGTTCTGAGAAACACAAGTGAAGAGAGGAAGACGGGAGGAGAGAAGAGGAGGTGAGGTAAGGGAAGGAGAATGGAGGACTTGTTGCTTGTGTCCTCATAGTATATGATAAGATGATGACTATTTGTAATGTAATAACTTTTACAATTTATAGAACTCTAAAGATTAGTTTCACTCTGCATTTTTTCCCCAGAGAGTGGTATGCATTATTAGAAGCGTATGATATTCAGGGGTGTAAAATAGTTGAGGCATTGCAGTACATCAGTATGCCTGTTTTTACTTTATTACATTGGGTAGGTTCATAAAATATTAATTATTCCTGTGCTATTATCAAAATTGTCTAAATTAATGACACAGTAGACTTTTTTTCCTGAGAATGGAGCGGTATCGCTTCCTGTAAATTTACTGTATATTAATGAATTTCAACAGACAATAACAAAGATGAAAAAAAGGATAAAAAATGAGAGAACAGAGGAAGGGGGGATGGAAAGAGAGAAAATGCGGGGAAGAGGGAGGGAGGGAGTGAGCGATGCTGTATGGTTAATGATTTAATGTTAGCCACTTGATGGAATGAAGTGTCTTCTCCATGTTAGCGGCGCCAAAGTTAAACCCTCTAGTCAGTTAGTCTGTTATTCATTGATTTCTCTGGTCAGCACTAGATTGCTATTGAATATGACTGGCACCAGGGCTGTGTGTGAGTGTATGTGTGTGTGTGTGTGTGTGTGCGTGTACGTGAGAAGCGCGGACGCTGCGAACTCAAGTCCATTTCAGATGCTGGTGGAAAACTTATTTTTCTGCAAACAAATGACCCCTCCATTGGCGAGCACACATACACACAAACACACACACACACACACACACACACACACAATCAACTAGTTCTTGGAAGAGTGTGAAAGATGAGCCTGAAATACATCTGCAGACTTTGTGTTACATACTCACTGCTCCACTCCACGCCTTCTTGCCACAAGAGAAGGACAGAGATGATACATTATTTATTCCTGAAGGCAGTTTTGTATTAACCATACAGCGTCAGCTGAGCAAAAACATAACCAGCAGTAATATCTATGCATCAATGCTGCAGAGTGGATGAGAGAAAAATGTCTTCAAATGCACACTGGTTAATGTGCATGTATATAATCTGTATACTTACATATCCAACTTGGTTATTGAAGTGATCTGTCTTCTGTTGTCACATCTGTTGTCTCTTTCTCTGTCATGATGTGTGTCTGTGTGCATCTGAAGTTGTGTGTTCATGTGTGTGTGCTGTACTGGATAACTCTAATATATGGAGTTATTTTGCAACTGCATGAGTAAATATGTCGTCAGCATATGAACACTGTGTTAGAGCTACCTGATGTATAGTTTAATAAGCCTGCAATATAAATATTTTAAGGAATACATATTATTCTAAAGAGCACATAGAACAGAATTTAGGCACCAGGGCATGCACACACACACGCACACACACACACACACACACACACACACACACACACACACTGAAGAACATCCATGTATAGTAAGAAAAGGGTAATCTAGAAAAATACTGGTGCAATACCAAAAGGAATAACTATAATAAATACACTTGATAAACACAGAGTTAAGTCTTGCATACTTATTATCAGGAAGTGTTTAGATTGATTTTATTTCCAAATATTATTTAGGTGAATTAAAATATTAATTCTAATTCTAATGCTACTAATACCACACACACACACACACACACACACACACACACACATATATATATGTATATATATATATATATATATACATATGTGTGTGTGGTATTGCTAGTCAGTATTATAATAAATCTTCTTGCAAATGTAACCAAATGTAACCATTTTTTCTTTAAGTATTTCACCTTACTTGGACCTGACTATCCTATCATTGTTTAATAATTTAATTAAATAAAATAGAATTACAATTATTTTAATAATACAAAATAAATAAAATGAGATTTAAATTAAGTGCATGTAAAATATATATAAATAAAACAAAATCTTAAATAAGATCAATGAGTTCGGCATGAAGATACGCCGAAAGCCAGAATCCATTTATAAAAGATGAGAGTTTGTTTCAGCTTTACCTTTCCAATACACACACACGAGCCACGATCTGCCCACTTTACGCATTCTAGTAACACAATTGTCAGTGTGTGTGTGTGTGTGTGTTTGAGAGAGAGAGTGACAGAGAGAGGGGAAGGTAAAAGGTGAACTATTGCACACAGTGTTTCTGTAAGTTATTAATAACTCAGCTATTCAGGATGCGGCTTTTTAAGCTTCCCCAAACCTGCTCTGCTGGTAATGGGTCATTTGCACATATGTGGGGTTCGTAAATCAGTGCTGCTGAAATTATGTTTATCTCAACTGTGTTTGGGATTGTTTTTTATGTAGAAAGAAAAAAAAAGCTATATATCCTAAATACAGGATGCATTTTTTTTTCCTCCTCACATTTTCTGGATGGGAAGCTTTGGGCTGAATGCTGCACGCAGGCCGTTAGTTGATGATCACAGATTCAAAATATCAATTAGACATTAAAAATGTGCAATACAGCATCATATCCGTCTCATGCGTCTGCAGCTGAGTGTTTATGCATCACTGACACACAGCATAAAGTTATTAAAGCTAGATCAAACTGGGGTCGGCTTTAAATTAAAACATACCCCATTTGCAAACCAAATCTAAAGTGTGGTGATTGGATTGTGGCAGTCTTCTTCAACACAAAATGTCAATGTAAAAATGCACGCAATAGAAAAATAATATATCAAAACTTCTCTTATACTGACCCTACCGTCTAACTTATTGGATTTGTATATTTGCATTAATTTAAGCATTAATTTGGTAAATTGGTTATGTGTGAACCAATTGGTATTAAATGTTAAGCAATAAAGAAACTACATATTTTACTGTCCTCACTTTTTTTAGTGACATATCAGTGTTTACCCAGACTCTCCAACAGACAAAATGATACTGTTTATATACATGAAATATACATAAAATAAGAAGAGAGAAAAACAATGAGCTTAAAAAAGCTTATGTGTGAGTCAACGTAATATTAAAACAAATCTGCAAACAAATTAGGTGCTCTGGGAATATATTTTTACAACCAATGAGCATTAGAAAAAGAGCTCAATTGGCACAAACTGAACAATTGTGCACCTCAGTTTATATCGTTTGTAGGCCATGTTTAATGTCCCACTGTTTTTTTTTTTTTTTTTAACAGATCAGGAATGATTCACCAAATACTACAATGATACACTATCACCAGATACAAATATTAGGTATTTTACATGTTACGGTTTAGGTATATATATATAATAATATCCTAATGAGTGAATGACTAATGGAAGCATTTCAGATACAGCTCATGAAGCCTGAATGACCATTTCTTATACAACAAAGTACCAGAAGATTTCACTGCCACGCTGCAGTTCAAATCATGCCACGTATAAAGCCTAACAGAGCACACTGGCTGTGTCTATTGTTCTTGTCTTTTTAAAAGATGTGATGATTTCTGAAGATTCTGCCAACTTATGTCCAGTAATGGCTTAACAATGACAGTACTTAGAAGAGAGAGATTCACTCTAATATCCTGTCTCTCACGGTGCAGAGGCCCCCGCTCCCCGCTTAGAGACGGTAAAAGGAAAGTGGCGAAATTAACAGAAGTGAGACAAAGACTGAGAGGCTGAATAGGAGGCAAAGAGAGAGAGAGAAAAGAGAAGACATGGCTAGCCACGGAGACACAAAGACAACTATTACGACGGACATATTTTCTCAGAGATAATGCAAGCCTCCAGTTCTCACAAAGCTCCTTATTTGTTGTTTCAAGGTAAGTGTGTAATTCAGCTGTAAAATGTGAGTGTTGTACTTTCATAGAAGCTGACAACAATACTGAATGCAGAATGAGTAGAAGCTAGATCATCTGCTCTAGTTTGGTATTGTTCTGTATGAATGGCATTCATTTTGTCACCTTCAGTTTGGCAATGTATCACATCCCCGCACCTTTCCAATAAAGCAGCCACTGAACTGAATTGAACCAAACTGAATTCCACTGAAAGAGTGAGAGCAAGCAGGGTATGAACTGATCCATCATTGTCTGTTTTATGTCCCTGTCTTTCTCCATCTGTCTGCCTTCCTGTTTGTTGCTCTGTCAATGGGGAGCTTTCAGGTGACACATTGCACCCTCTGGCACTAATACTGGAGGTCTGCAGCTGACAGGCGACAGCGGATGCCATATTGTATTTGCTTTATAAATGACGGTTTGCAATGTTGGCAACTTTTCTCAAAGTGTGACTAAGTTGCAGTGTTTGGCCAAAAGTATGTGGGCATCCCAACATCAACCCGATTGTCACAATTACAATAAATTCATTATGATTTTACGTTATTATGTAGCAGATAAAACTAAGTTTTCAAGTTTCAACAACACTTGGTTAATGTGGAGTTAAGTTTATCCACAACAAACACTTGGTTCTGTTTAGGAAATAATCATGCTTTGGCTTAAAATACCTGGTGTTGGTGAAATAATGCCCACTGAAAACACAACAATGTCTCTAAAAAAAACCCCAAACTGCTTTTGATAACACTATCATAGGAGAAAACGCAGGATTGTCGAATGAACGAATGCTTTTTTTAGTGACAGTGACAAGTTGCTAAAAACACTCATGTTTGGTGGCTAAAACACAGCTGGAAATGTAGCAGTGTCAACCGATTTTGTTTGCAGCTCACAGGTTACCTTGCTTATGTGACTCGCCATCCATCATCCCCTCCACCTCTTGATGACAAAGTCAGCTCACATTCTACATCTTTACAAAGGTTGAAATGATACATACCAAACAAAATGTATCTGTGATTTGAAGAAACATACAATGTCAACACTATGTCATTTTTAAACACCCCATTCCAAAAGTATGGTCGTTGATATGGTGCTATAGTTGTCTCCCATCTGCCAATAAGGCTTATTTTGAAAGCTGGCTGCAGGGATTTGATTCCACAGGGGCACTAGTGGACACTGATATGGGGGAAGTATGTGGACAGTGGTGGTGTCTACAGACTTTTGGCCATATGGTGCACATGAGAGACAGTCATTTAAATCCCCTAAACTCTCTGAAGGAATCCCATCTCACGTGCAGCCTCTAAGTTTAACAACTACGGTGCATGTTTTCAAAGTGGAACAAAAAGTAGGCCATGCATGCATGGGAAAATGTGAATAAAAAGAAAAAGACTGCATAATAAAAATATGAAAGAACTTCATGTAAACTAAAGATCAAATTACATTACATTGTACTTGTGGTATTGATGATGTTGATGATGACTGGGTGACAGTAGCTATATATATTGTAATTGTGTCACTGATGATGATGACAATGTTGATATGAGAGTGAAACTAACAGTTCCTATTGTATTCACATTGTGAGCTATACTGCAGCATCAACCTTCATGGTGCCGGTCCTGATGCTGCGTTATTGTGACTGTCATGACCTGCTGATGGTGCTGTATACTCAGTTTGAAATGGTTATATTATCAGTAAAAATGTTTAGCATTTTTTAACACCCACTGAAATATTGCAGGCCCTATGGAGTTATGGTGGACTCTTACTAATGTGCTGCTGTGTGAATGTGCACTGATTAATGTTGTATGGTTCTGTGCCATATTGTTTGTGATTTCTGTGTTTTTACACTTTCTGCAACACAAACTAACCTCTGAGACAAATAATAAAATTGGATAGAACTAAATTTGGTATTTAAACCATTCTCTTTAGATTTTGGGACATGTTTGCATGAGAACTACTTTGCTACTGATTGCAAAGGCAAAGCACACTGAATCTTCTTTAACTCTGTTCTTGTGATTGCGTGTGTGTGTGTGTGTGTGTGTGTGTGTGTGTAACAGCTAAGGTTATAATGTTAAGCGGTTTAGGGATGCCAAATGGATTAAGTGTTTTGTTGACACATAGTAAAGTAATCTGGTTAGCAAAGATGAGATACACCCTTCCTCTCTATCCGCCTGTCTGCTTCCATCTCTCCTATTTGCTCTCTCCCTTTTTTTCTCTACATTTCCATCACATCGTGTCTTTCTCCCTGTTCTACCTTGCTCTCTTCACACACACCATAAACCCAAAAAAAAAAACCCACACACAGACATGCACAGAGCACACATTGAAGGGACTTGAAGGGATTGGGCAGGAGAGGTCAGCTAATACATTTAAGCTCCTTACTATGGCACAAAACTAGACATATGTCTGTTGTTTGTTATATGCAAACATTAATAAGGTGTCGTCATGTTTCTCTCTTGTTTAGTTTACATATGCTGGACATTAGATCTTAACACATAATTTGATGGAAGCACTTCTTTTACACACAATTTTAAGGTATCACTTGCTGTGCATTTGAGGGGTTTCTCAAGGAAAGACACACCTGTATCAGTGTGTTTAGGACATAAAATGTAAATGTATCTTCCTTTTCTGTCCCCATGGTTGAGATCATCAATATCAAGTAACTGGGCAAGCAGCAGCCAGGCACCCATGGGTTCAGACACCACAATGGTGTTTACGTCTGCCAGTGTGTGTGTGCGCGTGGGTTTTCATGTGTGTCCACTGGGGAGCCAGACAGACGTCTCTGGTCTAATATTTCCTCTCAGGAGAACAAATAATTCCTGTTCTTCCTTTATTCTCGACTTTCCCTGCCTCTCTTTAGAATTGCTGTAACTCCATTGAACTGCTTTCCGTTTTCTTCCCCTCCTCTCTGATGTTTTTCCTCTCCTCTCCCATTCGTCTTGCCCTCTGTGTTATCTATTCTTTCTCTCGCTTCCTCATGCAACAAAGCCGCAGATAGAATCACAGAAGTTGGTTTGAGTTACTGTACACAGACAAACATGTGCACGCCCTCATGCACGCACACTTTCTGCTGTGAACCAAGGTCAGTATCAAGGGACGGAGCAACACTGCGTGTCTCAGCGGAGGCGATGTATCGTCTGCTGTTTACAGTACAATAACTTGACTATCAGCCGCATTCAGGGAGTGAAGAGCAACACAAGTGAAGAGGTGAGGGTGAGGTGGCTGCCGAGTAGCGGCTCACCACATACGTTTATTCTCAAAGGAGCCTCTCAACACGACTCAATACTTCATTGATCATAAAGAAGCAAAGGGGGAAGGTTGATTCAACATGTTTTTGTTGTTGAGTCTGAGTTTATTTTGTGAATGTAAATCTATAGACTTCAGTGTGTATGCCTGTTTGGTTGATGGCACTCAAAAGTACTCAAGGCTGGATCGAGTACCAGCGGTTCTTTATGTTGCAGGCTTGCTAAAAAGCATTTACACCATTGGCACTTTTTGACAAAACATTCTCAGACGTTTTGGGATTTAAATGACACATTTGTGCTTGAATTTCTCCTGGATCTGAAGAAATGTTAAGATTGGGCACATTCTGGTATTGTTTGAGATGTATTTCTTTTGCACACTACAGGAAAACACATTCACTATGTTGCTGTTTTTGGTTTACTGTTGCCTGATCATTGTTGTTTAAATGGGTGTTGGAAAGGGGATGTGCTTAAGTTAAGTATCAACTCTATTTCTCATATATCTCTGTCTAGCCAACATGCTATGACGTTACCCTTTGTAGCTCTTTGTGTGTTCTCCAATGCCCTAAAAAATAAAAACAAGTCGCACGACTCTTCTCCAGTACACTGTGCTTTATCCAGCAAACGTTTTTGGTAAGCTGGCCTTCATCAGGGTTAATCATCACCCCATTAATGACCCAACCGCCACTATCATGGGACACAAAAAGTATGTTACTACTGATAAAACCACAAGTGACCATGTCTTAGCATTGGGCTACTTCAACTCCACACTTACACACAGTAACTACCAAATAACACACACACACACAAACACACACACAGCTGCATTTTAAAGAGTCAATTAGCCTTTGAAAACTTGACGACTACTCACTTTTAGAGATGGGAAGTGTTTTCTCCAGAGCACTGACATCCACAGCATAATGCCATTTAATAAAAACATTATCAAACTTAATATAGGAAATATAATGACTCAGCACTTTATCTCACTGTTAATTACAACATCACATCTCTTAATGAAAACCCACTGTGTGTGTGTGTGTGTGTGTTTGTCTCGCTTAATGAAAATACTGCATATTTGTGTGTGTGTGTGTGTGTGTGTCCATGTGAGTATGAGATCAAAAACAAGCCCTTTATTAAGTGTGAAATTCACACCTGTTAGGGAAAACTATCTTGAGGATATAGGCACAAACACACGCAAACACATACAAATACACACAAGCAAACACACAAATATACACAAAAATGCATAAATAGGCAGATGTACTATTTTACAGAGATCTTTACAAATATACATTTCTGTGCAATCACACTGATACTGAAACACAAAAATAAATGGCTGCTCAGCTAAATTGCATTCATTAATTAAATTAATTAGCAGGATGTTCTTTTCTGTTTTGCTGCCCCCCTGAACCCCAACTACTGTGCCAGCCTCCTCCCCCACTACCACCACCAGGAAGAGGTGTACATATACAGTAAATATACATGTGAAAGATCCTGCACCCGCCACTTTCGTTTATTTTGCTGATTTAAATAAATGCTACTTTAGGCATGTTAATGTTTTTGGTAATCACATTATTAAGAGAAACTGCTGTTACTCATAACTTTATCTATGATGCTTTCACAAGAAAACCTAGTCATAGATAAATGAAATATATTGAATTGACTGCAGGACTGAATATCAAAAAAATACTTGAGACAGTATTTTTTTCTGGTAAAGACCTTTTTGTCATGGCTTTTTAATTCAGAACAATAATTCAGCCTTACTGGCCTTTAGTGAATACCATTAGATTTCCACAGACCAAAACAATCTGTTATTGAACAGAATTCTTTATAATATTCAGACCAAATGGCAAATGGAGTGCACTTTGGTATATGGCGCTTTTCTATCTTAACAGATAAAGCGCTTTTCAATTTGCTTCTGATTCACCAATTCAGACAGACAGATATGCACACGCACACACGCACGCACACACACACACACACACACACACACACACACACACACACACACACACACACACACACACACACACACACACACACTCACATAGATGGCCTGACCATTGGGAGACAACTAGAGTTTCATTGTCCTGCTCAAGGACTCTAAAATGTGGTAAGGAGGAGCTGGAGAGCACCAACCGAAAGGAATAAAAAAGTAAAGTTTCTGGCTAAATAGCAGCTGGCATACTGCAATATACTGCCTTGCGGACACTGAAATCATCAAATCAAGTTGTGTATAATCACAACATGCAGTACTACACAGCTATGAAATCTGTTTGGGTTTTTTTGCTTACTCTCAAACCTTTGTATACTTGTTCAAATTTGTAAAAAACAGTATTATTAATGGACACCACTGTAGTCTTTTAAAAAAAATGTGCTGAGAAAATTCAGCGAGAGCAGAACAATGGAAAACGCCTTTCCGTCTCTCACAAACACACACACACACACACACACACACACATACAAACACAACCGGCAGACTCACTGCAGGACATGAAATTCCATCACACGGCTGATTATCCTTTTTGTTGCCAAAGTTATCGGGATATGTGTCATGTAAAAATCTCCAATTTTATTTCTATTTAGTGAATTTATTTTTTGAATTTGATCAAGACTTAAACCTTTATATGAAAACTGATTTCATCCTTACATATATTTATATATAAGAACTTGGCTGTATTTTGTCAGTGTTAAGACCGGGTACGGGAGTGATCTTAGGCATCAACTACAAATGTGTACTTGAGAAATTTGAGAGTATTCAGACATCGTGGGTTAGTGCTGAGGACGCAGCTTAATAGGAGAGTTATCTCAATGCTGTATTTACCTGTCCTATCAAAAATGCTTTAAAAACCATATATACATCTTTTCAAAGCATCATGATCAAGACTGAAAATGTTGTTGTTCCGGTGTGTCAGTCAATAATAGAAAAGTAAAATTATGAATCAAATTAAAATTAAAACTCCAAACCTGACCTAATAGATTCTTAAATCTCTTCTTAAAAATCTATTAGGTCAGGTTTTGAGCACAGAGAAGGAAAGAACACCACAAAGAGAGAAAAAAGTTTAGGTGTCCTACCGTTGTCGCTGTCAGACTTGTTCTCGTGCTCCGTGTCGGTCAGAGTCAGCACAGAGTTGGAGCGGCTGGACAGACAGGAACTCCTCCCTGATGATTTACCCAGACCCCCACGGCCCCACAGGCGCATGGCTCGCTCTGGCGACATCACGGCCTGACTGTCGGTATCCAGGTCCTGGCCTGTGCCGACGGAGAAGCCACGGTGGGGGAGGCCCATCTCGGAGCAGAACGCCAGGCCTCGACGGGATGGGGGCTCGCAGATTCCCAGCTGACGGAGACTGAAATGCTGACCTGAAACAGAAGGAGGTAAAAACCTGAAATCTGACAGATTTATACTTTTAAATGTTCCCTCAAATATGAATGATATGAAAATAACAACAGGCCTGTGACAAGTCATCTCATCGTAAAGCTGGAAAAAAAGTAGAAGATTTGTGTTTTCAACTGGTTTTACATTGTTCAAGTTAAACATTTAAATTATGCTTATATATTAATGTTTCCTGCTCATCTCATAGCTCATTTATATACAGAAGGTTTAATTGTAAAGCTCTTATTTAAGTATTGAAAAAAATTACAATTTCCAGTAGTCATGGGCAACTTCCTTGTTTTGTCCAACTAACAGTAATAAACTAATGTTATTTAGTGCACAAAAACACGTAAATCCGTCTTTCATTAACTCTGATGAAAACACAGTGATGCTGAAAGATTTTACTGGTTGCAGTATTAAAGGCTGCAAATTGATCAGTGCGTCCCTTTATTCTCCCTTGGAATATAAATCCTCATATTTGTGAAGCTGGAACCAGATAACATTTGACATTTCTGCCTGATAAATTGCTTGTATTAATCAATCATTAAAATTGCCCTTAATTAATTTTTTTTGCTGATCTACTAATTGATTAATGGTCTAACTGTGTCATACATTATTGACCCCATATAATGACCTGACCATCAGACACACTTTGTCTTGCATTTGAGTGTGAGAATGTAACGAAGACGATCTCAGTTGAGAAAGGAAAACACGCACGCATGCACGCAGAAACGCGCACACACACACACACACACACACACACACACACACACACACACACACACACACACACACACACACACACACACACACACACACACACACACACACACACACACAGCAGCTGCTTCCCATACCGAGAGCTTGACTCATGCAGCATCTCATTCACGCTGTTTCCAAGAGAAAAAGCCTTGGCCCTGATTAAAGCACTGAAAAACTGCAGCAATGCTTTCAAAAAAAAAAAAAAAAGACAATTCTAGCCATAGCAAATAGAAACAGAAACCCACAAGACAAACCAGACAGAGAAGGTGAATACTTATTGACTATAGATCCCTCAAATCCTATTTAGTCATTACAGGAGAGGAGACAGATCACCAGCGCTTTAAGCCCAGACACTATTAAGATGTACACTGCGAAGGTAATGCCTCTTACAATAGAACAGACATTGTTAATATCACAAATCTCATCACGACAAATAGATTCTTTTATGCCAGTGGCTCAGAAAATAATGACAAACCGAGAAAAATAAATTAATTTCACTGTCAAAAAAACAAAACAAAAATACAATTCAAAGCCAGAACTGATGAAACTAAATCATAAGAAGACAAAAACAAAACCAAGACAATGGCAACGAGTGAATTTATGAATGAATGAATAATTAAACAAATAAAGTTTCAGTAATGGAATATGGTGTCATATATTCAAAAGTTCAGTATGTCACCGCAATCTCACACTGTGGACTACTGGACATTAAACTGTTTGTGAGGAACCAGTAATAAACCAGTCGGTTCAACAATATGTTATAATCTCAGCTATAAAAGCCTCCACTCTTCAAAGTTTAGTGTCCTGATGAATTTCTGATTAATGACAGAGAATCAGTGATTACAAAACTGGTTATTAATATACAGACCTCTATCTAAACAGAAATATTTTTAGCTACTTTCTGCCAAAAATATGCATTCATGAACATTATTTCTTTTCCCGCTGGGTGTAAATTAAATAAAGTTTTAATGGTTTGTATGATCAAAGATCAAGTATGCACGTTAATGTTTTTTTCATGAGTAAAAATTGATGACTGAAAGACGATTTTAAATAGTTAAAAAATTCTGCAACTTCTTATCGAATGCAGGGCTGCAGGCCTTTTTCGCAATTACATATCATTTTTTAAATTTTTTTTTTTTTTATATTTCCCCCCAAAAACAAAGGAACAAGCTTAATAATGTGTCTGTAAATATAGGCTCTAAAAAAGAGAGATCTTTAATATTTGACAACATGCAGACTGGGGAAAGTATTTCAAAAGTGGATTACAAATTCAGAATACTTTTTTTCATTAAATTTAATAAATCATCAGGAGTAACTCTTCTTACAGCCACTGGATATGGGCTGAAATCTGTCTCAAATAACGTGTGATAATCCTTTAAAATATAAATGAAAAGAAGACAAACAAATCATCTGTAGAATCTCAGTATGTGCCTCTTCATCTTTAATCAGCTAATGAAAAGGGAAATTATAAAAGCTTTCCGTAATTAATGGCACAACAAGAGATAACGAGTGCTGCCGTTCAATTAAAAGTTATATTAATTTTAAATGAGCTCCAATTAGGCCAGCAGTGAAAACGAAGGAGATAAGATGATTGAGTAATTATGACTTTTTCATTTCTCAAATATTGACGCTGTGTTAATTGGAGCTGGAGAACAATGAACACGCTTCTGTCGTTGAGCATTTTTTTCCTTTTTTAATGTGCTATTTTCACAGTTTTCCCTATTTCTTCGACAAGACTTTGATATGTCACTTTTAGTTGTTAATTGCACTCATTTGTCATACATATGCTTTAAATTAACATCATTTTCACATCTTGTTTTACTCCCCCGTCTGACCTGCATATATTGAAATTTGCAACATTAATGTGTGCAAAAAAGTTTAAAATCCACAAATCCCCTGAACAAAAACATGCCCAAATTCCAAAAAACATAACACCAAGCAAATAGGCATTTATCTTAACACATAATTGGGTCATGCAATAAATTCATGTGTCAATTTTAACATGTAATCAGGCATTTTAAAAAAAGGAAGAAACTTAAAAACTAATCTGGGACAAAACAATTGCCAAGTGAGCATGTAAACATGAGATAATTACAGTTTAAAAACAACAACAGAGAAGCAATTAGCCTGACATTTCAAAGAGCTGATGGCAAGGCTACCAACAGAACACCTGGTTAGTTGAAAATAAACTATTCTGAACTGTGTTGCTTTAAGTGGAGGCGGCAAGGACAGCATAAGTGTTTGTGCATGTGTGTAAATGGACTCTCACCTTGTCTGTTATAATCATCCTGTTCACGGTGAACCATGTCCTTGTATCCCTTGGTCGTTCCGTACAGTAACCTGTCAACAGCCAAGGACAAACACAGTCAGTTGTGTTACTATAATAAAGGAGAGACCTTCAGAATAAATCCAGCTTTGTTTGGCCTTTGGTTGGGTTCATAGGCACCAAATCAATTGAAATTGCAATTAGGCATTAAATAAACTTAATGCCAAAGCTGATCATAGGTGTGTTCCTAATTAATTAAAAAAAAATCTAAATGATTAGTGACATAACTACATCAAAATTGGCTGAATAAATCCAGTGAAAGTATTGTATAAAAAATTAGTGGAGGATCTATGAGGCCCTTCTCGCCCCCTCAAGGTGGAAAATACAGTAGTTTAGTCTGCCCCTGAACTGGGATTCATTGAGTGCCCCAGGGATAACTTTTTCCTGAAGGCCAACCCGGAAGCTAAAATCGCCCTAGTTCCCTCATCAGCCTTTGGGATTTTTCCATTGGATTTAGGATCACGGCAGAAAAAAAGCTCTGTGGTTAACAAATGTTCATAATACTTACAAAGTTTGTTCAGCAACATAATCTTCACAATAAAAAGGATTTTTGAAGCCTAAATGCAATCGCCAGAAGTAAAAAGCTTATGCTAGGATAAAACAAAATATATTACCATCATGTATCTAGAAGGCTGTAAAGCCGTGTTTGGTGCACATCAGCAGGATGATGTTCTGCAGTCTCCTTTAGCTACTTGTTAGCAACCGACAAGTTATTTTTATAAAAGTTATCAGCTTTAATAGCAAAAAATTGACAGAGAGATTAAGAAGGACAACAGGCAATCAACTGGGACATTAAGTCTATCTGTACTAAAGAAGTATCAGAATGCATGTTCTTTAAAGAACCTGGATTTTTCACGCTGTTCTCTTGCTTAAATAGAACAACCTAGGTCACATTTATTGTCTATACCATCTGCTTTTATTTAATTTACATATATACATACTGTTAATTAACACACAACACAAACTATGTGCTCAAGTCAGGTGGCCGGCTTACGCGCGCGTGTGCGCACACACACACACGTGAAACCACAATGAGGGAAAAAAATTATATTCAAAACACATTATTTTGCTCACTTTCCCCCCCAAGAATCCATGGAAGTGGCATCCACATTTATTTTGCACTGTTTTTCCTGTCTGCTACTTTGATGTGTAAAGTATGTGCTCTACTGATTTCCGCTGGATAATCAAGGGCTGGTGGTAAAAGCATGGCACAGTGGTAAAATTGATTTTCATTCACCGAGAATAAAGCACACCTAATGTGGCTCAATCATTTGAAGTGCAACTCCAATGAAACTCCGGTAAAAGTTCAAACTGTACTCATGAATAACATCTGCTGTACCATATCTCCTTTGCTGTTTCAAGCTGAATATGCATCTAAACACCAAAGAGCAGAATACATTGAAATTCCAACTGAGGCTCAGACAACAAACCCACTGACTGAACCAAAACACCTGTTCTGAATATTACTGGCCCATTACTGTAAATGGGTTATTATCACAACCATTACAATGCTTCAGACGGGGAATACTGCACCTACCAGTCGTCCAGAGGGTGTGTATCCAACATGTCCCCATACATTTTAAGGACATGGTTAATGTTGTGAAATGGTTACAGTTAGGTTAGGTTAAATCACCACAACTCCCTGGTTAGGTTTAGGAAAAAAAATCATGATTAGGGGTAGGGAGTGAGCATGTATGTTGGTGTAATCTACGAGGAGCGCAGGCATCAGCGTTTTGTTTGTCCGCCAGCGGCTCTCTCATAAATGAACATTATATCCAGGTTTTTTAGCTACATTTTTTTCGCCACACTTGGTGGTTGGTTTTTCGTGGACTTAACAATGAATTCTAAGCCCTGAACACTCCTGCGGGCATTTCTAACTGACTACAAATGACTGTGAGTGACCGGCTGCAGAAACCGACTTATTGCTCTGGACCTACTGTTGCGCCTGCTGGTTTGGCTAGGCTTGTCTTTAGCCCGTTGCCAAGCTAGCCGGCTCCCTTCATCATGGGTGTGTGCGTGCATACTCACTTCTCTGTAGTTGTATGTATGTATGCATTTACAACCTAATTTTTTGTGCATATTTGTTGTGTGAAGCACATTGAGCCTACACTGTATGAAATGTGCTAACAGATAAACTTGACTTGACTTGACTTGACTTGACTTGACTTGACTTGACTTGACTTGACTAGTCCCAGTTCTAACCTGGTCTGGTCTTGGTGCTGGTCAAATGCCTTGAGCGTTTCACTGGAGGAGTAGGACTTCTGAGTGGGGACACGGAGCCCCTGGGAGCCAATAGCACAGTCTTCACTGTCCCCTGATGAACCTAGCATAGGTAGATAAACAAACATGAGTAGAAACACACATACAAAGACACATAAACACACACACAAACACTGACAAGCCCCCCCAAATTAAGACGTTGTCCATCCTTCAGGCTGTGGCTAGTCTGTATTTTTTACAGTTTCCATTTGTTTAAATTATATTCATAGACGTTATATACACTACATACACATACAGCTACCCTAATGAGGTAAAGACACGTCATTCATGAGGAGTTTACTGTTCATTATGTCTATTTGAGTTTTAGAATGATATCAACACAGCCAGGTCATTATTCACACCCAGCACAAATATGATTTTTGAGATTCTTTGAGAGCACGTACAGGGTACTCTGACATATGGACTTTTTATTTATAAGAGCAGATGATTTATTTGTTAGGAGACAGTTTCACTTGCTGCAAGCAAGATGATTCCCACCTTATTCATTTGGTCTGCAACACAAACTATAATTCTGTCCAAAGTGCAGTAAATATTCTATGGCTCCTGGAGATCAGCTCCAAAGTTGCAGGTTGATGTATGGAGGACTGCTCTCTCAGCAGCTGGACTAAGTACAGCCTCAGGCCAGCTGGAAAAATCACCCAGGACCTTTCTCATGTACTGCACAATGAATATCAACGTCTGCCTTCTGGGAAACCCTGCGCTCTATTCAGATGTATTTTTTGGCCTCATAACTCTCCGAACACAGCAACTGATTCTCTCACTGCCACACACACACACACACACACACACACACACACACACACACTGACTGACACACTTGACAGTGACTGTTTAAGCACTATCATACATCTTTGCAGCTCTCCTAAAGAATGTGTTTCATTGACCAGTGGAATTTTCTTTAAACATGCCACACTGCTTGAGTCCTGTGTGAAACCTAAACTAAAGATTGTGATCTCACTGGCTGTGAAGTGTTTGGCAAATCATATTGTTCTTAGAGATTTGAAGCAATGTATAATGGTCGTGAAAGAGTATTGTACATGTACAAATAAGTAAATGTCTATTATTATTGAAGCCTTTACCAGATGAGTTCATACAATGCTAATGATGATTAGGCCTTTTGCCGCCAGGGAAAGCACACTGCACTGCCAGAGTTGTGGTGTCTGTGGAAACTTTTCTGCATTGGCGTAGGGGGGAGTTATGCATTTTATTCCAGTGAACCACAGCTAAAAGGGGCAGGAAGAGGGGAGAATACATGGCGACAGAGCTGCTACGAATATGGCAGAAACGGTGGGGGATAATCCTAAGAAGCATCCAAGACAAATTTCTGGAGTGGATGCTCCAGATAAAAAGGACATGTTAAGGGAAGGATTGAAGTAAAAAAAAAAAAAAAAAGGTTGATGGCAAAGACAAACACGGATCCCCATTGGTAGGCTTTCCTCACTGGAGAGCACTGAAAGAAGAGAAGGGACCAAGGGCAGACACAGATGTCATGGGACTGGGATTGGACATTTGATATTTGTAAAATACTCGTGCAGTTTCCATTCAAAACATGGCTGTTTGGAACGTGCTCATGTCTGGGTAATCGCTCATCTAACCAGCCTGCAGTGAGCTCACCTGCAGGCATACATAATAAGCACCTGTCGACAGTGTTTGTGTTATTACTCTCATTGCCAGCGGGGGTAGAAAAAAAATTCCACACTGCAGGATTCATAAAAAAATGTGATCTCTTTGACAACTTGGTTGTTGACATAAAGTTACAAACACTGGACATTGGTTTGTTACTAGAGGGCTCTTACAATAATCATAGCAGCAGTAGTTGAAAGATACTATATTCTACTGAAAGTTTTAAAGAAGCAGTGGGTAGGATTTAAGAGATCTGTTCACATAGATGAAATACAAAATTCATATTTATGTTTACATTAATTCGGAATCACCTGAAATTAAGAAACTATGTATTTTCCTTGGTTTAAAGTGAGCTCTTCATACAGGTAGTGGGACCTCTTACATGGACTACACTATTTCTACAGTAGCCCAGAACGGACAAACCAAACACTAACTCTAGAGAGAGCCTTTTGTGTTTTTACGCTATCTGAAGGCCACTACAGGTTTAGGAGGAGTGAGTGGGGGGGTATTCAGTCGGTTGCAGTCTTCGACCTCACCACTAGATGCTACTAAATGCTACCTAATGCTAACGCTGCACCTTTAATGTACATTTTTCAGGAATAGACAGTAAAACTGTTGATTACTAAATATAAGGCCAGCAACATATCTCTGAATACAGACGGTACAACTGACCTACTAACTGACTCTGCTAAACAATGATTTGAGACACAAATAAGTAACTGAATAACTAAGAATGAATGAATTAGCTAAACTATCTCACCAGTGTACGGTCCCTCCTTGTCCTTGCGGCCCTTGGTGAGTGAGCAGTATGGACGTCGCTCTTTCACTTCCATAGTGCTTCTGCTTGTTCTGCTGGTAAACATAGAGGCATGCTGCTGTACAGCGGCATAGACAGAAACACGGGCAAACAGATGGAGAAAAGACAGAAAGACAGAGAGATATGCGATGTAGACAGAGAGAGTGTCAGGGTTGTTGGACTCCACCTGCAAACACACACAGAGAGACAAAAAAGGAGTAATCAATGACCAAGTCAAGGAAGGAGTGATGCAACAAAGAGGTCTCATCTACAGAGACCGACATCAGTGTACGTTAATCATCAGTGTATGCAGAATCCTGTGGTGACTTGATTAAAAAAAATCATTCAGTATGCTTTGCGTATTTTTGTGTGATCTGCACTAAAACGCTCCTGGGCAGCAGTAGGCTCAGTTGTTTTGTTCATCTTCATTAAAAAGACACATTCAACAAACCTTGCACGTACGTCCAGCATGGTCATAAAAAGGTTCACACATACAAGGACAAATATGCAAAGGCTAAGAGGTTAAATCATATTTTCAGTCAGGTTAGAAAGAAACATTGATTTGCAGGTTTGTTTGATCAGACATTCACACGTGTGAAAAGGTTGTCTGTCTCTATTTATTTGATTCATCAGTGCTTCTCCTGTAAATGCATTCTTCATTCGTAGATTTAATGAAGTTTCCCAGTCTATTGAATAGCAAACTCACCTCAAAGAATTGCATTAGTATGGAGGGCACAGCGCTACCCTCATGCCCTTTAGTGTAAACCACATGTACTTGCATGCATAGCTGCTCTGACATCTGTTTCAACACAGCATGCTCCAACAGTTTGCTGCTCTCCTTATGAATGTAAATGAATTGTCACCTCACTGTAACACTTTAACCTGTCTTTACGGTGGCAGGTTGTCACTGTCACTTGTCTCAGGGGAATTCTCCTGCAGTGCTGCTCCAAGTGTAGTTTCTGAAGTTGACCCTCCAAAACTGAGGGAACGAGTTTGCAGCTTACATGATTAGTGTGCCAATGTGAGTTTTTGGCACCTAACCTGCTAAAAATAGCCAGTAGGCCAGAGCCCTGTACACGGCTCTACAAGAGACAAATATGCCTTTCTGAGTGTTTTAAAAAAACATTTCTGATGTGTCACATTTGACGTCCTGGACAAACCTTATAATAGCAGGGGTGGGGGAAAAAATCAACACAACATATTAACTTGATATTTTGCATGGCAATATTGTATCAATACACAGATGCCAAGTATCATTTTTTAAAAATGATTAAAACAACATCCATCCCTTTTTTAATCCACTAGATACATACATGTAGCTGCAATTAAAATGACTGAAGTGAGATGAATGGACTGAAAACTTATTTTTAGATAAAACTGTTGTTGAAAAAGTTTTTACTTCATATGCAGTTAAAAGAGGTAATAAATTGCAATATATGTTATCTGAAATACTCAGCATACCGTAAAACATTTTAAATTGCATATATTATTTCATCATGACCTAAGTTTTGTGAAAATATTGTATAGGGGGGCCTCTGGTGATTCCCACCCAAAACCGGTTGGTAAAAAATTGAGGCCAGTGAAAATGTTAGTGTTTACTTCTTGTCGATATCTCTGACTCATTCAGTCACTCTTAAACTTGGTGCCGACTACATTTGAGTAATGTTCGAGTGCTGTTTGGATGGAGAAGGATGGTATCATATCATTGCATCTCACGGGCATATTTCTATCACTGACAATCAAAGCTGAATATAGCCGTAGCCGATAAATAATCATTACTACTGCAGTCTTTTAACCCAGCAGTGAATGCGGATTGTAATCTTTCCCATTAAATAAATAAGTCAGATATAGTAGGTGTTAGTGTATTTTTGTGCAGTGGAGAGGGGTTTGTAAGTTGATTTATCCTTTAAAGCATTGTGATCATTGAAACTTTCTTTGCACAAACCAAAACAGTGGTGCAGGTGGTGCTATACATATGAGTAAAAGGTTGTTTTCTATAGGGCTGTCATGATGCATGCATGCATGTATACAATACCTGACAAAGCTTGAGCTGTCAGCTGTTTATTGTGCTATACAACAAAACATTTTTCTCCTGCAGTTGCAAATGCAGAAAATAAATTCTAAGTCATGTTTTTGTAATTGTATGTATGTGTAAATATGTTAATGAGATCAAAAACGCTGCTTTATTTTACAAGCACATCCTTCTTAAACAGTTGCTATTTGGAAAATTGAATGGGGTATATTTGGTTGTACTGAAAATCTCTAAGAGCTTTGTTTGTTGTCCTTAAAATTACGGTTTACATCTTCAGAGGGGAAAAAACCCCTCTGATAGTTTATTATGTGAATCCATGTAACTTGATTGTGCCATCTGGCATTTAATGTATGTAAACAAAAACACGAGTGAGTGGAGTGGGAGCGGCAGCGCATTCCTCTTACCATATTCTTTAGCTGCATTATACAACACAGAGGAGCGTGAATGCATATGAAGTCAATGGCAATTTGTTAAAAGAGGCAAACAGATGCACATCTCGATTGATTTTTTTAAGTAATATATTAAGTGCAAATGTCAAACATTTTCATGCTGTTTTGAGTATTTGCTGTTTTTCTCTCTAGTTCATAAAATTGAATGCCTTTGTGTTTGTTGGACAAAAAGAGCATTTTGAAAATGTTATCTTGGGCTCTAGGAAACTGTGATGGAAACAGATGTGCCAAAGAGCCCACCATCTCTCCTTCATAGAAGATGGAGGGAGAGAATGAATGCAGGGAGAAAATGAAAAACATGATGTTTACATGATGGTAAACAAACGCCACACATCAACTCATATTAGTGCTAGGTTACTTCTACAGGTTCATAAACTAAATTAGCTGTTATGTTACATTATGTGGCAGGTTATCCACAAACGCTGGCTGTAACAACTCATTATACACAACAAAAAAAATCCATGACTTTTTCAAAACTTTCAATGATTTTTACAAATACCATGACTTTTCCAGAGCTGGAAAATGTGATTGCGAGCCATAGAATTGAGTTTTTCAAGTTTTCCATGCCAGTGGGAACCCTGTCGTAATATGTTCATTTGAATGACACTTTGCAGGTGATGGTCAGAAGGACCCCTGACACTTTGGTCCTCTGGGTCTGTGTCTGTTACGCCTGTTAAGTAATTTATCCCTGACAGGAGTGACCGCCAATTCATTCTGTCAGGTTTTTTGTGATTAAATTTTCATTTAGTTTATTTGCAAAGTATTAATAATAAATCATACACACATAGCCGCCATAGCCATATGTGTTCATATGTTTTACAGATTTTGTGGGTATTGAAACTCCACCAGGAAAATAATCCTATTGTCAGTTAAGAAACACAGGTGGTGGCTGCTTTAAGCCAAAAGACATAAAGAGCAAAAAAAACTTCTACAATCAAATTCAAACAAACGTGTCCTATTTAGAGTCCTATAAATAGAGGTTTGTTAGTTACAATAGTCCAGGACATTAATCTGATAAGGAGAATCTATAGGTTAGCTTTAAATTATAATAGCAAAAACTTAACACAGAATTGCTGATGGTCAGTTTATGAATACCACAGCTGCCAGGCTGTCTTGTTTCTGTGCTCCTCTTTATGCTGACTTATAAGTAATGAGGTAGAATTGATCCTGCGATGGGACAGTAAGCTGCTGGGATGGATCCACAGTCTGTCAGCAGTTCTTTGAGTCATGTGTGCCTCTTTGGATACACATAGTCACCAGCTACTGTCAGTGGGAAGTTTTACAGTGAGAGCTTAACATGAGCCTTGGTACAGTATATCACCTGGAAGCAGCTCAAATACAAATAAATCAGTGCTGGCCTTCACAGTGGGCCTAGCTTTCATTTTTTGATAGGTGGATAGAAAAGAGAGAGAGAGAGGGTGAGAGAAAGTTATTTTGGGTGACCGCACAGAAACCTAAGGGTTGTCAGAGAAAACGAGCTAAGCAAGAGACAAGAGTAAGATAACACAGGTTATAAAAGCCAGGTGTGATAAAAAAAAGAATTAAAAATGCAGCAGTATTGTTTTTTCTTTTTTTTTTCTTTCTTCTGTTAGACTTGAGACAATATTGAATTCAGACACAAGACAAGAAAGGTCAGAAAAAAAGTTGGTGTGCAGGAGGAAACTAAAAGAGAGGTTGAGTGAGGCTGAGAGAGAGGGAAGTAAAGACAGCCAGTAGTGGTCAGACAGCTTCATAAGCCGCCAACTTAATCTGAGACACTGAGCCTTAAATCCCCTACCTTCTGGACCTGCATGTGTATGTGTGTGTGTGTGTGTGTGTGTGTGTGTGTGTGTGTGTGTGTGTGTGTGTGTGTGTGTATGTTAATAATGTGCATGTTTGTGTGGTTATATTATGCTGCACTTTGCTGTCCGGACTACTTGGTTTATCTATTCCGTTATAATCTTATCTTTAATGACAGCAGGACAAGAAGAACTAAAGCTGCTCTGAAGTACTGGTGACCCGAATCATTAATTTACCTGCTTATTGCTATTCAGAGTAACGCGCCTGCTAGCACACATAGGGACTGAGCCTTCCACATCAGAGCCTTCACTTAACCTGACCTACGCGCCTTTAGACTGTAGAGGAGCACCAGGAGCACCAGGAGGGGAGCCTGTGCAAACATGACAAGAACATGCAAAATCTAAAGTAATGCTCACCATGGAGCCACTATGAAGCCAAGTGCTAATGAGATACATGATATTCATATAATAACTGCTGATCTGCATTGGGCAGGATAATCGTGGTGTGCCATGCCGTGAGCGAGGCCTGTGTTGGCGGGGGGCCTCTGAATGATTCAGAGGAACAGGAGGTGCTGTATATATTTATTCTCTCAGAGCTGTTGTTTAGCATTTTGTTTCTTCTCGCAAATTAAACCTGAACAAGAAAGAAGCATTATATATTATATATATGTTATGTTATATATGCATATAACATCTTCACTGGAAAACACAGAAGCATTCTGACGTGTGCTAGCTCAGTCATTTGCATTGTGTTTAGTTAGGAAGAGGTGTAAGAGAGCACGATGCCGATTCCATTAAGAAACTTTGAACTGCTTTTGCTCTGTGTTCACTCTAAAATGCTCCACACAGTGTTAGATTATTGATTAGAGCAATGTTGATGAAAACTTCTGAACCGTGATTTTGTCAAAACAGGCATTGAGGGTGCAAAGCAACAGCAGTGAAACTAATTATCCTGATCTCCAGCGATAGTTTAGGGTATGTAAATGTTGTGGTTTGACTGAGTTGTGACTGAGATTCTGTTTTATTTGGTTTAAAAGGAGGAATCCATGTAATTAAAGCTCAATCAAAGAAAAAAGTTGATGAATAACTGAAAAACAGTACTGCTCACTTCAGTTACATTAATAAAAAAAATAGGAAGTTGATCAGGCGACCTTATTGCATGCAGCTTGATTTGAAGCTGAAAAAAAAGCCCTTTGCAAACAGGAGCAAAAAAGCAGAGATACATACTGCCTCATACTGCCTCTGCCAAGGAGGAGGCTATGTTTGGTTTGTTAGATTGTTAGCAGAATTATAACAAAAACTAGTGGGCCGATTTTTATGAAATTTAGCGGAAGGTTGAAGCATGGCCCAAAGAAGAACCCATTAGATTTTGGAGCGGATCCAAATCATGGGTTAGATGCACAAAATATATTTCACTTTGGTTACCATTACAAAATTGGGCATTTGTCCTTGACAGAGGTCTACGCTCTCCAAGTGCCCTTCTAGTTTTATGTTTTCTTTGCTGTTCAGCTTGTTTACCATTGATGTCTAGCTTTGGAAACTGCGCCCACCTCCTCATATTTTAATGCTACAAGATTAAATTACAAATCAGAGGAATCTAAATGTGCATTATATAAAGCTGACCAAGGTTGAAACTATGTACATACTTTTCTAAACTGAGTGTATTTTTAGTTATGAATGTTTCTGAAATATATGTGTCTGTGATGGTGTGTATATTTCAGCATGTGTGTGTGTTGTTAAGGGTAACTGGGTGTGAAGATACTGTGTTTGTGGACACGCACTGTGTACACAAATGGGCTGGAGCTTTGAGGAGGCGTTTTTCTAACAGCTTACCACAGTAGAGCTGTACGCTGCTGCTTCTGTTAATCACTCTGCTATTAATTTTTATGTTCAGTGAACTGCACGGCTTCAAGGGCTCCCAAGAATACACACATTATGCGCTCAGCGACATCCCTCCCTATTTCTTTTTCAATCGCCTCCATCTAAATCTATCTGTTATTCATATCTCATTTCTCTTTCCTGCCTCTTTTGACACATCATGAATGGCGATTGGAAGTGGGAAAGTCACAAACAGACAGACAGACAGACAGACAGACAGACAGACAGACAGATGTCTTTAACAGCAAAGTGTCCCATTCTCTCCAAAAATTACCTCTGCATCTCAAATACTAAGATGAATGGACAAAAAATATACACAATGTATTCAATTAATTTATGGATAAATTAATTCAATTTTTTCATAATTCGAAGGTTTCAAAGAATACTGCTAGCTGATGTCGTCACTCCATTGAGAGAGGAGAATTATTGCTCCTGGATAGCAGACCTGTGATTATTAATAGAAAAAATATACCAGCTCCCAAAATATGACACACATGTACATGCTGTGACAATGTATCAGGCACAACTCTGAAAGGTGTCATTCTGCAGAGCACAATCTTTTTATGATAATTTCTGTATTTCTATTTAAGGCTTGTGCTTTAATTGGAACATTTCTGCAAAAACAACAGATCCCCATCTGGCCATTGAGGCCCCCGGCTTTGAATATTAGCCTTACCACCTGTTGACTAAATCTGAATCACGGATGAATTAGACGTGATTTGAACACAGCAAGACGTCAAAGCACAGGTGCATAGCAACTTCCAGTAATCTCAAAGGAAGCGTCCAATTGCTCTAAACAGGTGAGGTACCCGCTGTGTGCCTCCAATTCTTGTTGGAATAAAGCAGCTCAGACAAGCGCTGTAAATTATTCAATCAACTTCTCTCCGTTGAGGAGGCACTTGTGAGATGCTCAAAACTGAGTAGCTCCTCAACTTTGAAGGAGAAGCTCTTGTTTTAGATAGCGTCTTAGTTTTTTCTAATCAATGGGCAACGCAATCTGTGCCCAATATGTATAACATCTTTTGTCACAGTCTGCTCACAGCAGCTGTCTCAGCTCTGACAAAGCCACAGCTCCACCTGAAGACGCTGGCTCACCATTCTGCTCCTCATTCTTCTCTTTCTGGTTTACAGAACAGTGCATTGTGCTGGTAACGCTCACTGCTGATGGGATGTCACCTGGGTTACAGTGCATCAATGCCACAGGTTAACCCTATGAAAAGTGGTAAATGTTTTTTTTCAAAATCATGGAAAAAAGGCAATGAGCAGTGAAAGAAGAAGTGCACTTTTTTGAGTCAGAAATCGTAGTTTTTGTTCATTCCCACGGTCCCCTCCCGCTCAAATGGCACAGCTAACCAACAGAGGAAGGTAGAGAGTTGAGGGGAGAAAATCTAAAAGTTTGTATGTAAATACAGTTTATCTTTATAAATTATTTAGATTCAGAATCAACAAGAATACTGTTGACATGTGACACCTTTTGTCTTGTTTCCAGAGTTATCTGTTTTTGCCGACATGTAAGTCATAATTCTTAAAAGGGAGTTAAAGGTAATATTATTCACCAGGAGCAGGATGGGAAATAATCTCAAAAATAATCTAGCTGTAGTTTTGTATTTTTATTTGACTTTTACTTGTTTTGAACATATTGTAATTTTATGAGTTATATGTCTAGTTTTATACTGCATGTTGTATTTTGTTGTGTGTGGACCCCAGAAAGAGTAGCTTGAACCTTAGTGCCAGCTAATGGGGTCCTGAATAAATAATAAAGAGTAGTGACCCTGCAAGATCCCCAGTCTTTGCTAAATCTTATAGTGTGTGACCTAAAAGTCCCATCTTTAGATGTGAGAGGGAGTCAGACTGTAGTCTTTTAAGGCTTTTCTTTTTTTTCCTCTAGACAACACTCACAAAGGAAATATAGTTAAGAACAGATTATCAATTATAATTCATTTATAATTAACGTTCACAACCTCCAGCTACAATGTCAAAATCTGATGAGAACCATAAGATACAAAACATTAACACATTAAAATAACAGTTGTTCCCAATGTACACACCATTTTTTAAGGAGTACTTTTCCCAAATACTGGATGTCCTGATTCATACATTCCATGTTGACAAACTTTGATTAATGATGCATAATAGCCCTCAATCTACCTATCTTATTTCTGCCATATTGGAGAAAGCCTGTTGGCCTCTCATATGCCCAATCACACACTTGGCATTGGTACTGACACTTGAAATGTCAAAAGGAGTATTAGTGTAATCATATGTTAGGATGGAAAACTGTGAGATTCTCTTTCCTGAAACTGCAATCATCCTGATCTTACACTTCTTGTGCTGCAACAAGCCTCAAATGCTCCACATTGCATTTCTTTTTGTTAAATGTTTGGCTCTACAGACACCTCATTAGCACCCCCCCTCCTGATGTTTCAAGCAGGTGTTGCCACATGAAGAGTTCAAGAGTATTCTTTCCAAAAACAGTGGGCTCTCAACAAATGGACCACAACACACGAGACAGTGTGTGACAACAGACAGCGATATGTGCAAGAGAGATTACTAAGCAGCAAGTTTGCTGACAGTGCTTCGATGCAGAAATCTGATTGACAGCCAATGTGGGATATGTGACAGCCACAACTTGGCTGGCAGTTGAGTAACACATTTGCATATTTGTTGTCAGTTTATCATCATACACAATGGTAAGAGCGCAGAGGCACTGCAGCTCAAGGTGCACACGTTTGTTCTGACCACAGTCCACTGTTTAATGTACAAAGTGGTGTACTGTAAAACTCTGGATGAAGAAAAAGTAAAGAAAAATTATGCTGATGGCAGAGGAATAATGACCAAGAAACGAGAGGAAAAATAGAAATAGAAATAGGCCGAGATGAAAAGATTAAAGGTTCAAAACAAAAGAGGAGCTGCATGGAGAGAAGAGACAAAGTAAAGGAGAATGATGAGAGGCCACATAGAGGATGGAGAGGACAAAAAGAATAAACAGAACAAGAACCAGCGATTAAAAGCAAGAAAATGACAGAAAACCACAGACCCCGGGAGCATTGTGACGGTTGTTTTCTTTTCAAAAGATGAAAAGTACGTTTTAAATAAATTCAATGCAAGACAGACAAATACTTTTTTTTTTCAATTAAAATAAAAGAAACAATCATTGGACACAAAGCACTTAGTTGAAACAAGTGTGTGGTGTTTTTACTCTGCTGAGATGACGGAAGAGGTGGTTAAAAAACAGAAATACTGAGAGGGGGCAAAGAGAGCAGGAGAGGAGAGAAAGGAAGATAAGTGAAAGTAGTGATCAGTTTGCTGTTGTTTTTTGTTAATAAGTGAATTAAGAGAGCTTGATCAGGTGCTTCATCAATAATTAAATTGTTAATTAAAAACACTGTGCTTCAATGAACAATGAAGGAAAGCTAATGGGGATTAAAGAGAGAGTTCAGGATTCCTCTTTATTCGAGTATATCAATTAACCTTTAACTGTCGTCAGTTGTAGACCTCATTGCTTTTGATTATTTACTCATCATTTTTTACATGCTTATGATTTTTTTCAAGTAATGTTCCATTAATCTCAAAAGCATGAAACACAGTCAAACGCTCCTACATAATTATTTCAAAGACACATTACTGTCAATGGTGATGGACTTTTTGTTTTCTCAAAATTACTGTTTTCCATCTAAACTGCTAACAGAGACACAGGGAGAATTTTTTTTTTTGTTTATTTGTTGTTTTTTTTTGTGTTGCTAATTAATTATTTTCATGCTGTGTGGATCTAAAAGAAAAGATTCTTGTCTGCAATACATTATTTTTGGAACAAAGACCAAGTTGATACTAAATGGAATTAAACTATTGTGAGACAAAGGATCTTACAATGACTCTGGTATGACCACACGTAATCTTACAGTTTAATAAAAATAAATATTAGACCCAGGTGTTTTAAAACAGTCTGTCTTGTGACAGCTATTCCAACACATTTTTTGTAAAAGGCTGTGCTTGGACAAAAATGCATGTTTACTTTTTGTAAAACAAAAACATACATTAAATAGGTATATTCCATATACAGGTTTTTCTTTTCTTTTCATCCACATGTTTTAAGAAACCAATTACACCAGAAAGAAACTGAACATGTATGTACATGCCTTAACATGTATGCAATTCAAAAAGTATGAAATGTATGAAATTTTTCTTTTTATACCCAACCATGGGCTTTTGTTGCACAAGGGAATAAACATAAATACAAGGTGTTTTACTGATGATTATAAAAATAAAAATTATGCATCTAATTTGCAAAAACAGTATGCTTCCTTTGAAGAAGGAAGTAATTTTTGAAAAAGATACAATGCATTTGACAGGTGTAAAATTACACAATGACATTACATGATGCCCTGCAACGTGAACAACAAATGCAGGATGACACCCAGCCTGTCATATGTACATGTTACAGTGCAGTGACCAAACAAAGATATTTGACGAGTTGGATTGAGAATGAGTTGGATAGATAAATGAGGCCCTACAAATGTGATCTGGTAAGTAATACAAAACAGAGATATGTTATATGCGTGTACACATTTTTAATTTGTTCATCAACCTGACAAGAATCTTTAATATTTGTGAATGTAGTATTAACTGATTTCCACTATTTAATAAGTGAATGCAACAAAAGCCCAGAATTAAAAGTGTGGACTTCTGATTAAAATCATTGTACAAAATGATGAAAAGCATTGTCAATTCATTTAACTGAAAGGTCAAATTAATTTATGTAAAAGTGAATGGGTTTCAGTCTGACATACACACACCACATCCCTGTGCATTTTACTGCCTGACTCCATTGTTGACTATAAAGTAGGACAAAAAAGCCATAAAAAAGATGTTACAAATCTGAAAAACTGTAGCCCTGGGTTATTCACTGGAAAGACTGCTGTAGAGTACGTACACATGATTGATAGTAACAGTTATGAACTCTCAGTGCTATGCCTTCAATTCATTATGTGCCTACAGGTAGAAGTGAAATCCAGGTGGAGAAGTTTCTGGGGAACACTCAGAGTAGATTTAATTCTACTGAATACAATTAAGCTGAGAAGGTGATGAATGTGTCAGCGGAAGAGAATGGCTTTGCATCTACTCTATCCAGAGGCTCACAACTTGTATAAGTTGTTTTTGGTATTCCACACATTACTGCAAAGTAAACAATGTGTTGCCAATCCTTCACGCTGACTTACTAACTGTGCACACAACAACAATTTGGGACAAAAGAGCAAATTAAGACATTGCATGTATTGTAAACCTGTTCTCACTCCTAGAGCATCAAATATGGCAGCTGAGCCATGGCCTTTAGTGTCTCATACAGACGCACAAGGCACCCTTGAGCAGTTGTATTAGTAGATGCTCGGAGCGACAGGCATTAAAAGAACAAGACAGTCTGCATAGGGAGGAGGTAATGGATAGATCTAACAAACACAAGACTTCCACCCAGGAGCCACTGTGCTGTGTATGACACCCAAAGTCTTTTTTTCTCAGTTTTTTATGTCTTTTATTTAATTTTAACATAATTTATGTGATGTGACATATGTGTTGACTTATGTACTTAAATTACAAAACAAACATACTTTTAACCCAAACCTTTTTGTGATGAAACCTATACCACCTGTGAACACAGAAACTTATTTTGCAAAGATACTATACAAGTAATGAGCATAAATTGATATGTTGTCCGTCACCATAACATCATCCATTGGTTTGTGAACTACCATTTTAAAGCTGTGAATTTAGCATTTTAGCATTCATATTTGGATGAGATGGAGTTGCGGAGGAGCGAGGGTGGATTTGACTGAGAACCCAAGGTGACTTGTCAGTCAAAATGTAGCCTAGTATTGATACAAACTTCAAACTAGCTATCCAGACCATTAACTCATTAGGAAAATGTTTAATGAGGTCAAAACATCAAGTGAGAATTAATGCCATTTTAATATAGACATGTTTATATTGCAACCAGTGGAGTTGCTTAAATAAACATTTGCTCACACTTCCCTTCACAGAGTTATCTCGCCGTAGGGAGGTTTTGAGATTCAGTATCAGCTGGTAATGCTCCTGCCCTTGCCCCGGTAAACAAAAATATTATGGTACTTGAAGTATTTGATAAGCGGCTGCTTTGGAGTAATCACACATTGTTAATGTTTTCATTCTATGTTGCTTTGTTGGTAAAGAAGTAAAACACACTAAAAACTGCCCTTAATCTGTGGATCTGTGTGATAATGATATTTTTGAATGGTGGTGTGGTGTACATCACCAGAAATGAAGTGCTGAAAAAACTTTTAGACCTGTTCAAGTCAAGGGGGTCTAATTATGTCCTTTAGATATGAATACATTTTGGCAAATTTCCACAATTTTTCTCCCAAGTTTGAGTTTCAAATTTCCCCACACAACTGCCAACTCTAGTGCAGACCTGGGGAGAGCAGCAGGCAGATGAGCTACCTCTGCAACACATGGTGTCACCTGCCAGCAATGAGCTTCCCCAGAACAACAAAGCATGTGGGTGGTTCCTACCATCGCCTGGAATCCCAACTCCACCTGTGTAGGTGCACCAACCGCAGCCAATTGTGCAACCAGGAAAAAACGATTCAAAGCAAATGTACTGCTACAAGAATTTGGTCCCCAGCTGTCCACAGAGGCGGACAGGCATTTTGCCCCTGCACTGCCAACACATTCTCACTCAAATACTCCTCAAATACGGCAGCTTTGTCTGTGGTCCTATGCTTCCAACTATGACACCCCAGATCCCCCTCTAGTGTAAGTTTTGGATTCTCAGGGTCGGCATGTCAGTTTCCATTTGTTGCATGCATAGTATCTTTTCAAAATAAATTTCTGTGTTCACAGAGAATGTCAGTTTTGTCACCAAAACTACTTTAGGATGAGGCAACAGAACTACAAATCAGATTAAGAGACAATATCATGGTTTGGGGTAAAATAACGCTGTATGTTACGTAACTTAAGTAAGTTGACAAGTATGTCATGTAACAAATGTGACATACTATATCTTGTAAGACATGTCAACTTTGTCAAAAAGTAAAAAAAAACAACCCCAAATCTCAACATTTTCCACAGGACACAGACAGCATTCTCCTCGGTAAAAGTCCTATGTTTTGCTTGACCAATCCACCATCAGGGGTTCCCACACATTTATCTATTTGTGGTGGGCTGCCACGACAAAAACATCCATTCCACAACTAGATCTTTGGAGCTGGATTGTTAATCAGGAGTGTTTTTGTAATGTATATACCACTGGGTTGTTTATAGCGCACTGTGGGCAGAGACAGAGCAGCAGAACATCAAGGGCACTGAAAGTGAAACTTAACCAACCGTTCATTCTACTGGGTCTAAAACTTTGCTTTCACTTACAAACAGCTCCTCTCATCCATTGGTGGCGTCTGACCAGATCGACAGATCAATTACCCAACCCGCGAGTTAAAAGTACTGCTATGACGGAAAACAGAAGTCATGGAAACTCCTCCTGCTGGTCTGCGATCAGGGCGACACAAAAACATCGGATTTTTGAGCAAGTCCATGCAACCGTTTTGCTCTTAACACAAGGCCATTGCCTGAATGGGTTAACACTGGAGTTAGTTTAATTGTCCTGTCTGTCTCATGCAAACGTTAATGCCAACAGCCACTAACCACCCGGGGAATGAGAATGGGCTGGTGCTGCCCATGTGCTCCATCCACACTATTATTCCCAGTAGATCACTAACGATGATGTCAGCAGATTGCTAATCATTCGGTTGTGGTTAGCTGTCTCACTATGATCTTGTCATTTGGTACTGGCAACAGCCTCGAGGGTACGTGTGTCTGCTTCTATGTCAAAGAGTAAGCTGTCTCATCACGGTCACCCTTAAAACAGCTCTAGGGAACATACACACATGTGTGCTCGTAGACACGCACACTCATGCACACACTGTCACTGTCCATCTAAGGGGCCCTCGGGCAACACTTGTCCCCTATCCCTTGTTGTCACCATCTGCAGACATGCACTCACTTGCACGCACGCATGCACGCACGCTCACAAACTCACATACACACACACACTGCACAGTATGCCATTTAACTCCGGTGCACATGCAGTGACTAAGGAAATAATGAAAAAGACAGAGGACATTGACAGATTGATTGACAGATATGACACTTTGATCAAATGATCTTCAAATGCTAACACTGATATTTTAGGCTGCCGCTGCCAATAGCAGAAGCTACAAGCTGCTGACATTTGATATATACAAGTTTGACCATTTCAGCCCCCAAAAACTAACTAAAAGAAATGTCAACTATTTAGCATCCTCACATGATTTTAGTGTTGTTGAGGTTAAAACAGCAATAATGAGCCAGTCATAAGGCTCTACAATTCTGTTTTTCAAGTCAAGTTACATTTCAGAAATAAAAGGCAAATTAGTATATCAATACCAGGATCAATTGTGTAATTATGAATGATCCGGTGCTTCTTGTTTTATGCTGCTTTATTGTATTCTGTGTCTAGTATTCTGTTTTTTTCTGATTGGGTTCTGGGTTTTGTGGTCTTAATGCTCATGTTGATTGTAAGTGTGTGTTTTGCATTGTCTCTTGGGTTTTATTGTGTGGCACTGGTTTATACTCGTTCCTATATAAACAAAATAAAAATAGATATTAAAATTTCTGTTCTGCCCATTAGACACATCACACCAGACTTAAACCAGCATGTAGTATGCACCACATCTGGCTGTTGGTTAACTGCAACCCAAAAATAAATATTTCCAACATATATATACTTGAATATGTAATACATCTTTAACTAATCTATATAATTGCCTCCAACCATCAGTAAAATACTGTATATGCATGTAGTCCAAGAATTCAAAGCATTTCTGCCAATAGATGCCCCTAAATCCTACACACTGAAACTATAAGAACATTTTAAAATGGAATGATTCCTTTTGCAATTGTGTTGCCTCAAGTTTTTATACAGTTGTTGGCGGCACCTTGCACTTATCTGCAAAGGAAAGACTGAATTCTTCCAGGTCAGACTGACGGTGTACAAAATGACTTTCTGACACATTGTGAGTGCTTTTAATTTAAAGTCTCCTCCTTTTTGTTCAGAGCAGAACCAGATGACACTGCCATGACCCTAACCCTAACCCTAACCCTCTTACCTTGATCTTTAATCAGATGTTTTAAGACAGTTCTAAATTAACCCTCTACTGCACACAATTTGATGGTACATGATAAAAATGATTCCACATTATTTCTTGGTTCATTTTGGGACACTTTATTGATAAAACTCATTTTTTATTTTTTGTGACCCCCTCATTCCAAAATATTTTTTCGTTGCCTGAGGGCAACATCGTGCAACAATGGTACAAAATCAAAGAGAAAACTCTGAACTCATTTGTTATAAAACAATACTCAGAGAACAATACAACGCCAAAAAATCTTTTAGAAAAGTCAACAAATAACTAAACAAAAAGCAAAAAACCCAACTGAAACATATTTACATATTTCATTTGATACAGCCGTAGGTTTCATGTATCATCATTTCATGTATGCATTGTGCCACGTCAAATTCTCCATGTGATCAGATTTTATTCAGTGTGGAACTTTAAAAAACAATTCTTGTCTGCTGTGAAGCAGAGGTGTGTGCTGCACTTTCTGCACATGACTTTGGGTGTTCCTGGGCAACCAGGAACCCTGCATCTCCCCTTTTTGTCACACATGACTGGCCAGTGTGCGGTACTGTCCAAGCGGACATCCTGGTTTGGGATGGGAGCTGTATGGCCCTGCTTCTTTCTCTTCTCCTCATACCGTTGGGAAATCCCACCACTGATTCGCCCTCTCTTCCTGACATCTTTCTTGGATTTGCACAGACTGTGTGCAATTTGGGCCTTGAAAGCATAGAGGCGCATGTGGTCACTTCTTGTCATTCCATTGTCAGTGCAATCCCGTCTGTAGAGGAGCCAAGAGGTCACCACTGCCATATCTATGAAGTGAAAGACAAGACGGTGGTACCACTTCTTTGACCTGATGTTGGTGCGATACAAAGCAATCAGTGAATCCAACAAGTCAACACCTCCCATGTGCTGATTGTATGTGGACACTGCTGCAGGGCATGGGACCTTGATTTTCTTCTTTTGGGATCTGTCCCATCTGTCAACATGGGGAAACAGGGTGAGCACTGATGTAGCTGCTGAGGAGGGTGACTGGTCTGTTGTCGCATTCACTTGACTGCATGCAGCTGGGTATTTCCGAGGCACGCTGTTTTTTCTTGGAAGGACCCACGGCCACGTTTTTTGAGATCAGCGTCTGGAGTCATGGAACTGCCTGGCAAGCGATTAGAGCGCACCGTACCCAGACAGTGGATGCCTTGCTGAGACAACACAAGCATCAGTGGGACTGAGCTAAACCAGTTGTCAAAGAATAGCTTGAAATTCCTATTCTTTGGTATTGGCTCTGCCAGGCGCAGTACCACATTGCCACTTGCCCCTACATCTGGAAGCTCAGGTGGATGGAAAGCTTTCCCAGTATAAACTTCAAAGTTGTGAGGAAGGCCATCTGATCCAGCTAGGACCAGTATTTTGTAACCCCACTTTCTTGGTTTACTGGGTAGGTACTGCTTGATTCTGCTCTTGCCCTTAAATGGCACCATTTGTTCATCCACACTCAATGTCTCACGCATCGGAAGTTGTTTCAGCTTGGTGAGGAGGTGATTCAGAAAAGGCCGGATCTTGTACAGCTCATCATAGTCAGCCATGTCTCTCGTGGGCTGAAGATTGTTGTCGCTGAAGTGGAGAAATTTTTTGATGGCTTCCCAGCGTGCAAGAGGCATCACATCAGCAACATGTGAAATGCGGCTACTGTTGCTCCAAAACATGCGGGTGGCTGGAAGACCAAATAATGACATATGGAGCACAGTGCCAAAGAACTGTTCAAGTTCTTGAACAGTAAGGTTGAGTGGCTTGGCAGGATTGCATTGGATGCTGTACAAGTTTGACTCGTCAACAATAACTTCCAAGAGGTCATCAGAGAGAAGATTTTTGAAATATTGGTATGGAGACAGAATTTCATTGGCAGAAGGAAGGGTGTGTGACCATTCAGGCTGTGCTGTAGAAGCAGTGGTGTGACATGTTTTCCATCGAGGTGTCTTGGAAGAACTGCTCTCATCCTCAGAGGGATTTTCACCATCGTCTTCATCTTCATCCTCACTGGTATCTTGATTGTCTATAAACATATAAAAAAAAAATTAAGAAAACGCAGCAAAAAACAGGAATAACTAAAGTTGGAGATCAATAACAACCAAAGGAACAATGTTTAGAACTCTATTTTTTCTATTCAGAACTCTATTTTTTCACTTCTGCTCAAACCTTGCATTCCACTCCACTCCTCCTCACTGTCATTGCTGTCTACATCACTGTCCTCACTGTCAGATGGGATTTGCCTAACATGCCGATCCTGTGCTTTTCTTCCATAGAAATATACTGTGTCCATTTTCTGTCAAAATGTGTTAAAAGAAGTAAAATTTAATAAGACATACAAAGATATTTAGATGTCATACTGTGAATTATGCATGTGGTATGTAATTACATCCAAACACATAGTTAGCAAAGACATCCATTGAAAAGTACCCCTTATCGCACAACGTTGCCCTGAGGCAACGTTAGTAAAAACTGATATTCTGAAGAAGCTAAATTAAAAAAACTTCATAAAACCCGACAAAAGGCTTCTCTACACCTTCATGCACACACACATATTTTTTATTTACAGTTTTTGTCATTTTAAATAAGATTACAAAAGCAAATAATCTTACCTTCTTCTCACACCATGTGCGCCTGTGGCCGTGTGTCAGAAAAGGAAGTCCCGCCTTCAAATGATGCTCGATAGAGAATCCCAAACTTTACTGGACTATTATTTGATACTTTTTATGTCATTCTAGCTGGCTGCAATTATTTAAAGAGACAAACATTGCTCATGGGGCTTAAAAAAACTTTACGTTGCCTGAGGGCAACGCTGTGCAGTACAGGGTTAAAGAAGAAAGAATTATCATGTCATATTGTACTTGTCTGTTTATTCAAACTCTGTCTAAAAAGTCAAACCAGGTCATTTTTCATGCTACATTTCATACCCAGGAAAGCTAAATACATGTCTTACATCCATCTATTCAGTCCAGTCCATGTAAAAGCGTACAGTATTCATGTTTCATATGATCAAATAAAGAAATAATCCGGAGTTGCTGTTATTGCAGAAGACTTTTCACTGCTTATCCAACTAGCTTTTTCACCACTGATGTCAGCTGTCAATTCTGACAGCAGCCATATCCAGCTCTGACACAAACTGCGTCCTTGAGTTGTGTCCATGCAACGGACATCAATCAAGACAAGTGCAGATCTTATCTTCACATTAGGTTTACTGAATTTATACTCTGTTGTCAAAGCCATCTCTTCCTTATTTTGTACTCAAATGAAAACCCCTCTCCAATGCAACAGCTGGAAAATGTCAGTTAAAACTGTTATGTTCTTCTATGGAAGAGCCAATATTGTCAGGATGGTAAGTATCAATCATTTGTCACACTAAGGAAATGCTATGATGTGACCTAAATGATTTCTCCATTAACCAATCCATGAGCTCTCAGAAATGATTGGCTCAGCATCAGGGGCCGCATTTTAAACTCTATCTGCTATGTTCAACACGCAGTGCTTCTAGCTCATGTGTAACTAAGAAGCTCTGTGGTTTGGAGACATAATCAAATTGTTCTTTACAGTAACACAATGACATTTTCAGATCTTGCCAGTAGATCAGTTTGAAATGTTGCAGAGAGGAATGGTCAAAGAGGAAACACCCACACAGAGCAGGCTGGATGAAGAGCAGTGGGCTACAGGCTCTTACAAATCTACACTACATCACCAAGGTAAACAAAGCCTTTTAATGTGCTGCTCAGTCAATATGAAAAGCAATTTAGGATGTGTGCATCACAAGCTGAACTCAATGTGTTTGCTCACCACATGGCCTGTCTGGCCAGTCATGGGGGAAACTTTACTTTAGGGCTGATGTACCTGGCCCCTCTAAAACACTGTCCCAGTCTGGCCTGTGTGGTTTCTAAAGGTCACCCATGTGCCCCAGTTTAAGGGGCTGGATCTATATAGGAGAATGACACAATCACTTCTGTCTCTTTTTCTCTTCTTTTCTCACACTTTATCTTACATCCCCTCCTCAGCTGATAATTGCTGCTCATTCTCCCCACTCACTCATTTAAATTTACCCTCTAACTCTAATGTAAATAGCTGACGATGCACATTAAAACTCCTGCAAAAAAAGTCTTGACATGATGTTTAGGCCTGAGAGAATCATACTCAGACTGATATTTAGAAGCTTAAGACCCTGAGCTGCATTCGCCCAAAAGTTTGCTATTGAACAGAGCACAAAAGAGGTCAGCTGAAAAGCCTCAAACAATGGTTTGTATGATATCTTACAAAAGGTAATGGAAATGGGTTATAAGATATCTGACAAATTAGCGTCCCTACTGGTAAAGTTAGGAAAAGGATCATGGTTTGGTGTGACGTGACATGATGTGACAATGTGATGCTATGTAGATAACAATACAAACAATGGTGTAGGGGAGGGTATATGCAGGTATATAGCACACCTTCCTATCAGCCAAAAGGCCACTGGAATATATAGGAGAGTATAACCAATTCCTCATCAGTTGCCTACTCATCTACCAACTCTTTCTCACGTTTAGGAAGTGAACACTGGACTCCCGCATGAAAGTCCGAGGTTTCTTGGATCTATTAACCAACCATCCTGCCAGCCTTATAAGGACCTTCATGCTCCTCATATTATGTCGTTACCGGCAGCGTTTCAACCTTATGCCGTCCATAATAACATAGGCCACGTTCTCAGCTGATACTGTTCAGCAGCGTATGATGCGTATGCAAAATGTGGCTTTTGGTGCTGGGATCTTATACTGAAAACACTGCAGAAGAGGTGATATTTGACGACTTCGAAATAAAAACAGGCTGCATCTCCCTAGTAGTACACCCATCTTCATCAACTAAAACTACTCCACTGCCTTTGTTAAAACAACTCATTGTTGACTTTTGGTTTCACATGAAACACCATCGGCTGTCTCCTGGGTCAAAGTCCTGTGTTTTTTTGACCTGTTCAACACCCTGACCACCTCCTTCACGGATGTTGTCACCTGACATACTACGGCACCTAACTTTTCCCTTGCTCCCATCATATAAGAGAGAAATCCTGCAGACCATAGTTGATGTGATCACAGCCTCCTGGCTCAAGATTATGTGGATTATATAGAAATTATTATGCATTACTTTTCATATGTATAAGTAGAAACAGTGATTGAGCGCCGCCTCACAGAGCAGCTTGAGCAGCTTTACAATCAAGTATAGTAAACAGCAAATATGTAGAAAGAAAAGCTGATCTTTAAATATTGAAAGGGGATTGGGTATCAAAACATATGAAAACATGTTTCATTTAGGTGATATGACTCATTGAAAGGATGTAACTTGCAGCTTTCAGTCTGTAACCTACCTCAGGTTTTCTGTTCATCTGTCCCAGCTGTTCTCATATTGGCAGAAGAATCAAGTTAAACTTGCAATCCTCATCTGAAATAATCCACCTATTCCATTTCCTTTATTATTTATTTCCCTCATCCATCTCTCTCTTACCCCTGCCTATCCAAATTATACTCCCTTTTCGCTCTTTTGCTCTGCTGTTTGATTCTTCTTCCTCATTCTTTCTCTCATTCCTTTCTGTCATGTTATCCGTCTTTTCATTTACCTCTCTCTCTCTCTCTGTCCCATGTTATCCAACCTGAGTTTCAATGTGGCTCACAATTGCAAATCTGCTGGGATAATCTCTTTTTCTCTTTCTCTCTCTGTCTCTCTCTCTCTCTCTGTCCATTTCCTACCTTTCCCTTTCTCCCACCTAATCTCCCTCTCTCCTCTCAGATTAAAAAAGAGAGAGGGATGAGAAAAAGAAACAGTTGGAGGGATGGAGTTGTCTGAGAGAAAAAAAAAACACTCACACAGCAAATTCACGTAAAGAAACAGACTGAGAAGCGAGTGATAAGCAGACACAGAAGACCAGAAAGAAACTGAATACAGAGGTAGTGAAGGAATGAGACTTGTAAAAAGAAAACAAAAAAACTCAACCACAATGGAAAATCGTGATACATTTTTGGCAAGGCAGGAGTGGTTTCAACTCTCTTTTTTTTTTGCGACAAAAACAACACTAATCCAGGTATGTATTTGTAAGTGGGGGGTCAGGGTGAGAACAGGGCCAGCCAGAAGCAACTCTGCTGGACGAGGTTGGGGGTTGAGTGTCCAGTTCAAGGACAAACCAACACAGATGGACACATCACAGGGATTCACATGTATTGATTGTTTTTCGACAGTGTGCCCAGGTCAATTATAGGTTATTTGCAGGTTCCAAGTTCACATTTAACATTTTTTTTATTGATACTGTATCCGAGATTGGATTAAAGACCACTTTCAGAACACTTCTCCAATCTTCACTTCTTGAGTGGGGACAGGTGGTCCACATTGTGTAATAACAATAACAGCAGTCTAAAGTACATTTAGGAAATACATTTTATAGGGACCTATTAAAGTGCACCCTGTGTGCAATAATGCAGACTACAATAAGCTGTCACAAAATGATGTTACCCACCCCATTCACATATTTGATTGGAACAATTAATGTAAACTTCTACCTTTATAATTTTGCAAATTAAAGTTTTTTTTATTTTTGCAAAACAAAATACTGTAAATTATTGTGATGACATATGTCACAGTAAAAACTGCTTTCAGTCCATTAAGCTCAGTGTCCTTGGTGTCCTTGAGGTGGCAGCAGTGTCCTGTGCTGTCTGTTTTTTTTTTATGATACAACCACATGGAGTCGCCAAAGGAAGAAATCTTAAAATCCTATGTAAGCGCTAAATGGAATTAAGATGAAAAAATGAAACATGAAAAAAATAAATGGCATATTATGAAAACCAAATGGGAAGTTGGGCAAACACTTTCCTGGTTCCCTTTTCACTATTTATTAGGTGTGAAAGCTCTTTTTGTACAATTTTGTATAATTATGGTTACGGATTTTCTCTACACTAGTATTTTGAGTAAAATTCATTTGAAGAAACAAAAATAAAAACAAAAAAACACGATAACAAAATATTTAGATGAATTGAACTGATAGATTTTTTAAAAAATATATATAGATATCGGGATGATAACATTAGCATGAACTCTTTGGGCCACGATAATCATGTAGTGAAAATCAGACCTCGTTCCAGCCCTAGACAAAGCCAACAAAAATGAATTATACATTATAAATGGTTATAAATGCAAACTTAGCTGATGCAGCTGACTTATGTTCTGGTACCAATCAGTAACATGCCAATGTCTTTTAATACCACTGCTTCTTGTAAATTCATTGAGCAGTGGTGAATCACCAGCAAGGAAACTATCATCATTGCAAGAGGATGTAATCAAAGCTCGCCATCTTTCAAAACACTCGTGACGTCATTGGAAAGGAAATTCTTGGAACCGATTTCCAGAAACAAAAACGAATGTTGTGTCCTAGATGCTCTGGTTGTCATCCACTGTGACGCAGAACACGGAATAAAACCACTGATGGTTGCGGCCACTGCCCATTGTTGTTCCTGCTCCTATGCCCTCATGTCTACCAGGTCAAGCTATAATAGGATTGCTAGTGTGCAGTCTTAACCACACATAATCCATGCAACAAACAAATGCCATAGTCCTATCATGTTGTCTAAAGATGCTCCAGTTAAGCAGAAAGACATTATTTTTTGTGTTGGTAAATAATGAGTGTATTGAAGTCTTCACTAAATACAGATAACCCTCAAGACCATCTACAATAACAATACCCGAATGAAGCTAACCACTGTGGTTCAACTATGTTTGAGTGGTTTTTCAGAGAGAGAAAAGCTTTGAAAAAGTGAACTCAGTCTGCCTGAGGGCAAAACTTCCCACAAGCATCTGTTTAGCGCTATTAGCTGAAATCCGAGGTGGCTGCTGGATACAGTACCTAACACATAAACAGATACCCTGAGCAGTTGGAGTGAGGGATTGCAGGGAGGGGTGAAGGTCTAGTGTAGGCGGGGAGGGAGGGAAGGTCAACTCTTGTTAACAATGAGTCCATTGATTCCAAGTGCCCAGCCTCTTCTCAAGCCTTCGTTCTCTTCTTTCTCCCCATATCTTCCATCTCTCCTTTCTGTCTATTCTCTCATCTTGTCTTTTTGTCTCCCTCTTTCAGTCCCTCTCCTTTTCTTGTCTTTAATGTTTTATGGCCCAGAAACTTCAGACGATATCGGATAGATTTTCATTTTTTTAGAGGTTAAATTTCTCCATCACTTTCACTCCGTAGCCCAGTTTACTATTTTGTTCCCTCATTTTTTTGTCTGTTATCACCCCACCTCCTCCTTCCTGTTCAGGTAGCAGCTTTCAACGGGTCACAACACAAAGGGCCAATTGTACGTTGTGCTGTATGTGCGCCTCTCTGTGTCAGTGTGTCTAAATGCTTCAAGAGATACATTTGTGGCATGTATGTTCCTCGAAACATCCCTCTAACACAGCTTTTTTTACTTTCATCGAGAGGAGGGGCAGCTTTAATGATCACCAACAGACTGAGAGCGAAGGAGAAAAGTAGAAGGATCACATGCTCGACAGAGGAGTAAGGATGAGGCGTTGGCTTTTGATAAACGTATCCACTGTGAAATAAAAACAAACAAACATTAACTCTATTGTAAAAAAAAAAAAAACAAAAAACAAAAAAAACTTGTTTAAGACACGGTGATCACTTGAAAGTGACTGCATTTATAGATGTCAGCTAGGATATATAGAAGTACTGGGTGTTATCATTATAATGGTGTAAAAATACCTGGAAAACAAGATTTCTAAAACGGACAGCTGAACAACACGTCGGCAGGTTTTCTCCTTATTACTGAAATAAGCCCCTTATTCATAAATGGGATCAATATGAGAATATAACAGAATACTGTAAACTGTGTAAGAGAGAAAGACACAACGATACAGACACACACACACACACACACACACACACACACACACACAGAGAGAGAGAGAGAGAGAGAGCGAGGATGACTATGACTGTGTTATAGAGAGGCGCACTGAGAAAAATGCAACTTAGAATTAGAGAACATAAAACATAAAAGAGGCAGAGCAAGACAAAAGCAGCACCAGGCACCAAAGGCAAAAAGATAAATAAAAGTAAACAAGCAAGCAAGCAAAGTTTATTTATAAAACACCGTTCACAGACTCCAGCCACAAAGTGCTTCACAAACAAAATAAAATAAAAAACAAATAAATCTAAATAAAACCCAGATAAAACATACAATGAGAGCAGATAAAAACACAGGATTAAAACATATGACACTATTTGCTACCTAAATGCCTGTATGAACGGGAAGGTTTTTCACTGCTTTTTAAAAGAGTCCACAGAGTCCAGTGATCTCAAGCTAACTGGGAAACTCTTCCAAAGCTAAGGGGCTGCCAAATGGCCCAAAGGCTTGAAATGCATCCGAGAAGGATCTAAGGGCTCGGTATGTAGCATGGGGGAACTGAAGGTCACATATACTGTGGAGTCTGGACATGTAGGGCTCTATAAGTGAGCAACAACGATTTAAAATGTATTCTGTAATTAATGGGAAGCTGGTGCAATGAGGTCAAAATTGGAGGTTTTGTAAGCGATGTGATGAGGCTTTGTTCAGGCCAGTGAAAAGAGAATTACAGTATTTTAAACGTGAAGAGAGATGAATGCATGTATTAGCATTATTTATTGATACAATGGACCTAAATTTGGCCATGTTCCTGAATTAAAAAGCACAATTGGGTCAGTATGCTCAGTAAAGTATCGAAACTTATGCAATGATCAATGATTGCGCCAAGATTATGCAAACTAGATTGACAGGAAGATGATAGGGTACCAGGGTTGTGCTTGATTGGTGATTAACACATGATGCTCTGTGAGGGAAACACTATTGGAACAGTACATTCTTGTGCAATTTAACATTGTGAAATAGCACTTGAACATCATTAAAAAAACATATATTAAAGAAGAGAAAATATTGAATTTAACTTTTTTTCCCCCAAAGCTGTAAATTAAAATCAACTATTAAACTAAGGTTACATGACTCTAAATTATGCTTATTAATATAACTGAGCATCAAGTATCAAGAATTCCAAAGTTGACGCATTTAATGAATCTCACTAAAGCAATCCGCCTTAGCTACATATTACTGCTGTTAAACTGTGTTTTAGTGTGAAAAAGTACTGTATGTACATTTTTAGCAGATTTTTCATGCTGCAAGAGAATGTAGTGGATTCTCAGTCTGATAAAGAGCTGTGCTGCTCAAAACATCATATCTACTTTGGTGCATTAAATAAGCGAGAACTGGAACCCTGCAGTATGCAAGCCAGTTTTTTGCCCTTTGACTTCTTATAGTGACAGTTATTTAATGCTGGTGGTAAGTAGTAAACCACGACAATGTAACAGCACAACCAAAGAAAAACACCCTCAAACTGTCCTATTTTGTTATTTATTTGGAGGACTTGATGGATAAAAATATCTTTGGCATGTGAAGAGTGTGTAGTTTCTAACCACAGATATTTACTTTTTAATGGATTTTAAATATTGTGGATATAATGTCTATGTCAACATGATCTCATCCCTACTCATCATATTTTAACGTTTGGGCAGCAACCCCTGGTGTCAATATAGTGATACTGGGTTCCTTTCTGCATTGTATCTTGATGCAGAAAGGGTCAGTGGTTAGGTAAGGGTAAGAAATCCACTTGGTTAGGGTTAGGAAAAGATTGTGGGTGAATCGTATAACTAGCGACAGACTAACGACTGATTGGACAAAGTAACTTGACTTTTAGTTTCACATGGGGCATGAGCACCTGTCTGGGTCAAAGTCCTTTGTTTATTGGAATGATCCACCTCCCACTGTACCCATCAAAAGCAAAGTTTAGCCTTATTTGATCAGGACAAGTATCACCTGCAAACCCCATCTGATTAAAAAAGGTACTGTGTTAACCTTCGTTTTTCTTTCAAATGTGGGTTAAAAACAGAACCGATTCTGCCATTCATTGTCACGTTATCCATCTCATCATCTTTAGAGATTTTACTCTTCTGACTGAATAGAGCTAGCTTTTTCAGCGAAAAGGTCTCCATGCTGTGTGGCCAGATGAGCCTCCTTCAACCAAAATGCTGTCAAAACTTTCATTTATAATTGCCAACACTGCCTCTGTAATTCACAGCTGGGAAAGAAGCAGAAAACAACAACAACAACAAAAATTCATCGAGATGCCAGTTGGCACAGAACTAGTATTATCAAATGAGCTCTGTATTTGGCAAAATATGGAAGGTAATTTGTAATTTATTTGACAAATTATGGGCATGGGAGATTCGCATAAAATTAAGAACATAGACGACCCCTGCAATTATTACAAATAACCAGAGGGCCCCTGTGAATAGGGTATTCCTTGCTGTTTGTATTAGGTCTGTTGCACTGCCCATCTAATATGACATGGTTTTACATTGAAGCTGGTTGAAAGCCCAGTGCATCTCATACAGCTGCAAAAGGATGCACTGTGTGTTCGTATCTGAAGCCAAGACACACTGAACAAGCATCGTTTTTGATGCTCTGGAAGTGACACCGGGTTTTATCTGTATATGTGCCAAGAATTTATGTGAACTTGACATTGTTCTTAGTTCAGAGGTGACCCTCTTAAATTTAAACAAGTGGCATCCCTCTCCACCCTAACCAGTCAGCGCTACAGTGCATCACTTTCTCAGGTTAAAAGTAAAACGGGGTGGAAAAAATCTACTAAAAAGAAAGCTGAAAATGAAGGCTGACTTGGCCTGTCCTATTTTATTTCTTGCCATCGCTGTGATTTTTGCTGATGCTAAAAGACTCCTGTCCTGCTGAGTAGTACAAAGTTTCTACCTAAACACCCTGGGGGATCTAAACACAGCAGACAACACTTTTAAAGGCTAAAGTGAACATGTTAAGACTTCTGCATGGATTCTCTCTCAGCTGTAGGTCTACTAATCTGGCTCCAAATTGTCAACACAGGCATTTTAACCATGATTAGGCAACAGGATAAATGTTTCCTGATGCCCACTATCACCATCCTGCAACTGGCGCTTCAGCAGGAGTATATATGTGGCTTGCTAGGTAAATGTTTCACACTGCATGTTGCATCTGCAGTATACAACTGGATAATAAAGCCTTTAAAGAGATACATACAACTACAGTGCCTTGCGAAAGTATTCGGCCCCCTTGAACCTTGCAACCTTTCGCCACATTTCAGGCTTCAAACATAAAGATATCAAATTTAAATTTTTTGTCAAGAAACAACAACAAGTGGGACACAATCGTGAAGTGGAATGAAATTTATTGAGTAATTTAAACTTTTTTAACAAATAAAAAACTGAAAAGTGGGGCGTGCAATATTATTTGGCCCCCTTGCGTTAATACTTTGTAGCGCCACCTTTTGCTCCAATTACAGCTGCAAGTCGCTTGGGGTATGTTTCTATCAGTTTTGCACATCGAGAGACTGAAATTCTTGCCCATTCTTCCTTGCAAAACAGCTCGAGCTCAGTGAGGTTGGATGGAGAGCGTTTGTGAACAGCAGTCTTCAGCTCTTTCCACAGATTCTCGATTGGATTCAGGTCTGGACTTTGACTTGGCCATTCTAACACCTGGATACGTTTATTTGTGAACCATTCCATTGTAGATTTGGCTTTATGTTTTGGATCATTGTCCTGTTGGAAGATAAATCTCCGTCCCAGTCTCAGGTCTTGTGCAGACTCCAACAGGTTTTCTTCCAGAATGGTCCTGTATTTGGCTCCATCCATCTTCCCGTCAATTTTAACCATCTTCCCTGTCCCTGCTGAAGAAAAGCAGGCCCAAACCATGATGCTGCCACCACCATGTTTGACAGTGGGGATGGTGTGTTCAGGGTGATGAGCTGTATTGCTTTTACGCCAAATATATCGTTTTGCATTGTGGCCAAAAGTTCGATTTTGGTTTCATCTGACCAGAGCACCTTCTTCCACATGTTTGGTGTGTCTCCCAGGTGGCTTGTGGCAAACTTTAAACGAGACTTTTATGGATATCTTTGAGAAATGGCTTTCTTCTTGCCACTCTTCCATAAAGGCCAGATTTGTGCAGTGTACGACTGATTGTTGTCCAATGGACAGACTCTCCTACCTCAGCTGTAGATCTCTGCAGTTCATCCAGAGTGATCATGGGCCTCTTGGCTGCATCTCTGATCAGTTTTCTCCTTGTTTGAGATGAAAGTTTGGAGGGACGGCCGGGTCTTGGTAGATTTGCAGTGGTCTGATACTCCTTCCATTTCAATATGATTGCTTGCACAGTGCTCCTTGAGATGTTTAAAGCTTGGGAAATCTTTTTGTATCCAAATCCGGCTTTAAACTTCTCCACAACAGTATCTCGGACCTGCCTGGTGTGTTCCTTGGTCTTCATGATGCTCTCTGCGCTTTAAACAGAACCCTGAGACTATCACAGAGCAGGTGCATTTATCGAGAACTTGATTACACACAGGTGGATTCTATTTATCATCATCAGTCATTTAGGACAACATTGGATCATTCAGAGATCCTCACTGAACTTCTGGAGTGAGTTTGCTGCATTGAAAGTAAAGGGGCTGAATAATATTGCACGCCCACTTTTCAGTTTTTATTTGTTAAAAAGTTTAAATTATCCAATAAATTTCGTTCCACTTCACGATTGTGTCCCACTTGTTGTTGATTCTTGACAAAAAATTAAAATTTTATTTCTTTATGTTTGAAGCCTGAAATGTGGTGAAAGGTTGAAAGGTTCAAGGGGGCCGAATACTTTCGCAAGGCACTGTATGTGACAGCTGTCTAAAAGCCACTGTGGAAAGCTGCAGGTGGTTTATTTACTGTTAAGACATTGTGCAGACACAGGGTGTTGGAGGATAAAGGATTGTGTTGCTGGATCCTTTGTAACAACTTGTAGCAGAAACAGTGCATCAATCTATGATTCTCTTTACACTTGAATTGGCATTTAAATTTACCCCCAAAACTCCATAAATACATAAATCAATGAGCCAGTTTAGATGTATCTATGCTGTGGAGTATGAAACAACTGCCACGTGAATCTTATCCTGTCTTCCTCTCAGTCCCAGAGGCTTGGTTTTCCTGTCCTGATCACAACACAATGTAATTACCCTCCTGTAGGCTTATACTTGTGGGTAGAATAAAGGAGTCATGATTTACTTGGTAAAGACACAAACAGATAAATAAATTAAAATATGTCCCATGTATTTGTGAAATATCACTAAAAGGCGATATGAAGAAATAAAAACTGACTGTTGAATGAGCAAAAATGTCCTTGCTCTGAAGGAGTAAAAAAAAAAAAAAAAAAAAAACAACAACAAAAAAAACCCATCAATTTATATTTAATATCAATGAATGTTAATATATAAAAATGTCTCATTTTAAAAAACATCTGCCAATTGCACTTGAATAAGGTGATGGTCAGGGAAATTATAATTACATATATCATGGTTTAAGGCATGTTTAAGATTGGGCAATAGTATGGTTAGTATGGTTAAATTTAGGCAAATTAAAAGTTAAGGTTAGGAAAGGGTTGAAGCAAATGTTAACTGGAAACCCAATTGTCAGAGTATTTGTTGGCATCGTATGTATGTTCCGATATTACATGATGTTTTTGTGTAAAACACCTGGCTTGTTTGCTACAAACACAGCAGGGAAGGTCCCAAACTCTTAAAAAATATACCCACTTAAGTGTCTACAAACACAGCTGAGAGTGTCCCGAAGTCTTGTTAAAGATTACCAGCTTTTGTTGGTCTTGAACAGTGGTCTTCTGATTCTTGCCTTTGTCTCACGTCATTCACCACCCTGTGCTCCTCCCAGTAAGAAACTCAGCTCATAAACATGTAAACTGTATTACAGCACTTTATAAATGTTGATATGATACATACGAAACATACAAATGTAATACATGTTTGGTTTGCAAGAATGTACAGTGCCCACATTTTATTCTGGCGACTGTGCTGATACTGGCTTTGTGCATAAAGGAATTTTCTCTGCACAGGAATCAACCACCCTTACCACCACACGCCTTACCTCACTACTTAAAAGGCGCACTACCATCTGCACTGGCACTAAACCATGGCACTGGGCAGAAATATTGAGATATGGAAATGCCCTATATGGGTGTAATTCTTCTGGATACCGGGCTGAACAACAGATGACTAATGTTTGTCTTCCTCTGTCAGATGTGGGTAACTTGACGGACGTGATTTTTTTGATAAAGTGACAGTGTTGCTTGCTTACCAGCTCAATGGATTGACACTGATAAAATCATAATTCTTGCATCTTTTGGCTTGTGTCAATATTAAAAGACAAACTGTTTGTGTCTTACTGAAATAGAGTCAGTTATTATAGATTAACAGTAAAGAGACAGAAAAGGTGAAAAAAGAAAAGGAAACCTCAGGGCTGTTCTATATTTTTCTTGGTTTCAGGCCAAAAATAAACTTGAATAATTCCATCTACTCATCTGTTTAAAATCCCCATTACCTTTATGTAATGCAGATCACTGAGTGTGTGTGTGTGCATGTGTGAGTATTATATTATCACCGTGAAGCATATCCCTTCCAGGCTAAAACGGACAATTTGCATTTGTTGCAGAATCCCCAGAGACCAAGGTGGAATACCTAGCTAATCTGTGATACAAAATACCTTCAGAGAAATATTAACTGACTTTTAACAAATTGGATTTGGGGATTTTTTTTCACATTACAGAGCACCTTACAATATTTGTTACTAGCAGGGCTTGATGTAACATGAAAGCTGGTTCTTTGCTGCACACAAAAATGATCTTTTTCAGACATTCCTTGACATTCAGTTCACTGCCGCCTTTGTGGTTCAGAATCACAACACCAAAGAAACCAGACTAATCTAAACACATGCCAAGATCAATTCAAAGATTTTAGGCTACTGAATGTGAAATTTAAATGTAATCACTTTGGCAACTCTCTGAAACTGCTAGTATTTCAGGACGGCTGTCAGAAAAGAAGAAGAAAAAAATCTATACATCTTTTATGTTCTTACAGAGGAAATTAAAGAGTAATAGTCTTTCTCCACATAAAACTGCTGGACTGAGCATTTCTCTTCACTTACAGGACTTCACAGTCTCAAAACTACCAAAACTGGGATACCTAAATGTACCAAATTACATTCTTTTGGGGAGCAAGTTTTATTCAATTAAACTTTTTACTCTCACAGTCCCACTTCCCCAAAACCATTCTGCAACTCTTTACCTGCCCAACAGTTGCCCTCTGACTTTTTCCTCCTGTCCCAATCACCTCACCTACACATCCAACCACTTCCTCCTGCCCCGCAGTAACCACTCGTACTCCAACTGCAGGCACCTCACCCTCCTCGCCCACCTGCTCACCTGTTTTCACTTTTCTTCCCAAGCCCTGCCACATATAACCAGCCCTTTTCCACTCAGTTTTGGTAAAACTGTCAATGATTCACAGTTAGTTTGTTGCTGAATTTCTTGCCTTTCTACCTCTGAACCTAGCAATCTGTAACTGTGCCCCAACCCTTCACTAAACCCTGAACTGTTCATGTTAGTTCAATTGTCTGCATCTGACTCCAATTCCTGGTCGCTTTGCACCCACCTGAATGCCAGGTCTATAGTACAAAGCCATAAATATTTGTAGCAGTGGATTTGTTGTTGATTATTACTGATGACTAACCCATTACTGTAACAGGTGCAGTGACTTCTGGCTTTGAAATCTACCTTTCTGGCCCCCTACTCTGACTTGGCATGATGACTCAAATCAATGACAATGTAAAAGCAATTCACTAAGAGCAGGTCAATGAGTGTGAAAAGTGTGAAAATTACATGTGCTTTTAGGTTAAAAGAAAATGCCATTCAGGTATTAACCAACTGAATGCTGACCTATTTTAACACATCTCCCCTTATATCTGGGCTCACTTTGTCAGCCAGACATATCATACATTTTTCAGGGCATTCAGGGCACGCAAGGCTTCTCAAGCATGTCGTCATTTGTTATTTGGCTGTGGAAGGACACATTTTATGAGGGAAACAGTATTATTCAGTTTGAAACTCACATCTGTTACTGTATGCCCCCAAATTTTAAACCATGAACAGCCACAGGAGGAAGTCACTGCTGTATGAAGGTAATGATGATGGCGCATCATCTGAGACTTTGTGTCCCCGAAAAAAACAAAACAAACAAACAAAAAAAAGAACAAAAACATTCTCACTCTCTTTGCAAGAGACACTCTAATACCATCATATACTATATATACTAGTGTCAGGAGAGTATTATGGTAAGAAAAAACATATACTGCCCAAGCTTGTGCTGTTTAACACTGTGTTCTGCCTGTCCTGGTATTTACTGTACAAACATAAATCAACCTGAATATTGTACATTTCTCTCCTTTATTTTGCAAAAGGGTCTATGTTTAGTCTATAGCTCTGTTTATCTTGCCGTGTGTGTGTGTGTGTGTGTGTGTTTGTTTGTTTGTGCTGCTATATATCCTTGCGTGTTAATGCAAACGGATGCACATTTTAGGGGATAAAATTCTTCATGAAATAATTTCACTGTGCTACATCAGCTGAAATTCTGAGCCTCATATCATTCCAGTGCTAAAGGTTATCACTCGTGTTTACAAAAAAACACTGTCAGCTCCTCTGGCGCTGCAGGTGGCATGGTATTTAAAATAGCATCCAATTTGACAACTCACAAAATGGAAATTGCTCACAAAATGATGGTCATGCATGTGTCTGCAAAATTGTTATGACCCTTAGTTGTAATTGCTTAAATATTTGATTTGTCAAATCTCCCTTCCTTCCCTTTTGTTTAGAGAGAGAGAGAGAGAGAGAGAGAGAGAGAGAGAGAGAGAGAGAGTATGTGTGTGTGTGTGTGTGTGTGTGTGAACGCATGTAAGGGTGATCAGCAACATGTGGTGCCCCATCACAGGGAGGTTTATAGAAATTTACCAATATAATGACATTATTCCACTTTAACTCCAGGCAACAACAAATTGGATGTGTGCACTACAGAGCCTTTCTTTGTGTGAACTGGCTCACAAAAATTTAAAGCCCCGCTTTGTTAACCTCAGGTTTCTTCTTAAGGTTCTGTGCATGTTTCAATAAAATGGGATGTTTGGACTCATTTGACTACTGCACAAAATGGACAGATTGTGTAACGCCTACTTCTGCCTATGAAGAAAAAAAAACAGCAAAAAACAATGTTACTGCAGTTGAAGCAAGAGAGGAATGCTGTTAAACATTGCTAATTGTTAAATTTGCAAGAACATATTTTTTAACTTTACCTCAAACTGCACTCTCAATGCCTACAATTTATTGTTACATGACAGCTGCACATTCTGCAATTCTTAAAATTTAAACTTGATGCAGCAGATCTGAAGTCAGAAATTGCATTTAGGTCAAACACTGGTGTGGAATGCGGAATTCAAGTTAGTTTTCGGCCAAATGAAAGTAAAATTTATCATATTTTATAAAAATGAATACTAATCAATTTTCTTATTGGTGTTCTATTAGCTGTTATATACCAGCAGTGTTAAATGGAATTCAGCAAATCAGGAGCAAGTGTAAAAACAGTGATAATGGTAAGGTATGGATTGAAGGAATAATGCCACATTTCATATGGAAGAATATGTCCTATTTATAATAAATATAGAACACCAACAATGTATGATACTTGCAATTTTATAGGCTTCTTTTAGAGTCAGCATGGGAAAATGACCAGAGAACACTACAAATGCATTCAGTAGTTCATTGAGAGCAAGAATGACCTGGCAAATACAACAATACAGTATTCTTACTCAGATTTTCTGCATCATCAACTTAATACATGCAAGTTCCTGTGTCAGAAAACACAATGTGATGCATACAGTTCCCGCTATTGTGATTAAAGGCTTTTTTGGGGGGGCCTTACTAATGTAACGTTATAGCACAACAAGTTGGTACATCTGGATGTATCTGCATCACTAATAGAGAACATAGTAAGAAAAAGCCGCCAGATCTATTTGGCCTCTAAACACACTCTCCCTCTGAGGAGAACCATCTTTCTAATTAGAAACTCTGAATGCAAGCTCCTCTGGAGCAGGTCAGGTCTGCAGCGTAAGTTACCATGGTGATCTAACCAGGCTAAAAAAGCCACTTCTGTGACATTGCACGCTCTGGCTTCAGGCTCACCAATACCTCCATAAGCCACTAAACTGTCCTCTATAGTAGAGGAGCAGATTTCTGACTGCTGATTTGTACAGACTGATGACTTATGATCATTTTACTTCTAATTTTACTACTTCAAAATAGTTTGTTGCAAATAGGCCACTGTAATTGTGGAGCATTAATCGTCTTGGTCAGTAGAAGTGAAAAACCCTCTTTAGCTGTTGTTTCACCTAAACTTAAAAACAGGAGCAAAAACTTTCAAGAAATGTCACTTATTTAAATGTAAGATTTGTTAGGATAGTTTATGTTTATTTAGGGAACTTTTGTGTTTTGTTTAGGGCTCATCTCTGAAGTTTACAAGAAAATGCTTCTTTGAACTTTGATTCATACTGTGCAGCTGGTGTGGAGTCACACAGCATGTTATGTTTAGGTTTCCAACAGACTGGGTACATAACAGGATAAAGAAAGAAATGTACAAAACAGTATGGCAGAACCAACCGCAGCAAATGTCAAACAAACTGGAGATCTTTGGATTCCAGTTAATTTGAAAACATGTTTGTTCCAGTGTTACTCATTGACAGAATTCACTTAATTCCTTGGTATTAAATGTCTATTTGTGGAACAGCAACTAAGCTAATGCTTTCCTTTGAGTGATCCAAGGTTATTTTGCATTGACTAAAGAGCTGAACAGTCCAGAGGAGAAGAGATAAAATGAAGAAAATATCTACCACTGATGGTGAATTTTAGAAGAAGGGTGTGAGGAAAATGAAAAACTGTCAAAATCAAATGACTACCATGACTGTCATATATGAGCTATTTTCATGGATGTTGCTCCTGTATTGCAAGCATCTGGTGATCTAGCAACTGATTTGTATTGCAAGGTGTGGGTTGGTAAAATGACGCAGAGCCGGGAAACAGACAGCACCTGGTGGCCTGATGAGAAATAAAGAGAAGGGCTCTGACTAAAGGGAGTTAGACAAAGAGGGAGGATGAGATGATGCAGGTGTCACCATGACTCTTACTTGACAGTGTATTCAGGTGGTTGTGGGAAGGGAAGGCAAATGTGAGTTATGCTTCCAAAATCACTCATGCTTGCATTGCTGCCCCCCAGCTATGACCCCTGTTGTACAACTTAAAGCTTCAAAGACTAGAAAGCCAAAGGCGATGATAAGGATTAGAGCATTACCAGATAATGCCACAAAACAGAATGACTGACTGCAGAATTTTTACAATATGAAATGAACCAAAGGAAGCTTAGTCCACTGACTTTGGTACCAGTTGTCGCAGAATGTAGACTGGTAGCTGGCGAGGTGTCGTTTCACCTCCAGCTCTGCTGAGGTGCCCTTGACTTGGAGCACCTACTATATGGCAGCTCTATCACAGTTTTTCACAATAATTATTAAAAAAAAGAAACAACCTAGCAAAAAAACTGTCCCCAAGGGTATCGATAAAGTTCTTCTTCATGTAAATGTGTTGGTAAAATGTACCACAAGAATTCAGCATAAGCAGAATGAAGTGGTAGACACAGTTACTGCCTTGGCTCCTCAGTGGAGTCCTGGTGAGATAAAGAAATGGGAGGTAATGGGAGTGAGATGGAGAGGGGTACCAACTGCAAGTGACAGGTTAAACTGAAAAGACTAGGGCAAATAAAGGAAGATAAAGCACCCCAATGAAGACAGACGGACTGCAATTCTCGTCTTTTTTCCTATCACAAGACACACTGTATTACTGCAGTTTGCAGCTCTTTTGATTCAGCTTTGTTTTGTTTTAATGCGCTCACAGAGCGTAAGAACAGCCAAAAGAGCCAAGAGTGAATATAGTAACACATTTTTATTTTTACTGTCTAAAATGGGGACAGGCCAGAGTAGAAGGTGACTCTTAGCCATTTATCCGCGAGAGATTTAAAGTCATTTGACGGCCTGGAGAGTAGGAATTTTAGACCTTGCCAAATCTAATCTTATTTAGTCGGCAAAAATGGAATTAGCAAGTGCCATTGTCACACGTGTACACGTATAAAAAATGATTCATGACAATGGGGCTGAACCAAACCATATATATAAACACAACAATGACAAAAAAAATCTCATAGAAAGCAAATGAACTGAAAATATGATTGGATGGGATTTTTGCACAGACTAAATAAAATGGATAGAACACTTGGTAAATGTTTGTATGCTGCGATTTGGTGATTTATCTCCAGATAGTTGGGGGAAAAAAAATTCCATAAAAACAAAGATTTTAAAAATCATGTAACACTGGGATGGAGAGCGCTCATTTACAGTCTGACTGCTCTCTGCCCCAAGCAAGCACACTAATATTTACTGTGAATAACCACATTAAGGTAATGGCTTGTATAAAACGTTCCCATAGTTTTCAGGAACCCATCTTGTTTATAGATTCCCGTCTTCCTAATGACTCAAATTTACATGATTTGTTTAACAGTCAAGTTAATGTTCACAAAGATGCAAAGTAGCCAATGAGCAAAAATTACATTGCTACTTTCAAATATGCTTAAAATTGAGGACATTGTTTAATATAGTGAGAACAGTGCACATTTTCAGACAGTACTGTTTGCAGCATTTGTGGTAAACTCTGGACAATTGGCCAATCACAGAATGAAGTAATCCCATATTGGAAAGGTGTTGGGAGATCCAAAGCTACAGTATATGATTATCCATCATTTCATCATTTTCATCACTTCAGAGTAAGGTTGGGTGGAAGTAGGGCTAGGCAACACCTATATTATATCAATATAATGATATGAACCTTGATATATATATTTTGCATACTGTAATATGGGTTTAAAGGCTGCTCGATCAAGGTATTTAGTTAAAAATGTTGTGATATTTGATTTTCTCAATATTGCTCATCCACAGGTGGAACTTAAACATCTCAGGGGATGGCTGGCTGAGTATTGGCTGATCCTGGGTTCAGGTTACGGTGCAGGGGGGCAAAAATCAGAGGGGGATTGGCTTTATTTGTATTTGCTACCCTGGGCACATTGCAATTTTGTAATTTGCATTGCAATGAGGCAAATTTACTTTGAAACAACCAGTTGTGGTTGTGATGATTTCTTTGTAGGAATGCAGTTCTTGCTAATGTGATTTTCAGCTGTGCAGACAACCTCTGAATGACCTTCTTTCCTCACATGTATGAACTTGTCTCATACTATATGACCACTGCATCCGGTCATCAAGTAATAATGTTAGAGCTTACACTTACTGCTGCAAATATTAAACAGGACTGACAGTATCATAACAGGCCTACGAATACTTCAAGAAGGTCCAGATTTCGTCTCAAATCATTATATATCCAATGCATCAACCGATATCCTGCACCAGAGTTCACCACCAATTGTCAGAAATGGAAATAGGAGATAAACTGGCCCAAACTGGCTCTGTTGTATTCGCCCCAAAGCAAAGATCCAACTGGCCCAGCTGGTCCAGGACACTTCTGCCATGGGCTTCTTCAGCAATGAAAGAGCCAGTGGGTCTACTTCTTCCTGTCAGTGGCCTTTCCAAGATGTCACGTGGTTATTGCCTAGCTGTCAGGTCATATCAGTCACTACCCAGGGCTTTCATGGTTATGTAACCAAAATCTACTGAAGTTCCATAAATTACTAAAGTTTAGGGTAGACAGCAGAGGTGGTTTTCTGTCAAAGACTGTAGAGGTTGAGAACTTTACGAGTAAAAATAGTGTAGGTACTGTACCTTTTGATATGTGAAACAATATAATTGGTTCTTTTAAAGGTACAGACAGAAGTTTAATTTGATTTTAAAGACTGCAGCAGTGGGTGTAGCTTAAGGCTTAGGTACTTCATGACATTATACTCTTGGCAGATACTTTTATCCTAGGCAATTTACTTATTTTTCTCATATTACTATCAATTTGGGTGTACTTGTCTTGCTTCAGGGAGTTGTGGATAGGAAGACTCGGGAATCACACCAACCTTATGGCCCACCCACTGTACCACTGTTGCTACAGCCATCAGAAAAGGCTGTATACATTCATAAGTGAAGAAAGATTTGGGGTAATTATATGGTGAATAGATAAAAGCTTTTTAATTTGCAGTGTTGATTATTCAAATATATTTTCCAATTGCTTCAACGAGCAGAACATTCACTCAAAGCAAATACAACACAACTATAAAGTGACCAATTAAAGTAAGTGCGAGTTCCTATGTAAGAGATAACTCACAGCCTTTGAACGCATCTGTATATGCACTTGTGCATAATTGTGCATGCATGCTGGATACATGTGGCTGTATGTAAAGCCTTTGTAATTAATGATGTGTAGTGTTGCAAGGAGAGAGGTCACGGCTTAATGAGCTCGAGTGATTCAGACCAAAGTAAGTCAATTACATGCTATATAGAGCTGCAGTGCTTGGTATTTTTTATTTTTTAATTATCAGGATAGACTACTGTAAAATTCTAGATACTGTATGAAGAGATATTATGTTAATGAAAGAATATTGCATATTCAACAACAACATCTAAATGAAAATGCTTCTTTCTCTGTGTGATAGTCTGTAAAACCATGTTTTATTATCTTGTTAATACATTTAAATGATTAATTTTCATAGTGGGATTTACATAGGGTGACTGCTCCATATGCTCTCTAAGTATCTTCTCCATGGATGTTTTTATTATAGAGCAAAAGCTGACTGGACTTTAATTACTATAAACAAATTAAAGGCACTGCTCTATGCATCTCTTTTCTCTTTGCTTTGACTTTCTTTTTTGATGTCCGCTTTTAAATGACACTTAATGCAGCAGCCCCTTTTTAGCCAATAGTCTAAGTATGTTTGTGCGTGTGACTGCATATTCCTGCTCTTGGAGTAAATCTGTTTGACTTCTGGCCTACAGACATCTCTGTAAAGGAAGGTCATTCTGGCCCTGTCTTCATGTGTTGTATATTTTAATCCGGCTGCATGTTTCTAGTGACAAGGCTCTGCAGACGCACGCATGCAACCAAAACTAATTGCAGCCAGCACATGAATCATGTGAATGTCTCTCTGAAATTGAAACATCAAGGTCTGAAGCCCTGCTCCTTGTTGATGACTAGCTCACTGGTCTGTGGAAACCCTGACCCCTGATCAGAATTGGGAATAAAGTTGGGGTGAGGGTGAAACTTGTAGTGGTGCCTAGGACAACAGATGGGGAGGTAATTAAGTCGACAGTTTTTTGGACTTTGGCACAAAGGCAAAGATTCATGTAGAGAGAAAGAGTTCAAAATCTTAGCACTTTATTATAACACTTAATGACGAGTCCACATGGTCCAAGCTATTGCAGCCTTTGGAAGTCAGAGGCCTGCATCTTTAAAACTAAACTCTTACACTTTTACAAACATCAATTTTTTTCACTCTTCCCCAATGAAGATGTCCTAACCTGCTCTGTATTTCACTGAACAGACCAAGTGTTGTGTTGCTTCTTTGAAAAAGCCCTCCCTCTGGCGCTATTTTGGCAAAGCTTCCCTGCCATGGCATGGAGCTCGCTCGCTCGCTGAATGTATGTCACAAAAAGGGGTTTACCACCTCTGTTTAACATACAGAGAGTGAGCAAACTGTGTAAAAAGTGTCCAGATATACTACAACAGACAACAACATTCAGGGAGCCTATCAAACCCAACCATGTTGCCCAAAGACCCTCACTCACAATTTGCTCACTTTCCAATTGATGTGGACACACTTGTAAGTTTAAGGTTGTGGCGGTAGGTGAAGTCACTGTTATGCCAAAATGTAACACAGAAATTCAAGGTTGGAAGTTAGATGTACTCAGAGACAAAAAAAATTTAACCTGTTGAGTGGCCACTTTTTACCAATGGGTTTTTCAGTGGAGGTTTGGTTTATTCTTGCTGTCTGATGTGCACACTCGAGTAGGACATACTGCAGCTAGGTTAGAGCCTCTAACCCTCTCAGTGGAAGTAAGATATATATGGAGAATTAATATAGCTTGTAATTGCACATGCACAGAGTAATCGTGTCACTTTGACAGGCTCAGTTTGTCTCCTGAACACCACGATACTATGTATATAATAGATCAATTTATTTCCCTGCAGCCCCACAGCAATGGAATAATGTGCGGCTGAGTTTAGTCACAGAAATATTACAGCATTATCTTCACCTCAAACCAAGCAGAGATACTGTAATAGTCAGTGATGTCCACAATTTTAGCCTTAGTCTTTTGTTACTGTAGCAGGTCGAGCATTTGACAACCAGTATTTCAAAACAAACTAAAGAATCTGCTAGACAAGTAGGTTAACAACACCTGGACCCATAGTGACCATGGCACATATTTTCTGCATTCCTACATAGTGTCATACATCATATAAAAATACTGTTTGTAATCCCACATATACCATTGTGCAAAGGAAAGAAAAAAAAGGCTGATAATCAGGCTCTGTCGAATGCTTAGCACCGCCCTCCCTCATCCCCTCTGACACATAAACTGCTGTCAGAGTCCTTCAGCGGAAACAGCTTTTTCTCAAGAGCTGCCTTCCAAAAACACTTGACAAGAACAGAAATTGGCAATTCATTCCTTTACTTGTTCATTTTTACCCCCTTTTTTCCCTGCTCATTTTTTATTGATCGCAATCACTTGTTCCCTGCACGTGTTCAAATTGCAGAGCGGGTTTTTGTCTTTTTTTTTTCTCCTCCAACTGCGAGAAGAATAGCCTAATCAAGGCAAATTGGTGCTAATCTTCTCACTCTTTAACGGGAGATTTAGAGAGAGAAGCAGAAAGAACAATTTCGACAAAAATGAACAGGATAGGCGAGCGAGATATATTGAGGAGGGAATAACTGAGAGGCAGATAGACAATGCCCAGCCGTGATCCAGCGTGAAACACAAGAGACACAGATGGAGAAACAGTGAGAGTGTTTGAGAGGAACCTACCAACTTGTTGAGCGGTCTAACAGTTGAATGGCGCTGGTCTGCTGCCAAGTCGTGCCATTCCCGTCTGTGCTTCCAAATCTAAGGACAAAAAGACAACGAAATGTATAAAATCAGAAACAATGACTCACACAGCAACACTGCACGAGAACTAAATCTTATTCCCCAAAGCTAAGTGTGAGCAGACAGCAGTGGGAGAAACACCACATGGTGTCAACAATGAAAATTAGATCTGGTCAAGTCAGTGTAGAGCACCTCTGATGCATTATGGAGGGTTAAACGAAATCCAAAATTCATAGTATGTTTATCTTTGTTTGTTTTTTGGCCTGCCTTTCCCCTCTTTCTGGTAGGTTAGTAGCACAGGTGCTGTGATAGACAAAGGTGCTACCATCACCTTGGCAAGATTAGAAAAATAAAAATACTACTACTCCCAAATATATATAATTGTGTTTTTACCTATATAATCTATAAATAATGACACTATTAGGCTATATAGGGTTGCAGTGGTATGAAAATTGATGGTTATCATACCATGTACACTGGCTTATGTATGGTTTTTGGGGGAAATAAAGGCAGGTGGATACAGATTTTCACACGTATTTAGTTATTCTCAAAAGGTAGAATTTTTAAGCATACTTTCATTTAAAAAAAAGGTTTTAAATCTGAGTAATAGTAATAAAACATTTATTTGACTTTTAAAAAACCCTCTTTTTTTTCATTCCTTTAAGGGTGATTGCGACTGATAATAATACTTCTGTTATACCATAATACCGTTACACTGTGATTGTGAGAGTCTTATACCCTTGCAACCCCAATTAAGAGCCGTTCAATCTTCAACCAGCAACTGTCGTCTGAAGACAAAAAGCCTCTGGGGGCAATGGCCAGTATTTCAGGTGTTCGTGTGCAGCCAGGAGATATATGTGCACCAGGAATATGAGCCAAGACTTCCTCTTTCATGCACCACTCATGTTAACAGTTCCACATTTTGGCTAATCTCTATAAACAGATCTGCACATGAATACAGAGAAAATGTAATGAAGCTAATAAAAGCTTATGACCAGCAGGTTCTGAGATTGACCAATGCTTTCCAGCTTACGCTCCCCACACAGACTGTTTATGTTTAGGCAACCAAACCACACTCAAATGTGATTGGTCAATACTACTTGGACCACAAACAGACAAACTGATACAAGAATGCTTCATATATCACAAATCTTGTCCTGTTGTCTACAGATTACGTATCTATATATAGAAAAGCTGGCAACTGACCAATGCTGACTTTTGGTATGAGAAGTGATGCAAGATGCAATTTCTAAAGGTAAGGTCACATTCTTTGTATGCCCAAACATCCACTCTGAGTTTTCAGTGAGATATAATATATGTTGCCTCAATAAAAAAAACTTTTTTGAACAAAACATTGCAAGTTTGCAGCATTTTTATATTTATTTATAGTCTTTGATGTGACTGCTTGTCTGTGAGTTTCTGTATGGTCCACTGAAGACACATAATTTTCTTGTCCAGATGTGCAATGATAATAAAGGCATTCATTTATTGTTTGGTTGATCAATTGATTGATTCACTCATTTGTGAGGACAGCCTTTCTGGGAAACTGGTTAACTGTCAGAATCATGGTGCAAACGTACAAGTGAATCCAAGCTGACCTAAAGCCTGAAAGGAGTATTTGATTCAAAGACGTATCACAGGGAAAGGATTTTGTAAGTGTAATGGCAGCATCATGGTAATAATTTTAGTGAAGTTTGAAAGTAGCTGGACAGGAAAAAAATCAAATTCACACAATGCTTGCACGATACTTAACATTAACAACTACAGTAAGCCATACAAACAGGATGATTAGGGGAGCTGTGGGTTTATTTATCTGTGTACATTTCAGGTGCTGTATTGTATCACTGACACATTTGGAGCAATAGTTTAGTTCAAAAGACAAATAAATAATACTAAATAGAACACATGACCCTCCCCAAGGCAAGCTCAATAAAACATGGCCTGTGTGTTTTGAAAAATCTTTGAACCAATTTTCTTTGTCCCATTTCCTAAGATGAAGGGATCAAAGAATTATTTTTACAAACTGATCTTATTTTGTCTCGACCTTTAAACAATCACTTCTAATAAAAAAATATATCAAGAAGAAAAATGGGTGGAGGACGAGGAAATCTAAATAGCAAAAAGAGGGAAGGAAGCTAAAAACTATCCCTGCATTTAAAAGTGGTCTGTATCCAGTTTCCTCTCTGTAAGTTCACTAATAACTGTGTATGAATATTTAATGTTTTCATGAATTTCGATGGTATTTGACTCTGAGTGCCAAGGTTAAATACATATGAGTAGATGAAAATGGAGATCATGTCCACCCCTAGACTTTGATGTAGCCAAAGACAGTGTCTCCATGGCAGGTTAAAACGGCCACTTTGACAAAATGATTAGTGTAATGCTGTATTGACCAACAAGGGTGTGTCTGGCCAAGAGAGGAAGACACAGGCAACGACAACAAAAAACAAAGTGAAAGATATGAAGCAACTATTTTTTTTTTTTTTTAATGATAGTGATCAAATTGAAACCCACAGAGGCAACATGTTTGCATGTGAAAACACACACATAGACACACCAGAGCTGCAGAGGTCCAACTCTTCAATGTGACATTGAGCTAATCAGATTTGAGGGAGAGCAGTGTTGGATACACAAAGTGCTCTCTCGCTCTCTCTCTCTCTTTCAAGCCCCCCTTTCCTCTATATCTCACCCCCACTCTCTCACTAATCAGTAGAAGAGCTTTTAGAGTGCAGAGAGTGATTCGTATTTACTCACTAATTCATGTCAACAGCCAAATCTACTTCATGGCGATGAATAAACAACTATTTACCCCATAACCACTCTTCACATGGAAAAGCCAACTCCTTCACAAAAGCCACAAAGCGTATTAGCAGCAGGGCACCAGCAGCCGAGTGAAAGGATTGTGAAATCAATTCAGAATACGTTTAATATGTTTAAAAACATGCGTGTAGGGTTCAAACCTGAGCCTTTTGATATAAAACAGCCTTACTCTGTATAAACGATTGTGAAAAAGGAGTTTATGACAAGCAGCGATCTGAGACTATGAAACTAACAGCTAAACCGTGATAGATAAAAATAACGTGAACAATGAGTTAAGCCACTTAAATGCATTTCAAAGTTTATGCTTGAAAAAAAAACACTCAAGCGGATTTTACACCTGTTACCGGACAAGAACTTTTCTAGATTTGCAACTCTGACTCTCTGACTACTTTAACATGGGCACTGATATTTCCTTTTTTTTAAATTGATGATATTCTGAATTTTATGCAGTCGTGTCAACAGCTCACAGTTTGGATGTTGCCAGGGAGACCTTACATCCAAATGTAGAATTCTCAGATTAATGACATGTGGTATATATGCCAATATTATTCTGTTTTTAGGAGCATTCTTCGGGCATGTGTACAGCAAATTCAGAAAATAAGTCTCAAATACAGTTTTGGTAGAAAAGGGTTAGAAATAGTAACATGCACATCTACATGTAATACTGCAGGAATACTACTTGAATATTCATTTTAATTCATGTTAACAGCTTAGCATGGGTTTTTGTCTTTTTTGTAATAGACAAAAATTTCACTTTCTAAGCAGTTGATTAGTCACATAATCAGAAAAGCAAAGAAAAAGAAAAATGATATATAGAGAGACAGTACATCTTTGCTTTATTTGTCCTGTAATGCTTATCATTTACAATAAGGAAAAGTGATTGCTTTAATAAATGATGAAATATAGTATAAAAAAGCATTTTCACTCTTAGGGGAGACGCTCGGATCATCAGGTGGGCCTGTTTTTAAAAGTATATTTACACTGCATGTTTTGTTCCCCTGGCAGTGCGGGGAAAAAGACAAAAAGCCCACCGAAAATCACATTCATCATCAGAGTGTTCAACTTTGATTCATGCCACCTGCTTGCAAGATGGAAATCCAGCAAAAAAAAAAAAACAAAAAACCTTGGATACAGCCTGTGAGCAAATTAAGATAGGAGGATAAACAGCCATTTATCTGCAAAGTAAGTTGATGCATATGGTGGCGCAGCTTGTGAGAAAACTAAGAACTCTCTTCTTTTTTGGTGTCATTATTTTGCAACTCACTGCCGTTCTCCAGCAGTGCTGCTACCCTGGCGAGGAGAGAAAGGTCTTCAGAGCTCCTTCTTGTGTACTACAAATACCATGCATATATTGCGGCTCTATCCTTAAAAGACCTATTGGACCGTTATTATAAAACAGCACTGCAATTACAGCAACAGATAGACCGAGACAGCAGCGTTACAGATTCCATGTCTGACGAGGGCTTCAGACACAGTGCCAGCATCCACTGTAGCAAAAGGCAGAGAAACAGACAGATTTCAGTCCGTCTCAGGACTCACACATGTACATGCTAACACATTCACACCTACAGACTCTCAAGTTCACCATGATGAGCTGACTGTCTTTGGTCTGTTATATTTTTGATGTCGAATCTAATCACAGTCTTTCACATAATCATAAAAGCATACTGCGCAGAGCAAAAACAACCAGTCATTTGATACAGCAATAATACAAGATATCAATATACTTAAATTTGTCTCATGGGGAAATTTTTTGACCTGACTTGTGAGGATTTTGTTGTTAGCTTTTGTTAAAGAATTGTAAAGTGCGTATCTTGTGATATTGTGATATACATTGTTAACTAATTTGTGGCTCTTTACTCACAGAGATAGTCATTATCACAAGAAATAAATGACAGAGGAGAGGAGAAGAGGTCCAAAGAGCATTTGGTTGGCACTGTTGCAGTGATAATGAGACACATGTCACCCTGTCACCTCTCTAACATATGACACTGGCATCACCTTACAGCTCGCCTACACGGCAGCCTAAATAAAAGTCCATCTGTGTATTACACTTTCTCTAAGTCACTTTGGTACTTCTCTCAGATCAGAATTGAAATGCTCAAAACTGTTTGTTTTGTTCAATTGTTCAACCTCCACATGTACTCGACTTGTGCACATCAAAAAAGCCAATTCCCAGTCTTTTGAATAAACTGCAAATGCTTTTGTGCATTAACGCAAATGATTAAGTACGCAAACTGTGTACATGTGTGCTGTTTACTAATGTCATGTTGACCAAAATGTTTTATACCTTTTCTTTGGTTTTAAGTCTTAGCCCCCAAAGACATCTTGGTATTAGTTCATTGCTTAAGTCATGCATAATAGTTGAACCATATATTTCTATCAGCCTTTATTTTAAATGTGTCCTCCAATGATCCAATAATCAACCAGTTCTTTCAGCACTGCACTGTACTGTTCTGTCTTGGGTTTGTTTTATGTTTATATTTCTATTATGTTGTGTTTTTCTTTGTGTTATGCAATGCTTAAAAACACTCATCCTTTCTCTTCTGTATCACAATAACATGATCTGTCAAGAAATTACAGTACAAACAGTAAAGGCGTAATTGTGAATCCTGTCCAATCTTTTGAATTCAATCTCCCACATACAGTGATGTGTTTCTTTGCACTGTTGAAACTGATATATGCCATGCAGAGAAAGTGCAGCCTTGTGCATTCATCAAGACCTTAGTCTTTGTTAACATAAAAAAATACTTACAGAGAATTTCATTAGATTAACAACAAGGCTAAGCATTTTGTAAACAATGACACAAGGACCTGCCATTCTGCTGGCACTGCCATGTTCATAGACAAAGATTTTCCTTTAAAGCAGTTAAACTAAGTATTTTGTTATGGGCTTTTGCAGGTGATCCATTGTGTGGTGCTGCTTTGTATGAATTGTTTCGAGGAATGCAATTACTGGTTCACAAATAGTAAGGATGATTAAAGAAAGCAACAACTGTGAAACACTTCAATTGACCATATATATATATATATATATATATATATATATGTGTGTGTGTGTGTGTGTGTGTGTGTGTGTGTGTTGTTTTTTGCCAACAAGAATGTTTGACATCCTTTACATCTGGAATATGATTCGTGGGCCAGGGCATTTTTTTACCTTCATCTACATTTTCAGATCCTGCATTGTGAATATTGCACTTGTATTGTGACTTTGATAATGTTTTGATCAACTGTGCAGCCCTTATTCTTACACAACTAAATGACAGTATTTCAGTGCTCAATGTCAAGCATGTCAAGATTTCAAGTCTATGTACAATAAATATAGTTCCAATATATGTAGTTAATGTTAACTAAGGGAAACATTAATGCAAATACATGCAGACACAATGATATTTTAGATTAAAAGCCAGGTCCATATTAATAGGATTCACAGGTTGGTGTGAGAACTGTGAGAGGAACTTATTCAACCGGCAAACACATCGCCATTACTTTATACAAAAGCTAGCCAGATGTATATACTGTATGGCTTGATGTTATTGGCAGAAAGTGCATAGATATGATGAATGAGAGTAGAATGGATGTTCCCATTCTAATCAACATAGCATGGATCTTCATATAAACAAACCAGATAGCAGCAAGTCACAAAAACTGAATGAAGTGAGGTTTTGCACAAACAAGCAGTGGAGTTTTAACGTTACATTTTCGAATAAGCAATCTGTTACTTTTAAAATATAACAGTGATTGTTATTTCTGGGTTTTTTTTGTTGATGTTTTTTTGTCATTAATTTCATGTTTGTTGAAACATACTGTAGGTACCCCTGAAGAACGCCTCAGAGCTGCTGCTTAGCAGCAGTTGAGATGCATAGAGAAACCATGGAGATAAACAGCATGCAGAGCCAGCGTTTTTTTTTACATCTAACTTGATGAACTGAGAATTCATTCGACCAAACTTGAGCTGGTGACTGATGGAATAGTGGACTAAGTGACTAGATGACTACCCAGACTAACTAAGACAGTTTGGGCAACTCGTATTTTGTTTCTGTCACGTTTGAATGAAGCGTGTTGTAATGATGGGTTAACGAGGCGATTAATCTTACATTAATCTTGGTTCAGCTAAAGACAGAAACTTGGATTGGTGTATGGTTGTATTTTTCTGTTTTAAAAGTAAACTTGTGACATTAATCGATTTAGTCCGACTTAAGATAATGACAAAGAATTTTCATTTGCATGTTATTAAGATAAAATTTAGCCTGTTATCACTTACTCGTTTAACAAATAGTTACAATTTAAAACACAACTTTCCCAAGATCAAATGTCAACACATACAACCGGAACAACTTAACAACTGAGAAAATGTCAGTTTATCCAGCTCAGTGATTTATAGGTTGGTTTGCCTATACATCTCTCTGTCAGTAAATCCATTCATCAGTTTATCTGTGTTCTGTATTTCTCTTAGCTACAGGCTTTTTCACTCTGCCAAGGAAGCAGGATAACATTCTGCTCGTAGGAGGGCTGGCTGAGCCGTGCTGTTCCTTTTCCATATTTATGACTGAGAGGTGTGCAAGGAATTGCTTCCACACCCCCTCCCACTTCATGTCTTCTTCTTCATCTTCCAACTATCTATCTATCCATCTGTCCGTCCCTCCATGGTACCTGCTGATCTGTGGGTTTTTCCTCTATGTTGAAAGTACATTCATGACAGTGAGTTGTTTCAGTTTCAAACAGCATCCCACCTTGTTCTTCCACATCTTTCATAATCTGACAGTTTTGTTTTTATATTTCATTTGATTTAGGCTCTGTGACACCTTTAAAAAGCAGCTCACCCATTGTTTAGACTTTTGTTTAGTGTTATTGTCTTATTTTTTTTTAGGTTGATGTCTACATTTCATGTCTGTTACTTTGTCTTTCACCTTCTTTTTTTTTGTCTTTTCTCAAAAGCACTTCATGAGGTTTTGCTTTTGAAAGGTGCTATATAAATAAACATTTTATTATATCTATTAATGTTTTATCTACTATCTTGCATCAACAGCTATCCACCCAAGTGAAGTTTTCCCCTCTGTGTGCATTAAAGCATTTTGTCTTTATCTTTGGCTGACACTAACTGATTACTTCTGACACTTTTGTAATAGACAGCTGTTTATGACTCATCTCTTCATGTTTTTGGCTGGACCACAGTAAAACAGAACCAGCCTCATGAATGCAGAGCTCTTTCCATGACTGCCTAAGCGAGTGATGAAGTTATATCATTGGTTGGAGAACCATTGGTCAGAGCAAGTGATTAAGTTACACCATTAGTAGGAGTGAGTGGTGAAGTTACACCATTGGTTGGAGGAGGATACCACAAATTATGTTGTGTCCTATACCAATGAAGAACTCTTGCTGATCTTAATCATGACAATGATATCCTACCCTTAACCACTACAATATTCTGCCCTAAACCTTCACTAAGTGGTTTTTATTTGCATTCTTTTTGTGGCATTTTCTTACTCTTATTTTACAGAGTAGAAGCACGCTAGAAAACGAAGGCAGGAATAGCAATGGGCAATAAAGGTTTAAAAAAAACAAACCTGGGACGTCATAGCTATGTAGCGCACGCTGGAACTACTTGGATACAAAGGTGCTCCTTATTTTCCTAAAGTTATTCACAATTTAAGCATAGAGGCGCAAAAAAAGAAAATGTGCATACAAATTGTTTTTGGAGTGATCATATGGGTTGTTCTTGACGAGGCTTGCGATGTGTCATGATATTAATAAACTAATAAACTAATATTACGGTATACCAGGGTATTGAGGAATCCCAAAGGTATGTTTTTCATTACCGTCATAAATACAGCCGCTCCTCTTTCTATTACACTCACTATATAGTGCACAGCACACTCCACCATTGCTCAGTCACTGGTCTCTGCTGGTGGGACAGGCAACTGAGCTGAAAGACACCCAGTGGTGGAGGCAGACGTTAGAGAACTGTAAACAGCTGGCAGCCATCAACATAGCAGAGAGAGCGACTAAAGGGGAATAATGGCAAGTTTTTTCACATCTTACTTGGTGAATGAAGGATTTATTTTGACAAAACTGGAGCTGGTGATTGTGTGAAATGTGGACTTAATACCAAAAGTTACTAGAATGAGTAACCAAGACAATTTGGGTGAATTGTATTTTGTTTCTGTTGAGTTTGCATTTAGTGTGTTTAATGATGAGTTAATGAGGTAATTAAGCCTCGTCAGTCTTCTGTGACTGAGAGACAGTCGAATTCAAAAAGTTGTTTTTCTCTGTTAATAAAGAAAAATAGGTGTGAGAATATTACTTTTCTTAACCTTTTGAGGGTTTGTAGTGTGTATGTATTAGTCTAAAAAGCTGAGTAAAAGTAAAAGTACTAAAGTAATGAAAAATTACATACAGCCAAAGTCTATTCTTGACAGCTATTTAGTTAGATTAGATTTAGATTTATATTAGTTTCTATTCAGTGTAGTAGTTTTGCAGTACTTACACTGTGCGAACATGGGAAGGTAATGTTAAAATATTGTTGTACCAAATACAATTTCGTGAGCATTTATTTAATAAGTAGGCATAATTCTTTGTAATTGTTTTTGCCTATTAAAATACTGTTATATGCACTTTGTTGTAGCTTAAATTTGATAGAGGCATTAAGATGTACTGTATACCAAAGTCTTAAGAATATAGCTTAATTCTAGAGAACAGTTGCTGATCTGGGAAACTTTATATGCATATAGACATGGTTATTAAAAAGTCTGGTTTTCCCTCCTGATTGGCTTGAGGGTTAATGACCAATCAAAAGGGAAGGAAAACAAACAAGAACACAGCCTACACATAATCAAAGCTAGTGATGTCTGTGAAAAACAAAACACACTCTTTACATAATGAGATGGTAAGCTGAAACACATCATCTTCTCAATCAAATACAGCAGACAAACAGTAAAGTTATAATGATGCCATTTAAGCTTCTGATGACTATGGTCTCTTATATGAGATATCAGCTGGATAGCCTTTGCTGCAGTCAGGCTCACACAGTATATGGCATTCTAAGTAAATGGTAAATATTGCAACAAGTCTGGGTGGGCAGTGGGACTGCACCAGCTGCCCTGGAAGCTACAGAATTTCAATTGAAAACAAAAAATGCCTCTAATGCGAGCATGTGAGATGCCCCTGATACAGAGAGAGAGAGAGAGAGAGAGAGAATAATTGGCTTTGGAAATATTGTTTTTCAAACATTCATGCCAATAAAGAAAACTGAATGGAACTGAACTGAGTGAGAGAGAATAAGGTCTAAAATTGTCAAAGACAGAAAGGTTAGTGTACTTTTTCTTATCATTGCAAAGGACACCAATGATGACAAAACCATAAGATCAGGTTGGGTGGTGTATTGTCAAACAAAGCCCATGTTTGGCAGGAGGAAGGTCATGTGCGAAGTGGAGTTTAAAATAATGGGATTTAAGTTCATTCAACCAGAACACAGACAGTAAAGAAATGTCGAGACAAGCAACCAGTGGCAGCTGAGTGTAGATTGCAGACCAGAGCGCATCTCCGGGGACCATAATTAAATCCAGGTGAATCTAGAGATGAAGGTAAGTCAAGTGGGAACAGGAACTGTACGTGAAGGAAAGCCATTAAAAGTTCCATGTGAAGGTTTTTGACCACTATTAATGCCATGAGGTAATGTTTTTACATGTGGGTCTTCATTTCGTGTGTACTCAAAAAACAAAAATGAAAATGATTGGTTAGGAAGGAAATGCATTAAACATATATTTGCTCTAGGATATATATAAATAAAATGTATTTTGGTGCGCAACACTGAATGTAAACAGAAACTGTTTTTCTACAAGAAAACTCCACATTAAGTCATCAGGAAAGCACCTGGCTTTACATAGTCACACCTTCTCAATCTGGCTTGGCAAAACCTGTAACGGATTAAGCCAGGAGTCACTGATAAGACTAGGTCAAGCCTTGCTTTTTCCGTTATCCCGGATATCTAAATTCTACTTTTGTGCAATCGCCCCCAGGCTGAGGCTGAAGTGGTGAAAAAATATTCACTGGGAGATGTGTGATCAACACATTCTCACTCCCAGCACGTCAAAAACGGACACTTGGTCAGTGGCCCTACATGTTCGACTGTGACACTCTAGGTACCCCTGCTGAGCCAGTTTTGGACATTCAGGGACAGCATGTCAATCTAAGCTCTTTACATACAATTTATCATTTCAAAACTTGGCAATGGATTGGAAGAAAATGTTCTGTTTTCTCTCGTCACATGCATGCTGTCTCTTTTCAAATCAAACTTTGAATGTGAATAGATACACTTCCTTAAGTTTGGGCAAGAAAAGCATTCAGTTAGGTTTAGAAAAAAAACATAATGGTTTGGATTAAAATGAGTATGTTAGTAACATAACTTAACCTCACATGACACATATCTCATACTTCACATACAAGAAAACAACATTGCTGTAAAATAACCCAACTTTTGGTTTTACCTATAAACAGAACAGTTGTCTTGCAGGTGAAAGTCCGGAGGTTTTTTTGCCCCATCCAACGCCTCTCCCACCCTACGTATGCAAACTTTCCCACCCTTTAGACGAGCAGGTCCTCAGAACGTCAAATAATGCTGCTGACAAGTGTATCTCATGCTGTTGCTAAAGGGTGCCCCCGTGCCGCTGTATCTGAGACAGAACGCCTCTAATCAAGCAGTGGTATTTGACAAGTTGGGGGCGAGACCTGGTTGGTCTAATAGGCATTTAACTGATAACAACAATGAAAAAGAGCTGTTACAGCAGGCAAAGTAGAACTATTCATCATAGGGAAAATTAAAGAAACATCGCAATACATGTACACAGTGGACCTAATCAAAGCAACAAGTAAATAAAGTACTGCAAACTATACAGCTGCTGACATGTTCAAGGAGAAATCGAGGCAAAATACTAAAACAACAAAACAGCAACTAGAAAAACAGCTGTTGGCAATTTAACTCGCCTGGGCCCATGTTCACAATGTCATGTCACATCAGCATATCTCCAGCGCACTACTTTGAAGTTGGATTTCTGAATATTTTCTCAGTTATCTATAACATCAGGTTTAGTGTCAGTCTCTTAGAATCACTGAGCAAGGACTTCTTTGAAGAGATGCCATTTTGCACTAATCTTCTGAGGATAATGCACTCAAACAGTCTGGATGAGGGAAATCTGCTTCTGCTCTGTTGCTGACTGTCAGTGGAACATCAGCATCCACTTTGTATGTATGAAGTTCTTCTGAGTGATACTGTGCTCTGAATCAATAATTTCGGCGGATGGCAATTCCTCACAACACCTGATGCATGATTGTGGCTGCTAAAAAGAAAAGAGCACAGTAAATTGTAGTTGTATCAACAGTTACATGAATATGTTTATACAACATTCTTAAAATACTTTGTTTTGAAAAAAAAATGTTAGTTCTTGGTATATCTATTTATTTTTAAGTTCAGTTTTTACCACGTTGCTCCTTGCAAAAACTGTTAATATTCTGCAACTATTTCATGCGTTCTGATTTCTGCATATTTGTACCATTTTGTGGGGCCAAACAAACATTTTAGTAATAGAAGACCTCAGTAATGTAATTTATTTTTTTATATATTATGTGCCTCTGACAGTATAATAAGCCACTACGCAAAGTCATGAAAGAAAAAGGCAAAAAACGAACGGCGACAACAAAAAACGTTTTGGGGCATACAGCCCAGCGCTAACAAAAAACATTAGAATAATTTAATCTACTCCAGGACTAATTAATGGTTGCCTAGTTTCCTCCAACTCCACTTTTTTAAAAGTAAAGCTGGTTACAATAAATGGAATAACAGCCTTGTGGCATCATCCATCCTCTACTCTGTCCTCCTCCCTCTGCTGCTGATGTAAAGAGACTTCTGGCATTGTCTCGTCTGACAAAGTGTATTGTTGTGGATCTCTCTGCTTGCTCATATAAGTTTGAACAGTGTCACAACTTTTCTCTAAGGGATGTGGAAACTGAGGGGGAAAACAAGGCAGGCTGAGAAAAAAAAACTAAAAACTAAATTACACAAATTAACTGCTGGAAAGCACTCAACAATACAGACTAATTACATATTACAGTATTTGCATCACACGCACGCACGCACGCACGCACGCACACACACACACACACACACACACACACACACACACATATACACTTTCTACTTTCAACTGCTCTATGTCTAATTGACATGAAAACAGTCTTGCTGCAGTTTGCAATCTTGCCATTTTACATGAAACCATTCACCCTCTAATCTCCCTGTGGTCAGTGGAGAACTACACTGAAGTTACGGGTGTTTCCTTTTCTCCTCTCCCTCGGTCTCTCAGTCTGGTTCAGTGCGGAAACTCTTTGTGTGAAGTTGATTATGATAACAGACGGGTGATTGTCACAGCGTATAAAAACCCTCTGCTGTAATTGTTCATCAGTGAGCAATAATTTTTGACTTGATTTCAAACGGCTGGTGTGTGCTTGTGAGTGCGTGCATGCTTGTCACACACACTAACAGAGATGAGTAGTGACAGGATGAGGCAGGACACGGTCGAAATTTAAGCGTATCTCAAACCAGGGACAGGTTTAGGGACGGGCTATTGGGCCACCTTTTTTTTTTTCCTTTAGCCATAAGTCTTTTTTTCTTTTTCTTTTTTACTGCCGAAATATAAGAATTATAAGGTCCTGATACACACACAATCTTGCCAACTTGGTGACTTTCTCACTCGACTTATTGATTTTTCAGACCCTTCTGTAGTGACTTGCTGATCATAATTTCAGCTCTTAGCAACACAGCTTCTGTCCATCTCCTCTCTCACCATTCGTGCTAAGGCAGGAATGTGTTACTATGGCTACGGGTATTGGTGTCACCAGGTCATTTTGTCATCTGAGTGTAAGCCCAAATATAAGTTTAAATGTTAAGTTTAGGTGAATGTGTCAAAGGGCTTCATAGCAGGTTTCTGTGTGTTTGTGGTGGTGGGTGGAGGTCTGATGGTCAGCGCTGAGTGACTAGAGCTACAGTGAAAAGAACAGAAAAGAAACAGTGGAGTGTACAGGGAGAAACTCAACTTCATAATCTCAGTCTTTTAGTAGGATTTTTCCAAAGCAACAGGAAATGTATAGGGTTTGTCAATTTACAGTATTATTGCAGCATATATTTGCAGCTGCTGCATTTGTCCTTGCCAATAAAAATACCAAAGCAGCAGATGACTTTTGTTTTATTTTGACATAGTGCTAGATCACAACTCATAGACCAAACAGTGCTTCTGGTAAAGAAGGTGGCGGCAGTATGCAACCTTTGAAATCAATGGTTACAATCTGCCATGAATGAGAAGAACAGTGCATGGCTGAAGACATGCCATGACACTTCAAAAATAAATTACGACAGAAAAAGCACACAAATATTAATCACACTGCAGTAAAACAAAGTGCGTGGTGTTCGAATTTTCTTGAAGGAGGAACCCCCACACATCCTCGAACATACGACTTAGAATTGCCATCATCATATTGTAGGTGTTGTTTAGCTACTGGGACATACGTATATGACTGATCCTACAGTATACTTTTATTATCCTTTAGCAAGTTTTTTTCATATAAATAAATCTAACTTCTATGAAATAAGATGCTTCTAATTACTTTTTCTACAACCACACGTTGCATAACAGTATGTTATGATGTGAATCCAAAATTAACTGAAATGGTAAACGACTCATTAGAGGCAGAGAGAGCAGCAGCTGATGGAAAGGTGAACAGTTCAGGCGCTACACTGCATGAAGTGTATCTGTAAATTTTGTGTCTCACTGTGTGTGTGTAAATGTGCAAAAGAAAACAATTTTTAAATATTCAACTAAACTGTTTAGATAAATACATTTCACAGCTTTTCCAATTCTAGTCCATAATCTTTAATTATAGAAGTTATGAAGTATGTTGAGTCTACTCACTACCAACACTAATTTTGAAATTTACTAATATTTGTACATTTCAATTCATACTTAATATGGAAAGTAAACAACAGTTTTTGTGGCACTTTCAATTTCAAGTGTCTTTAAAAAGCATCAAATAGAGCTTGTTAATTAAAAATAAAAAAGTAAGAAATAAAAAATCTCTCTGGAGGATCTCCCCAGATCCCCTACAGAGGCCTGTGCTAAGCCCCCAAGGTCTTAAAAATGAATGCCCCTGTCTCTGACGGATTAACATCCTTAATGTCATTAAAGATACACAGGCAGACAAATAATATAGAGCTAGAAACTGAAGGTAATAGAAATCATTAAAAAAGCATAAGAAAATTCCTGAAATAAAAAGTAATACTAGTCAATCAAAAATCTGTCATAATTGTTATATTATAAAAATTCACACAATATTACAACTGCTGATCTAACTGACCAAGAAACCTGCATTCTAGATACTGTCTACCTGCAGCTTACATTTAATTATTTTTAATTAATAATTTTTTTCATTTCTATTTTTCATTTCATTTTGTTGCCTTGGTTACCATGTCCACTTTGTTCTGACTCAAACTTACAGACGCACATATATAGAAGTACTACACACATGCATACTCCAAAATCCACACACCAACTCACAACACTAACACTCAACCTCTGTGGAGAGAGAGGTGACTGTGTAATGGCATCAAAGCAACAGCTTCGGATGACCTCACATGACCCTTGAGGTTGTCATGGCAGCGTCAGCCTTGTTCCCACAACAGCACCACACTGTTCCATTACTGAGCAACATAATTTATTTATGAAATCTTCACTTTACAGGCTTACTGCGTGTGAGAGAGTCTCTCAACATGACAGCAAGGATGTGGATATTTTTGTTTGTGTGTACCTCTGCGTGAGTGTGTCTGTTAGACAGATAGGGCTGCGTACCTGCATGCAAAGGCTTGCAGCCATTTAGAAATCCGAAACCAGGCTGAGATTCCTGTGAGATGGATTCATAGAGCAGTAGGTAGATGGGTAAGGACAGAGGGGAGTGAGAAGTGCTTGAGGCTAAAGGCTGACAAGGGACTGGACTTTCACTTCTGTCCAATCCCACTCTCACAAAAAAAAATCCTGTCCCATCCCAGTCCCATGACAGAGTTCAAGAACAAATGTCCAGTGGCAATCTTGGAAAAATGAGTCTGGTAACATCGTGTGCCCATGTTACTAAACATATTCAATCTCTATAGCAAAATGCAGATGGAACTCACATAACAGCTGAAACAGCTATTATGTACATATATTTCTTATGTTGTAATATTTTTATAGAATCATTTTCATTTTCAATTCTGAATTTGTTTTTGACTGTTGCAATGCTTTGCCTTCAATTTTACTTACTCTTAATATGCTTACTGTATGCACCAAACATCAACGCAAAGTCCTACTTGATAATGAAAACCTGCTTGGTAATAGTCTTAACACATAATGGTAATTGCCATTAACATGTTAAATGAAATTAGCATTGCGATTGTGATAATATTATCTCGTCAAACAATCCGTTTTACCTCACATGCTTAACGATATGTGCGCTCATTCTCGCAGACAAATCTTTCTGCTCTGTGAAAACAAACTAACAGCTGTTGATTGAGCTATATTATTATTATGATTTCTGTCGAAAGACTTGAATAATACCCAGCCAGCGAACCAAAGATGGTGCCGATTTATTCCAATGGAGTTGCTCGCCTAGTGCATGCACCAAATTTTTCTTCCAGTTTTCGGGTTAACTTCTGCTTGCATGTGACGCACTGAATATGTGCAGTAGAGTTCCTCCTGCTGGCCCCGCCTGTGAGTTTCCATTCAGCTTATAGAGAAGACTACATTGTGATGACGTCACAGATTTTTAAACTGCTTTTCTCTGCTCCCGAAAAATTTTACAAATATAAAACCACAATGGCTCAAAAATGCAGTCTAGAAACATTAATAATTGACCTTGTTTGCAGTTCAGGGTGTCCTGTCAACAGTTTTACAGATGTCTCTTGTACAGTGGCCTATGGGGAAAATGGTCTCTGGGCCACACAGGATTTATTCGCTACAATACTGCGAGTGGCCACTGGAAAAAAATTGCTGTTAACCTGAACAGCTTTCCTAAGGGCCTGTTCCTGTACAAAAGAAAACCCACAGGATTCCTGTAAAAATGTCAGCCTAGATGCAATTTCTGTCATTGTAATTTATGCACATCAGAGCCTTAGACTGATTGGGTCAGCTTACCCTGTGCAAGAATATTAATGTTGAGAAGTTAAATCCTTTACAAGTAACCAATGTTGGAATGTTATCAAAGTGATATTCATGCAAGTCAAGCTGGCTGTTCAGCTTTTAAAATGACAAGAAATTTTGATAGAGAGACATTTACTTAAAAATAGTGGTTGTCAAAGGAAAGTACTTAATGTGGATAACCACTTCACATATTTTTATCAGGAAGGCTTTTATACCATTGTGAGAAAGCAGCTCTGAGAGAAAACGATTTAAAAATGCAGAGGACACATGTTGACCTCAGACAAGGTGGAAGGGTAACACTGGATCTGTCAAAAGATGTTATAAACATAACACATAGCAGAAGTACATAGTCAGTATAGGACATGCTGCTGTGTATTACAGTAATTCTACCCTGAACAGATTAGGAGAACATGATGTTGTTGTAACACATTCATAACTAGGCTAATTGCTGATCTGACGTTTTAATAGATCTATGTTTGCAGCTTCGGTTTCACCTCATCTTTAAGTAAAGGACTCGGCCATTAATAGAGTGCTGATTTTTAATAAAGCAATGACATTTCACACCACACAAAATGTGACCTGGCCTACCTTAGATATTATATATTGTGTGTGTGTGTGTGTGTGTGTGTGTGTGTGTGCGTTTTGGTCGGTCTGTGTGCGATAACCTTGTGTGTGTCTGCTCCCTGTCACTATCTTAGGCGCCTGCAGTCTGAAGGAAAGCATCTGGTTTCAGCATCTGGACACACACACACACACACACACACACACACACACACACACACACACACACACACACACACACACACAGATTGGAAGTGTGTTTGATAGAGTCAGTGAGCGGACACCAAGAAGGTTATCTGTGATCAGAGCCTGCAGTTAAGGCACACACAAACACACACAATACACACACAGACTTGCACGCACATCCGTCTCACTTTGTTTCTCTCTGTCTTTTTTACAACTACAGAGAATGATAAAGCAATAGATATGTACTGTAGCAAATCAGCAAATCAGCAACCTCCAGCAGGCCGATAATCCAGACAGATGCTGTCCATGACTTCACTGACTTCCATTGCGTTACACGCTCCAACTGTTAATGTGATGATACACACTGTGTCCATGAAAGAGTTACTGCTTTTTCATCCTTTACATATAAACTCTTTGGCTAAGTCACAACTCACTGCTCAACTGATAGAATTGGTTCACGTGTGAAATCTGTTATCAATAATATTAATATGTTAGTGTATTGCATCATTATGATACATGGGTCCGATATTGATCTTTTATTAAAACCAAATCCAGTTCAAGGCTCCAGACTAAAAGGTTAGTTGAGGTTAACTGGCTGTGGCTGAAGGTGTTGTGGATACCAAATCTTTCTATATAAAATCAAATTTACTGGTATGTAAAAACTCAGTTTTACATATTTAGAGCTTAACTCTAAAACACAATGCTGTTCCTGCAAAAACTGAGGTGAATGTTAAATTGTTGTTCCTCAGAGTTTATTCAGTGTAGGCTGGGGAAGCTATTTTTTTCTTTTTTAGTTACACTGTTATTCAACGGCTTTAAAAAGAGTCATTAAACTAAAAATCATTCAAGATTCTACGCAGTTTCTGAGATTATAGAAATATACCAACAAACAACTATTTGCTATGTAAAAATATAGTGGAGTAATGGTGTCTTGAGCAAAGATCAAAGTCATGTTCCCTCTGTCTGTGTTGTTTTACTATTATTTGTTTTAGTAGCCAGATTGGCCGCATGTGCATGTGAGTGCATGTGAGTCTATCCCTTTGAAACTGCTGGAGCTCCCCACATTTAAACAGACTAAGAGAATGTCCTCCCACACAGCATTGCAAAAGAGAGATTGCATGGTGCAGGTCGAAGTGTTCAGCTGAAGGTGACCTTCCATGAAACTTAAGCATATTTTACTTTAATGTTTTAGGTAGCTAGCACTGCATTAGGTCTGAGATGCTGATGCTCAAGAGCATCACGCATTTTGATGGTGTTCAAATCCATTATTGGTTTGGTTCCTGTATAGTGCTATTCGCAACAAAAGAGGTGAAAACTGTGAAAAAATGTTTGGCAGCAATTATAAAAAGGGTTACAGTATGTGTTTGTACTCTCTCTACCCATCTTCTCAGAGTGTGTCTTTTGGACGTTAACTGAGTGTGTTAGTTTCTGGCCAAGTGCTGCAGAACAAGTCTTAGATCGCTGTTGATGAGGCAACCCATGACTTCAACGTACGACTTTCCATCACCTTTGCAAGACTCGCTGCTCCTTTGTCTGTGTCACTGCCTTTGTCTCTTTGTGGCTTCTTTTTCCTCCCATGAGAATCTCATTACACACTACTGTATCTCCACCTGTCACACCGCCTCCCTGGTCTTCTTTTCTCATTTCATTATTTTTTTTCTCTTTTTATCTTATATTCTGGCCATCCATGTGAACCACAATATAAGAATCAAAGGTATATCTATCAATTGCAAAAACAATATGTAGTGAAATGTAATGTGGCATGCTATTAAAGGGACAGTTTGTAGGATTTAGAGGCAAAAATGGTATATGATAAGCCCAGATTCAGATTTTGCTCTGGTCCCTTCTTTTGCAGTTTGTATTTAACATAATACACCCTTATTATCACATTGAAATCTACTGAAACAAATGTATATGTGACATATAAAGGCAAGCTTTTATTTTGGCCAGTGAATATTTTTTCAACTTCTAGTCCCCTTGGCTGGTAAGTCAAAAAGTTAAATTAGGACACTTTTTTGTTATGACTAGAAATCAAATTATTCAATTTGATAACAAACTTTTTCTTGTTAAAATAACATCACTTCATGTTATCACACAAAACATTCTCATTATTGCACAAAATCAATGCATCTTGTTACTACATTTCTTGTTGACACTTTATGACTGCTTTGATGTTACAAGGACTTAAAGAGACTAGCCTGGCCTGTAGCAAATATACAACATTATTGATCGATCAGTCTTATAACATGATTGATCTATGAGGCGAGATGTCTTCATCTGTTGTGGGCTGATATCATATTGTTCTGTGAGTTGGGTAATTATTGTCTCAGGATTGGGTGTCAGATTAGATCAGTGATTGTCAGGACCTACCGCCACCTCCTGACAGCACACAAGCCCAGATGGCTTGACATTAATGACATTGCTCAGCAGCCAGATCAAAACCCAGAGCCCCCTCTATTTACCAGCAGAGAAGACCTGATCACCAATCCTGACCACATATTGGATCTCCCTGAAGTTATTTATGTTTTGATGTACAGTATACGTTATAAAATATGCATTGCCGAGCCACACAAATCCACATCACAACCTCCCTCGACCTCTATTTTGGGCAACATCACCAAGCTACAAAGGGATACGTGGGGCTGTCCTTGACCAAAAGCATCTGACTTTACTTTTCTGTTGGTTTAATTAAAAAAAACTGTCAAATTGTTTCTTCTGTATTGGGTTCAGGGTTGAGTTTAAGGTATTGAAGGAGGAATAAAAGACAGACTGAAAGAAAGACAAAATCAAAGGTGATCAGATTGGAGATGTTAATCTCTAATTACGAATTACGACCCTGACATTGTGCAAATCAGCACACTGCTTTGAAGTTCTATGTAATTAAGGAAGTGTCTGTAGGTGTGTGTGACAAGTCCTGAGACTTAGTTTACTGTATTATATGATTCAAGTGAAGTATCTGGCCTGCTATGTCATTTATAAAAGGTCAACATTTTTAAAACTTCACTTCTGTATGAATAAAGCCATTGTAAGTAGTTTTAACATTAAGTAAACACACGTGGGAGGACTTGTTCTACCTCTGGTCCTGGATACTCACTGTGCCCATGACTGATGCAGTTTCACAGTGGCTTGTATGTGAGCTATGTTAACTGTGTATTTGTGTGGATGTGCAGATGAATAGATGTGTATCTGTGTGTGCGTCCCTCCCTGCAGGAAACCAGGGACCAATGACAGGCCCTCGTGGAGCAATTTGAGCCTATGAAGATGTGCTCGTGGGAAGCTGAGAGCTAATTAGAGCAGCAGAGGAGTGTGTAGACTGTTCTGCTGAATAGGGACGGATCTAAATATCTGCAGTGGATCTGTGATTCATTTATTATGGCTGGGGACCCAAAGTGTTGGTGCCCTCCTTTTGGTGGGTTCCCACCTGACAAGCTCATTAATATGGTTCAATGAGCATCAAGTCCCAGGATGCAGCTCAAAGCATCTAGCAGAGACTGAAGATTTTTTTTCCTATTTATAATGTTTTTTTCATTTTACAAGTTAAGCCTTCCTGTCCCTTCAGTAGAACTCTGTTTTGTATTGTCGAAGGAGCAAGGCGGAGTTGGGGCCACGAGGAAACTCACTTCACCATCTGATGTGTGCATTTGTGTGTGTTGCGTGTTTATAAGTACATGCCACATGACAGGCTAAAAGAGATCCCTCCTTGTATAGGCTTTACCACTCTCCTTCCCAGAGGCAGCACACTGAAATCTATATACAGTAGTGACTGATAAGGATGAGCTACCGTCTTTTGTCGGACCATTTTTAGGAGACCATCTGCATCCACTTTTCTTGAGCACCTGACAATGACTATTGACAGTGTAAATTGATTTTGTGAAGTGAGCATAAATCTTTCAGGAAAACCTCCAGAATAATAGCCTAGCTGCTGAATTCCTGCCAGGTTTTTGGAAGAACACCCATGCCGTGAATTTAATGGTTATATCAGTGTGAAGATTCTACTTTGTTCAGTCTGTCACTGCCTGCCATGTAGCAAACGCATGCAAGGCAGCTGTCTGCACACATGAGGCCGATGTTCTGTCCAGTATAAAACACAAAAACACCAGTTAAAACAGCATGAGCAGATGAAATAGCGTGCAAACTTTCCAAACTAGCTAGAAACTGACGTTTTATTTAAGTGGATGTCTTTTGAAGCAGTCCACAGCTGTATGGCATAACCTGTATTTCCTAATTATGCGTAGCAATCACAGCCCTGCAGGTAGTTCAGGTCTTTAATTATTTTTGCTCTAATGTCATGTACATTAAGTCCTGAAATATGAAGTTCCAATATATTTTATTCCTGCATATTGCAGATTAAAAAAGAAAAATCATGAATAAGGTCCAATTTCAGTAAAATAGTTTCATTTTAGTTTTTTTTCTGCACAAACCTAAGCCAAAATAATTTCACTCAGAATATTCACTGAAAGCTGCTTTATTTTTTTGCTGAAATGATTAATGAATAAATAAATTAGTTGTCATCGATAAATGTAATTCTGATACTCCATCGATTGGTTTGAGCATTTAAAAACAAGAGTCCAAACTCTGATTACAGCTTCTTAAATGTGAATATTTCCTGATTTTTGTACTCCTCTACTACAGGAAATTGAATATCTTTAGGTTGTGGACAAAAAACGACACTCGAGGACGTCATATTTGGCTTTAGGAAACACAAATTGACATTTTTAAGAACTGTTTGATATTTTATAGACCAAACAACTTATCTATACTGTGAGAAAAATGACCAAAAGATTAATCAACAATGACAATAATTGTTGGTGTCAGCTCTACATGGCTTACAGTTTTTTTTGAGGAAAGGAGAAGCAAGCTGTACCATACAAGAACATCTTATCTCCAGGAACAAAACTATCAAATAAGGATCTTTACTAACACAATTAATGGCAGAAAAATCAAATTTTTTTGTGCCTGCAAACGTGGTCACAGAGATCACGTTTGCAAAGATAGAAAAAAAAAAGACATTAGCGGTGAGCCATTATGAACACATGTAAAGGGGGGAGGTCTAGGGTAAGCCCAGCTGCCATTTCGCTGCACATAATTTCTATCATCCATGCTTCAATCCATCTATCCATCCATGAAAACCAAAGGAGTGCTCTAGCTATGCTTCGTTGGGCTAAAAGGCTACAATGTTGCTGCTGACAGCCCCCAGTTCAAGCTGTCACTACACTCCAGGGCCAAATGGTTGCTACTTAAAGATACCAACAACATAGTGCTCCCTTTGGGGTTTGATTGATATGGGCTGCCGATGGCATGTAAGAATAAAAATACTTTTGCTTTTTTTTTTTTTTTTTTTTTAATCAAAGCTGAACATAATCTGTCACAAAAAGAAGTGCAAAATGTAACATCCCAAAACTCTTTGCACTGAGAGCCAAATTTTAAATGTAAACAACCAAAGAATAATTACAACCAATTATAACATAAACTGTTATAATGTTGCTTGATCATATTGAATAGGCCAATTGCAACAAATTGGCATAATATGTAATCAAAAGTCTCAGTTTCAAAAGTGGAAATCTGCCAACTAAAGCCATGAAAAATGATGTTTGCCCAAGCTCAGTTTAATACCAAAATCATCTGCCACTCCAATGATTTTAGCAAAAATGCTACAAATTGGAACCAGGGCAGATACAAGAGCAAGAAAATTGAGTAGTGTCCAAGAAAAAAAAAAAAAGAGCCATTGCGTCTGTGTTTACACTGGTATGCTCATACAGCACCAAAACCACAGTTAAATCCTTCCGCAACCAGAAACCATGGATTACTAGACCCATCCAGGATGCCATAAAAACACACTCTGCAGCCTCCAACTTTGAGCAGCAGTGTGGAAACATAGACAACTATAAAGCAGCGGTTCACAATGTAAGAAGAGCTTAAAGGCAAGTGCACTGCACATATTGAAAGAACAGGGTTGCATTTATGTGAAATTATGATTTTATGTAACAAATAAATAAAATGATTGACTTAATTTATGACTTAATTTTTTAAACCATGAGCAAACTGGTTTGATTTCTTTCAAAAGCATGGGGGAAAAGGCAATGACCAACTGGGAAAGCAGTGTCCTAAAAAGTGCAAGAAATTACAAAAATATGACCAAAAAACTTACTTAAAAATAACTTTTAAAAAAGAGGGGAGGATAATTATAAAATAATATATAGGGAGAAATATCCAGAAAACTATATTCGGTCTATAATTACAACAATTTTATATTTAAAAATCTGTTGCAGAAAAAAATATGACAATATTTATCAAATAAATACATACATATTTTCTTTTTTCAGCACTCTTTTCAGGTTATTTTCTTGTGTTTTTATTTTATTTTATCTTATTTTATATTTTTCTTATTTTCAGATAATTTTCTTTAAACTTGACTAATTTCTTGTTTATTTTTGGGTCAAGTTGCTTGGTGCCTTCTCGCTATATTTTTTTGACAGAAATCAAACCAATTTGCTCAGATTCCAAATGATTAATTGCATTCACATAAAAATGAAGATTTTTTTTTGTCTTGCCCCTGTCTTGGCTTTTGAAATGCTGGTGGCTTTTGTGGTGGTTTTTAAAACACAAACATATACAAACACACGGAGAGAACCAAACACAGATTTCATCAATTGTCAGTATATTGTGGTATAACAACATCAGGGATGTGGGGACTGATGCAGCGAGAGAAGGAGTGATAGACAGATGGGACTAAAGTAACATATTGTGACAAGTCAATTTCACCCGCTCACTGGGGAACAATGAAGCAAAAAAACCTCTATTTGTAACATTGTGTTTAGATGTACACAAACACTCACTGGTGCCACCTTACCAGCAATTTTTCACTTATGTCGCAACCAACCTTTAAAAAATTCACCTGAAACCAAAACATACAGACACAAGAACTGTATAAGTGATGAGAGGAGAAATGCACACCCATTTCAAATGTAATCACTCGACTGAATCAGTGGATATCAGCCTCACATATATGCATTAGAAGGGGCCTGCTACACCTAATAGTAGGTTCAGAAGGGCATTTGGGGCTCATTAAATGACTGTTTTCAGTTGTCATCAAAAGCGGTGTTGTTGGGTTTTACTCTCAGTTCCATGGCATGGTAAGGTTCAGAAAAAAAGAGCATGGTTTGGGATAAAAGTAAGTATGTTTGTGATGTAACAGAACGTGACAAAATTAACAAAAAAGTTTAGAGTTTATTTCACACATGCCCCAGCTCAACCTCCTTCTTACACAGACATTCTTGCGCTTTATTTTACTGTCGCCTGACTTCCTCCTGTTCACTTCATAATTACTCGTCCACCAAAGATAACATAAAAACAACAAACACTGCCTTTAAATGGGCTGATAAAGCTCTTCTAAACCTATTAATGGGTATAGCAGGTCCCCTCTAACCCATATTTATGAGGCTGATAACCACTGATAACCAACATTTAAAGGAGTGATGAATTCGAAGCAGGTGAAATGTAGCAGGATAAATGTGTGAGGGGAAAAAACAGTCACATGAACTTGAGGAGAATCTGGCATGAGGAGCACAGGGTATGTTTTTGTAATAGTTCTAAAGTGTGTGTGTGCAAACACACGCGTGCTGTCATTAACCGTAGTCTACAGCTCTCTCACTCTCACACTCAAACCAACCAAACACATCATTATGTAGTCAAAGTCATCTAGGAGCAACCAAACCATTACATATGCCAATTATTAATGTGTTTTCATTCAATTACACACACTCACATTCACCAATAAGAAGTGTGGACTGTGACAATGCACTATGCCGCTGAAGTGTTTCACTAACCAAGGTAATCAGGAACCATTATCATCAACCACATCCAAACCGTTTATTTTGATCAATGCACACGTGCTGTATAATAACATGATACCTGTTGAGTTCCCATGGCAACTGCCATCCTCCTCATGTTCCCTTTACTGCAATCATATCTTGATTGTAATGAAGACATTTGTGTCCATGTTGTAAGTTAAATTTTGCTGAGGAAAATGAGAACAGCAGCACAAAAATGTTGAAATTAAGTTATTAGGTGAGAAGGAGCTTGTGTAGTTGGATGAACATGCTGAGGTGATGAAGACAAGTTAGTTTGACACAAAAACATAACAAAAGATTCAATAACAGGGTAAAGTCACATTATACTGTATATTAATGAAAAGAACAAAAGTAAAAGAAGCTATGTATGTGATAAAATAATCATGAAAAAAAAGTTAGGTCAAAGCAGGGACCGTAAGTCACCTTAAATTGTTATGTTTTCTTTCTCTTTCATAGTGTTTATGTGCTGGTTCTTATTTAGTGTTGATAAGTTTGTACCACAAATACATACAGTGACGGATTCATAATTTTGACTCATTATACTCATCAATTTAACTGAGGAAATAATTTTGTTCTTTAATTGAAGTTGGTGGAAATGTTGACTGAATTAATGATTCCATTAAATGTTCCACAAAGTCTATAAGCAATAACCAAAATTATTTCACTTTTAGCGCATAATGTATAGAACACATTATTTTTCATAGCACAAGGCAGTTAAAAGCTTGTTTTTATAGCTTTGCCATTTCGTACACATCCTCTCTGTCTTTCAGTGTTTTTCTGAATTCCTCCAGTTCCCCTCTCACTGCTTATTCTTTCCAGCACTCCATCTGTCGCTCTCTAATATTCCTTCTTTACCTCTGCCTCACTCCCAATCTCTCTGTAGGATTGACTGAAGACTTTGGTTTACCATCTCCCTGCCTCTGTGTGTGTCAGAGTAAGGACAGTAAGGATCTGTGGCTGTGAACAAACACCATTTCCCATTAGTTGTGCGCCAACACAGAAACAACTCTGTAGGGTATGTGTGTGCAGCCTAAATGATGTGTTAGCCCCAGTTACTCGTGTCTCAGTTGTGAGATCTATCATCAAAGAGTGAGGGGGTTCGGGCTAGCAGAGAGAGAACAAGGCAGAGAGAGACAAAGTGAGAGAAATAATAGACAGAGACCCATCTTCACTTCTCATTGAGACCATCTAAAAAGGCAACACGGACACTAGAAAAAAAAAGTACATAGGAGATGGAGGTTAAGAAAAGCCAGCAAGATGGAGAGCCCATAAGAGACCACCTACAGTATATAGCTCACAATGTATAGTTGTTGTCATTTTTATCATTCAGTGAGTGCATGGAATCTGTATAGTAGTATATCCTGATAAGAGTGATTTGATATGGGTGCGATTTGAAATCCGAAGTCAGGACCACATGATGAAAACTGCAGTAATGATCTAAATTTAAACGATAAGGACAGAATGTGCACAATCGTCCCATAGCAACCAAGGCTAAGAGCAAATCTACACAACAAAAGGATGCATGTTCAGCACTGAACCAGTAACGTATGTGCTGCAGCACAGACTTAAGAAGAAGAAAGCAGCGGTTGTTCAGCTGTATCCCGTTGATTATTCCATATATGAAGAGTTTATGTGAATCTCTAAACCCAAGTCATTTTAAACAAAGATCATTTTGGTTGTTTTTCAGTCTATGAGAAAGCCTGACATACTGTACATGCTCACTAGAGGTGACACAACACGATGCATGTTAAGATACATGGTTGGTGATAAAATACAAGAACGATTTGGGCTAATTTAGAGGGATAAAATATGATATGAGTCAGTGACTAGAAATTGATATAGTAACTTGTTTTACCAAAAATAGCGGAAAATAAAAAACGTATTTCTATGGAGTGGTGGTGGAGGTAAAACAGTGGAACATTTGACGTGCTAAATACAAGCGCAAATTCTTAATATCGATACAATCAATTGATCCTTTGAAAAATGATTTTAAATCGATACAGGTCACACAAGGATGACCTGCAGTTTACTTATCGATGTAGTATAATACCAGTAATATAGACTGATGCATCTTTACTCCCCTAATGCTCACACATGATCTGATTCTGTGTTGTGTAAGACACACCATCAATTATACGGGGTTGGTACAAATGGGGGGAAAGTCAAATTCAAGGACTTTCCAGTACTTTTTTAAGCAATTATTTTTGAGGACGACACTGTTCTCTCAACACAACCATTGGTCGCAAAAGAATTTGTTAATGAGCAAACATGCTGCCTAAAATTGTCAACATAGCTCAACCATGTATTAACATCCTAGTGATGACCATCTGCTGGAGTCTACCGACCTCCTCTTGCTCCGACCTCATACCGCTCATTAGAAAAAAAAGTTGCAAACACTGCGGTTCTTTAAAACTTATATCTAATAAGTTTCATGAAATAACTCATCCATTTGTTTTCCTCTCAATTATATTCAAGTACTTTTTCAAGGACCAAGTTGAAATAGTCTGATTTCCAAGGTATCCCAGTACATGAATTTCTGAATATTAAAATCGAGCACTTAAAGCACCTCGTGTGAACCCTGATTATACCTGCAGCCATAAATGATGGAAGCAAAGCAGCTGTAAACATCAACCATGAAGAAAGCAGAAGAGACACTCAGCCACTTCTGCTGTGTAAAACCTTCTCCACTCACTTCACTACTGTATTAAGAAAATCACCACAAGTCAATTACATATTCAATCAATGCAATTAGCAATTAGCCTCCTAATTAGCAATTAAGTATACCATTACATCAACAATATGCTAACGAGACCTTGCTAATAACTAGCTGGGTTCTCATCAACGGGGGGCTTTGATTGCTGTAGTCTTGGAGGGCCGTGGTAGGCTTTTGTTTCCGTAATGAATGAACATGTAAGATGTTTTCAATGGAAGGAATAACATTAAAGATCTACATGAAGTCGAACACAATCAAGAGTTACAGCAAGGATACAAACTAACAAATGAGCACTTAAAGAGTCATTCTGCAGTGCTTTTAATCTATACTCTCATTGTCAAGTGTGGAAATAAGGTCAAAATGTCGACTTACAATGTCCAATGTAATCGGGATTTACAGCTCTGTCCACTGACTGACATCTTTGGGACCCGGATGAGTCATGCCAATTGAGTGTGCATAATAAATAAATAAATAAATAAATAAATACTACTACTACTACTACTACTACTACTAATAATAATAATAATAATAATTGTACGTTTAATAGCTAGACATCGCTAGGTAACAAGTTAGAAATATAAATAGCACATTTCTCATTTATCCAGGCGAAATCAAACCACCATTTACGAAAAACAAATATATTCATCTGAGGAAGAAGAAAAGACAGATCATTAAATTCAACTCATCCTGAATAAACACCAGAAAAATGTGCAGCGCAACACAAGTGAACCATGAAACACCATTCAAAATGTGAATTGTCCAGAACGTAGCCGTTTACTGTTTCCTCAGATGAATCGTGCCTTTTTGCAGGATGAATTGACTCTTAGTTGTGCATTCATCCATTTACTCAAGATAAAAAGGAGGTTATAATTACAGGAAATCTAATTATCCTGTCAGCAAAACACAGCCTCATATAGAGTAATTTAACGACTGTTAAATGTTACTTCAAGATCAGCTCACGTGTATTCGGAAGGAATTTTTACTTTTTTTTGCATTGTGAGTAAAATACACAAATATGCTGTATCATGTTACCATGTGATCGTTAAGCTTTAAAACTAGAGCTATTGTGTGCATGGTTTGATGAAAATAAATGTCAGGATATTTTAGACCTGGCACAAGTCAATTAACAGCTCAAATCCCAGACGCCAAAGTGGCATTCATAATAGCTGACAAAGTCCATATTGCTTCAGCAACGTTGTTCTATATTTGGATCCACTGAGGGACTGAGTGTTTGGGTACATGCATATGTGGGTGAGCGAGTTTGAGAGCTTACTTTTGGGTGAGTGTGTATATACTCTATGTGTGTGCAGGTCTGGATGAATCTCAGTACTTGTGCATTTTTGTGCAATATTACCAACAAAAAAAAAGCAGTTAAATAAGTATGTCGTACATCCAATTAAATGGCTGAATCTCAGAACTTCCCACGATTGTGTATAACTAACAACTGTTGTCCCTTCACCATACTCTGAGTTAAATATAAGATGAAAGGAAACATGAAATGGGTGAAGACAGTGCTTTTATCTCAACAGGTTTACAAGTTGCAGTGTTACTGAGCATGTATCACACTGAGCAGGTGAAAACATAACAAAAAACTCAGATTTAATGCTTTTCAAAAAGTTTTTATGATCTACTTAACAAATGCTGTTAATAATTTACAATGGAAATCTGGCAGTTTGTTATGTGCTTGTGCTTCATGCTTTTCCAATCTGCCCTGTACAGTCCAGAGCACCTGCTGCACCACCACTCAACTCCTCTGACAAAGAGTCAATCACAGAGGAGGCAGTGGAGGAAGTTGTACCAGTATCTGCTTCAAAAGTAGTTTAACCAACTTCACTCATATTCAGAAACACAGCTGAGAGTGTGGGAACAAAGAGTAACAAGCTGCTCTGAATCGCCTTTCTGTGCTCTTCCATCATCCGTTTTGGGTTCTATAACAGTTAGTTTTATAGTTGGGTAATTCTGAGACAAGATATCAGCTTCAGTCTGTCATGCTGTTGCTTGTCGCTCCCTGTAAAATGAGGGGGGCAGCCCTAGCATGACAAAACATTAAACTGACCATAATGACCACAATGGACACTACTCACAAGCCGTAGTTTTGTGTCTATAACACACAAACACACACAGACACACACACTGCTCCCTTTACAAAGACACTCCTCTCTCTCCACATTGCTGGATGTATTTGTACTAAAACTTTCGTACTTTTTAACAGTTCATCAAACTTGATCAACTTTAAAAGCCTGCTCCTCTCCTACTCTCAGTAACTACGTGTGGCAAGTTCAGTAAGATAGTACCAGATTTTAGCTAATACAAATGCGAATTCTCTGAATATTCAGTGAAATTCTTTTGCTTTGCATCATCAGAAGATAGCAAGTGACTTCAAAAATCCTGTTGCTTCCAGGAAAAATAGTAAAAGCAGATTGCGGTCTGGGCAGCAATATACAGAGCAATAAAATGACATAGAAGAAAAAAGAACCACAGAACAGTCTGTGTGTGTGTGTGTGTGTGTGTGTGTGTGTGTGTGTGTGTGTGTGTGTGTGTGTGTGTGTGTGTGCGCACGCTTGAGAGAAAATACATGTGAAAAATGAGTGAGACAGAACGAGGGCTGTGATTAACACCTAACAAGAGGATTCTTCATTTTTTTTCTCCAATACTTCCTGGCCATTTTATTGGTCTTTATGGTCCCGCAGGAACCACCTCCCTATAGTTAAAGCCACTTGATTGACTTTTATGCTCCCTCAGGGCCAACCTCAGGGGCCCAAGTCAGGAAGTGAAGAGAGAGAAAAGTGGATTAGAGGGTAACGGTCATTCTTTAGAAATTCGATCGAAATCTGAAATGTACTCTGAGGAAGGGCTTGAAGTAAAGGAAACAGTTGATAACTTGGCTGTCTGTTTTATGGTTTATGCTGTTGTGTCATAAAGAACGAGGAAAGAGGTCTATTCACCCTCAAAACTCTCATTAAGTTTTTATTGCGCTCATCTTTCTTGCTTTTAAACTTGTCGACAAGTGATCTAACACCAAATGTTAGCAGGGCAGCTCTTTGTCATACAGTTCAACTTTAGGTCCCTGGGGTGTCTATAATATGTAAAATGATCTTTGACTTGAAGTAAAGTGTGGAACCTTGAAGATCATATAAGGAAGGAAAACATGTACAAGTATTCATGTGGTTGCCATTTGCTTACACTAAGAATAAATAATAAAAAAATAACGTAAAATTGAGGATTACTTACAATGTTCTATGAATGCAGGAATACAATGCTACATTCCTTAGGACCATTATAGAAAGCCATGGGGTATTTTCTTTGTTGTCTTTATCTTCTACAATGCAGATTTGTACACTGAGGCGTCAGTGTTAATGCAGCAAATAGCTATTTCAGAGTAAAACACCATCCTACACACTCCGTCTACTATCACAAAAGGTCCACTGGCTTTTAGGATTCTCCACTCATTTACTGCCACATCAACCAAGGCTGACAGCAAATTTGTCTCTCTGTACTCAGGTAAACAAAGGACAAGCCAGTGAAATACAAATAGCTTATATTCACACCCACATACATTTCTCAGTCTGACATTCATTCCACTGGACAATTCATTATATGAGTCAAACCAGAAGCCGTCAGTAGAAAACTGCGCCGAGCAGTGGAAGCTACAGTATGTATGGAGTGATGAATAATTTAAGAAATCAAAATTACAGTAATTGCCTTGACTTTACATAGGTGTTTGTGCTCAACATAATCTGACATAAATGATTATTAGGTGACTTGCTTATATCTTAAAAAGAAATTAGCATTATGCTGCTTGCACAGTCTGTCCCACATTGCCTGCATAATATCACTATGTATAATATGAGGTTCCTCCCTTCTGCCTGGCTTACAAAAATGCAGACACATAATCACTCAAAAACAATGATAATCCACAATGATAAAGCATGAACATCTCTCCTTGGGTGTGTTAAGTAGCTAAACTTACCATCAAACCTTACCATGATTAGAGACCAAAGCCTCAGCACATGACATATCAATACTATCAAATTGCTGGCTTTATTTAAAGACATTTTTTAATTGTCTATGTGTTGTTTCATGAACCAGCACGCTCTCTCCCTCTTTGTCCAACACACGGGTCAACATGTAAAGCTTTCTGTTTTGGTAAAGGAATAAAAAACTAATAACAACCTGTTGTCACAAGCAGCGTGACATTTTCTGTTAAAAAACCTATGGTGTCCTGTTGTACGTGATCAATGTATTGTCTTGATAATTATTAAAACTAGTAGCAAAAAAAGCTATAGTTAATAGATTAACTATAGCTTTACTGAAGTGAAGCTAACTATAGCTTTACTCCAGAATTTTTTTCTGGAGTAATGGAGCAAATTGTGTAAATTTAGAGAAGTGGTTATAAAGTTAAAAGGGCAAAACACTGGAAAAAAAACAAACAAACAAAGAAAAATTCAAGCAAACTACTGGTGAATGGACCTAGGCTTCATAGCTTTTTCTTTTCATTTTTCAACCACTCAAAGAGCTTTTACACTACGAGTTACATTCACCCATTCCCACATACGTAGTACACTGGTGGCCGTGGCTTCTGCACAAGGTGCCACCTGCTACTCAGGTTTTTTAACCACTCACACACACTCACACACTGACAGAACAGCCATCAGGAGAAATTTAGGGTTCGGTATCTTTCCCAAGGATACTAGGACATGGTGACTGGAGGAGATGGCAATAGAACTACCAACTTTCCGATTAGGAGATGACCCGCTCTTCCTCTGTGGTGTTGTTGTGATACTGGAATTTCTAACTTCAGATGGTATAGAATATCAATATTCTGTACCATTTTAACAATATGAGAAAAATTAATAAAGGGAATAAAATGTATAATTTTTCTATAACGAGGCTAGGACGTTGACAACAAAGACTTTCCAGCAGAATGACTGTCGTAAACAAACAACAAACATTACCATTAAGAGAGAGGGAGACAAAGCAGCTGGTAGAGGTGTATCAATACTGCAGAAATTAAAAAAAAAATCATGGAGCTTTTATATGAAACCACAAATGCCAGTGAGAACATATTAACTATGTTTATGTTAGACTCTGTGTGGTTACACCATGTTCTTTGTGTGTGTGCACGCTTTGTGTGTGTGTGTGTGTGTGTGTGTGTGTGTGTGTGTGTGTGTGTGTGTCTCTTTGTGCCTGTGTGTGTTTGCTGTCCAGCGTAAAATGCCAATGTATACACTTGGGAGAGAAGAGTAGATCGACCAAACAGAAAAACTGTCTATGTGGACATTATTCCAAAAACACTCTGAGAGAGTGTGTGTGTGTGTGTGTGTATTCCTGTGTGTATGCATGTGTAAGTCAGAGCATACTGTGCTGTTTAGATCGCTATGGGACTTTTTAGTGTTTTGGTCAGACAGCACCATATATCATGGTGGTTTTATAACCCAAAGAGCTGTCTGAAAAAGCGCAAGAGAAGAGAGTAGGAGATAAGAGTAGGAGAGGCTGAAAGGACATAAGAGAAAAGAGAAAGGAAGACAACAAGGAGGAGGCCACTTGAATTTTTTTAGTACAACAGATGTGAGAAAGAAAGGCCCCCTGTCTTTGATATTCTTTTTCTTATCTCTGAAGCCTTGAAAAACAACACAAAAAGATAGAAATAAAAAAGAATACTGTTGTTGGGAAAAACTTGAAATGTACTTCAGAAAATTCACATTTTAGCTTTGGTAATATAGTTTTATCACTGTGGGCTCTGTTCTGATGTCATAATTATCAATACTATCTACTGAGATTATCTATGTAGATCATGACTATTTCCCCACAAGCAGATGTATAAGTGAATAGTGACAGCATCATCAAGCAATTGAAATATCTATTCTGTTATTTAGTCCTTCCAAAGACAATGTTCATATGTTTGCCGATCAATTTAACCATATTTAATATAGGGTTCTCTCTAAATTCTGCACTTTACATTGGAAAGTCTTTGTGTGTTCAATAATTCTCCACTAATTAAATTGGAACTACACAAATTGATTTAAAAGTTGGTGTGTTTATCAATGTTTAATGTGTGCAATGCCAAACATATGTACAGCGAATGAATCATAATTAACAAAGTGTATTTTTACAGATTTTTTTTGTGTATGTGGTTTTATGTGTGTGCATGCATGGGTGTCTCTGCTGATTTGTATATTTTGGCAGTTTTTTATATATAGCACTCTAAACTGCTTTTGTATGATATGGTGCTATACAAATAAATGAAATGAAATGGAATTGAATTTTGCCAGATTTATAGAGTTTTGAAATAAGGGCGACAACTCTACCCTGCAAAACATGCAAATAAAACCGACACAAAAAACTAACCAAAACAAAATGTTTATCGAATTTTTCAGACATCCTCCTCCCCCTTTCTTTTCCCAGCTCTGTGTGTTCAGGACAGTGGTGATAAGCTGCAGCTTTTAGCCGGCTGACAGAGTAAAGCATGAATGAAATGAAAACTGAATAATGTGCTCCAGCTCTGTGTGTTGGGTGTTTATGGCTTTATATGCTACTTCTTGGGAGTTCCACCAACTCCCTGTGCTACAAATGAGAGCCAATATGGTCTAAAGAGCTAAACTCAGCCAGTTGTCCTCTGGACTGAGTGGGCTGTGAGCACGCGCACACACACACACACACACACACACACACACACACACACACACACACACACACACACACACACACACACACATATAAGCACACTGGCCTATTTGGCAACTGTTGCTCTTTGCCAACCCTTGCAGCAGACACACTGTAGCATATGTGTGTGTGTGTGTGTGTGTGTGTGCAGTCATACATCATTACCTGTGCTGGCAGGTGTGATGCAGAGGGGAGTCTTACGTTGAAGCATCAGTGTCGTTCAGGACCGTACAGCCACACAAAGCACTAAAAAGAAAAAAAAAAAAGAAAAAGAATAAGCAAACATGTCGGTAAGAAAGGCACCATCGAGTCACGGAAGCACTGGTTCCAGTATGGAGGCCCAGTGTAGCATCACCTTTAATTCTTGGTAAGCAAGGGCTGGCTGCTTGCCAGTTATAAAATCAAAAGAGACACAGCAGATAGATAGAGGATAGATTAAAAGCCTGTATTGTCGTTGCATACAATGTACAATGAAATTGAAAATTCTTGATTAAGTGACGGACATTTTCTCAAGGCCAGAAACTCTGAATTTATTCTTACATTTCGGTCCAGTGAATCTATGGGGTCACGAGACTGAATGTAAAGTGTAGTCAGATGAAGCGCAGCAGTTCAGAAACTGACTGACAACATTCAGCTGAGCAATTAGTGTTTCACTGCTTTTTGTCTGTAGTACAGATTTTTTTTCTTGTTTTGATCTGATAACCTCAATTAGTGCTGTGTTAAAAAAAGAGGAAGATAAGACTACCATGGATTTTAAGGGAAACACGATTCTTGTTGAGCTCTTACTGCTCTAACCTGATTAAGAAAAAAGAAGAGAAGTTAATTAAAGGCACACAGAAGGTTCAGAATGACAGAAATTTAGGAGAAGCATGAAGCTTGTTAAATTACTTGCCTTTACAATCACATGTTTTTAAAATTATCCATTTCTATTTATGCAAAAAGATGTATATGCTAGTAAGAGATCTGTCTTTTTGGCACACATAAGAGAACATAAGAACATGGGTTGGAGCATTACAAAGAGATGCAGTGTTTCTGCGAGTTCAAAGATTTTTTGCGCTGGTGTGATCAAATTTTTTTCTTTCTCCATTTCTCCCCTCACCGACACACACAGTAAATCAAGCGATTGCCCCTTTACCTGGGGACAGAATAGCTGCACTGAACCCTTCAGTTCTGAAGCCAAGTCCCCTCAGAACAAGTGCAGAGTGCATTCTGGTATCTGGAGAGGTGCCAGTTTACCTCCTGGGCACTATCGTCTGCCCTTGAGCAAGGAACCAAGCCCCCAACAACTCAGGCGCTATCCAATGAGACAGCACCCTCGCTCTAAATTTTTTTCAATACATTAATGTATGTGTGCGTTCCAAGCCTGTGTGTGTGTGTAAAATATCAACAGAGTGAATAAAACTGAAATTCCCTTACAGAAAAGAATAAGAGTACCGTCCTCATCTTTTTCTACTTTGACAAACTGTTGTTGATATCGTTGTTTGAATACTTTTCTTAAGTTAGTGCTTAATCTCTACAGACAGATATCGCCATATTTTTGTAGAATCTTTAGGCAACGGTACAAGATTTTGGTATTTTAGTGTAGATTTTGGTAAGATTTTTGGTGGGTTTTTTGTTTGGTCAGCGAGTACTGACCAATTAAGTTGGAGTGAGCTTTGGTTGCCTGCAAGTAAACAGCTAGTGAGGAGAGCCAAAGAGGCAAGACATATTGGCCGAAATGCAATCTTGGAATCAAAATCATCTGATGATGATTTAGTTTTTAATTGGCTGTTTCCAATTTAACTGAAGTCATATGCAGATATCTGTTCATAGACAATAGATGAAATGATTGATGATGATGATTAACTGTAAACAATAAAAATCGCACAGAGGAGGAAGTCCCAGATATCCTCTGGCTACAAGAGATCTCCTGAATTATTGGATGTTGCCCCTGAAGGCTTAATTGTTGTAAGACAATAGCCGATGGGTTCTGAGATCTGGTGGCGCCGTGCTACATTGTGATGTGGTTATTTTTGTTTGTTTAAATGGTTAAGTCTAGTCTTTTTCCCTGTGTGGCTGAGTGGTGATTAGCCACTATATACTGTTTCTCCCATGCGCTGTTCGCTTCCGTTAGTGCTTCAGAGTATTCCTGCTATGTTGACCTCTTTTATTGGCCCAGAATCATTGTCAGAAGTTTTTTTGTTACTTTTTTTTGCTTAATGTAAATAAAACAAGAAAAACATTTTTCAAAAACCACCTGTGTCTCTCTGATATATCAGCTCGGACAGGCTTCTTCTAAGAAATTATGCTGAATTTCATATAAATATGACAAAAAATGTAGCCCAAATGTGTTAACAAAACAAATGAGTAACACATGCTAAACACATTTACAGAGAAGATTTAGATTTATGTGTGGTAATTTAAGTACACAGTGGTAACATACACACAGCAGTGCTCGCTTTAAGGGCATATGCTTAACATTTTGTTGTTTCACAAAATGAGATTAGCAGTATGACCACTCAAACCTGATTTGCTGCTTTTGAGTATCATCAGATATCAAGCCTGATCCATTTCAGTTCAGTTTAAGCCTTCCTAAGGCAGTCTTAGTGAGGTAATTTCGATATCTCTGTCAAATATACATAAACATTAAAAGGGCTGCACAACAGTTTCACTTATGAAATGTTACCTGGAGTCAAGGAGTATTTTGCATGATATAGATATATAAGGATGTGCAGCAGACAGCTTCAGTGCATCTCCAACATGACCAAAATACCAATTTATTTGTTTGTTTTTTTTGTAAACATAATGCTCCTGCACTGGTCACTGATTGTCCAAGTTAATTTGCTAGCTGCTGTTTGTGTGTTTTACTGCTTACTTTAACAGCCAGTCACAGTGCTGTGCTGCAGAAACCGGCTTAATGGAAATGGATTTGTTTTTGTATAGCTGTTAATGATGCATTTAAAGATGTCTTGTTTGGCCCTGAACCTGATTCCTGCTGATCGGCTCAGGAATCTCTGGAACTGTTAGGTCCACTACATCACTTTCAACAGCCCTGCTAGCACACAAGAACATTAAATGCTTGAAAATAATAAACACTATTTTTTTCAAGGCATCTGCGCTCAGCTACTAAATCTTCCTGGGACACTTCGGCGGACACAGGGCTGGGTGGTGAAGCTACCAGGCTTTGCTGAAACAAATAGAGGAAGCAAATTGCTGTTTCCCAGTCTGAAGGGGCCTGCCTTGTACTCACAGTCAACATACATGTATGTGTGTGTGTGTGTGTGTGTGTGTGTGTGTGTGTGTGTGTGTGTGTCTAAGCATGCTTGAATAATAACTTTATGTAACACATAGAGTAGTTTATAGACCTTTAACAACAATGTTCCACGTTATGCTCTTTTGCACAGATAAATATTACTAGGAATGCACGATAAGACGACTGGTCCAATAAAAACTGGCATACTATTAAGATGCCCAGAGGGAAACAGGAGGAGTTTGGGTAGGCATGCAAGATAAACCAGTGGTTTTAATTAGGGTTGGGCAATATGATGGTATACACCCTGAAACAGTAGAAATGTGTCTGCTGGTAAAGATTTGGCAATGCTGTTTCTATGGCAGAAGCTATTCGGAGCAGGCTTTGTGGCATATCGGGGCTGGATTCTTGTGTGATCTTGCTATTCTGTCTATCACAAATCCAGCTGCCTTGCAAGGTAACGTGGTGTGGGCATACACGGAGAAGGAGAGTGAGGTTGTAAATACAGAAATCTCAAGAGTATTGTTTTCAGACACCTTAAAGCTTCCATTCTGAAAGAGTTTTAGTTTTCCTTTTTTGTGTCTTCTGATTTTTATTCAAGTGTTATTTCATGTGAAGCAGACGTTTTGTATGGAGGTTCCAGAAGAAAGAGAAATAAACAAATCGGTGATTAAAGAGGTGTAGTGATTATAAACTTTCTTAAAATTTCTTAATTGGATTTACAAAACAATTATTATATTTTGATATATACACCATGATATAAAATTACATATTCTGTAATAAAAGATTTTGGCTATGTCGCTTTCCGCTAGCTCTAATCATCAACAACTCTCCCTCTCTCTCTCTCTATCTCTCGCGCTCTCTCTCTTTCACACACTTGCACACACACCCATGTGCGCTATCAGACTCACACACACTGTGGATGTTTCCCGCTAGGCTGAACGAGAGAGGTGCTGTAGGCTTGTCATTAGTTGGGTGCACATGAGATCTTGAGAAGCTTCAACGTGCGTGTGTGTGTGTGTGTGTGTGTGTGTGTGTGTGTGTGTGTAAATGGAGATGTGAGGGGATGTTAAATACACAGTAAGTAAATGTTATCCGTTAACTTTTATTTTGTGAGATGAAGTCATGTTTGGTAGAACATGTAATGTTCATAATGCAGGGTGCAAAGTGCTGTACATTTCCGCTGCATTTAAAATACAATTTAGTGTGATTTTCAAACGGCTCTTACAATACACGCAATATTTTCAAACAATGTTCATTAAAATTGTAGTTTAAATTACAAATTACCCAATTTTAACTGTTTTCTTACTTTCAGACTAGTCGACTTATCTTACTTTAAACTTGCATTTAAATGTCAGAGAAATTACTTGTTAGGGACATTCCTATTTACTAGTACAATGCAAAAATAATGACAATTGGCTCTCCATGTGAGACACCTTATTCTAAACTCATCTGAAATTGCTTTCACACTGTCATTCTGTTCGTTTGGTCCAGCAAAGAAAACTAAAGACACATTAATGCCAAGAGGGTAAATATGATGACACAGTGACTGAGACTGGACCGTTTGAGGACTGTCATTACGCATCATTTGCACATGGCCCCTTGTGGAGGGTCATATGTGTCCTGGCCTCTCAAGGGCATTTCCTTGCAGGTGTATTATTCTCTGTTGCCATCAGGGCATCGCTATGCATTATCTGCTTGCAAAACGAACCTGCATTCAAAATCTTTTATGCCTTCGGCAGTCAGGCTTTTAAATTCCCTGTAAGTGTTACACACCTCTAAGTGGTGTGGTTTATATTATACCGTATGCACATTTTTCTTACCCCGGTTACTTGGCTCCTGGTGCACTTGCCTGGTTGAATATTGTGAATGCTGATATGTGTGTTTTTCTGTGTGTATTTGTTTTGTGGTTTTAACATGCTGCTCTGAATAAGTGGGATTTATAAAGTTGTTTGAATTGAATTGAATTGCAGCACTTTACTAAACCTATGCATGTATGTATTATGCTGATCATAAGTCACACTGAGCTCAGAAGGAATTAAATAATCATAAGCATTAATAGTGGAGACTACAACTGAGCCTCTTATTATGCAAAGACAGACAAGTAAAAACAGGACAAAAAAAGACACCTTCTACCATAACAGTACTAACAGAGATAACTGATGTGTGGTTTCGACGTTTCACTCACTTTTTTATAGATTTCTTCATTCTTTCTTCACAATCAACAAACTGATGTAACAGTAACTTTACACCTGCAGTAAAAAACATATCTGCTATCACACAACAAAGAAGGTGGTCCACTTTGCTGTCACACCACAAACAAACCGCACAAGAATCCACTTGGAAGAGACCCACTTTTTCAAGTGGTCTTGTTTCAACTGACAGCTTTCACACCGGCAAACCCAAATTGAACTAAACCTTTGGTTAATCTGAACCAAACATGTCAGGTGTGAAAGCACTCTAAAAGAAAATCACTAATAAGTAAAACATGACAAGCAAACCAAAAAAAAAAAAAGTATGAGCAAGTATTTTATCAAACTGTACTTCCATGTGTATAAAATCTATTTGAGGTGCCATTCAGTCACTTTCTCTCTTCTCTGAAAAGCTGCAGCCGTGCTCATCGTGCTTTTATGTTTCTACTGCACTAACAAGACAGTGAAAATAGAGAGACAGACTGGCATTGGCCGTGTGTGTATGTGCTTGTCACTGTAAATGGGAGCCCAACCAATAAATCTGCCAATATTAGCTCACTGCAGATACAGTGTCAGCAGATATGTCAGGACATAAATGACAAGATATTCAGAAACTAAACAACTGTTAATTATAAAGCTTGAAAGTGTCCACATTCACCAGAGAATAGTAACAAGTTAATTTTGCATTGTAAAATGCCCTGTACAGCAGGCTATATGTCTTAGTCATAATTGTAAAAAAAATATAATAATATCATTATTGGTATGTGCCACAAAAATCCGGTGTGTGTCAGACTATCTTGGTAATCTGTGTGTGAGAATAGACAGTGTGTATTGTATGTAACCATGTAACTTTAGCCAAACTTTAACCTTAACATACATATAACGGGTGATTAATTCAAACTGAATCATGATTGACTTCATTTTTGATGGCAAAAAACAATCACGAGGCGTGTTGTTATTCCTTGTTAATATTGCTCTTCACAGGTGTATCTTATCATGCCCTTGTCTGCAGGAAAACAACAACAACACTATTAATGGCGACATTAATCCAGTATTCAACAACAACCAGTAATATTTCCTCAACCGTTTTCTGTCAAACATGCTCAACCCAGTGCATCAAAGGTACAGTTGTATTCCATTATCTTCTAAGACATTTCCAGACTACTAAAACAAGAGTGATTACAGCCAGTAGACAGAAAATCCTTTTCGAGAACAACTGGCAAGATGTACAAATGAAAAATACTTAATTTAAGGAGAGACTATGTCAAAATAATACCCAAACTAATAACACGGGGAGAATTAAACTGGAACAATTAGAAGGAGAACACAGCTCTACAGGCTAATAACTGATTAACAAAGCTGCAGGAAAAAAAAAGTAAAAACACAAACCCTTCAGCTGCAAATGAAAAATGAAAATGAGCATTGCATTTGTATTAATTTTTTTAAGAACTCACTAAAGAGGAAATGCATCAGCAGACTGGCTGTTACAGTAATTCTGGGACTACCAAAATGACTATAATCAATTATCTCCCCACACATTAATGTAACGTCAAGGTTAAGTCAAGATGACTACTTTTTGCATGGGTGAAAAAGCAGCACCTGAAACTAGCACATTTTCATGATGACAGAGGATTAGAGGATACTGCTGCCTTCACTTATGTCATCGCCTACTGTCATAATACTTTAGTATGCATATCTAAACAAACCAAATCATAAAATCAATACCCAATAAATTTTGATACTACTGAAAGTCACCCTCAAAACAAGAGCAACCACTGCCTGAGCTGTACTTTATGTGAAGATGTTTTCAGTGTCAGAAAGCAGACACTTGAAGAACAATAAACGCATAATTAAAATACTTTAAAGCAGTGACATTCAAGGTAATAATTATGTATAATTACTTCAGACATCAAGAGCAAAATGAACAATGACTTCAGTAAATTAAAGCTTTACTTTGAAATAAGACTAAGCTTTAGAAACATGGAAAATATGCTCAGTTTTTTGCAAAGTTAAGCTTTTAATGTGTCTGTTGAATAAATACGCAGCAGCAGAGGCTTTAATTAGTTTGTTAGACGTCACACCTTTGACACTATTGAAATATCTGAGCTGCAATGTGACCTTAACATGAAATGTAGAATGCTAAATGGACACATTTTCCATTTTAATATTAAAAATTTAACACTGCCATATCCTCAGGATTTCTGCCGACCAAAAAAAGTAGGTTTCTAGTAGATTTAATTCACTTTTCACCACATTTTACACTTGCAGCTTTTACACAATATATCTAATTGCTGCTATTGTTAATCCTAAAAGAAAAATACATGTTTGCTAAAGGACTGTAATGTCACAGAAATGTTTAGGGAACACCCCACCTCTGGGAAGAAGCAGATATTGAGCAGATTAAATCCCTCTAATACAGGTCAGCCACAAATGATGTGCTCTGCTGAATACATGTCAAACCTGTGTTGCACCCAGTCATACGTATGAGACGACTGTCACAGGTTAATCTTTAGGTTCCACCGCTCGCAGATTCAAGTCTGAACCTATAGTTCCATACAAAATTACTGCCAAACTACTGAATTACATTAGACGGAATACTGTGACCCAAAATTCACACTTGAGGTGAGATGTAAGGAGTTTGTAAGTACTATGCAATGACCCGTCTGTTCAGTCTACACTGACTCAATTAAGGCATCACTTCCAACCTCAGAACCAGTTGTCCTTTCTCCATTGCAGCTCGCAAGGAGGTGAAAGGACAGCCATCTGCCAAAATGTTTTCACGAGGGTGACTCATATAATGTGTACATAAAACTTGACACCACGCTGATGCTTTATAAAATGCAGGCTGAATTGGCTATAAAAGTCATTCAAATTGATGTTTCCGCTTACTTTCCTAATATAACAAGTCTTCTTCTTTGTAAGCTCATTTTCACACTCACACCTTATATTCTCCTCAAGAATAGATATTCTTACATCACAGCCCAGCTTCGCTCAACACTCAGCATTGGCTCCCCTACATCAGACCTTTTTTCCCTCCTTCCCTTGTCAATAATTAAAGGTCCTCATGGAGAAAGAATATGTAGCAGTGGAACCATGTCTCCTAGAAATTCAATTTCTACATTACTAAATTATAGGGCTGTACCCTACTTAGAATTAGCCAAATTGGATTTGGGAGTTCAATACGTATATTTGACGGTTCGTTTAGTCTTCCATACAAAGTTTGAACGGGCTCTGCGGGATGTTCAGTGTGACAGCGGCCTTCGCGTAATATAGTGAACAAGCAATCAGCACTAACAACAGATTGCATATGCGCAGCAACATTTTTTGTCCACTCTTACTCTGTGCCACTGCCTGCATGTCGCAGCTGCAAAGAGTAGTGTGAAAGTCAAGAGCATTCACTTTGCCGTAAAATACGGTGAACAAAACGTCACTGCAGAGAAAAAAAAAAACACTGCTCGACCTGAAGCAAACCCAGTCGAATGAGTCTTCGACTGATGATTCGAGTCTCCGGCTTTCAAGGGGCAGCCCTATTAAATTGTTTTCATTATCATATAGTGGTCACAACGTAATAATTGGGTTATGTTCAGAAACAACCTTTGGTTGGCTTCAGAAAGCACACGTTTGTACTGTGCATGAATTGCAGGGAGGTAGTCAGCACGAACAGTGGAAAAGTTCAAGACTGTGAAACGAGATTCGTCGTGATTAGGCTTAGGCCAAAAAAAGACTGTGATTTTTTTAATATGATTTTGATTAAATGTTACAAAAAAATAAGTAAGTAAGTAAAATAATAATAAGTAGTCCTGCAAGATTATCTATTTTGGTGGCAAACAATGAAAAAAAATATGTCAACCAAAACAATGGTTTTGTGACTTACCTAGTAGGATAATTAAAAATTCACTCAGCATTATGTTGCACTTAAAAACTATTTGCTGTCTCAAATTAGTCATATATGAAAGTACTTTCTAGGAGTCAGAACCAAGCACTGTGCTTTGTTGTGTTCCATACAGCAGACTCACACTGACGAGTCTTGTATTAATGTTTTTTTTCCTGCTTTAAGGAAAAACACTGAAGTTAAACTGCCCAGTCAATCACCTACAGCGGGTTACTAAGCTTTTCAATAGGATCTTTTAATGATGGGAGAGACATAAAAATACTATTAAACAGCACATCAAGCTTTTTGCATGAAGTCCAAGAAAGCTTTGACACAACAGAAATTTCACAACGAAGCTTGATTCCTGCAACCAGCACCATCTTTCTCCTTTGCTTAAGATGCATTAACAAGTCACAGAAATACCTAACATACACATTAAAAGTAATTGGTGCAAAGCCAACAGAAATTGTTGAGAGATACACAGATTCAGTTTGTATTCATTGTGTGACAATGACATTGAAAGTTTTGTGAACAGCAAAATTTACAAAATCACTTACAATTGAGCCACAAATTGCAATACAGCTGATATAGTTTAGGTTACTGCTACTCTGTTGATCCCTGTTGGAAATTCTGCCCTCTGTATATGGCCGTCCTAACTGTTTGGGTGCAGTGGACAGCACAAGTGCAGCATCTGGGGATCAATTTCAGTCCTGAGGTCACTGACTAGTGTGTTTCCTAAAATTTATGGCAAGCATGCTTTGGCGTTGGAGGAAACCAGAGCAGCTGAGCTGAACATGCAAATTTTACAGACAAAACCGAAGTAAGCCTGGGTGGGCTTTGAACCAAGGACCCTGTGTCTGTTGACAGTGCTTACCGCTAAACCATCTTAATACCCAGCTACTGCGTGTGCCCTCAAAAAAGGGAATAATCTATGTAGTGTAACCCCTGACATGATCTGCACTCTGTGAAAAGTGGGGAAAATCAACACGTTTGGCCAAGTCAGCTGACCTCTGCCTTTCTTTTGTTCAAATCACATAGTTCTGAAGCTCAACTCTTTTTTCTTTCATTATTGTCATTGTTCCACAAATTTGGTAAATGCATGATGTGTAAAATAAACAGTTCTATCCATTACAGAATGAAGTCAAATACGAAATGAAACACAGATACCATCCATTCCTGCTAAACCGAAGTTTTCCAGTACACCTGATTATTTTATACCGCCGCTTCCTTGTGTACTTCAGTTTTCCAGTTTGTATCCAAATTAACATTTTCATTTGACCTCCTTAAAACTGTAGTATTTTCAGTTTCTGCTCAGGCAGTTACAAAGCTGTGACATCTGTCCTTGCTGACAGAGGGCCCTGTTTTTTGTTGTCTGTCTGTTGTTGTGGAGGACGAGCAGAGGTGAGTGCTCCAACACTGGCATTTGGTATTTTTCTCACTTTGCCTGTCTGTCGTGGTTTGTTATCCATCGCAGCACACCTGGTGCACAGGTGGGGGGAGAGTTGAATAGGCTCTCAGACTTTGCGCTGAAACTAGATGTCTCAGAAATTGTTTCTGGTGCAATATCACCGCTGTAACTTTGGTGATTCTCTCAATAAGAGCAAACAAAATAGCACATATGCAGCAATAGCGCTTGGATATTGCCAAGTTCTTTTAAATGAACAGGTTTCTAGGAAAAAAGGTTAGCCTAGAAACAATTTTAACCAGTCAGTTAAGCCTCAAAAAATTCCCAGATCTTATATTAAAAAAAGGCCAATGCAGAAGTGAATAGCATCCATATCAAACTCAAGACACCTCACTAGTTTACCATCCTCTACCAACTACGAGCTACACAGCACTGCCACTGTGAAACTACCATGACTCGCATCACGATCAGTAACTTTGCAAACAGCAAGAGTCTAGTGTCATGGTCTCACACATGCGAAAACAGCCCTCACTGACACCTTCTGCCACGCTTCAGTTACCCACCGTCTTCTGCCGCGGGGGCGTCTAACCTTTGCTTTGTCCACCAACTTTCTGAGTAGAGGTCAACGTGAGCCCACTGCTGTGGTCAGACTGTAATCGACCTACCTCACCTGCCATCTGGAACTCCCACAAGGGATTGTCATCCATTTTCCAACGCCACCAAAACCAATATAAAACAACTTTAAAGCAATATTAGCTCACATAAATTAAATGACCTAAAACTCTAACAGCTATATAAAGAATCACCAAGGCAACAACTTATAGGTGTACATACTATACAGCAGCTACAGCTCTAGTCTCTATGAAAAGATATCTGCACATGCTGGTAGTATCTATAGCCAATGGTAAAAGATTTTGGCATCAGAAATGTCCTGTTTTTTTGTTTGTTTGTTTGTTTGTAGTCCATTTTTAGTCCGAAGCATTAATCAATCAAGTTTGAGTAGTAGTCTGTGTGGAGAGGCGGAACATTTTGATTGAAATGCACTCTCAGAACCCGTTGGCTATTATCTGACGATGATTGAGCTTTATAACTATAACTTATAACTTTATAACTTAATCTTAACCACTGATGAATGAAGACTCAGAATACTAACTTGTGTCTTATTTGGTTTTTCAACACAAGAAGTTTCTATTCCATATTTATGAATAAGCAAAAATATATCATAAAAAGGTTTAACTTCAAGAGTACTCTTCATTACTATTCATTGTATGTTGCTGGGGGCTTTAAATTTTCACATCACAGCTGTGTACATTGCATGCATTGGCTTCCAAACTAGTTGTTATGTGACAAATCCTGCTCTTTGGCCCACATCTTCAACTCATATTCAAGGTGAGCTCAGAGGAACTTTCCTCTTCTGACAGATTGATTTGAAAACAGACGGCTAGCTTCAAATACACACATCATTCTGCATAGAGAATTAAATGAAGGGAAAATACACAAAACACATTTTTTGAATAAAAGGAGACTTTGTGAGACTGACTGCTAAAATGTCAGTGCAAACTGTATTTTATACACTAATGAGAAATTGGATTTGGAAATAAATGTGTATTAAATAAATTTCAGCAATTATGAAAATGAATTCAATTCATAATTTTAGTTTTAATTTCTGCCATTATTTTACAAATAACTGATTTATTTATACATTTTACACAATTTATTAATGGTTCATAAAATTGTATTTATTTAGTCTTCATTTAAATTTGACAATTTTTTAATGTAAGGGTGGATGTTCTTGGTGAACAAGAAGAATTTTACTGAATTAAGTCTGGCAATGAAGAAAGCGTCACCATCGTGTGAACGACTTTCAAATGAGGCAGTGGAAAAGCGAGTGCAGAGTGACAAAGGATGAGCGCAAAATGTGAGTGCAGAGGTTAAAGGTAAGAAACGCTGGAGATACAGTGAAGGGCTCTCAGCTACATGCACATGAAAATGTATGTTCATGCTGGTCCACACTATTCATCACTTCCCATGTTCCCTTTTGCACTTGAGTCACTGGGCTGAGAGCATGGTGGGATTTTAGACACGCACAGTACAGTACATACACACACTAGTGTTTAAGCCTGGGTGAGCACCAATGAGCCTGCTTTTAATGTAACCAACCAGCCAGTAAGAGGCACACACAACCAATGTGCTGGAACACGCTGCATTTCACTGTTGGTGTGTGTGTGTGTGTGTGTGTGTGTGTGTGTGTGTGTGTGTGTGTAGAAATGTTAATGTAACCAGTCAGCCAGTGAGCGACCCACACTTTCAGTGCAGGGTGGCAATGACCTTTCAACACATTAATAAACAGACAGATACTTCGGTTGTTGCTGGATGGCTGGTTACATTAAAAGCATTGTCTTTGTTGTGTGTACATGTGTAGATATCCACACGCAGAGTGTTATTGAGTTTTTTTTTAACTTTTTTGTTACCACTCTTTTTAAATTAAAAAAAAAAATTAAGAAGCATAACAATGCATCAGTATATTAAAGAACACATTTTTTGCCTGATGATATTGACAGGGACTTTGCAGTGACAGTAAAGCTCATTCATTCATTCATTCATTCATTGTCCATAACCGCCTGTCCTCGCAAGGGTCGCGGGGGGGGGGGCTGGAGCCAATCCCAGCTGTCATCGGGCGGAAGGAGGGGTACACCCTGGACAGGTCGCCAGACTATCGCAGGGCCTGACAGTAAAGCTGCTCTTGTAAATTCCCACTGCCTTGCTGTAGACTAGTTTTGTTTTCAGATTCTGATATCAGACTTTATGTCAACTTTAAAGGTCGTAGTGTTAAATGATTGAAGATGAAATTAATAATTTTGATTTTATCAGTCTTTAACTAAGTTTTGTTTTTATATGTGAGTTTGATCCATTTCTAACTGTCAGAGTAGTCATATAAATGAACAGAACTTGCAATAAATCTGACACAGCTCTAATGAGGAGCAAACAATGAAAACCGATGATAATGAAAATTAATTAATTTCTACACCCATATTAACAATGCTTGCACAATGCAAAAAGATAATATTTGTATGTTAACAAGGATACAGATTATCAATATCGATGACAGATGACCTAAACATTTAGCTGTCTTCCTGATCTATTTTTTTTTTTTAACAATTCAGCAACTTCATCTACAAGATGAGATGGCCAAAGCTTCATTAGCCTCTTCCAAAATGTTATGAACCCTCCACCTTCCATTCTCCTTCTCATTAGGAAAAATACCATCTTTTTGTGGCACAGAATGTTTATCTGTGTGTTTTAATGCATAAAAATCCAGATTTTCAGCATTTATCTTTGGGATTTTTCTTGGTGTCTGCATTAGTGTAAAACAGAAACAGAATGTCATTTTTATCTATTTTGTATTTACACATTAAAGCACTACATCCTTGTCTAAGTCCCAACAAGTGTGATATTTTAATGCATGGTGGTTCGTAGGTTGTGTTCGGGCAGTTGATTAACACTTACTATGTTTGCAGGTTTGGTTGTGAAGACTAGTTCTCAAGACACCCCCCCCCCAAAAAACAATGATATCATCACCGGTTGTGATGTGTCACTGCGGTTACTTCATATGCCAATTCGGGAGACATCTTCTAACCCTAACCTCTCTCTCTAACTTGCAGAAACACTCCTGCAAAGCCAAATTGGCCGCACGCACAAAGCTCTCTCTGTGGAGTGTGTGACATCGAACAAATGACACGTGTGAAGTCAAGTGTTGTTATCCACCAACTCCACCCTGTTAATGTCAGCTAATATTAATATTACAAATGTGTTTGTCTGGATGTGTGAATGGCCAAAAAAGGCATAAGTGAGAGTAGCTGACTGTGTGTGTTTGTGAAACACACACAGTTTATGAAAATCTCTCTCACTCACAATGAGCCATTAAATTGGAAATCCCTCTTAGATAGATGCTGATAATAACTAAAATACAAATGAAAATCGAACATTTTTCATGTATAATGAAATGTATAATACATCTATTTAATATATTGTATGATTGTAAAATATTGTTCTCATACCTCTTTGGTCCTTTTAGGATGTTTACATAAGTTCAATGACGTAAACTGACGTTTTTTTTCTAGAACTAAGCCCACATGAGCCTGTGACACACAACAAACAACATTACTCACATGAAATCTATGCAATGCAAACTCATCAATGTTTCCTTAGCAGAGTCACTGTGGTCTAGCCCAGAGGAAGTAACAGCGTGATGTTTAAATTTTTAAAATGTCAAGTGACTTCTGGGATGCAAACCTAGGCTGTAGGCCACAAAGTCAAATGTTTCAAAACCACCCTCTTCAACCGTGTATGAGCCTTTACTATATTGCTGTGCCATATCATTATGTGAGTATAAGGCTGTTTGAAGGATATTTTAAAAATTAGTCTAAGAAAAACCTTTTTGAATCACTTTTCAAATTACATTGTGACATCTGGGGGAGAAGAGAGGCTATTGAACTGAATGTGCCAGCAGGAGGTGATTAGCCAACACTGAATGGACCGGTCATTGAGTATTGCTGATCTGACACACAATAATTACAGAGAGGCATTATAACCCATGAAAGCTGCTGATGAGCCATGATTCATAAAAAAAAAGAAAAGAAAAGAAAAGAAAAACATCCTGCACATGCAGATCAATCATGTTTGATACAGTTCTGACAGATGATAAAGTTACTGACCAGGACACAGCTGCAAATAAATGAAAATTACTGATGATAAGATCAATTTAGAATTAGAAATACCAATTAATTACAAATACCAATGGCAATAAATCAGACTTTTCAAGACATTTAGATTGCAATTCTAAGTTGTTGTCTTTCTCCCTTATCACTCAAAGTGTTTTAAAGAGCCGACTCGCATTATTGGACTAATACAACAGCACTGAGGATGATGGAAGGAGTTTCCCTGAGGAGACGTGCAAAGTGAAAGTCAGTGAGGGAACATTAAAATGTCCAGTCCATGGGGATGTAGATCTACTGAAAGGAAACTATTGGTGGATATTATTTTTAACATGTTCTGCTGTCACTATGCAGCATAATGTATATTTTGTTGTTCATATTAAGGCCTTTCGCAATTTTTATATTGTTCAAACACAAGAAAAGCTTTCACTATGTCAGCTGCTATATTGTACGAGGATAACTTCAGTATAATGATCGGTTCCAATGAACTTGCATAGTCATACAATATTTTTTGTATTTTTTTCATACAATATTTTTTCATACAATATAGCATATTTTTAAGAATCTGCCGTGGATCTCGTCATGGTTATGATTCCCGGACACCATAGGCAAAAGTATTTATGATAATTAATTGACAGGAACAACTAGCCTTCTTTGTCAGGCAAGATGACAGAAAAGATAATGGTACATATATTTGGAAATGTGCTTTTTCTTCCAAAGTTTTCCACAGTCACGAAAGAGTGCACAGCACGGTGCCACTGCTGACACCAGCTGTGCATCCAAAGCCTCCTCTTAGCTGAGGCAATGGTGCTGGTATTTGCACATATTAACAAGATATTACAAGCACCCTCCCTATCCTGATGCTCCACCTATAAACCTATTTTCCAAAATATAATCCTGTTATATATCTGTAATGTAACCTCTATTTCTTTAAGGAAACAACAGCAGCAGCATTAAACACCTTTTTTTTTAAACTTCCAAATATGGTTTAGGTACACTTGGTTTTTGCCCCTGGCAAAGCAGTCGGTTTA